>NC_138769.1:562650885-563368385 GCF_965119305.1 Pelophylax lessonae | reverse complement strand
AGTGGTTTTTCTCCCCCATAATCCAGATCTGTTGTGCTAACATGGCAATGGATGTCCCAGCAAGAACCAGTATAAGCCAAAATAGCCACTCTTGCTCTGAAGGCCTCATGCACATTGGATGTTTTTTTCCTCCCCTGGACTCCTCGCTCCAGGGAAGGACAAATCAGTGCTAAAAATGTGCTTAATGCTGCATTTCCCCCTTCATCTTCCAGGACAGCTACTTGGAGAGATGATTGACTCCGCCTTCTACAGGAAACACAAATCAGAATAAGGCCCTCCTCCTTCCTCTGACCCTCAGTTTTTTGTGTTTCCAGACCACCAGGAGTACACACCGAAGTGTTTTTCTTTGGTCTGGTAACTGTGGTTAGTGAATCTCCCTTTTTTATGGTTCTTAATACTCTAGCTGTGGTCTGCTGTATTTTCTCCTTTAAATGAAAGGGTTTTCACTTGCCTTATTGACTTGAGAAGGCAACTTCCACATCCCGGTTCTCCTCGGGCCCCTGAAATATGTTTGCGGCGGTGAGCCAGTATGCTTTTACTCTCTCCTTTATTCCTGGCCAAAAACCACTTATGAGCAAATGTGGAAATTGTAGGTCTAGACTTCTTGATAGTTCCACTTCCTAGAAGTTACTGTGTGATAATTGTATTTCTTCTGTGGCAGGTTTATAGTCAATTGCCTTTTTGAAGCAAATAATGTCATCTGTGAAGAAGGTGGTTTCCTCCTTTCAATCTTTTAGTGATAGGCTGGTGGGGTTGGGCCCTTCCAGCTCCAAAGTCAGTTACAGGAACCTTTTACCTACAGTCTTTGCCAAATCTCTTCCCCCTTTTGGAATTGGAAACCATCTCGGGCTGTTTCTGACCTGGAAGAAGGTGAGTTTTGGGCTTCCTCATCTGATGAGCATTCTGTCTCCAGAAGTTTAGAAAGCAGTCAGCTAAAATAAAGATCTCTTTCCGGTTGAAGAAATTGATTACTTTTTAAAGGCAATCTATAACTCTGAACAGATTGAGGTTCTACAAGCAGCTCAGTCAGTTCAGAATAAGATGTACAGGGGTCTGCAGGGACGTAAGCCTAGGACCTTTTCAGTCCATCATTCTCTAAAAGATATGATTCTTTCTGAGTGGAAAGAGCCTTAAAAAAGGTTGTTTCAGTCCAGGGGCCATAAGAGGCGTTTTTTAGTGGTGCTCCCGAAATTTTCGGCCGAAAATGGGCTTATTCCATTTCGGCCGAAAATGGGTTAAAGATGCCGATACTAAATATGGCCGCCGCGGGCGCAGCGCAGGTTTCAAAAGACCCGCCTCTGGCTGGCGGCCTGCCTTCCCGGTTATGTCACTACTACTACGATGCGCATGAATGAACACACCGGGCGGGCAGGCGATCGGCCGCTAACAGCTGTAACTATGTGAGCGCTTCACTTCCCTATCAGGCGGATATCTCCTCTGACAGGAAAGTGAAGCGCTCACATAGTTATAGCTATTAGCGGCCGCTCGCCTGCCCGGTGTGTTAGTTCATTCATACACACGTCGTAGTAGTGACATCACCGGGAGGCGGGCCACCGGCCAGAGGCAGGTCTTTTGAAAGGAAGGACATAGGAGGAGCCGAGCGAAAGTAAGGAGATTGCATTGGGATGGTGAGGGACGCTGAGGCAGGGAGGGGGGGGGCACTGAGGCAGGGGGGGGGGACGCTGAGGCGAGCTTACCAATGATATTTGTATTATGCAGCATGAGGGGGTTAATGTATTGCCACTGCTAGTCACTGATGAATTAGTGACCGACCAGTGGCAGTTAATTAACCCCTTTGTGCTGCATTAGTGCAACCAGTGTTAACACTGATACTGGTTGCACTAATGTAGCACAAAGGGGTTAATTAACTGGGTCACTAATTCATCAGTGACCAGCAGTGGCAATACATTAACCCCCTCATGCTGCATAATACAAATACCATTGGTAATTAAATTAACCACTATGCTGCGACAGGGTGGCAGCTACAGGTGTAAGCCTGCCTGTTTTTGGTGTATGCCCCTGTTCTATCTATTTTAAAATCATTTGGGGGAAAAAAGTCATTTCCGGTTTTTGGCCAAGGGCATCCTGCATTTTCGGTTTCGGCCCAGAATTTTCATTTCGGTGCATCCCTAGCGTTTTTTCCTTTCAGTCTGAAATTGAAGAGGTATTTTTTTTTAGGTGCCCTAGATTAGATGCTCCTCTCACTCAGGTATCTAAGAGATCAGACCTATCCTTCAAAGATTCTGGCGTACTGAAGGGATCAGATGGATAGGAAAGCAGAAACACTGCTGCGTAAAGCCTGAGATGCCTCTGCTTTCTCCCTGGGTCCAGCCCTACCTTCCACATGTGTGGCTAAAAATTTGGATGTGTGGATTCAAAGATTACATGTTTTTGTTTTCCTCCAACATGCATGTAGAGGAGGTTAGATAATCCTTTCCCTTAGTTGCTAAATCTGTGACATTTTTGGCTGATGCTGCAGCTTAAACTGTTGAATCTGTGGCCATAACATCAGCACTCATTAATTTCAGTAGGCGAGCTATCTGGTTGAAGTCCTGGGAGGGGGACCTTACTTCGAAAAATAACTTGTGCGATATTCCTTTTTGAGGGGAAACTTTTTGTTTGGTTCCGTTTTAGAGGAAATACTAGCACGCTCTTCAGAGAAAAGTAAGATTTTCCCTTCTAATAGAGGTAAACCTCAAGGTAAAGGACCTTTTTGTGGTTTCCAAAATAAATCTGATAGAAGGGGTCATTCAATACGGACAAGTCAAAGGGGGGCGCTCTCTTTACTCCTTTAGCCCCAACCAAAAATTCAGTGATGCCAGTTTGGGGGTGGGAGGAAGGCTTACTGTGTTTGCCGACCAGTTGGCAGAGATCACTGAAAACTCCTTTATCCTCCAGATTTTGAGAGGGTTGCAAGTTAGAGTTCAAACTTCCCTATGCCCCAGAGATTTTTTTCTCACCAGGCTGCCCATTGACCAGGAAACAAGGTGGGCCGTGTTAGACCTGCTCTCTCTTTGGTAGTCACAAAAAATAATTTCTTCTGTTCCAGAGAATCAAACATTTCAAGGTTTTTTTCTCGCACGTTTTTCTTGTGAAAAAGCCATTAGCCAAATTTCGGATGACTCTCAACTTAAGCGTCCTCAACAGATTTCTGATTTGCTGAAGATTCTGTATGGAAAGCATCTATTCAGTCAGAAATCTGTTATTGTCAAATGTGTTGATGTTAACTCTGAACCTTCAGGACGCTTACCTTTATGTGCCAATTTGCCAGAATCTTTAGAAATTTTAATTTTTTTTGTGATTTTCACAGAAAACAGGTTACACCATTGGCAGTTGGGAGCTCTGCTCAGTAAGGCAGGAGATCACTCTTCTGTGGGAGAAGATTTCAAAAATCATTCTCTCTATAAAGAATTTCAAATTGCTCTCCCAGCCCTCTGCTCGTCAATTAATGCAGTTGCTAAGTTTAATGACAGCAGCAATCCCAGAGGTGCCATGGGTTCCACCACATTCCAGGCCTCTTCAATCGTTTCTTCTCATATGTTGGATCACAGTAAGAGCTCCTTGAATCTCATGGTTCAACTTCCAGATGTCGATTCTCTGGTTCTGTCCTGGTGGGAACATGCAGAACATTTGCAGAGAGGAAGGCCTTGGACACAGTGGTCACCTATAAAGGTTACCATGAACGCCAGTCGTTTGGGAGCTCACTCAGAGGACTGGCAGGTTCAAGGACCCTGGCTGCCAGAGGAGGCGGCTCAGTCATCCAATTTCAGAGCACTCCTTACAGTGAGGAGGGCATTGCTTGCTCACGAGCCAAGAATTCAAGCAGGAGAGAGATTGATTTTTACAGACAGTGCCACAGTTGTAGTATACCCCAACAAACAAGGGGGCACCTGCTCAATCTATTATTCTTAACCCAGCAAATCCTGAGCTGGGCAGAAAGCCATGTTGCCTCAATCAGAGCTGTCCACATCCGTGCACAGCAAATATTCTAGCAGACTGTTTGAGCTGGGTGAAAGTCAGCAACAGCAGTTGGGAGATGAACAGTGAAGTTTTCCAAGAAATCACAGGGAGATGGGGAGTCCCCTTGGTGGTTCTTTTTGCATCCAGTTGAAGCAGGAATTTTCCTGCTTTCTTCTCACTGGAAAGAGAGATGAAGGCTTCGAGAACAGATGCATTGACCTTTCCAAGGAGGTTCAGTTTGTCTTATGCCTTTGCGCTATTGCCTCTAGTGATCTGGAAGATTGTCTATGAACAGGCAGAAGTAACCTTAATAGCTCCTTGGTGGCTCAGGAGAAGTTGGTTCTCAATTCTGAGAAATCTTTCCACAACTACTCCTTGGCCCCTTCTCTGACAGGGGCCAATATTCCATCCAAACTCTCGGATTTACAGTTTGACGGCTTGGAGGCTGAGCGGCGCATATTACAGTTGAAGGGGTGATCGGAGAAAGTTATTTGTACTATTCTAGACAGCCGTAAGTCGGTCACAAAAACAGTTTTCGGTGCAGTTTGGAAAACTGTTTATTTCCTGGCAAAATAAAGTGGGGTTTGACTCTTTTGCTATTCCCTGTATCTTAATATATATATATATATATATATATATATATATATATATATATATATATATATATATATATATATATATATATATATATATATATATATATATATATTTTTTTTTTTTTACAGGATGGAGTAGAAAATAGACCTTCTGTGAGTACCCTTAGAGTTTAGATTGCCAATCTGTCACTGTTCCTACATTTCAGACTAGTGAGGATCTATTGATAAGAAGTTTTCTCTTATCAAGAGCCAGACATACTCCCAGGATAGTTAGGCAAATGCCTCCATGGGATTTGTCTTTTATGCAAATACTCTTACTAGAGCTCCCTTTAAACCCTTGAGTGAGGTTTCTTTAAAATTATTAACTATGAAGATAACCTTTCTTTTAGCCATCACTTTGGGTAGAAGAATTTCTGATTTAGAGTCCCTCTCTTGTAAAGACTCCTTTTTTAGAATTTTGGATGATAGGGTCGTTATTAAACCAGACCTTCTGTACTTACCTAAGGTCGCTTCTAGTTTTCACAATATCACAGGAAGTGGTCCTTCCCAGATTTTGTACCTGCCCAAAGGAATCCGAAGGAGAAAATATTCAGTTTTCTGGATGTTGGATGCCTTCTTCTGTACTTAGAGGTTACTAGTGAGTTTAAAAAAAACCTCACAGCTTCTAGTATTTTTTAGTGGGCCCAGGTAAGGGTCTAGGGCCTCCAGGAGCTCCATCGCTAGGTGAATCAGGGAAACCATGTGCAAGGCTTACAGTTCTTCAGGGCATGCCCCTCCTAGCAACATTAGGGTTCCCTCAACAAGATCATTGGCCACATCATGGGCAGGAGCATTGTGGGAAGAAATGCCCAAGGCTGCTGTTTGGTCTTTCTATCATGCATTTATCAGGCATTATAGAGTACAGATGCTCTCCAGCCAGGACCTCTCCTTTGGAAGGAAATTGCTACAGGCTTTCGTCCCTCCCTAAAGGTTTAGACTCTTGCTTATACTCCTCCAAGTAGCTGTCCTGGAAGATGAAGAGGGGAAAACCCCCGGTAGACTTACCGGTAACGGTATTTTCATGAATCTTCCAGGACAGCATCTGAATTCCCTCCCTATCCTTTTTAGCACTGATTTGATTATGTAGCTTGGTGATGGTGGACTATGGAATTTTTCTTCTATTATTCCTCTGCCTGCACATTGGTGGAGGTGTTTACTTGATCTTCAAAATAACTGAGGGTCAGAGGAAGGTGAGGGCATTTTAAATTGTCTGATTTCTGTTTCCTGTAGAAGGCGGAGCCAATCATCTCTTCAAGTAGCTGTCCTGGAAGATTCATGGAAATACCGTTGCGCCTTCAATTTTTTTTCTAAACACATTGAGGCATGTCAAGCGCTTGGGCATTGATTCATTCAATTGCACAGATTTTGGCCATTGGAATGAGCGCTCATTTAGGCTCCATGTACACGGGACGTTGTTAAAAGTCCCTTTGAATGCTGGAATTTTTAGGACGTTTGAAACGTCCGTTCGGTCGCGTTTGTACCCACATCTAGCGGCGTTTGCGGGCGTTTGCGTTTAGAACCGTTCCTAGAGGTCAAAAAAATTATTCCCCTTTAAAATGGAAGAACGCTAAACGCGGGTCATCGCGTTCGGACGCGTTTGTGCGTTTGAAACGCCGGGAAACACGCGTTCGAACGCAAATAATTGCGTTCTAAAAAAAGTCCCTGAACGCAACTGCCTGCAAATTACTGTAAACGACCTGGTGTACATGGACAGATAAGATAAAATGTAGATGGGTTCAGGGGCTTCTGAAAAAAACGCCCAACTGCTCCTAAATGGCCATTTCCAGCGTCCCGTGTACACGGACCCTTAGGCGTATCAAGCCTTTCTTGCTCTGAAACATGCCTATTCTGAATGCCCTGGCCCTGGGGGTTTTTTTCGGCCTCTAAACGCCTGCAAATTGCTATTTGTTCATACATAGGCTAACTTAGAGGGGTGTTTAGAGGCAGAAAAAAAAAGTTGTCATATAACCTTTAAAGCAGCATTTTAATGACTAGTGTGTACAAGGCCTTGAGCTGAAGTTTAGTCTGCCTATATTTGGCCCTGGTTCCTCCTTTCTTCCCTCACCAGTGGCAGTAGGTTGAACAGTGCCAGAGAAGTGCATCCTCTAAAACATCTTAACGGAACTGAAATTTCACAGCAGAGCTGGAAAGGTATGGCCTGCTTCTCATGGGCAATTATTTACATACATCAGATTCTAGAAGCAGGAATCAGTGGATTCTTGTGGCTGGGGTGACAGGTGTATATGACAGCACTTGTAAAAAGCAATGACAGCTGAGAGGAGCCGTGGTTGTTCACATGTATCCACAGAACTAGTGGTTACTGCAGTTAGGGATGGATGTTTGAGCCTGGACACATCTGTCTACATCCAGCAGCAGAGTGAACATAGCTTTATTTAAACACTGGTGATTCCAGCTGCAGGAATCTGCTGGTTCTTACCAAAGGAATTGGCAGACTGGCCCTAATCACCTTTGTGAATGAGACCTTATATGCACATTCTTTTCAATCGGCTTCCACCCAAAACAAACTAGTTTGTGGAAACAGGGCTTTTTGAAATTCCAACTGTATTTTAATGAAGGCTCGTTTTACATCAAAAATTAACTACAGCATGGCTATTTTTATGTTCTGTGAGGATTGCAAGATTATCTGCTTTTCAGTTGCTTTCTGTTGGTTTAAAGATACAGATCAGCTGCAGAAACATTAACTTCCTGGAAGCATTCATTGCAATGTGATTATTTTTTTTACCCTCCAGGCTTGTTTACATAGTGGCTAGGGAGTTTTAGGAAACTTGGCCATGGACATTAGGGAAACTTTCAGTAGGAACAGGCCAATTTTTGATCTGTATGTTTGCAGGCTAGTAAAACCAGCCTGTCGGGATTTTGTTAGCCTGATCACTGCTGGCGGCTTTACCTGCCAGCAGTAATAATTGTAGTCTGCGTTCCCCACTAGCAGAACACAACAGTGCTACGGGAGGGATTGCACCATCAACACTGAATGTGTTGATGGGGAAATCCTAGCAATTTTCTTTCCTTCAACCCATGGTTAAAGGAAAGCAAGTTGCATAATGTATGGCCTGGTTAAGTGGATTTTTCAGATCTGCAAGATTGTTTTGTGGACCATCACATTTGGAAGACTGTCATCTAGTGTCTGTGAGCATCATAAAGTAGATTTAAACCTGATTGTTCAAATCTCATGTAGGCATTAAAATAGTGATGTTATTCTAAAAGTTGTTTAAAATATTTTAACCACTTTTATTCACAGATCTGGGCAAACTGCAACCCTAGGGCCATATCTAGGCCTTTGGCTGTCCCTACCAAGCCCTTGATGCCTCCACTGTCAGTGTGCCTCTCTGAGCCTCACGAGGAAGCTGACAGGCTCATAGAAGCATGCTGACAGATGTCCATGTGGGGGAACTGCAAGAACTGGAAGGAGAGAGCCTGAGGAGCTGCTTTTGGCAGGAGAGTGTTACCTAGGAGGCATCCTGATGCTTTCCTGCCACTCTGCTACCTGGCAAAGTTCTTCCTATGTTGGCGCCTGCACACTGCAAAGGCACTCTCCTTCCAGTCACAGTACTTGCAGCTCTGCCAGTTATCTCCCCTGTCAGTCCCACATCGGCAGATCAGGTAACCCCTGAGTCTGTAAGCTCCGTCATCTGCTTTTGCCGGCCTGCCTTACACTGACATTTCTTCACTGTCGTTTCTGATCATCATGAGTGTGCAGTGTTTCTTGAATTTCTGTACCTATTATTCCTAGGGCCAGGTGTTTGTTTTCTATATTTTTATGTACTTACAGACCTTCCTAGTTCAGTATTTTTCACCTAAGACTGCTGGCTTAATCAAAATCTTGTACACTAAACTTTATTTCGGGCCTCTACAGCAGTCCGTTTCACATGTGGCTACTTAACCACTTGCCTACAGCGCTATAGCCAAATGATGGCTACAGCGTTGTCGTCTAGTTCTGGCATGCCATCATGTCGGTGTGCTGTGGGGCGCAGACGGCACGCTCTGTGATGGCAGTGTCCTCCGGACATATTTAGGTAAAGCGCAAATCAGCGGCTCTTTACCGCGTGATCAGCTGTGTCCAATCAAAGATGATCACAGATGTCAACAGAAGCCGGTTATCGGCACCCCTTTCCTCGTGCTGACAGCATGAGGCGAGCAGAAGAGAGCAGATAACTGGCTTCTCTGAAAGGGACATCTACACTGATAATCAGGGCACTGATTATCAGTGCAGTCCCAACAGTGCCCACCAGCGCACATCAGTGAGAGAAAAATTACCTGTTTGTGGTTAAAGCGATTGTTAACCTAAAAAAAAAAAGATTGATCCTGTTCCCTTAAAGCATGTTATTCAGCACAGTGCTTTCGCTGTGTAATTTGCCTCCCCCCCCCCCCCTCCCCACTGTATCACCTAAAAAACCTGTCTGATCCTGCCTGGTTCTGCCCTCCCTCCTGTAAACTGACCACTGGGTATCATGGCTGCTCAGCCTTGACACCGTGGTCAGTTTACGTGCCTCCATCATCCACAGTCCTGCTTTCAGCTCTCCTGTGTCCTCCTCCCCTCCCTGCCTGTCAGCTCTGTGTCATCGCCTGCCCGCCCCTCCTGCTGCTTAAATAACTGTTAGTGCCGGTTCACATTGGTGCTTTGAGGGAACCCTTCAAATCCACGGCGGGTTCCTGCATCGCACTTGACTCGCAGGCAGTTTACACTGCCCTCTGCAAACTGCTGGAAGTGTCAATACAAAGTTATTGACACCCCCCAGAGTAGTCTGCATATCGCAGTGCGAACTGTGCAATTCAAACAGGAATCGGATTGCATAGGTGTGAACACCCATGCAATCAGATTCTGGTGTGGAACGACTTTGGTCCGAATGTGATGTGAATTCAGCCATACAATCTGTATGGCTGAATTTGCACCGCATGTGCAGTGCAGTATGAATCGCATGCAATGTCGGACTATGCTGAAGTGTGAACCGGCACTTAATGTGTTATATAATCCTCTGTTTCCTAAGCCTGTGTGCCTCTCTGTTTTATAAAGGAAATGCTGTATTTACCTAATTTCAGTGGGCAATCACGTGGCAGGCTCTCTCTCTCGCTTCCCCGTCACGTGATCGCCAAGCAGCACACAGAAATCAGGTATATACAGCATTTTTTTTATAAAACACACAAAGGCACACAGGCTTACGAAACAGAGGATTATACAAAGTCTTACAAGGGGCTTAACAACCACTTTAAGAAAATGAATTGTCCACCCCTGCTCTGTAGGAATGCTAGTTGAGAATATCTGCTGTAGCGTACCCCATGGACTCATCAGTGCATAGTCAGCGTCCCACTACTGCAGGCTCCAGTGTGCCCCCCTCTTATAGAGTACTCCTTCGCATGTCACTAAAGATGTGATCAGACATTATACCAATAAACAATTTTTTTTATCAATCTGAATACAGTGAATAGATATGCTAAATGTGGGTCTTTGCAGAATTATTTTTTATACTTCCTTTACAGAATAGACCCTACTGAGTGTATTATTTGTCTAAGTTGGCCCTACATGTACATTATGATATGTTCTCTGTTAGGATGAGAGTTCCCATGTTCTGTTACTTCATTTTGACCTGTATGAAGCTTGTCATTTACTTCTGTACACGTCCTGCTTCTTTAGAGTGTGGTTTGTTGAGGTTTTCTTTTTGTGTAAACGCTTTACTGTGTAGGTGCTGAGAATGACTTTCTACAGAGAGACCCTGTGTGTGCAGACAGTACTGGTGTCTAGATCTTGTCTTGAGTTCCTGTGCTGTGGACCATGCATAATCATGTTATGTTCTACAAGTCTTGGGGAAAGCTGGCAATTCCTTGCTTTTGTTTGCTTTCATTATAAGCATAATTTTGGGACTTGTGTCTGTTCTCAAAAAAAAAAATTATATATATATATATATATATATATATATAATCTGTCAATGTATGACATATTCTGTCTTTGGCCACATTTGTGCTGAAGACCCATCTCAAAGTATTGGGTGAACTTTTCTAAACAGACCTAATAATGCTAATTGCCTGGCTGTTTCTGGCTTCTAAACTTTGCGTCATTGACCTGAAACAGGCATGTCTACCCATAGTGTACATTAATTTAGCTGTAACCTTTTTTTCTCTTTCGTTCATGGATTGACACAGCTCCTGGTATTCATAACCATTGGGTTACACTGCCCCCTACAGGAGTAAGACACTAGGCAGAAAAAAATCTGGCTACACCCATGGGCAGTCCCAGGGGGTATACTCCCTCTCTCTGCTATAGCTCAGTTTTTTCTTTTTTTTTTGCCTAGTCAGGAGTAAGGACCTAGTTCCTTGCTGGGATCTTTGGTCCTGGCAATTTTTTCTTTGGATTTTTCCTGTGAGATCTACAGTCAACTGCCCAACTCGGCAATGGGCTGGATAATCTAGATCCAGTGGTCACCCTAGTCTGGCAAGCGAGACCACGCAGACCTCAGCTCCGCTCTAGGTCGGCCGCAATGTAGCCCCACTGGAGGGGGGTTGGCCTGCGAGTTAAATGCCTTACGAGTTTGCATACGACCCGGTCTTGGCCTGAGTCGCATCGTTCCTCCTGGCCGACTGCCCCCGATTTCGATGGAGAGGTGTTCTGTCTGGAGGGGTTTCGGCATTGTTCCTGGTATGGTGAGTAGCTGTCTCTCCCTGGGGGGTTTTGGGGTGGACATGGGTCCCTCCTTGGGACAGTTGGACCCCCGGGTTTCCCTCCTTCCCGCAGGCAGCCTCCCTTACCGAGTCCTTTATTCCCCCCCCCCCTTTCACATATGCTGGGGCAGTTTGGGTGGTCTGGCCACTTTCCTGGGGTGGGGTCAAGGCGCTGAGTGGCTATGGGGGTCGGAGGGGTGCGCCCCCGGCAAACAGACAATCGACTGTGTGGGGGAGGGGTTGTACCTGGTGGGGGCTCCTGCCTGGATCTGTCCTTGAGGCCTGGTCTCCCAATCCTAGGTCTCAGGGAGCCTCGTGGGGCCGGTGTCTTGTTGTAGCCTGTGTGTTCTATACACAGCGGCCATGTTTGTGTAGTCCGGTGGCCATTTTACTTTGGTTTTCCATTGTAAATAGCAGCGGCCATGACAGTGGAGCCCTGTTGGGGGCGATTTAGGCGGTGGGTGCCCCTCCTCATCCCCTGGTGCTGACTCCTGAATCATTTTACTTCCTAATTGCAGCAAGTATAGTGCAGATTAACCTGGTGATGTCGTTTGTCGCTTCTGCGACGGCGCACTTAAAGGCGCTGGTGGATGCCCTAATTTTATCTGCGTGTGAGTCCCTGAAGATTGAGGATGCAGTTGAAGCTGCGATGGAGGCTCAGGTACCCTTTGGCACTCACAAGCCATCCAGAGCGGCAAAGGTGTTTCCTTTACCTGCCTATTTTGACAGAATTGTCGCTAAAGAGTGGGAACGACCAAAGCGTCCCCGTGGGGTCTCTAAGCGCTTTACTAGGCGTTACCCTTATGAGGAGTCCCTTCTTTTAGAAGTGGACTGTTCCACCGGTGGAGGACCCTCCCGTTTCCAGATTAAACAAGGCAACCATGATTTTGGTTGAAGAGTCCCCGGCCTTCCGGATCCAGCTGACCGGAAGGTGGAGGCTGTGGCCCGCCATATGGCACACTCTGGCTGGTTCAGCAATGAGGCCGGTATTCACCATTGCCCTGTTGACACAAACTCTGACTGAGTGGGCTAAGCTCTTACGCCGTGACTTGGAGGGGGGGGCAGCTCCCCCCTGCTTTTGCCGAGCTACCGAAACAGCTGGTTCAGACTGCAGTTTATCTGTGATGCCTCTTTGAATGCGGCTCCCCTGATGGCTCACCTCTCTGTTTTGGCAGTGGTCCTTCTGCGTCTTTTGGCTCAAGTGCTGGTCTGCAGATCAGACTTCGAAAAAGGCCTTGACTGATCTTCCTTTCCAAGGAGATCGCCTGTTTGGAGCTATCCTGGATGATATCGTAAAAGGTATCACAGGGGGAAGAGTACCTTTCTTCCGCAGGCTACTAAGGGCAAGGAACCTCGTTGTAGACGCTGGCCTTCCTTCTCAGCTCGTAAAACGTTTTTTTGTCCCTCAGGGTTGACTGACAAGGGCTCGAAGCCTTTCAGGGCCTCTTCAGGAGGATCCAAAAGAACCTGGTCTGGCAAGCTGAGATCAGGCCTCTTCAGACATGTGAACAAGGCTCCTTCAGCATAAAGGTGCGCCCTCACCCGTATCGGGGGGTGGGGGGACGTCTTCGCTGGTTTCCAGACCCGTGGACTTCCCTAGTGCAAGAGAAGTGGGTCCACAAAGTCAAACAGTCCGGCTACAAGATCGAGTTTCGCTCTTGTCCCCCGGCAAAGTTTTTTCCTTCCAACTTGCCTGTCCCAAGACCTCTTACAGGGTCTGTTTGGGGCGGTTAAAGACCTGTTACTTCAAAGGGTGATTGTCCCGGTTATGACTTCGGGACATTTTCAGGGTTTTTACTCAAACCTTTTCACAGTCCCAAGGAAGGAAGGCAAAGTGTGTCCAATCCTGGACCTCAAGGCACTAAACTGCTTTGTGCGGGTACAGAAGTTTAGAATGGAGTCCATTTGAACGGTGTTGGCATGCCTCCATCAGGGATTTCCTCACCTCTATCAATATCAAGGATGCTTACTAGGGATGCACCGAATGTTCGGCAACCGAACATTATTCGGCCGAAAATAGCAAAAAAAGCACTTTCGGTGTTCGGCCGAATAAGTAAAAAGGCCAAATAAATTTGTGCCGAACAATAGGGCTGAACGATAGTCGATATGATATCGACTATCGTTCTGTGGCCGTAGGCGATATTCATATCGCAGAGGTCACGATATTTACATAGGCAGGGGGAAGGGACTCAGAGGAGGACAGGAGGACTCACAGACTTCCGTTTTAGGCAGGGGAAGCCGGGACACTTCAACGGTGAGCATACATACAGCGAACCAATCACGCATGCCTGCACACCTGATTGGTTCTGCTGTGCCGCTACTCACGGCGTGATTGGCTTCCTGAATGTGCCATTGAAAAAACTAGGGAGGAGAGTAAGACTCACTGAATGTGTGGGGCGAGCTGCAGTGCACGAGTGAGTAATGTATGTATGCGGCTGTGCTCCTTTCCAGGCTCCTACTAGTCCACCTCCAGCCTCCTACTACCACCACTATGAGAGACTGTCTAATCTGATCGAGTCCACACTGACTGACTGTCACTGAGTAATTGATGTTACCATATTAACCCTGACCTGCCCAGTGCCCTGTATCTGCAATTAAAATTTACAAGGCTGCCTGCATGCTTCCTGATTTCCATTCCCAGCATCCTTCCCAATCCCTACAGTGTCACTAACATTAACCCTATGGTACAAGGCTGCAGTGTGCACTGAATCCCATTCCCTACAGTAACATTTAGGGAGAGAGAGAGACATGAGAGGACAAGAGAGAGAGAGAGACAAGAGAGAGAGAGAGAGAGACATGAGAGGACAAGAGAGGGAGAGAGAGAGACATGAGAGGACAAGAGAGAGAGAGAGACAAGAGAGAGAGACATGAGAGGACAAGAGAGAGAGAGAGAGAGACATGAGAGGACAAGAGAGAGAGAGAGAGAGAGAGACATGAGAGGACAAGAGAGAGACATGAGAGGACAAGAGAGAGAGAGAGAGACACGAGAGGACGAGAGAGAGACACGAGAGGACAAGAGAGAGAGAGACACGAGAGGACAAGAGAGAGAGAGACACGAGAGGACAAGAGAGAGAGAGACACGAGAGGACGAGAGAGAGAGACACGAGAGGACGAGAGAGGACAAAAAATTGGCAAAATAAATGGAAAAATGCGAAACACCGCGTTCGGTATTCGGCCTTCGGCCAAGCATTTCATTATTATTCGGCTTCGGCCAAGAATTTCATTTCGGTGCATCCCTAATGCTTACCTTCACATTCCAATACTTTATGTGCAAGTCACCTGCATTTTTCTCTACTTTGCTGTGGGAGAGGAGCATTATTAGATTGTGGCGTTACCTTTGGTCCCGCCTCTGCTCCTCGGGTCTTCACAAAAAGGTTAGCTCCAGTGCTAGCCTTGCTACGCCAACGGGGGATTGTGGTATTGGGCTACTTGGACGATCTCCTTCTGCGAGCGGATTCTCCTACTGCTCTGGTGGAAAATTTGGAGGTCACAATACTGACTCTGCGGGAGTTTGGCTGGATTCTGAATTTTCAGAAATCTGCTCTGCTTCCATCCACAAAGCTTGACTATCTGGGCCTGACTCTGGACTCAGCCTTAGCCAGAGTGCTCCTTCCTCTGGACAAACTCCAGAAATTACAGGATTTTTTTTCATTTTGGATAGAGTAAGGGAGGGTTAAAATTAGACCTGCGTGATTGTTAACAAAAAAAAATCGCGTCCACCCCCTACTCATGATCTTAATTCTGCATTTCCTCGATTCATAGAGCAGATCTTTTCTCTGCTCACTCAATCCTGTCAAAAAAAAAAAATCTTATCTGAACCTGATCGTTCCAGTAACAAGCACGAGCCCAGTGGCTCCAGCCACCATCTCGGGTTTTCATTGAATAAATAGATTGATAGCAGCAGGAACCATTGGCTCCTGCTGCTGTCAATCAAATCCAGTGATGTGGGGGGCGGGGCCGAGTCCTGCTGTCTGTGTCAATGGACGCAGCAGCGGGACTCGTGAGCTCGCCCGCACAGGTGCCCCCATGGAAAGTGGCTCTCCGTGGGGGCATCTGATGAAGTGGAGGAGCCAGGAGCGAAGCCAGGGCACCCGACGAAGAGGAGGATTGGGGCTGCTCTGTGCAAATGAACAAGTAAGTATAACATAGTTTGCACAAAAAAAAAAAAAAAACGAACCTTTACAATCACTTTAAATTTTCCCCTGCAATCATTAATGTAAGAGTTCAGCCTTATGTGTCAAAAATGAAAAAAATCCTAGTTTTCTACCTTTATTTTGCAGTGCTGTCACATGATTTCAATTCCTCTTCCTGTTGAGTACAAGAGCAGCAAGTGGGTGTGGTTACTGAAAGCAAGTGACATATTTTCCAGGGAGGGGCACTGTTCCTGTGTAGCAAGTGGACAACTTTGATCCAGAGAGTGTAAATTTGGCTTAAAGTCGCACTCTAAATCGCAATAGTGGAAACATAGACTAAAGCTTTAATTCCACTGTGTGAATTGTCATGGACACACAGTCGCATGACAAGTCACAGCCCATTAATTTCAACGGCACCCGTTCTCATCTATATGACTTTGAAAATCAGCGACCTTGAAAAGGTATCTGCACTATTTTGATGCGACTTTGATCCAGAGAGTGTAGAGTTGGATCAAAGCTGCACTCGGTCGCACTTTAAAGTCGCACTCTAGCCTAGTAGTGCGACTTTTAAGTTGTGCGAATTTGAACGCAGCTTTGATCGAACTTTACACTCGCTGGATTAAAGTCGCATCAAAGTAGTGCAGGCAGTCTTTAAAATGTGAAAAAAATTGGAAAAAAACACTTTCATGAATTAAAAAAAAAAAAAAAAAACTATACAGTAAAGTTAGCCTAATTTTTTGTATAATGTGAAAGATATTACGCTGAGAATCGTAAACTTTGTTCTAAGTGAAAAAATTGTGATTCTCATTTTATCCAGAATGGTGCGGCTCTAGTTCTAACTCCTGTCAGCTTATTTTTATGTGTGTACCATTGGGGAGATTTCTCTCCACTTCTGTCCCATAGCCAAAACTGGAAGTGAGAAGAAATTTCTCAAATATAAGGGAATCCCTGGTTGTCCCCATTGGAAGATTTTCCCACTATTACTATTCTGGTGACAACCTAAAATTTGTGACATTCTTTAACTTTCAGTGATAACCGTAAACAAGACAAATAGGGATTGATTTACTAAAACTGGAGAGTGCAAAATCTGGTGCAGCTCTGCATAGAAATCAATCAGCTTCCAGGTTGCAGCCCTCGTTCACATTGAAGGCGGCTTTGAAATCGTGCAACTTCATCTGAACTCGCACGATTTCAAAGCCGCATTTCAGTCTGACTTTGGGGGTGAATTGAAAGACTTCTGTGTGGGCTCATGCACAGATGTTTATTGAAGTCGCCCCTGAAGTCCCTAAAAGTAGTGCCGGAAGTCTTTTTGGAAATTGGTGCGGTTCCTCTAAACGCCCCTGCATAAGGTCTGTGTCCATGCACACATAGACATTTAGAGGCAGGAAAAAGAAAAACACAGCGAGGCAGAAAAAATGCTTACCGTGCCAAAACGTGTGTGAACACAAAGTACTAGGTGCGTTTAGCGCATTAGTGTTTCATTTTATTAGCCATTATCAATTATTATTTAGGCCTTTAAAATAACGCCCACGTGCTTGATGCGCCTAAACATGTTATTTGCGTTTACAAGTGTCAAGCTTTTTTTTCTGCCAAAACTCTGCTGCCAGGAGCAAAGGAGTCTAAAAGAGTTGGCGAAGTCCAGCATGCATTAGGCCTAAATCTCAGGGTGGTTGATGACAACATTGAACCATGCCTATGCAGTGTTCATCAGCATCACTGCTTTTAGTCTCCACTGGAAGCCCATGTGAGAGGGTGACCATAGAGAACAGTTGGGACATGGTGATAAAACGTTGTCCCCGTATAACAGAAAGCGCCTAAACATAGACATTTATGGGGCAGGAAAGCCATCGTCTATTATAAATTTTCCATTTACTGGCCTCACATACATTTTCAATGTCGTACAGTATTACAACTGTGTTGCTCTGCATCCAGGTTGAATGTACTTCCAGTTAACTTTACACAACATGCAGAAAATACGTAGATTTGAAGGAATGAATAAAATTTTGCACATTCTGAAAATCCTGTTTACGCTTGCTCAGAGTCGCAGATATCTAGGACAGGATAGACCTTTCTGGCTTTAACTGGAACAAAAGGCAAATTCTTACATCATTTCTTTCCTGAACATTTGACATATGTATGTGTTTTCTTTCCCCTGTGTTATAGTAGGAGCCAGGACTGCCTACACAAAATGTCCAAATCTTTTGACAGACAAAATAGTTTCTATAGCTTTATTTTATAAATTTCAAATGTACATTTAGATGCTTGTCTGCATTTTAATTTTAAAGGGAATACATAATGGTTTTGTGTCTTTCACCCCCCCCCCCCCCTAACTGATGGGTCAGGACTAACAAAATTGTAAATTTGGTCGCTGTGACGTTTTGTATTGTATTTTCATAAATACCCAGCAGGCTGAGCTCTCGGGTCCTTTTCATGTTTCCAGGGTCTGCTTGGTGCCTTTGTTGCAAAAAAGCCTGCTGTTTACAGAGCACAATAGCTCTAGTTTAAAAATCATACACGGATGAATTATTTGTGACTCATTAGTTTAAAACTTCTAAAACACAAAATTGTACCCAATGCAATATAATTTACATTTAAGGCACATTCACAGGGGCTTTCGAATCAGGTCCACCTGTCAGTTTTTCAGGTAGACCTGATCGTAACCTCTATGTGGGTCCCTGGTTTACACTTGTCTACCTCCCAAGTCCATCCAGATCTGGAAAAAAACGTGACGAATCAGAGGTAGCCTGATGTAAATGGACACCGGAGTTAGTTTACATCCAGCCATCTATGGAGCTATCACAGGTTTGCCCGTGCCCACTGGGCACAAACTGAATGGGCACGGATGTAAAAAAAGACATCCATCCCATTCAGCTCTGAATGGCACTCCAAACTTGGCTAGTAAATGCATGTTCTTTTTTCAATTGTCAAAAAGTGTGGTACAAAATATGCAAAGCTCACTGCCCAAAAAGGTGCAGAAGCTTCTTTGGCACGCATAGGACATCCTATTCAAGTGAATTGCGCAAAGTCACTCTCACAGTAGGTAGTGAATTCTTTAAGTAAGGACCCCTTATAGAGGAACTCCAGTCATTTGCAGAAACATTAAAAGTTCACTACTGTAATTACTGTAGTTGCTGACTTTTAATAAACAGGTACTCGCCAGCCTAGGGATCCAGCGTTGTCATCGCCCGAGGCTTTGGGTCCCTGGCGCTGCCATCTTCCTACTGACTCAGAGCCAACTCCCCACTGTGCATAGGCAAGTTGCACTGCACTCTCTGAATGTACCCACATCCCCCTGGGACCGGTTACGTGTCCCAGGGGGTGGCAGGTGGTTGGTACCCGCTGCCTGGAAGAAAAAAAAAACACTCCAAATATGGTAGAGGAGGTAGGAGGAGAAGAAGCGGAAATTCCCTTTTTAGCTGAAGTTCGCATGAATTACTGAATCAATGCAGCATGGCCTTAACCTTCTATGATGAAGTGAGCTGCCACCTAGATAAAGGTAAGCCTGTGGTGTATCTGGACTTTGCAAAGGCCTTTGACACCGTTCCCCACAAACGCTTACTGTTCAAACTAAGGAAGGTAGGAATGGACCATAAGGGGAGTACCTGGATAGAGAACTGGCTCCAGGGGAGGTTGCAAAGGGTGGTGATTAATGGGGAGTACTCGGATTGAGCAGGTGTGGAAAGTCGGGTCCCCCAGGGTTCTGTCCTGGGGCCAATCCTGTTTAATTTATTCATAAATGATCTAGAGGAGGGGATATTGAGTAAAATCTCAGTATTTGCGGATGATACTAAACTAAGCATGCCAATATCTTCTATGCGGGATGTGGAAACCTTACAAGCGGACCTGAACAAAATTATGGGGTGGACAACTACATGGCAGATGAGATTTAATGTTGAAAAATGTAAAGTAATGCACCTGGGTGCCAGAAACCAGAAAGCAAGCTACTCACTAGGGGGGGGAACCTCTGGGTGAGTCTAGGATGGAAAAGGACCTGGGGGTACTGGTAGACAACAGTCTTGGCAGTGGCATGCAATGCCAAGCCGCTGCAAGCAAAGCCAACAGAATACTGGGAAGTATAAAATAGGGGATTCAATCCAGAAATAGATTATTCTCCCACTCTACAAGACTCTGGTCCGGCCACATCTGAAGTATGCTGTCCAGTTCTGGGCACCGGTCCTCAGGAAGGATGTGCTGAAACTGGAGAAAGTCCAGAGAAGGGCAACAAAAATAATTAGGGGAATGGAGGACATCAGCTATGAGGAAAGACTACAAGCACTGAACTTATTCTCTCTGGAGAAGAGACGATTGAGGGGGGATATGATATCAATGTACAAATATTGTACTGGCAACCCTAGCATAAGGAACAAACTATTTAGAGAAAGGGAATACAATAAGACACGTGGCCACTCACTAAAACTAGAGGAAAGGCGGTTTAACCTTAAAATACGCAGGGGGTTCTTCACTGTGAGAGCAGTAAGGATGTGGAATTCTCTTCCGCAAACAGTCGTATCAGCAGGGAGCATTGATAGTTTCAAAAAAACTATTAGATGGACACCTTAACCACTTGCCGATCGCCGCACGACTATTTACTGCGGCGGTCAGCCCCTCACAGGCAGAGTGACGTAGGTCTACGTCGCTAGCCTGTGAGGGTCTAGGGAGCAAGCGCGCCCCCGAGTGGTCACAGACCCCGTTCATACATCTGAAGTCACAGCCAATCACAGTTAGAATCACGCCCCTAGGGACACACACAGCCCCTCCCTCTCAAAAAAAGTTAACCCCTTCACTGCCAGTGTAATTTTACAGTAACAGTGCATATATGTAGCACTGATTACTGTAGAAATGTCACTGGTAACCCCAAAAGTGTCAAAAATGTCAGTCAAGGGTCCGATCTGTCCGCCGCAATGTCGCAGTACCGCAAAAAAATCGCAGATCGACGCCATTACGCGTTAAAAAAAAAAAACAACAAAAATGACAAAAATCTTTCCCTTTGTTAGTAAATGCGATAACTTTTGCGCAAACCAATCAAAATACACTTTTTGCGTTTTTTTTTTTTTTTTTTACCAAACATATGTAGCATAAAACAAATTGGCCGAAAATGTTAAATTTTGATTTTTACATTTTTTTTGGGGAATTTCATATAGAAAAAAATGTGAAAAATATTATTTTTGCAAAATTTACGCTCTTTTTGCTTATAGCGCATGATCAAAAAATCGCACAGGTGATCAAATACCACCAAAAGAAAGCTCTATTTGTGGGAAAAAAAGGACGTCAAATTCGTTTGGGTACAGCGTCGCACGACCGCGCAATTGTCCGTTAAAGTCACGCAGTGCCGAATCGTAAAATACCCCCTGGTCTTTTAGCAGCCAAATCCTCTGGGGCTTAAGTGGTTAAAGACCACAACATACAGGGGTATACAATGTACGGTTAACAGCACACACACACACACACACACACACACATCATAGGTTGAACTGGATGGACTGATGTCTTTTTTCAACTTCACTAACTATGTTACTATGGAGGCGATCAGCCTGTGGCAGTGCTGAGGTGTTATGGAAGCCCAGGTTGTTTTCATAGCGGCTTTCAGCTCATCTGCATTGTTTGGTCTGGTGTCTCTCATCTTCCTCTTGACAATACCCAGCAGATTCTCTATGGCAGGGATCCTCAATTTATGGCCCTCCAGCTGTTGCAGAACTACACGTCCCATGAGGTATTGTAAAACTCTGACATTCACAGACCTGACTAAGCATGATGGGAATTGTAGCTCCTGAACAACTGGAGGGCCATAGTTTTGAAGACCCCCCTGCTCTATGGGGTTTAGGTCAGGTGAGTTTGCTGACCATCAGTGTTAATTTCGTCGACTAAAACCGACTAAAACGTTTTCGTCGACTAAAATACGACTAAAACAATTCAGATGACTAAAATACGACTAAAATGGCATTTTAATCATAAGACTATAACTAAAACTAAATAAAAAATTGACATCAACATTAACACTCCTCTGCTGGCCATTTCTATATCGGCAACACAATTCCATACAGAGCCTGTAATAATAGCACATTATAGTTTAAACATGTATTGCACCACCACATACGCATAAGTAAGGAGCATCTACTAAGCTGCTGAAAACTAAACAATTAAGAAAAAGGCTTTTCTTATTTTTCCCTAATATTTAATGTTGGTAATATATTCAGGTAATATGTGCAGGTAATATGTGCAATGACATTACAGCCAATGGAGTTTACAGCAGTGTTAATTTCGTCAACTAAAACATTTTCGTCTCCGGTATTTTTCAACTGACGAAAACGAGACGCAAAGTATAGCACATTTTCGTCAAATGACGACAACTATGATGAAAATAAAATCCGTTTTCGTTAACGAACGAAAACTAAACGAAAATGTGAGGCAGGGACATTTACCCAACTTCCGGTTTTCACGGAGCACCGCCTGTGTGGCGTCTGGCGTGGTGTGCCCCTGTGACGTCCGACGTTAGGAGTGGACTACTACAAGAGATTCGACTCGAGACCAGTCACCTGACCTCACCAGAGCACTGCAGCTGCAGCACTACAGCCAGACGCGCCAGGCCCGACTCATCACACGGCACTGGCACCCGGCCACCACCACATCCAGAGCAGAGCACCCACTGTGAGTTAACAGCCAGGCCAGCTATTACTGCCTCCCTGAGTCCCCTCAGACCACTCACCAGTCACCACTGGCATCCGATTCCGCCATCCATCCAGGACTGTGTGCGTGCATATAGGCCACTGAGGCCCGCCTGACCCATCCTGTTCAACAACTTCAGTTCAGAGTCAGACCAGAGACCGCCCTTAAACCTGAGACCCCCATCCAGCACTCTTGAGCAGCACTGTGTGCACTCACTGCACTGACTGCAGGCAGCAGCATTACAGGCCTCCTCTCTGACCTGACCATGACCATTTAGATGACTAAAATGAGTTTTAGTCGACTAAAATGTACTGGAGTTTGTCGACTAAATACGACTAAAACTAAAACACTTGCAGAAGACTAAAATGGGACTAAAACTAAAATGCCATTTTAGTACTAAGACTAAAACTAAATTGAAATTTGCTGCCAAAATTAACACTGCTGACCATTCAAGCTCAGTGATAATACCATGATCATTAAACCAGGTATTGGTATTTTGGCAGTGTGGGCAGATGCCAAGTCCTGCTGTAAAATGAAATCTGCATCTCCATAAAGCTGGTCAGCAGAGGGAAGGATGAAGTTCTCTAGAATCTCTGTGTAGAGGTCTGCGCTGACTTTGGACTTGATAAAACATGGTGGACCAACACCAGCAGATGACATGGCTCCCCAAATCATCACTGACCGTGGAAACTTCACACTGGAACTCATGCAACTTGGATTCTGTGCCTCTCCACTCTTGATTTCCAAATTAAATGCAACATTTTCCACAGTCCGTGATGATTTGGGGAGACGTGTCATCTGCTGGTGTTGGCCCGCTGTGTTTTATCAAGTCCAAAGTCAGCATAGCCCTCTGCCAGGAAATTCTAGAGCATTTCATGCTTCCCTCTCCTGACCAGCTTTATGGAGATGCTGATTTAAAGCGGTTGTAAACCCTAGGAAAAAAAAAAAAAGAAAACCTGCAAGACAAAGGCATAATGGGCTAGTATGCATCGCATACCAGCCCATTATGTGTAACTTACCTTAGAACGAAGCCCCCACACGGACCCCCGGACATCGCTGCGGGCGCTGCCATGATCCCTCGCCGTCTCTTCCGGGTTCGGTGGCTCCGGCACGGTGATTGGCCGGAAGAGACGGCTCCGGCGCGATGATTGGCCGGAGCCGCGATGACGTCACTCCCACGCATGCGCGCGGGAGTGATTTTCCGGCAAGCTCCAGGCAAATTAATTGAAGGTCCCCCCGGACCTTCAGAGCGCATGCGCCGCTCGCGAGAGCGCGCTGCATGCACTGTAAATATCTCCTAAACCATGCCGGTTTAGGAGATATTATTTGTACCTACAGGTAAGCCTTATTATAGGCTTACCTGTAGGTAAAAGTGTCAAAAAGCGGGATACTACCGCTTTAATTTTCCAGCAGAACTTGGCACCTGCCCACACTGCCAAAAGTACCAATACCTGGTTTAATGATCATGGTATCGTGCTTGATTGGCTAGCAAACTCGCTTGACCTAAACCCCATAGAGAATCTGTGGGGTATTGTCAAGAGGAAGATGAGACACCAGACTCATCAATGCAGACGAGCAGAAGGCTCTATCACACATCGCACAACCTGAGCTTTCATAACACCTCAGCAGTGCCACAGGCTGATCACCTCCATGCCACGCCGCATTGATGCAGTAATTCATGTAAAAGGAGCCCCAGTATTAGTAAAGTGCATACTATACAGTACATGGACATACTTTTCAGTAAGCCAACATTTCTTGTGTAAAAAATAACTATGTGTAGATTAACCAGACTGGCCACTAGTTGTCACTCTTGTACAAGCTAAATCCTTCTACTTGGCTGTGTACTTGTCACTGACCTTTATGTACTTTGTTGACACAAATAGCTTGATGCAAAATTTTGTTACTGTCCCTGCTGTTAAACTGTCTCCGGGCAAGAAAAAAAAACAGTATCCTGCAAGTTTTCCTTTATATTTACCCATTAACTGCATTTTTTTTTTATTCTGTTTCTCTCTTGTCAAAACTATTTCCGATTCGGCACGGACAGCACTAATCAGCCATCTTGCAAATGGCTGATTTATCTAGTATTGTCAGTACCTGGAAGTCACTTCGCTTTGTTAGTTATGCATGAGCCCAGCGATTGTCGGCTTCCATCTCTTGCACATGCACCATTACCAAAGAAATCCTTGGCTGTCGCTCAAGTGAATGCACCATCACCAATAAGTTCTGCTCACTATAGGGAGTGACTAGGGTAAGTGGGATAGCAGTGACATGATCACAAGTAAAAAGTAGGCTTACACTGATACGGTTATCGGTATCTGTGCTGATACTGAGTATTTTCACAAGTACTCGTACTCCTGAAAATACTCCGATACCTGAAACTGATACCTATTGCAGTGCAATTTGAACGAATGGGCTTACATTGCGCTGTATAGAGGCGCATGCGATTTGAACAGGAATGCGGTGTGATTCCTGTCCGAATCGCATCCATTTTCTCTCATTGTTTCTGTGTGAACCCAGGCTTGTCATAGTGTCGCAGTATTGGGGCAAACCTAGTAAAAAGAAGAAAGCTCAGGTACTTGAATAGAGATTTTTTTATGAATTAAACATTATGTCCTCATGCACAAGATGTTTAAATGCAGCTTTTAGAGGCAGCTTGCTTTTTTATTTTCTTTCTGCTTCTAAGGGCCCTTTTAAAGTTAGCCTTTTATGTCCATGCAGTAAATGTAGAAAAAAATCTGAGCATCCAAAGATGCCTAGTGATATTTACTTCAAAATCCTACTCGCAGGGTATGTTGCATAGCACAAATGGGGATTGCCAAGCAGGGGATGGAAAAACCATACACTATCCACAAGCCTTGGGCAGGGGCATAGATGTAAACTGGGGAAGCAGTTTCCTGAAAGCCTGCAATGACAGGCTGTGCTTGACGATGCAGAAACCTTGTAGGATTTGATCTTATCTTGGAGCCTAGCCCCCTGCATGACACTTGTGCAATACGCATTTCGAGGTGGCTACCTCTTCATCAGCTGCCTCCCTACTATGCTACCCACGCAAAAATAAATACTAGTACTGTACTAGGAAGTTCACAAGAGCTGCTGGCCTAATTGCTGTCATAATAAAAACAGTCATTCACTCAGACCTATATAGACTGCAAACACAGGAGTTTAGAGGCAGAAAAAAAAACACCCTGAACTAGCGCGTTCAGGAGAGGAGCATTCCAGCGTCAAAAATCGATGCATCATTGCATTGCATCATCTTCCTATCAATTTTAACCATCTTCCCTGTCCCTGCTGAAGAAGCAGGCCCAAACCATGATGCTGCCACCACCATGTTTGACAGTGGGGATGGTGTGTTCAGGGTGATGAGCTGTGTTGCTTTTACGCCAAACATAACGTTTTGCATTATTGCCAAAAAGTTAGATTTTTGGTTTCATCTGACCAGAGCACCTTCTTCCACATGTTTGGTGTGTCTCCCAGGTGGCTTGTGGCAAACTTTAAACAACACTTTTTATGGATATCTTTAAGAAATGGCTTTCTTCTTGCCACTCTTCCATAAAGGCCAGATTTGTGCAGTATACGATTGATTGTTGTCCTATGGACAGTCTCTCGTCTCAGCTGTAGATCTCTGCAGTTCATCCAGAGTGATCATGGGCCTCTTGGCTGCATCTCTGATAAGTCTTCTCCTTGTATGAGCTGAAAGTTTAGAGGGAGGGCCAGGTCTTCGTAGATTTGCAGTGGTCTGATACTCCCATTTCAATATTATCGCTTGCACAGTGCTCCTTGGGATGTTTAAAGCTTGGGAAATCTTTTTGTATCCAAATCCGGCTTTAAACCTCTCCACAACAGTATCTCGGACCTGCCTGGTGTGTTCCTTGTTCTTCATGATGCTCTCTGCGCTTTAAACGGACCTCTGAGACTATCACAGTGCAGGTGCATTTATACAGAGACTTGATTACACACAGGTGGATTCTATTTATCATCATTAGTCATTAAGGTCAACATTGTATCATTCAGAGATCCTCACTGAACTTCTGGAGAGAGTTTGCTACACTGAAAGTAAAGGGGCTAAATCATTTTGCACGCCCAATTTTTCAGTTTTTTATTTAACAAATTTGAAATATCCAATAAATTTCGTTCCACTTCATGATTGTGTCCCACTTGTTGATTCACAAAAAATTACAGTTTTATATCTTTATGTTTGAAGCCTGAAATGTGGCAAAAGGTCGCAAAGTTCAAGGGGGCCGAATACTTTCGCAAGGCACTGTATATATGTGTGTATGTATTTTATATGTGTGTGTGTGTGTGTGTGTATATATATAATATAATGTGTGTGTAATCTGCAGTGTGGGATTTATGACATCCTTTTTCAAACATAGTTTCTCCTGAGGTTTCTATGGGTGTGAGCAATGTTAAATTAATCTCCCATCTACACTGACCACCATGACAAGGGGTCAATTTTACACTAAACACAGTGTAAGCAGTCATTTCTTAACTGACCACTAATGATAGGGGTCACCTTAGGTCATTTTCTCTGGGTTTCTTTTCTGGATTTATTTGTCATTTATTAAATGAATTTAGTTGTATTGAGAGGCAATGTTACATAAATTGGCCTAGGATAACAAATACAGCTGGTATGCCACTTAATTATTTTATTAAAAACTTTCTACAAGTTATCAGTCACAACAGTGTACCATGAGGTTTGATCATTTATAGCATGAGTTCTCTGCGTTCAGGAAATTATTCAATGGGTTCCTCTGAGGTTAAAATGGGAAAGGTTGATCTAATGGGCCATACACACTATAAGATTTTCTGAAGACTTTTTCCTTTAGATTTACCAAAACTATATAATATGAGGTCAAACCTAAACACTTTCAATTTGCATGCAATCTGGCAGGCCCTTGCACTACATAGAAAAGGTAAATCTGAAGGAAATCTAACCACAAAGGCTGGATAGTGTGTATCCAGCTTAAGGACCTGCTGCCTCCAACTGCTAGTCTGTGAAGTTTGGAGTGAGATTTGGTGATAGTTGCTACAGTGCTGCTCACTGTTCTCCTGGAGGGTTGCTGGAGAGAAAGTTGTATCTGAGAGCCTGCAGGATCTCCCTGATTCTGCTTCATCCATTCTATGGACCTACTTCCTCTACTTCACAGAATGCTTCTATTTAGTCATCAGACAGAATAGAAAAGGTCAAGAACAGATCAACTTCAGCAGGCCTTCAGACAATACTGGTGAATAGAACTTTGCCCATTGCTTGCCCCTTTTGTTAACAGCATCCACAATACAGGTCCTTCTTTCACTGCTTACATCTGATGAGACTCTCAGGTTTGCTGTCCCCTATGTTGATCTACTGAATTCAGATATTTTCAGCAAATATTTCTTCCCAGGAAGGATTTGCCTAGCCCAGATTTATTACTTTCTATTTCTAAACTTTCTCAAACACATCATTCTTGTGGTCTGGGTGAATCCAGGGAAGGGACTGCTTCTGGTGTGCACCACATTTTATAAATGGGCCCCACTGTTTTAATCCAGTTTGACTTTCTTAACCCTAAGCACATGCAGAAGCTGAAAAGTTGAAGGTATCAGGCTCGCTGGTCATGCACAGATTGCCACAAAAATCCCAGCTTTAGTGCTTCATTTTTTAGGAATAAAAGCACAACCCATGTGATGTTAGCTCTGATCACAGGACAAGATGGATTAACTTCTCCAATTAGCCATTGTTTCTGATTTCTTGGCAACTGTGGAGGAATGTGCAAGCGGTTCCACACTAGTCTACACACCATAATGTGTACTAATATTGCTATAATATGCTTAAACAGTGTTAATAGGCTGCCTAATGTTCTTGTAAAAATCCAGTCAAGCTGTAATATAATTATTAGATAATAATGAATGTGCTTTATTGTATTATAGAGTATGTCTTAGAACTTTTATAAAGGTTACAGAAGATCATTGGGATGATTCCAAAGCCAAATATTGTTTCTTTATTGTTCGATAGGCTTAATTCACACTATTTGTAGTGACAGATGTTTTACTGCAGTGTAAAATGTCTGTCACTGCAGCGAAACACATGAAACAATTGTTTCCTATGTGTACCATTCACACTGCAACACAGCCTAGTGCTTTTCTTTAGTATTTTATCGCAGTGCACTGTGCCAGATTTTGCTGCAACGTAAGGCAGCGTAGCGTGCTGCTTTACATTGGATTGAACGAAGTGTAAGTTTTGTACACTTCACATATAATTTATTTAAAAAAAAAAAAAAAAGCCGTGTGATGCGCTGAATCATGCACTACACTGCCCCCCTACCGCAGCCGGCAATGCAGAATGCAGAGCTGTCAGTGTGGTAAACCGTAAAAGCATATGTAAACCCATATCTTATAAAAAAAAAAAAAACAACCTATTGAGTTTTAAATAGAATTAAAAAGCAAAAAAGTCTGGGTGTATATACACTGTTACCAAAAGTATTGGGACGTCTGCCTTTTACATGAACTTTATCTTAGTCCGTAGTGTTCAATGTTGAGTTGGCCCACCCTTTGCAGCTATAACAGCTTTAACTCTTTTGGGGAGGCTGTCCACAATGTTTAGGAGTGGGTCTTTGGGAATGTTTGACCATTCTTTCAGAAGCGTATTTGTGAGGTCAGGCACTGGTGTGGATGAGAATTCCTGGCTCGCAGTCTCTGCCAAGATTCATCCCAAAGGTTGAGGTGCAGGCCAGTCAAGTTCCTTAACCCCAAACTCGCTCATCCATGCATTTATGGACCTTGCTTAGTAAATTGAAACTGATAAATACCATTTCGAATCAGCAGTATAGAACAGTCTTGTGACTTCTATGAGTGTCTGGTTAAAGCTTGTAGGAATTTTCATTCTGGCTGTCCACAAGGTTTAGGAATGTGCCTATGGGAATGTTTGACCATTCTTCCAGAAGCGCATTTGTGAAGTTAAGCACTGATCTGGATGAGAAGGCCTGGCCCGTGGTCTCCACTGTAATTCATCCCAAAGATATTCTATCGGGTTGTAGTCAGTCAAGTTCCTCCACCCCAAACTCGCTCATTCATGTATTATTGAACCTTGCTTTGTGCACTGGTGCGCAGTAATGTTGGAACAGGAAGAGGCCATCCCCAAACTGTTCCAAGTTGGGAGCATGAAATTATCCAAAATGTCTTGGTATGCTGATGCCTTAAGAGTTCCCTTCACTGGAACTAAGGGGCCATATCCCACCCCCTGAAAAACAACCCCACATCATAATCCCCCCCCCCCCCACCACCACCAAATGATTTGGACCAGTGCACAAAGCAAGGTCCATGAAGACACGGATGAGCAAGTTTGGGGTTGAGTTTTCTCCGTAAATGGTTTGTGCAGGGGCGAGTGTCAATCGAAGTCTTGACCATTAGAGGACAGGCAGGCTGCTTTCCCACCACAGCCAGAAAACGAACGACGCTGGGATAGATGAGCTCTCATGTCTAGCATGGTCAGTTTGAAATAATCGAGCAGGGGGACTGGCAGAACCACCAGGTATTTCACACAAAGGAAGCAATACAAAGAGAACCGGATACTCTTAACACAAGTACATGGTACAATGTGCACATGTCAAGAATTTGAAAAGTTGGGGTAACAAGATTTGGTTATTCAGACACAATTGGTTATACTACTGGAAGACTAGGACACTGGCAAACCAGAAACGGGGGTCAGCAGGTATAACCTTACCCACTTCTAGCAGTTTTCCTCTAGTGTTGGATGCATATCTCCTCTCTACTGAGAAATTTTTTTCCTAGCCATTTTGTTTTCAGTATTCATTTTTTCATTTAATCAAGACCTCTTCTATTTTCTGCTCAGCTAGACTTTTAATGCAGCTATCCGGATCAGCATATCCTCAGTTAACAGCTTGGGAGGTTATACCTGGATCCCACTGGAACAAAGCTTGCCAGGCCTGCCTAAAATGTGACATTTACATACTGGACATTCCAGATCTTTGTGTTCTGTATTAGTCGCAGAACGCTTTCCAAGTACTGAGCCATGGCACAGTCTCTGGTGCAACCCGGTTTCTGAAGACTCTTTTTACTAAGTATGTCATTTGGGCCAAGCATTGGGATTTACTTATTGGAACCATTGACCCTCTTTAATTGGATTCCATGGCAGGGTTAAAGTATGTGCCCCAATATTTCATATTTCTGTCTATGTTGTAGCATGTACTTTGTTGAAAATAGGTGTGGTGATGGACACTGCCTGCTCTAAGCATGCCTGCACCTGGGATGGTGGGAGCGTATGTGTATAGCATTATATATGGGTATGATAAGCGTGTTCTTTTGGGGATCAGTTACATTGATGATGTACTGGTGGCTTGGGGGTGGGGGGGCAGGGGCGTACCTAGAGCATTTGGCATCCAGGGCGGTTCCTATATCTGGCACCCCCCCCCCCCCCCAGGTGGTCAGGCGACGCACCTCACATCAACGCGTTGTTGCGTGTAGCACCTCTGCGGCCCGGAACCCAAAAAAATCCTCCTCCCTCTGTTCCCTCCCGGCGGCCAGGCCCCTCCTCCTCCTCCTTTGCAAAAGCGGCGCCGACTGTCCCGAGGCGCCGACTCCTAAGTGCCCAACGCATGAAAAGGAATGAAAAAGCTCAAAAGAGCTTGAAAATGCACACAAAAAAAAAAAAATAGGAAAAATGAGCTGAGGGGAAGGTTTTGTGAAAAAAATGCTTATGCTCAAGTAGCTCAATAAAAACATGCAAAAGAGCACAAAAAAAGAACTAGCTTCTTCAAGCTGTTAGGCAAAGAAATAAAAGCTCAAATGCCTGTAAAAGCATGCAGTGTGCATGAGCCCTAAAGATCTTAGATACAAATATAATCTTAAGGAAATTCAGTTTCTTTATCTCAAAATTGAAAAATACAGGACTGCTGTAAAGACTACCAATTTCAGGAAGCCCATGGCTGGAAATACCCTTCTGCACGACACGAGTCATAGTTTATGAATGTTATGGAAAGTTGGATTTCTATAATCCAACAGCCTCCCCTGCACCAGGGACCAGTTTCCTGGAGGTCAATTGTTCCATGGAGTTGGGGGTGTGGGGAGGATGGGTAAGTGTCAGGATGCTTCAAGCTTTTTTTATTTTTTTTTTGTGCACTGTATTTATGAACAAGCATGCAGACAGTGAAGTATTTTGTTGATCGTTTTGGTATCTCCCTGAATGCTGGAACGCTGCCTATACAATGACAACATGACCCTGGGTCACCAGTGCGAACTGACATGGGAAATGATCTGATGGTGCTGTCCATCAGTGCCACCCGTCAGTGTCCATCAGTGCCGCCTGTCAGTGTCCCATCAGTGCGGCATATTAGTGCCACCTCATCAGTACCGCCTCATCAGCGCACATCAGTGAAGGAGAAAAATTATTTATTTTCAAAATTTACTCACAGAAAAGAAGAAACATTTTTTCTCTTACGTCCTCCGACAGTCGCCGCCATCTTCATATTCGTCACAATGGGGTATTAGACTTTTCTCCGTAGGAGTAGCTAGGCAACAGAATATGTCAATATTAAAGCTTTTAACATATCCCCACCCCAGGGGGTGGTCCCCTCAGTCTATACCCTCCTGCTTCCTGTTTCCTGCTTCAGTTTCAATGTCTAGCTTGTCAGGAGTAGCTGGATGTCTCTATGCTGGGGCATTTTGTCTCAGCCTTCTCTTTTTTGATTTTATTTGAGTTTTTTCTCTCTTTCTTTATTTAGCTGTTATTTTTACCAGCAATAGTTAGATCTTCGGATGAAGAGGATAATGCGGGCTGCGTCTCGGGCTGACTCCCCTGGTCGCAGGTTGTGGGTCAGTGGCTTCTCAGCCCGCCATCGAGCGTTCAGTCAGGTACCGCTCCTGAGTTTTCTGAACGACCCATCCCTGTTCCGTGCGGGGATGCTAGGGTGAGGTGGCTACCTCACTGGACGCTGTGCGGTTTCTCAACCCACCTTCTGCTGCGTCCTGGATGCGACTCTCCCTGTCTCATGTACAGCGGCTTGTTCGCCTGTGCGGGTCCCCCACGCCATGTAAGAGGTAAGTGTATTCATGTGGGGACCTGTCTGTCTGGGGGGTGTCAGTCTGGGACTGTGTTACCTTGCCCTGTGTTCACACTATTGATGTTTCCCTATCTCTCACACTGCATGCTGTGGGCTGCAAGGAGGGGGGCTGTGCTGCACTTCTGTGTCAGTCTGAGTGTGTGAACGGCTGTGTGCTGTGGAACTTGATGCTATCATGTTTGGGGCACATTACAGCGCCGCTGCGGCGGTCCACCATGTTCTTTATAACTATGTGGTGTATTTTTATTCCACCTTCATGAGGTGGGGGAGCGGCGGTTTCGGCGCCAAACGGCGCCATTTTGGCTGTACTCGCTCCGGCCGCATGGTACACATGCATGGCGGCCATTTTCTTGTAGCCTCCCATAGGCTTTAATGGAGCGCCCTGAATATCAGCAATTCCTTTTCTACAGGAGTACCGATCTGGCCAGCAGCAGCAGCGGTCTCTCCAGGTTTTTTCCCTCTATTCTCTGTATCCTTGCCTGAGTATAACTTCTCCCTGTGGGGGTCCCTGGTGTGGGTGTGCTTGTGTGGCGGTGGGCTACATTCGCAGCGCCTTATTTAAAGGGGCGGTCACCCATTTTATTTTACTCATTTTGGGGCATGGATTCTCAGGAAAGCAAATTTCCTGTCACATTGGTGGGAAGCCAGGGGACTGCGGTTTTCCCCCTCGGGGGGGGATTTGGCTGCGATTGTGGCTAGCCTTGCGACTCGGGTGCAATTGCTGATGGCTGCTCAATCCTCAAAAAGGCCCAGAGTTTTCAATTTCCTCTGATTCAGAGGGTGTTGGTGATGGGGCTGCTGTTGCTGGGGTCTCCTTGTCGGGGTCCCGTTCCTCCCTGGACCTTGTAGGGTCAGAAATGGAGGCTGAGGTTGAGGGGGTTGATATTTCTCCCCCTGGCTCGTCTGTAGAGCTTGCACTCATGGATGAATTGGTTGCTTCTATCAAGCAAACACTGCGTTTACAGGATGAACCTTGTCCTCCTGCTGCCTTGGCGGCTTATGGGACGCAGAAAAGACGCAAAACATCGCAGGTATTTCCCTGCACTGATGATTTTCAATGCGCTGTAAAGGAACATTGGCGTAATATACGCAAGCCTTTTGCTATACCAAGTAGGTTTAAGCTTCGCTATCCTTTTACGCCCGCTACTGATGGGCGTTGGTGTGTCCCACCTCCGGTGGATCACGCGATAGCGGTTCTGAATAAGCCCACTGCGATTCCTGCTGAGGATATCCCCGTGTTCCGGGATGCCACGGACAAACGGACGGAGTCCCTTGCCCGTCATGCCTATTCTATTATGGGTTCTATGCTGAAAGCTTTATTTGCTTCACTTATGGCGGCCCAGGCTGTCGCGAGCTGGACGCAGGTGCTTAATCGCGTCCTGGTGGCTGATTCTGCCCTCCAGGCGACTTTGGATATGGTGGATAAAATCCACCAGGGTGTCATGTATTTGTGTGATGCGGACCTGGATATGGTTCCGTTGGCTGCGCGTGTACATGGTGTGGCGGTATTGTCTCGCCGTTTTGGTTTGGTTGAAGTGTTGGTCGGTGGACCAATCTTCGCGTAAGACCTTGGCTAATCTGCCCTATGATGGTTCTCGCCTTTTTTGGTGAGTCCCTAGATACGTTAATTAGGGGGATCACGGGTGGTAAGAGCACGCTCTTACCCTAATCCCTCAAGGCTAAGACGGCTCCTGGTAAGAAGCCGTGGACTGGTAAACAAAAGTCCGGCCAGTCCGGTTCAGCGGCCCACAACAGTGCGGCCTGAAGGGGCGCCCTCACCCGACTCTGGGGTGGGGGGGGCGCTTGCTCGGTTTCCTTCAGCAATGGCTGTCCCGGGTTCGGGACAGGTGGGTTCAGGAAATCGTTCAATCTGGCTACGAGATCGAGTTTCTCTATAGGCCGGAGCGCAGATTTTTTCCCTCAAATCTTCTACTGTCCCCGGAGCGTTTGCGGGATCTGCATCTAGCGGTGCAGGACCTGAGGGCTCAGGGAGTGGTGGTCCCGGTGCCTCATCGGGACAGGTTTCGGGGGTTCTATTCCAATCTGTTCACCGTGCCCGGGAAGGAGGGCAAGGTACGTCCGATTCTGGACTTAAAGGCGCTGAACCACTTTGTGCGGGTGCGCAAGTTCCGCATGGAATCTCTGCGGTTGGTGGTGGCTGCCCTGGTTCCGGGGGAGTTCATGGCTTCCATCGACTTGAAGGATGCGTATCTTCACATCCCGAATTTCGAGGGTCACCAGAGGTACCTTCGATTCGCCATAGCGGAGGATCACTACCAATTTGTGGCGTTGCCCTTTGGTCTCGCCTCGGCTCCATGGGTGTTCACCAAGGTGCGGGCACCGGTTTTGGCTTTGTTGAGAGCCCAGGGCGTCTCTGTCCTAGGGTATCTGGACGATATTCTGGTTCGGTCTGCGACCAGCCAGGGTCTGGAGAAGGCTCTGTCCGTTACAATGCAGTCTCTGCAGGAGTTTGGTTGGACGATAAAGCCCCGTACACACACACAGATCGTCGTCATACAAACGTCGGCGGACGAAAGATCTGCCGATTGTACGCGTGTTAGTATGGTGCCTCCGACAGCTGTCTGCACACAATCCGCGGACAAGAGTCTTTCTTGCAAACATGAAAATTTTTGTCTGCGGACACCAGAACGGACGATTGTTCGCCTGTCAGTACAGAAATCAGCCGACAGACCGCAGATTTGCAAGACTGGGCATGCTCAGAAAATAAAAAACACAGGGAAAGTTAACCATTACATGACATCACTTCTGCAGTCAGCTGAAGTCTGCGGACAAAATTCTTGTGCTGTCCTTGCGCTGTCTTTGCACTTTTCGACATCCCGGGGAGAAAAGACGAACATTTGTATGACGACGATCTGTGCGTGTGTACGGGGCTTTACTTTTCCAAAGTCAGCACTGTGCCCATCGGTTCGTCTCCCTTACCTGGGAATGGTTCTGGACTCTGTCCAGGCGAAGGTCTTCCTACCGGACGACAAACTCAGGACTCTTCAGGAAGGAAGTCAGGTCCCTCAGGGACGATCCGTCCTCGTCCACTCGGACGTGCATGAGATGTCTGGGATTGATGGTCTCGGCTTTCGAGGCGATTCCCTTCGCCCAGTTTCACACGCAGGGTCTCCAAGCGGAGATCCTGTCCAGGTGGGACGGGCGACCGCGATCTCTGGATCCGGATTTCGTTGGGCCATCGCACCAGAAGGGTTCTTCTGTGGTGGCTCCTGTCCCCGCCGGTGTCAGGGGGCAAGTCTTTTCGTCCTCTCTCATGGACGGTGGTCACCACGGATGACAGCCTGTCGGGCTGGGGTGGTGTTCTGGGCGTTCTGTCCGCCCAGGGAACTTGGTCGGAGGGGGAATCCTCCCTTCCGGTCAGCATTCTGGAATTGCGTGCGATGATTCTCTGCCTTCAACGTTGGCCGGACAGGCTGCAGGGCTGTCCGGTTCGGGTGCAGACGGACATTGCCACGGCGGTGGCTTACGTCATTCGCCAAGGGGACACCAAGAGGGCCCGGGTGGCTCGGGAAGTGGCCGACATTCTGTCTTGGGCCGAGACGCATGTCCCGGCGATATCGGCGGTTCACAATCCAGGGGTTGGAGAGCGGATTATCTGATGCCGCCAGTCCCTGGACCAGGGGGAATGGCCCCTCCGTCCGGGTTTTCTCCAGATGTTGTGCGCGACGTGGGGTCTTCCGGAGGTGGACCTGTTCGCGTCTCGTCTGTACAGCAAGGTGTACAGGTTCGTGGCAAGGCCACGCGATCCTCGGGCAGACGCGTTGGTAGCTCCGTGGCATCAGTACCGACTGATGTATGCGTTTTCACCGTTTCAATTGCTGCCCAGGTTCCTTCGCAGGTTGGTCTCGGAACCAAAACACGGTGATTCTTGTGACACCTGACTGGCCTCGCCGGTCCTGGTACGCAGACCTCGTGCATTTGGCGGTCGACGCCCCGTGGCGTCTGCCTCTTCGGGAAGATCTCCGGTCTCAAGGGCTGATATTTCATCCTGCCTTGCAGTCGCTGGCTTTGCCGGCCTGGCTGTTGAAACCGAGGCCCTGAGGGATAGGGGTCTCTCCCCTGAGGTCATTCACACTTTGATGGACGCGAGGAATTTTTTCCTCGGGGTAGGTCTTTTACCGTATTTCGGAGGCCTATTTTGCCTGGTGTGAGTTCAGGGGGTCTTCACCTCGCCGTGGTCGGTGTCTGGGGTGTTGTCCTTCCTTCGAAAGGGTGTTGACAGCGTTTGGCGCTGGCTATGATCAAGGGTCAGGTGTCTGCGATGGCCGTTCTTTTTTCAACGTCCTATGGCATCTATCTCCTTGATTGGCACTTTTGTTCGGGGGCATCTGGTCCCTCCTAGGAGGGTGCCTCTGCCTCCTTGGGACTGGAATCTTGTTCTGTCCGTGTTACAACATGGTTCTTTTTTGAACGGATCGGGTAGATCTCGTTGTCTATGTTGTCCTAGAAGGTCACCTTTTTTGGTGGCGATCAATTCGGCTCGCAGAGTGTCGGAGCTGGCAGCCTGTCCTGCCATTGTCCGTATCTGGTCAATCACTTGGTTAAGGTGGTCTTGCGACCTAACCCTTCTTTTTTTCCGAAGAGGGTTTCGGAATTTCACCTCGAGGACATTGTCTTGCCTTCGCCTTGCGCGAAGTCTAAACATTCGGAGGAGGTGGTGTTGCACTCCTTGGATGCTGTTCATGGCGATTAGGGTTTACCTAAAATCGTCTGAATCTTTTCACAAGTCGGATTCTTTGTTTGTCCTTCCGGGGGTCCTCGGAAGGGCGTGGCGGCGTCGGCTTCTGCCGTCGCCAATTGGTTCAGACAGGCCGTTGAACAGGCCTATGCTTTGCGGGGAAAAGTTTCCCTTATGCCTGTGAGGGTGCACTCTACCAGATCTCTGAGTACGTCTTGGGCCTGTCGTCATGGGGCTTCTGTGGCCCAGGTGTGTAGGGCGGCGACTTGGTCAACCGTGCACACCTTCACTCTGTTCCACAGAGTGGATGTTCAAGCATCGGCAGATGCTTCCTTTGGCCGCAAGGTTCTTAGTGCGGCGGTCCCTTAGGGTCCCTGGTTTTGGTCCTTTGGGCTGTTTGGGATTTCTTTGTATCCCTGGGTTATTTGTTTTTTTCCTGGGTTATTGCTCCCGTTGAGCAAATTTTTTCTCGTGTTGCCCAGCTGGTTTCCTTCCTTTGGTAAGGTTACTTTCTTGATGTGGAGACTGCGTTGCCTTTAGGCGCGGCTGCGTTTCCCACCCCTCATGTTTGCACTGCTTTGGGACGTCCCCATTGTGACGAATATGAAGATGGCGGCGACTGTCGGAGGACGTAAGAGAAAACTGAATTTTTGTAAAATCTTACCTGTAAAATTCCTTTCTCTGAGTCCTCCGACAGTCTCCGCCCCCGCCCCTCTTTTGGGGTTTAGGTACTCTACTGCTATTCCACTGAAACTGAAGCAGGAAACAGGAAGCAGGAGGGTATAGACTGAGGGGACCACCCCCTGGGGTGGGGATATGTTAAAAGCTTTAATATTGACATATTCTGTTGCCTAGCTACTCCTACGGAGCAAAGTCTAATACCCCATTGTGACGAATATGAAGATGGCGGCGACTGTCGGAGGACTCAGAGAAAGGAATTTTACAGGTAAGATTTTACAAAAATTCAGTTTTTTTTTTTTGTAAGACAAAAAACCCAGCGGTAATAACACCGAAAGAAAGCTCTATTTGTGTGAAAAAAATGATAAAAATTTCATATGGGTACAGTGTAGCATGACCGTGCAATTGTCATTCAAAGTGTGACAGCGCTGAAAATTGGCCTGGGCAGGAAGGGGGTGAAAGTTCACTGTAGGCAAGTGGTTAACGTGGGGTATGTCTGTACTAGGTTTTAACTGGTTAATATTTAAGGAAGAAAACCAGTGAGTTCAGTCATGCATTGTCTGAAAACTTTGCACAGTTGCTCAATTTAAAATAACCCTGTACTTCTGTCTTCTTTCTCTATGTAAACATAGATATATTTCTTGTAGTTATTAGGTGATGTTAATATGCCTGTATTTTTATTTTTGTTTCCCCATAGATTCTTGCATCTGAACACCAGCTGCCTTTCACTAACAGTCCCTAGGGAGTCTCGCACAGTCCTCCAACTTTTGGAGTGCTCCTTGTAAGTTAGTTTCAAGGAAATGGCTGGAAGAGGAGCAGCAAGGCCAAATGGTCAGTCACAGGGCAGTAAAATCTGCCAGTTCAAGTTGGTGTTGCTGGGTGAATCTGCAGTGGGCAAATCCAGTTTGGTGTTGCGTTTTGTCAAAGGCCAGTTTCATGAATTCCAGGAGAGCACAATTGGAGGTAGGTTGTCCAAAGGGAAAATGGTTTTTGGAAATGTTGTAAGTTGTATTTTATGTGACCTCCTACATGATATGCTTTGTATTCCAAGATATTTAGACCAAGTCAACTAAAATAAATGTGTTTAACCTGCATTTACAAAGTACAAATTTGCTTAAAGATTCTTTTCAGTAGAGTCATGGTTTTTAACTGCAGATTATATTAGGAGACATTTGGATTATATAAAAAAATAAACATATATTCACTGCTCAAAAAAATTAAAGGAACACTTTGAAAACACATCATATCTCAATAGGGAAAAATATCCTCCTGGATATCTATACTGCTATGGAATGGGTAATGTGTTAGGAACTAAAGGATGCCACATTGTTTGATGGAAATGAAAATTATCAACCTACAGAGGGCTGAATTTAAAGACACCCTGAAAATCAAAGTGAAAAAACGATGCAGCCTTCTCCATTTTGCTGAAATTTCATTGCAGCAACTCAAAATGGTGCTAGTTTGTATGGCCCCCACGTGCTTGTATGCATGCCTGACAACATCAGGGCATGCTCCTAATGAGATGACGGATGGTGTCCCAGGGTATTTTCTCCCAGATCTGGACCAGGGCGTCACTGAGTTCCTGAACAGACCTGGCAGCGTCGGATGGACCCAAACATATTGTCCCAGATGTGTTCTATTGAGTTTAGGCCAGGCGATCGTAGGGGGGGGGGGGGGGGGGGCATTCAATGGTATTGATTCCTTCATCCTCCAGGAGCGGGGTGCATACTCTCGCCACATGAGGCCGGGCATTGTTGTTCACCAGAATGAACCTAGGACCCACTGCACCAGCGTAGGGTCTGACAATGGGTCCAAGGATTTCATCCTGATACTTAATGACAGTCAGGGTGCCAATGTCTAGCCTGTAGAGGTCTGTGCATCCCTCCATGGATATGCCTTCTCACACCATCAGACCCACCACCAAAGTGGTCATGCTGAGCAATGTTACAGGCAGCATAACATTCACCAAGGCTTCTCTAGACCCTTTCACGCCTGTCTCATGTGCTCGGGGTGAACCTGCTCTCATCTGTGAAAAGCACAGGGCACCAGTGGCAGACCTGCCAATTCTGGTGTTCAAAGGCAAATGCAAATCGAGCTCCACGGTGCCAGGCAGTGAGCACAGGGCCCACTAGAGGACGTCGGGCCCTCAGGCCACCCTCATGAAGTCTGTTTGGTGTTAATGTCTCTGACAAAACAGTCGCCTGCTTGAAGTAATTTTGTAGGCCTCTGGCAGTGGTCATCCTCCTCCTTGCACAAAGGAGCAGATACCGGTCCTGCTGATGGGTTAAGGACCTTCTACGGCCCTGCCCAGCTCTCCTAGAATAACTGCCTGTCTCCTGTAATCTCCTGTATGCTCTTGAGATTGCGCTGGGGGAGACAGCAAACCTTCTGGCAATGGCACATATTGATGTGCCATCCTGGAGGAGTTTGACTGCCTGTGCAACCTCTATAGGGTCCAGATATTGCCTCATGCTAGCAGTAGTGACACTGACCCTAGCCAAATGCAAAACTAATGAAAAACAGTTAGGAAAGATGAGTAGGGAAAAAATGTGTCAGTGACCCCCCACCTGTAAAACCATTTCTGTTTTGGAGGTCATCTCATTGTTGCCCATCTAGTGCACCCGTTCATTTCAATAACACCAAAGCAGCTGAAACTGATTTACAACCCCTCTGCTATTTAACTGACCATATAATTATCCCAGGAGTTTACTTGACTTGATGCTATACCCTGATTAAAAAGTGTTCCTTTTATTTTTTTGAGCAGTGTACTTCCCTTTATGCTGCAGCATTGCGGTAATGCAGCAGCCATCCCACTTTGGCTCTAAGTCTGAGAACAGAGCAGTCACATGACCGATGAACGCTCAGTTCTCATCTGCTCCTAGGAAAGAGCAGTGACTCAAAACACCCCTCTCCTATTTGCTCCTCCATCGCTCACTGTAGCACCGCTCAGGAGGAAGGGTGGGTGCAGTTAGTTTGGCTCTCAACCACACGCTGTAATCTGCAGCCAACTGTCAGGTAGCTGGGTGGATCCTAAAATTATGGGCAGGATCTTTCCAGAGCCTGGAGTGGTTCTGCCATGTCAGCTGATGGCGGGCAACAGCGCATTTTCGGCCGACTCTGGGTCATAGGAGTGCAAAAGCAATTGTTCTCCAATGACCCACAAGAGAAGCTTGGCCTAAAAGCTTTGGCCATACTTCTCTTTTTAAAGTGGTTCTAAAGCCAGAAGGATTTTTACCTTCAGGCATTGTATGTAGGAAGATACAGTATCTCACAAAAGTGAGTACACCCCTCACATTTTTGTAAATATTATCTTTTTATGTGACAACACTGAAGAAATTACACTTTGCTACAATGTAAAGTAGTGAGTGTACAGCTTGTATAGTGTAAGTTTGCAGTCTCCTCAAAATACCTCAACACACAGCCATTAATGTCTAAACCGCTGACATCAAAAGTGAGTACACCCCTAAGGGAAAATGTCCAAATTGGGCCAAAAGTGTCAATATTTTGTATGACCGCCATTCATTTCCAGCACTGCCTTAACCCTCTTCAGCATGGAGTTCACCAGAGCTTCACAGGTGGCCACTGGAGTCCTCTTCCACTCCTCCATGATGACATCACAAAGCTGGTGGATGTTGGAGACCTTGCGCTCCTCCACCTTCAGTTTGAGGATGACCCACTGATGCTCAATAGGGTTTAAGTCTGGAGACATGCTTGGCCAGTCCATCACCTTTACCCTCAGCTTCTTTAGCAAGGCAGTAATCATCTTGGAGGTGTGTTTGGGGTCGTTATCATGTTGCAATACTGCCCTGTGGCCCAGTCTCTGAAGGAAGGGAATCATGCTCTGCTTCAATATGTCACAGTAAGTGTTGGCATTCATGGTTCCCTCAAAGAACTGTAGCTCCCCAGTGCCAGCAGCACTCATGCAGCCCCAGACCATGACACTCCCACCACCATCTGAACTAAATAAGTTTATCTTGGTCTCATGCAGTAATCCATGTCCTTAGTCTGCTTGTCTTCAGCAAACTGTTTGTGTGCTTTCTTGTGCATCATCTTTAGCAGAGGCTTCCTTCTAGGATGACAGCTATGCAGACCATATTGATGCAGTATGCGGCGTATGTTCTGAGCACTGACAGGCTGAACCCCCACCCCTTCAACCTTTGCAGCAATGCTGGCAGCACGTCTATTTCCCAAAGACAACCTCTGGATATGACACTGAGCACGTGCACTGAACGTCTTTGGTCGACCATGGCTAGGCCTGTTCTGAGTGGAACCTGCCTTGTTAAACCGCTGTATGGCCTTGGCCACCGTGGTGCAGCTCAGTTTCAGGGTCTTGGCAATTTTCCTATAGCCTAGGCCATCTTTATGTAGAGCAACATTTCTTTCTTTCAGATCCTCAGAGAGTTCTTTGCCATGAGGTGCCATGTTGAACTTCCAGTGACCAGTATGAGAGAGTGAGAGTGATAAACACACCTGCTCCCCATTCACACGAGCACTGAGTCACATGATACTGGGGAGGGAAAATGGCTAATTGTGCTCAATTTGGACATTTTCACTTAGGGGTGTACTTACTTTTGTTTCCAGCGGTTTAGACATTAATGGCTGTGTTATTTTGAGGGGACAGCAAATTTATACTGTTATACAAGCTGTACACTCACTACTCACACTAGCAAAATGTCATTTCTTCAGTGTTGTCACATGAAAAGATATAATAAAAATTTTACAAAAATGTGAGAGGTGTACTCCCTTTTGTGAGATACTGTAAATACCCTTCTCTGTACAGCAGCCCCGCTAATACTTGAGCCCCTTCTCGATCCAGCTATGTGAGAGCCTTGGCTCCCCGGGGACACTCCCTCGTTTCTGAGACAGCAGCAAGTGCCTTTGGCCCCCGCTGCTGTCAGTCAGTGAGCCAATAAGGAGAGAGGTGAAGCCGTGTCTCAATGGACACACTGAGCAGTGGCTCAGGAGCGAACCTCGTTGGGTGCCTCCAGAGCAAACTGCTTGCTCTGGGGGCACTCAGCAGGAGGGAGGGGACCCGAGAAGAAGAGGATTTAGGCTGCTCTGTGCAAAACCACTGCACACAGCAGGTATATATGACAAGTTTGTTAATTTTAGAAAGAAAAAAACATAGCCTTTAACCACTTGCCGACCAGCCGTCGCAGTTATACAGTGGCAGGTCGGCAGGTTCCCAGGAATCGCCGGTTTGCGGGATCGATCCTGGGGGCGTGGCCAGCGGGGAAGCCGATCCACGGGGCCAGCGACCGCAATTGCCACCAGGTACCTGCGATCGCCACCGGGCACCCGGGATCGCTCCCTGTGAGAAGAGAATGGTAGTCTGCTGTTGTAAACGCAGCAGACCGTTGTTCTCTCAGGAATCAATGCAGAGATCCTGTACAGGTTCCTCATATTTAGGAACACAGGTCTCTGTATTGATTTCACGAGCACATCCCCCTACAGTTACAAAACACTCCCTAGGCTCACATTTAACCCTTTGATCGCCCCTGGGTTAACCCCTTCCCTGCCATGCCAGTGTCATTATTACATTACCAGCGCATATTTTTAGCACTGATTACTGTAGTAATGTCACTGGTCCCCCCAAAAGTGTCAATGTCAGGGGTCCGATCTGTCCGCCGCAATGACGCAGTGCCGCTAAAAATTGCTGATCGCCGCCGTTACTAGTAAAAAAATAAATACAAATGACATAAATCTTTTCCCCTCGTTTGTAGACGTGATAACTTTTGCGCAAACCAATCAAAATATGCTTATTGGGATTTTTTTTAACCAAGAAATATGTGCAGAATACTAATTGGCTTAAAATTATGAAAAAAAATAGATTTTTAAATTCTTTTTTTTTTTTTTTTGGAATGTTATATAGCAGAAAGTGAAAAATATTTTTTTTTTTGTTTTTTTTTTCCAGAATTGTCACTCTTTTATGTTTATATAAAAAAAAGGACATCAATTTTATTTTGGTACTGTGTGTCGTATGACCACGCAATTGTCCATTAAAGTAACGCAGTGCCAAATCGAAAAAATTGCCTGGTCATTATGGGGGGAAATCTTCCGGTCCAGAAGGGGTTAATATCACTTTAAGTTTATACTCCCTGTATACATGTTTAAAGAATAGTTGGTTCTCTATGTAGTATTCACAAAATATAGCTGTGATCCTTTTACTACTTTATTTTCTGCTCTTTTTCTTTTTAGCTGCATTTCTCACACAGTCGGTTTGCCTGGATGACACAACGGTAAAATTTGAGATCTGGGACACAGCGGGACAAGAACGATATCACAGTCTGGCTCCTATGTACTATAGGGGTGCCCAAGCTGCCATTGTGGTCTATGACATCACCAACCAGGTAATTTTTACATTTTGAGTAATTGCTTTTCATGTATCCTGTGGCAGAAATATACATTAGAACTTGTGTTATGAGTTAAAGCGGAGTTCCGGGCACAAAATCTGTATTTTTTTTTTTGTGCCCCTCGACTAGCTACACATAACCTGAAAAGGAATTGGATAGTTATTTTTTTTTTTTTTGTATACTCACCTTGTAATCGAAGATCGTAAATACTCACCTCAGGGTACTTCCTCCTCCAGCGCCGAGGCTCACCCCTTCACTTCCTGCCTCGCGAAGATTCCTGGGAGCTGAACGTCATTGCTCCCAGGAATCAATGCACCGGCCCCACACGTCACTTCCGGGCGACGAGAGGGGCCGGTGCGGCGCATTCTGGGAGAAGAAGACACCGAAGAGGACCGCGCCGGCTTCAGCTGCCCACAAGAGAGATGGAAACGCTGTGGAAGAAATTTTCAAAGTAAGTATTTCTTCTAAAAGGTAAGTGCGAACCGGGACAGATCAGAGGCTAGTCATTGTGGAATGTGCTAGCCCTGACTGTCCCGGGGGTATGTTCATTAAAAAATGAGATCTGTGCCCGGAACTCCGCTTTAATAAATACAGATCAAACTTTGTAAAGCCATTTCCCTAATAAATTGTTAGTATTTGAAAATGTTATTTAAAGGGTTAATTCACATTTTCAAAATAATTAACTATGCACTTCAGCTTCTCTAGTATATTAAAGAGACACTGAACAAGTGACAGTTATTCCTCAAAAATAATCCATACACTTCCACTACTTAATGACCCTGTAACGTATTTTTCATGAAGTTGTTTCTTACTGTGTTTTTACTGTCCTCTGAGAGCTCATGGACCTCTGCCTATATACCAAATATGTTCAATGGTGTGACATGACAATACTATTGTCTTCATTGTATCCACTGCTTGTCTTCTGCTGGCTACACTTTGATGTCAGAATATGTTTAGACTATGTGAATAATTGACAAGACAACTGAACTTGCAGCTCTACGAAGTTGCTATTTACCCATCAAAGTTCCATTGCCCCTCCACCACACTATCCCAGCAGTAAGCATTGGATGATATTCTGTTTCCCATTTTTCTCGAAATGCTGTCTTGCAGAAACTATAGAATAGTATTGTACCCTCCCCTGGTTGCGAACGTGGCAGGTTCAGGGACCTTATGGGGGAGGGACGCTTTCAGCTGAACCACTTTGTTGTTGGGGACGCCTGGCCGTCCCTCTCTCAATTGATCTCATCCGCTGTTCCGTTCTGCCTTTCCCGTTGGCAGGCACTGCAGCTCCTTCACTTTTTGCCAGAACTGGGCCCTCCTTCCCGCTTTGCAAGGGACCCGACGCCCTTCGAGGATCTTCTGATGGGGCAGGATCCCCTGCCTCATGCTCTGTCCCAGCTGTACTCTCTCCTCTCCATACTCCCTGAGGATTTCACCCTCCCAGGTATTGTAAAATGGGAGGCTGAATTCCATAGGACGTTCTCAGTGGCTCAAAGACGGAACATTGTCCGTCGATTTGCACTCATATCCAGGAATCAAACTACAAGATTCTGTCATATTGGTACTACACTCCGGATAAGCTGCGTCCTATCTTTCCTTAGACCTCTGATCAGTGTTGGCGATGCTCGCAAGCTCGGGGCATGTTACTCCACATCTTTTGGAGCTGCCCTAAACTGCGCAACTTTTGGACTGAAGTCCGCAGGATAATCCAACTCATGACTTATCCCTGATGATCCTGCCTTCTTACTCCACTGTTCTGCAATCTCACCGACACTATATAAGACATCCATTGTCCGCCAGCTTACGAATGCTGCTAAATTGTGTGTTGGCCTCCGTTGGAAGGACACAGCCCCACCCACGATCTCTTTGTGGCTGCAAAGGTGAAGTCAATTAATGACTTGGAGGACCTGATACTTACCGCACTGGGTAGAAGAGAAAAGTATGCCAAAACATGGGATTGTTGGAACCTGTTCATACTCTCGGATGAGGGCCAAGCTCTGAGTGCCTGTCCTGCTGCTGGTTGCTGAGCGGCCGGCTGCGAAGACGCCTATTTCCTTGCCCTTCCGTCTGCATCTCTTTCCTCTCTCCCCATCCCAGTGGTCATTGTCTTCCTGTTCCCCCTTCCCCCCATACTCTCCCTCTGCTTCCCCCTTCCCTTATACAGCAAAAAAGCATCTATTTTTCCTTTTGAATCCACATTTTGCATTCATATGCACACTTGGTTTTGTGTTGCATACTTTCCATTGTACTTCTTCAGATGTGGTTCCTGATTTACTGCCGCTGATCTGAGATTTGCTAACCTGATACTGGTCTTTGCTATCGACATGCCTTTCTCCATGTACGTTTGAGTGGGCACTTGGGCCCCTTTCACACATATGGTCCGTTCAGTCACGTTTTTTGTCTTCAGTCAACATCCGTTTTTCATCCTTTTTTCGTCAGTTGTCATCCGTTTTTCATCCTTTTTTCGTCAGTTGTCATCCGTTTTTTTCTTCAGTTGTCATCCATTTGTCATCCGTTGTTCATCCGTTGTTCGTCCGTTGTTCGTCCGTTGTTCGTCCGTTGTTCGTCCGTTGTTCGTCCGTTGTTCGTCCGTTGTTCGTCCGTTGTTCGTCCGTTGTTCGTCCGTTGTTCGTCCGTTGTTCGTCCGTTGTTCGTCCGTTGTTCGTCCGTTGTTCGTCCGTTGTTCGTCCGTTGTTCGTCCGTTGTTCGTCCGTTGTTCGTCCGTTGTTCGTCCGTTGTTCGTCCGTTGTTCGTCCGTTGTTCGTCCGTTGTTCGTCCGTTGTTCGTCCGTTGTTCGTCCGTTGTTCGTCCGTTGTTCGTCCGTTGTTCGTCCGTTGTTCGTCCGTTGTTCGTCCGTTGTTCGTCCGTTGTTCGTCCGTTGTTCGTCCGTTGTTCGTCCGTTGTTCGTCCGTTGTTCGTCCGTTGTTCGTCCGTTGTTCGTCCGTTGTTCGTCCGTTGTTCGTCCGTTGTTCGTCCGTTTGTCGTCCGTTTTTCGTCCGATCCGTTTTTTTGACAGATGAAAAATAGGGCATTCATCCGTTAAAAAAAACGGACATTGACGGAAGCGGATGAAAACGGATGTTAACGGAGGATCAACCGTTGTCATCCGTTTTTACATAGAGATACATTGATGTCCGTTTTTCATCCGTCAACAGACAGCATGTGTGAAAGGGGCCTAACTGTCTGCACTGTGTTGCTTCAATTTACTAATTCTGTTTTTGTACCTTACCATATGCTGGACTATGCTGAGTATGCCTCATGTTTGTATCTGCTGTTTCTCACTTCTAATAAAGAATTTGAAATAAGAATAGTATTGTACATATTTTTATGTGTTATGAACCGGAATAAAGAATAACACTTCTAAAAAGATCTTGTCGGGTAGATGTGAAATTTTGCAGGTTAATGTATATTTTTATCCAGTAGATGGAGCTGTAGTCTTCATGTATTCCAGAGACGACTAATCATATTGCTGTACAAAAACACATAATGGTCCAGGAAGGCTTTGTCATGTGTAAATGTTTTTGTTAAACAAAGATTATATTAGAGGGAAAGATTTAAAAAAAAAAAAAGAAATATTTTAAAAATTCACGAAGAAAATTTGCCCTAAACTATATTTTTGTTTGTATTGTAAAGTCTAACTCTTGTTAACTTTTTTTTAATTTGTATTTTTTATTTTGAGTTTTTCATTCAAGAACAAGTGACGGACATAACATAAATGTACAGGGTACGGGGTTAATTGCAAAAACAAAAAATTCCAATGTCTGGCAGAGTGGAGAGGATAACACCATCATCTTATATATAGAAGAGTAAAGAACTTAAACAGATAAAGATTCAAGAAAATGAATGGGAAGGAAAGTTGGTGGGGGTGAGAAGGGAGAGGGTAGAATGATGGGGAAAAGGAGAGACGGGGGTTGCCAGCGCAAATTCTCCTTTTCCACTGTTTAAGAGCACGGAGGCTTGTCAAATACTTTTTAGCTAGTTTTATAAATAGGAAAGCCTAAAACTCCAATGCTGTTATTTCAGGAGCACCCTCACCGGACACTGACATCTTCAGTCTTCTTTCACGTTCTGATCTTCAGCCATTTTGTACATTGTGAACAAGCCAGTAAGAACACCACCTTTTTTTTTTACAAAAGGCACAGTTTGTCTCTTCTTCATTAAAAAATTCTGCCTTTACTAAGTAAAGTTCCACTTTGTAAAAACCTTCACTCTTTTTTTAAATGTGCAGTTTTCATTAAAAATTAAAATATCAGTTTTTTTCTTTAATGAAGGCAGGGAGCCTGACCCGAAGGTAAGTGACTTACTGTAAGCCACTGAAGGGGTTTTAACCAGTGGCAGCCGGCCCGTCCATTAGGGGCGCAGGGGCGCCGAACCCCCCCCATCCATGCGTCTGGCCCCCTAATCTACATGCAGGGTGCCAGATGCATGGATTCCAATGAGGGTTTTTTTTTTTTTAAGCACGTGATTAGAGCCAGAGGCTCTAATAGGCTTAAAAAAAGGGTGGGCTCGGGGCACAGAGCACTGAGCCCACCCAGTTGTGTGACAATAGCTATTGCCACACTGATTCTCCTCCCGGCCAATCAGGATGTGAGTCCTGAGACCTGTTTCCCAATTAGCCAAAGGAGAAGGCATCCTATTGGTGGAGGAGGAGGGAGGAGATGACCGCCGAGAGGGGACATGGAGGAGACTGATGGGGAAGCTGCCACCGTCCGGAGGAACAAGGTAAGGGAACTGGCGCCGGGGGGGTTCATGGCCAGGTCCGTCCTTCTTTTTTTTTTTTTTTTTAAATGGGTGACATTCCATTGTGTTCTTTGCACTCCTAAGTGGTGGTCGAAAATGTGTGGTGATGCTTAATGAGCTCCATCTCAAGTCTGCAATTTTATACTACACACTTCAACCTACCTGAAAGCAGCATTTCATTGTTAATAATGCAACAGAAAATACAAGGGTCATGGGACTTTAGATGAGGCAACTTACAAAATAAACATATTAATACTTTTATTACATGGTAGAAGAAACAGATTTGATGGTACACTTTTTATTTTTTTATAATGAGCTAATCCACAATCAATAAAAAGGTATAAAAATATAATTTCGTATTCATCGCAGTATAGGCATTAATGTAATCGCTTAGTATAATAATCGCTTGTCATCCTTACACTTAAATTAATTTATATAATGAGCTAATCCACAATCGATAAATAGGTATAAAAATAATTTCATATTTATCGCAGTATAGGCAATAGTGTAATCGCGTAGTATATAAGGTTCCACAGTTAACCGTGCATGTCAGACCAAAAACCGAGCCATGAAATCCAAGGAATTGTCTGTAGACCTCCAAGACAGGATTGTATCAGGGTACAGAAAACATTCTGAAGGTCCCAATGAGCAAAGTGGCTTCCATCATCCAAACTGAGAGATTGGGGGAGAAGGGCCCTAGTCAGGGAGGTGACCAAGAACCCGATAGTCACTGACTGAGCTCCAGCGTTTGTGGAGAGAGGAGACCCTTTCAGAAGGACAACCATCTTTGCAGCATTCCACCAATCAGGCCTGTATGGTAGAGTGGCCAGACGGAAGCCACTCCTCAGTAAAAGGCACATGACAGCCCGACTGAAGTTTACCAAAAGCCACCTGAAGGACTCTGACCATGAGAAACAAAATTGTCTGGTCTGATGAAACAAAGATTGAAGTCTTTGGCTTGAATAGCAAGCGTCATGTCTGGAGGAAATTATGCCCAGCTCATCACCTGGCCAATGCATCCCTACAGTGAAGCATTGTGTTGGCAGCATTATGCTGTGGGGGATGTTTTTTAGTGGCAGGAAATATACAGAGACATCCTTGATCAAAACCTACTCCAGAGCACTCTGGATAATGTTTGCACCACATGTGAGGTATCGATGTGAACGTTCTAGCAAGACCAATAGTTCTAGCATTTGATCTCCTCTGTAATTCTAAACTGGTTAACCTGTAAAAAATTTTTAAACCTTGCCTATGGAGTTTTTAGTATAGTAGTTTTGCTCCATTTTCCGAGTGCGCACAATTATAAAGCGTGACATGTTGGGTATCCATTTAGTCTGCGTATTATCTTTTATATTTTACCAAAAATTGGGTTCTGTATTGTTTTTCTTGCTTTTAAATCCATTAAAGTGTAATTTTTCCCAAAAAATTCTGTTTGAAAAATTGTTGCACAAATACCATGTGACCAAAAAAAATTGTAACGACAGCCATTTTATTCTCTAAGGTCTCTGTTAAAAGTATATTATACACACTGCTCAAAAAAATTAAAGGAACACTTTTTAATCAGAGTATAGCATTAAGGCAATTCAACTCCTGGAATATTGATCTGGTCAGTTAAGTAGCAGAGGGGGTAGGTAATCCGTTTCAGCTGCTTTGGTGTTAATGAAATTAACAAGTGCACTAGATGGGCAACAATGAGACAACTCCCAACACAGGAATGGTTTTACAGGTAAAGGCCACTGACATTTTTTTTTTTACTCCTCTTTTCTGACAGTTTTTCACTAGTTTTGTATTTGGCTAGGGTCAGTGCCACTACTGGAAGCATGAGGCGATACCTGGACCCTATAAAGGTTGCACAGGCAGTCCAACTCCTCCAGGATGGCACATTAATACGTGCCACTGCCAGAAGGTTTGCTGTGCCTCCCAGCACAGTCTCAAGAGCATGGAGGAGATTCCACAAGAGAGCTGGACAGGGGCATAGAAGGTCCTTAACCAATCAGCAGGACCGGTCTCTGCTCCTTTGTGCAAGGAGGAACAGGATGAGCACTGCCAGAACCCTACAAAATTACCTCCAGCAGGCCACTGGTGTTAATGTCTCTGACCGTTTCAGAAACCGACTTCATGAAAGAGGCTTTAGGGCCTGACATCCTCTAGTGGACCCTGTGCTCACTGCCTGGCACCGTGGAGCTCATTTGGCAATTTCCATTGAACACCAGAATTGGCAGGTCAGCCACTGGCGCCCTGTGCTTTTCACAGAAGAGCGCAGGTTCACTCTGAGCACATGTGACAGACATGAAAGGATCTGGAGAAGCCGTGGAGTAGAGCCCTGCGCGGGACTGTTTTATTAAACACGCCCGCCAGCACTCGCTGAATGTATGACCAGGACCACCCGCAATGTTTGTGTTCCACTCCCACCCACACCCAAAATGTTTGTGTCCACTCCCGCCCGCACCCGCAATTTTTGTGTCCACTCCTGCGGTTTTGCCCTATACTCGCCGTGTAAGACTACCCCCTCTTCTGAGGCAACACCATTTCATATCAGTGGAGCCATCATGTCCCTATTAAAAATTTTAGCCCGCTGGATGTGCCCTAATATGTACTGTAGCTTCTGCTACATACAGAACTTCTCTATTGTTAATAGTTTAGCCCGCTGGATGTGTATACAGTAAGCTTTGTCTACTTACAGAATGTCCCTGTGCTGTAATACTCTATGTACCACGCTGAGCCAATCTCGGCAAGCTGTGTATTCTATTATTGCATACAAAGCCTGCTCGGATTGGCAAAGGTTGTATAAGCCAGCCTCTCTGACTCAGCCAATCCGAGCAGGCTTTGTATGTATTAATAGAATACACCGCTTGCCGTGATTGGCTCAGCACGGTACATAGAGTATTACAGCACAGGGACATTTTGTAAGTTGCCAAAGGTACTGTATACACATCCAGCAGGCTAACATTTTTAATAGGGAGGTTCCCTAACTAGCTGAAGCTCTACAGTACCTGGCGTATAAGACGACCCCCGATTTTTGGGGTATGTTTTTTATTTTAAAAAGTAATCTTATACGCCGAAAAATACGTTACACCAAATTGCACCGTTACCCGCGGGTCTCCGCAAAATTTTTTGACCGCCCACTCCCGCCTGCAGCGGAGGTAAAACTGCCCGCTTCCACAAGATTTGCATTGGGTCCCTTGGGAGCCCAAACCCAATGCAGCCCTCTACCGTGGAGAACGTTATGCTGCCTGTAACATCGTTCAGCATGACTGGTTTGGTGGTGGCTCAGTGATGGTTGGAGTAGGCATATCCATGGAGGGACGCACAGACCTCTACAGGCTAGCACCCTGACTGCCATTAGCAATCGGGATGAAATCCTTGGACCCATTGTCACACCCTACGCTAGGCACTGGGTTCTTCCTGGTGCACAACAATGCCCGGCCTCATGTGGCCAGAGTATGCAGCCAGTTTTTTGGAGGATGAAGGAATTGATACCATTGAATGGCCCCCTACGTTCGCCTGACCTAAATGCAATAGAACACCCCTGGGACGTTGTTTGGGTCCATCCCACTCCTGCCAGGTTGCACCTCAGTCTGTTCAGGAGCTTAGTGATGCCCTGGTCCAGATCGGGGAGGAAATACCCTGGGACATCATCCGTTGTCTCGTTAAGAGTACCATTTTGAGTTGTTTCAATGAAATTTCAGCAAAATGGACTAGCCTGCTGCATAATTTTTTTCACTTATATTTTTGGGGTATCTTTTGAATTCAGCCCCTGTTAGTGGATAATTTTCATTTTCATCAAACAATGTGGCATCCTTTCATTCCTAACACATTACCCAGTCCATATCAGAATGGATATCAAGATTTTTCCTCATTGAGATCTGATGTTTTTTTGAAGTGTTCCTTTAATTTTTGTGTGCATGGGTGTGCGTGTATGTATATGTGTGTGTGTGTGTGTGTGTGTGTGTGTATATATATATATATATATATATTTATATATTAGTATCTCAGAAGTGAGTACACCCCTCACATTTTGTGTAAATATTTTGTTATATCTTTTCATGTGACAACACTGAAGAAATGACACTTTTCTACAATGTGAGTGTACAGCTTGTGTAAGTGTGAATTGGCTGCCCCCTCAAAATAACTCAACACACCTATTAATGTCTAAACCCCTGGCAACAAAAGTGAGTACACCCCTAAGTGAAAATGTCCAAATTGGGCCCAATTAGCCATTTTCCTTCCCCGTTGTTGTCAATGAGACCCCTTAAGCCCCTTACACACAGGTGACCGTTCAGATCCGCCTGTCAGTTTTTTTTTTTGGCGGATCTGAACAGACGCCCCATGAATCTCTATGGGGCATCGGATGTCAGCGGAGACATGTCCGCTGACATCCGATCTGTCAAATCTGGACGGATGGAAACCCTATTTTCCATCCGTCTAACGGATCAGATGAGAACGGACAGACGGTCCGTTCCCATCCGATTCCCCCATAGAGAACAGCGGGACCTGACAGCTGTGTCTCCGCACACAGCACTGAGACAGCTGCCATCCGCCTGCTCAGCGGGGGATCGGCGGATCGATCCCCCGCTAAGAAAAACTGAGTCCGCCTGATGGACTCCCTGTGTGAAAGGGGCCTTAGTGTTACAAGGTCTCAGGTGTGAATGGGGAGCAGGTGTGTTAAATTTAGTGTTATCGCTCTCACTCTCTCATACCGGTCACTGGAAGTTCAACATGGCACCTCATGGCAAAGAACTCTCTGAGGATCTGAAAAAAATAATTCTTGCTCTACATAAAGATGGCCTAGGCTATAAGAAGATTGCTACGACCCTGAAACTGAGCTGCAGCATGGCCAAGGCCATACAGCAGTTTAACAGGACAGGTTTCACTCAGAACAGGCCTTGTCATGGTCGACCAAAGAAGTTGAGTGCATGTGCTCATTGTCATATCCAGAGGTTGTTTTTGGGAAATGGACGTACGAGTGCTGCCAGCATTGCTGCAGAAGTTGAAGGGGTGGGGTGGGGTCAGCCTGTCAGTGCTCAAACCATACGCTGCACACTGCATCAAATTGGTCTGCATGGCTGTTGTCCCAGAAGGAAGCCTCTTCTAAAGATGATGCACAAGAAAGCCTGCAAACAGTTTGCTGAAGACAAGCAGAACTTAGGGGTGTATTCACTTTTGTTGCCAGTGGTTTAGACATTAATGGCTGTGTTATTTTGAGGGGACAGCAAATTTACACTGTTATACAAGCTGTACACTCACTACTTTACATTTGTAGCAAAGTATCAATTCTCCAGGGTTGTCGCATGAAAAGATATAATAAAACATTTACAAAAATGTGAGGGGTGTACTCACTTTTGTAAAGGTACTGTGTGTGTGTGTGTGTGTGTTATATTGTTTTGGTTTCTGAGTAATTTTTAGCAAAAAAAACGATTTTTACATGTAGGAGAGAAACACCAGAATTGGCCTGGGTGGGAGGTGGGTAATTGGAAATTCCAATAGTTTGGGTAGCACTGGTTTTATACAGTTTATTTTGATTTGCCCGGGAAAGGGCATCTTTATATTTACTTTATTCCTCCTATGCGCTGATACTACACTAAAGTATAATAAATCATCATATAAAGAAGCATTGTTACAACCCTAAACTTACTTTGATCCTCGTTTGACAATAAATTTCCATTATTTCATGCACTGCAGCCAGGTTGTCATATATCATCATATGGAAGAAACTGTTGCTGAAAAAGTAATCAGAATTAATGGCAGCCATTATATTCCAGCCTAATTACCACTTTAATGCATGCAGTGTTTCTTTGGACTTTATTTGTGGGAAAATGAGCTGTTATCATCTAGCTGTGTAAGGTTGTAAGTGTTTATCATAAAATTGTTTATGACTTTTTTCTTTTATTGTGGGTAATGTAAGGACGTGGATGGTAAAAATGCACAACTGTCATTTGCTGTCATTTAAATATTCATGACCTGCTTTCCAAGCTACCTTTTTCATATTTTTGATTTCTTGTGTTATAGGAGACGTTTGCCAGAGCAAAGACATGGGTTAAAGAGCTGCAGAGACAAGCCAGCCCAAACATTGTGATTGCACTCTCGGGCAACAAGGCAGACCTTACTAATAAGCGTATGGTTGAATATGAAGTGAGTACTCTACTCTTCCTAATAATAATTTTGCTGTGTTTTTTGTTGGATGGGTGTTTTACAAAAAGAAAAAAACAAACTGCAAACTTGGCAAACTTTTATCAGGCAAAGTTCTAAGTAATAGAGTATGTCTCCTACTATTAGTCAGTCTCAGTGTTGTAATTGAAGAAAAATGCATACCTTTAGCAGCCCTGGCCAGTATCATATTCATTGTAGTAGTTGAGTGGATGTTTATAATTTTCCCTTTAGCCTTTGTGCAGACTTTTGGAATAACCACACAAACGGGAAGCACACTCATAATCTATGTAGTGTGTTGTTTCATGGATTCTAGAAAGTGAAGTTTAATGCGGTAGTAAACTCTTGAATTAAAAAAAATAAATAAAAAATGTTGCCCCGTGTGGTTTTAACCATAATGTGCAAGTATGCAAAAGATGGGCAGATGTCCACCAATCTGTAAAAAACTGTATCCAAAAATTGTTGAACAATTTCAGAATAATGCTCCTCAATGTAAAATTGCAGATTTTAAAGAGGATCTTCAGGCTGTATAAAACAAAAAAAAATTAGCATCTACCAGAACTGTAGCTGTTAACTTTTAATAAAAGGACACCTAACTGTCCAGGAATCCAGCACCATCCTCCTGGGCTGGTTATTCACTGGTGTTCAGGTCCCTGGTGCTGGCATGTTTACTAACGGAAGCTGGCTGTGACTTCTTGGAGCTTCACAGCTGGCCTCCCACTGCGCAATGCGTGAGCCGCACTGCACTTTGTGAAAGGTCCTGTAGCCTTCTGGGACCTGTGATAGGTCCCAGAAGGCTGCGGGTAAAGGGATGAACTCTCGCTCAGATCGCCTAGGTGATTCGAGTGGAAGTGGGAAAAGGTACCTGTAAAGCCAGGGCTCAGGAATACTTCCAAAAATCACTGTCTGCGAATACAATCATTGCATTCTGTTTTTGTATGTGGATTTTACACAGCGTCACAACACTTTTGGAATTGGGGTTGTTGCTTTATAAATGTACAGTGAAGCTCACTTTCTGTGCCTGTGCTAAATGGCCATCTGTTAGTCTGCCTAGCCACCTGATATTTTATAGACCCACTAAGAGTGCTCAGTACACTGTAATGGTTTTTTCTATACAGTGTTTATATCTCTTTCCTGCAACCACTGGTGCTGACAGTGAAGCTTTATAACAGAAGCACAAGGTAGAGGCTATGGATACATTGTTGAAGCCTGACTCCAGGCAAATAAAAAAATGCCTGTTTATGGCTAGGGGAACGATAAACAGAAGTTTTCTTACCGGATCCTTTGCTCCTCCCACCAGCTAGGGCTTTCCCTGCGGCTTCTGCACCCCTGTGCACTTGTAGGCCTGTATTAGAAAGTGAATGGTACACAGGTGACCGGTATTATGATTAGGTTACATACTTTCTTTTTGCATTCGAATTGAAAATGGTACAGTACAGATCAATTAACAATTAATAAACAATTCAATGAAGCATGTAATACTTTTTAAGTGTTTCTTTGTGTTTAATAATTTTTTATGCATCGCTCCTACAATTGGATATAAACACAGGATAAAACTGTGTATCCTGTCTTGCACAACCATTTGTAGTGTTTCCTCAGACATATTTTCAGGACTTGAAAAATTAGCTTTGAATCTTGGAGCCAGCTAAAATTAGGTTGAGGTTGTTGGGGCTGGGGTTTTTGGTGTGTTTGTTGTGGTGTGTGGGCTGGATACTGCTTACATCCCTGTTTGCCTCCAGCCCATGTGCTGGAAAGAGGAGGAGGGGTGGGCCATGGCGCGCACAGATTGGCTGGTGCCAAGGGAGAAGGGTGTGTGAAGGAGCCTTTCTGCACGTCAGCGGTGGGTCTGCTGGGGGAAGGGGTGCAGTTGTGTGGAGAAGAATAATGAAACTTTGGCTTTCTTTTTAGATGTTAGAGCTGGATCAGCTGCCCAGAGCTGCATATACCTGGGGCGTCGGGTAAAAGGAGTTGGTTGTGCCTGGTGCCGGCAGTGAGTGGGTTGGCAGAAGCCCAGGCGCTGGGATGAGGGTTCTGGTCGCTATGGCAACCTAGGGTTTGTCGAGCCCCGAACCTCTATGTACACCCTGGTTTCCCCCTATACGCATCACTCCCTCCTCCCCTGTATACACACTGGGTCTGATCCCTCCCTCTATATACACCCTGCCTCCCCTCCTCTGTATACACACTGGGTCTGATTTCCCCCACCCCTCCTTCTCTGTATATACACTGGGTCTGATTTCCCCCCCCCCACCATATCTATATACACCCTGCCCTCCCATCCTTCTCTGTATACACACTGGGTCTGATTCCCCCCCCCCCCCATCTCTATATACACACCGGGTTTGGTTCTCTCCCTCCCCCCCTCCTTCTCTGTATATACACTGTGTCTGATTTCCCCCCCCCATATCTATATACACCCTGCCCCCCATCCTTCTCTGTATACAGACTGGGTCTGATTCCCCCCATCTCTATATACACCCTGCCCCCCCTTCTCTATATATGGTCTGGGTCCCCCCCCCCCCCAGTGTACACACTGGGTCTGTTTCCCACCTTTATATACACCCTGCCCCCCCCCCCTCCTCTGTATACACACGGAGTCTGCCCCCCCTCTGTATACACATTGGTCCTGTCCTTCCACTCCATGTCAAGCCCTGCATATTTTGGATAATCCAAAAAAAAAATCAGGTTGTCAATAATAGTTTTCTAACAGCAGTGCTTTTAAAATGGACCTGATCTGAATATTTGCTAATTGTGCCTAAGCAGTACCCTGAAAATTGGACCTTTTTTTTTTTTTTTTTTTTTTCTTTTTCTTCTTTCTTGCATTTTGAGTGTACATTAACAATCCCGTGTCTACAGTCGTATATCTGCAGTGTGGGATCTCAGGTGCTGCTTCCTCTGACTGCTAGTCTTGCGAAATGTGTAGTGGGTTTTGGTAAACCCGGGCTGCTTCCTACAAAGTCCTGCCTCTACCGAGATGGCTGCCTCCATCCAGCATATCTAAAGTGGTATATCCCCCCCCCCCCCTCCGAGATGAGTTCTTTCTAACCACTTGTAACCTATGCCTTCTTATTTTGTGGTAAATAAGGTAATCCTTATGTAGTATTATACACATTTAGACAGGAACCAATTAACCTACAAGCACATCTTTAGAGTGTGCGTGTAAGTTGGAGTACACAGAAAAGCCACACAAACACAGGGAGAACATACAAACTCCATGCAGATAGTGTCTTGGGGAGGATTCAAACGAGGCAGATACAGAGCTCAGATACAGTGCTCAGCATAAATGAGTGCACCTCTTTAAGTAAGATTAGTAAGATTTTACTCAATATCCCAATGAAAGCAAGAACAATTTCCAATATTTTGAATAAACTGAGTTTTGTAGAACAATTTTTTAGCTCATTATATGAAAGTAATGTAATATAACTGATTTCAAAATCTTCAGTTTTACTCAAATTAGTTGATGAAAAAATGAATACACCCCACAACAAAAACTACTTAATCTAGTATTTTTTATGTCCTCCATGTTTTGTAAGGAAGCACCAAGTCTTCTAGGCATGGAATGAACAATTTGACGACATATTGCAATATCTATCGTTTTCTATTCTTTAAGAGCGATCTCTTTTTTAGATGCTGGATGGAGAGTGATGCTCAACTCCCAGAATTTCCCATAGGTGTTCGATTAGGTTCAGATCAGGAGACCTACTTGGCCACTGAAACACTTTCACCCTGTTGTTCTTCAGAAATGCAACAGTGGCCTTAGATGTGTGTTTTGGATTATTGCTATGCTGTAAAAGTGCACCAGGACCAGGGGCACAGAGTGATGGTAGCATCTTCTTTTTCAATATAGAGAAGTACATCTGTGGATTCATTATACCATCAATGAAATGCAGCTCCCTGACACCAGCAGCACTCATGCAGCCCCACAGGATACTGCCACCACCATGTTCCACTGTAGACACCATGCATTTTTCTTTGTACTTCTCACCTTTGCAACGTTTTTGACGCTATCCGTTCCAAAAACATTTATCTTGTTTTTAATCACTCCAGAGTCCCAGTAGTATTCTTTTTCAGCATGGGCCCTGGCAAAATCTAGGTGGGCTTTTTTGTGCATGGGCTTTAAGAGAGCCTTTATGGATGACACCTATGCAAGCAATTTCTATGCTGTATTGTCACCAGAAACAATCACCCTAGTTTGGCTTTCTACTTTTTTAGCTAACTGCATTGAACTTGCATGGCAATTTTCTTCATCCCTTCTCATCAGAAGACACTGCTGTCGAGGTGTTAACTTCTTTGGATACTCAGTTTACTGTTATTTTATGGTTATGGTGATTTTTAGGTTGTTTATCCAATCCGTAATTGAGATTTTTATCTTCTTGATTTTTTTTTTTTTAGGTATGCCCACCCTTTACCTATTGGGGGTGTTCATTTTATATACTCTAATGTATAATCAAATGTATATTACAGTATTGGATTTATATTAGGGCTGCGCATCTTCACTTACCTCACAATTCAATGCGATTACGATTATTAGGGTCACGATTCGATACGATTAGATTCCGCGATGCATCACAATTACTGCCCAATGCCCATGCCCAGCCCACTGCCCAATGGTTTTCAAAACGTTATAAAATAAAAACAAACAATCAAGCAGTCCCAAAGTAAAGAATCATTTTTATTTTTATTTGCTTTTAAAGGACACTTCCCTGGACCCTGTCATGGCCTGCAAGCCCTGCATACTCATAGTGCACTTGCACTGCAAACATATAGGAAGGTCTGAAAATGAAAATAGCATAGCAGAGACAGACAACAACACTAGTATTTACTAGAAGTAACAGTAAAATTAGTAAAAACTGTAGTAGTGCAGTTTACTGCCTCATAAAAAAAAATATTAATATAAGGTCTACCTTTTAGTACAACTAAAGGCAAAACTTTTTTGATTTTGGATACAGTTTTGCCTATAGTTGTACTTTAAACCCAAGATAGAAACCAGCCAGCCAAGCTAATATTCTTGTGAAAATGGTCATCATAAATTCCCACAAAACATTATATATAAATCCTTTTATGTGAATATATGCATTGCAATAAATTCCAGGTGTGCCACTGCCATAAAACCTGTCCTCTACAAAACAGAGCACTTCCTGACTAGTAGCAAACATCAAGGTGAACCTGGCAATAGTGCACTGCTGCATAACTTCCATGTTCACCGTGATGTTTGTTTCCCCCTGCAGCTGCCAGTCAACTCAAGTGAGTTGATGGCTGCTAGAGGGGAGTTATAAATATAAGCTTTAAGCTTATCAATTCACTTATGTCACTTTTTTGTCACTTACTTTACAGAAAACGTTACTTGTCCTGCAGACAGTCTGTCTCTACCACCATTAAACCCAACTGAAGTCAAGCCAAGCCACCATTCGAGGAAGAAAAACCCTTGACAGAGTAAATCATCAACTGAAGCTTAAACCTTGAGTAATTCTTCATGGGATCACAAAAAAACACACAACACGATTGTCTGTCTGCATCAGAATCATGAGAGAGGTTTTGCATTGGCACTGGTACAACTCAAGGCATATGGTTAGGTCAGGTTTGTGTGTATTTGTGATCCAGTAATGATTTAATCAAGGTTTTACGCTTCAATGTATGATTGATTTTAATCTTTCAAGGATGTCCTTTCCTGTACGGTGGCTAGCTTGCCTTCAGTTGTCTAGATGGACTTTTACCTTTAGTATTTGTTTGGTTGAGGGAACCCCTACACTTGCTATTGCTACAGTGTACAACAGACACCAGACAGACATGCGTTGCAATAAATTCCAGGTGTGTGCCATAACATGTCCTCTACAAAACAGAGCACTTCCTGACTAGTAGCAAACATCAAGGTGAACCTGGCAATAGTGTACTACTGCATAACTTCCATGTTCACCGTGATGTTTGTCTCCCACTTAAACTGCCAGTCAACTCAAGTGAGTTGATGGCTGCTAGAGGGGAGTTATATAAATATAAGCTTAAGCTTATCAATTCACTTATGTGAATAGACCATTTTTGAAAACAAGCCATTCTCCATCTCTCCAGTGCCAGAAAAGCTGTAAAAAATATAATATGTTCCAGGTTCACTGTGATTCTGTTTGCCCCTGCCATTGCCAGTCAACTAAACACACTGTGTGTGTGCGACTGTGTGTGTGTCGTGACAACTCAAAAGCTTATACGCAGCTCTAGCATCAACTCAACACACACTGTGTGTGTGTGTGAGAGTTAATGCTAGAGCTGCGTTATAAGCTCTTGAGTTGTCACGACACTAAGTCAGTCACGTTACAGAAAGAAAAAACTTTACCTGCACTCTACCACGTCAATTACATCTGTAACTGAAGCCAAGCTAGCCAACAAGCCACCATTAGAGGAAGGAAAATCCTTGAGAGAATAAATGGTCAACTGAAGCTTAACCTTGAGGAAATCCTTATGGGGTCACATTCAAACTCACAAATATAGTAATATTACACAAGAATCAAAAATTGGTGAATTTATTTGTGCTCCAATAAGATAAGATTTACTCGAGGTTAAGCTTCAATGTACAAGTTATTTCTCTCAATGATTTTCCTTCCTATAATGCTGGCACCGTGGCTGGCTTGGTGTCAGTTGTCTAGAAGAAAATACACTTTAATATTATTTATTTGGTTGAGGGTTAATGAACCCCTAGACACTTTTAGTGTGAAGCAACGGATTATGGATTGGCAATGGACATTGGACAGGACAATCTTCAAAAACAAACCATCAGTGCTATAAAGCTATAAAACACTGGTGTGACTGGCAGACTGAATTAGTAATTACTAATTCATTAAAAACATGAATTAGTAATTATTGCAGTGCTTAGCATTTGGGAACATGTAGGTTTTTCTGTAAGAACACTCGCTGATCCACATGCTCAGGTTTCAGACTGCTTCTTTTCGCAGTTATAACATCTCCTGCAGTAGAGAAAACCCGCTCTGCAGATACACTTGTACCTGGGATACACAAGTATTGCTTTGACAGCTGAGAGAGGAGGGGAAAAAGACCTCATGCTCACGCCACCATTTCAAAGGGTCCTCAGTGAGAGGCAGAGGTGGGGCTTTACAATATTTTTCCATTTCGTCTTCTGCCTTGGCATAGGGGGTCCTAGGTTCTATTGCACCATCAGTGAAAGACTGCCCCAGCAAAGTCATGAGCAGCGATGTTGTGGCCTTTTTTTTTGGGAGGAGAATGGCTGTCCTCAATGGGTGTTTCTTCTTCCACAGTTGCATTTGTCCTTCTATTAGATGTAATCTGTGTTTGAACAAAAGATAATAGTATAAGAAGAGCTGAACTGCCTAAGAGTGTGATTCATTGATGAGGTGTGGGAAACCGCACGGTAATCCATACAGTTCCACTTCCCACACCACATCAGTGAATCAGGGCTTATTACACAACACAATGTAGCTGAGCTTCTAGCTGTCTGGGAGGAAACATGATGAAATTCTAGTTACCTCCAAAGATGCAGCCTCCTCAGTCACTCCTCTGTATATCTCCGATCTCTCCTCCTCTGTGAGAATAAAAGGCAGTCCTTTAAAGCGAGGATCCAGTGCAGAGGCTTTATGAAGGATCTTCTTCTCTGCCTCACTGCTGTACCTCTTCAGGAGATCTGTTTTGATGGCATTCTTGATCTCATGGGTCATGGGTGTGTCTCCCATGGTGTCTGTCATGCTCTGGAGCAGTTGTGCATTTAGAGGGGCAATGAGAGACCCTGTTGGGTTGCGCTCTTCTGACATCAGCAAGGTTGCATCCTTCATTGGCTTTAATGCACTCAGTGTCCTCTGCATTTGACACATCTGTTTCATTGAGAGTGCAGAGATCAGACTCTCCTTTTCTGACTTCTGGAGACAGCAAGGTGGCACAAACTGCAGGTTGTTGTTCTAAGAACCTCTCAACCATGTCATATGGGCTGTTCCATCTTGTTGGCACATCAGTTATTAGCTTATGATTCTTTAGGCCCAGACATTTCTGTTTCTCTTTTAGACAGTGGCTTGCTCTAGTGCTGCGATGAAAAATGTGGATATACGTCGCACTCTGGCGAGAAGCCTGGAGAGCGTGGCCCCTTTCAGTGCCCGCTGACATGCAAGATTGAGTGTATGGGCAAAACATTTAACTTGAGGAAATTTACCAACTTGAGCTGCTATCATGTTCGCCGCGTTGTCTGTCACAAGCACTACAGATTTATCAGACAGCTGCCATTCTTCCACGACATGAGACAGTAGCTCTGCCAGATGAGCACCTGTGTGAGACTCATAAATGGCTCTCGTTTGCAACACATGTGACAAGACCTGCCAGTCCCTAGTAATGTAATGTGCTGTTATTGTAACATAGGACTCCGTTGTGACTGAAGTCCATGAATCGCACGTTATTGCGACTCGACTGGCTTGGTTTATTGACGCAAGTACCTGAGCTTTGGTGTCGTGGTAGAGTGCAGGTATAAAGTTTTCTGTAAAGTGACTGCGTGACGGGATCTTATAACGTGGCTCTAGCGTCTTCAAAAGGTAGCCAAACCCGGCGTTGTCCACAACTGAGTAAGGCCGTAGGTCCTTGGCGATGAAAGCTGCCACAGCTTTGGTTAGTTTCTTCCCTTTTTCAGAGTTGGGCGGCTAAGTTGACAGTATGGCATCAATTCTGGGTCTAGCAGTCTTTCCTTGGCAGTGGTGGCACTGCTGGTGGCGACAGGTGTTACTAACTCAGAGTAAAAATGGCTAACATGGTTTCTCAAGTTCGTAGTATTCCCTAGGTATTTAATTTTTGTGTGACAGGCTTTACACACAGCGTGTGTCTTGTCCAACTCACGCTTCCCTGTGTGTTCGTAAAATCCAAAATGTGCCCAGATGTTTGCTCTTAAAACGCTGGGTGCATTTTTTATCTCTCAATCTTTTTCTCCTTCTGCCATTACCATACTACCACGTATGTCACGGAGACGGATGACGTAAGTTGCCAAACTCTGTCAGTGTTTAAAAAAAAAAGCACTTGTAAACTAAGCCACAACAAGCAAGCAACATCTTTCATAAAATATTACTGTCTGTCTGTCAGTCCCTCTTATGCATGCACTGAGCCAGAGACCCCCCTTCCCCCACAGCTGCCTGAGTGACACTCAGTCAGAGAGACCCCCCCTTCCCTTCCCCCACAGCTGAGCTGCCTGACAGTGACACTGACGGAGACCCCCCTCCCCCCACAGCTGAGCTGACAGCCTGACACACTGACAGAGACCTTCCCTTCCCAGTCCCACACCTTCCCCAATCCCCCACAGCACTGACAGACAGAGTCCCCCCCTTCCCCAGACCCCCTTTAGAACCCAACAGCTCACACTGACAGAGACCCCCATCCCCTTCCCCCAGTGCCCCCACAGCTGAGCTCAGCTGACACACTGACAGAGACCTTCCTTCCCACACCTTCCCCAATCCCCCACAGCTGACACTGACAGAGACCCCACCCCCCACTGACACTGATAGTCAGAGACCCCCCTGGCTGCCACCGCAGAACACTACCCCTGGTGCCCCGACCGACCGTCCCCTGTCCCAGGCCCCCCCATCACAGACCCCCCCCCCCAGAGATACAGAGAGACCCCCATGATTACAATTATTCGTTCGGACTTACCTGCTGTGTGACTGTGTGGGTTGTTGTGCACTGCATTGCAGAGGAGGACAGGTGCTGTGCTGCTCTCTAGGCTCAGTGGCGGCTGGGGTGTGGCGTCACTGGCGTGGCGGCTGGGCCTCGGACGACCACGGGGAGGCGGGCGGCGCTGGCTGGCTGCGATGGGGACGCTTGGGGCTCCAGGTCCTAGATGGCTGCAACACTCGGGGCTCCTGTGTGGACTGGAGTGTGGACTGGCTTGGCTGGCTGGCTTCTTGGCTGCAAGGCCGCAGGTGGGACGCCGATACACGTGGGGATGTTCTTGCTACGCCTCGGCCCAGGTCAAAGAGAGGGAAGAGGGGCGGATCCTTTTTATTAAGCTCCAGCACTAATCCACCAATCAGCTATCTTCTTGTGACTTCCCGCACTAATCCACCAATCAGCTGTGATCTTGTGACTTTTTTTTCTCCCAGGCGCGATAGGGCGTGGCCGCGGCTGATGACGTCATTTCCTAATCGATGTTGAAGGCACCCCGGATGCAGAATCACGAAGGGTCGAATCGCGATGCATCAATGCTCCAATTATATTCGGCAGGCCTAATTTATATAGTAAAATGGAGGATGAGAACCAACTTTTGCTGTGACACTGCTTCTGGGATTTCTTACTAACCTTAGTTGTTCTCTAAACCCGTACTTTTGAGCACTGTGTTATGCTGCATTTTGACCCTAATATGAGGCCAATACCTGCTAGCATGTAACCTTTTGAGTATGAATGTGAATTATATATTCATGTCAAAAATGGGTGGTGCGCTTTATCAATAAATGTGAATGCATAAACTGTGCATGAAAATGAATGTGCAAATCAATATACAAACATATAAGGCACATATAACAAAATCAAAGTCCCAAAATTTTCTTGATGAGAATCCAAATGAATATTCAGTGACTGATGTAAACTGGTGATGACAAATCAAAAGTAACAGTGATTCCCTCCACCTGTGTGAATTCCTCCTTACCGGACGGATAAAATAAGTGCTCCTCTATACAAATATTAGATGTCTGTGCTCAAGCCCAAAAAAACGATCCGTGTTCACCACCGTGCATGCTTATAAGCCTGCTTGGCCCCTTACCAGATCGATATGGAAAAGCACTTTGCCACAAATTCCTGGACCGCAATGGCTGTCTCTCAGAATGTCCAAGCAACCGTAGGGAGGACTCGGCAGGAAGATGGTATCATCCAACAATTGCATGTAAGAGAATGACCGCTATAGTGCATTACCTTTTAAAAATTATTTATTAAAAGAAAGATACACTTACAAGTATGCGGATTAGACACAGCGAATGAATGTAGAGGAGCAATGAGGAATTCTAATGAGCCCGGGTCCGGCTGCAGCTCAGATCCCGAGCGACGTCGTGACGGCACGCCTCCTGTCTAACGCGTTTCCACCGATTGGTTATCTTCAGAGATATTATCTCTGAAGATAACCAATCGGTGGAAACGCGTTAGACAGGAGGCGTGCCGTCACGACGTCGCTCGGGATCTGAGCTGCAGCCGGACCCGGGCTCATTAGAATTCCTCATTGCTCCTCTACATTCATTCGCTGTGTCTAATCCGCATACTTGTAAGTGTATCTTTCTTTTAATAAATAATTTTTAAAAGGTAATGCACTATAGCGGTCATTCTCTTACATGCAATTGTTGGATGATACCATCTTCCTGCCGAGTCCTCCCTACGGTTGCTTGGACATTCTGAGAGACAGCCATTGCGGTCCAGGAATTTGTGGCAAAGTGCTTTTCCATATCGATCTGGTAAGGGGCCAAGCAGGCTTATAAGCATGCACGGTGGTGAACACGGATCGTTTTTTTGGGCTTGAGCACAGACATCTAATATTTGTATAGAGGAGCACTTATTTTATCCGTCCGGTAAGGAGGAATTCACACAGGTGGAGGGAATCACTGTTACTTTTGATTTGTCATCACCAGTTTACATCAGTCACTGAATATTCATTTGGATTCTCATCAAGAAAATTTTGGGACTTTGATTTTGTTATATGTGCCTTATATGTTTGTATATTGATTTGCACATTCATTTTCATGCACAGTTTATGCATTCACATTTATTGATAAAGCGCACCACCCATTTTTGACATTTCACATTATTTTTCTGGTAGCAGCTTATCACAGACCTAGCGCACTTTCTTTTTTTCACAAATTATATATTCATACTGGTATGTAATCACTAGATATGCTTACTGGAGTACTTTGATTTAATTTCTAAATCTGGTCTCTTGGTGTAGCACCAAAGAGGTTAACAGCATGAGTGGTTAATTTCCATCCGTGCTAACAGTGTAGTTGTGTCAGAGCATAGTTCTGCGTGAGGCAGTGCCATTCTGCACCACTAGAGGGAATTTGGTGGAAATTACTATTCATTGAGGCTATAGCATCAAAGGGGTTAACGGCATGGGTGGTTAATTTCCATCCGTGCTAATAGTGTATTTGTGCCATAGTACATTTTTGCTGTGAGGCAGTGACACTATGTACCACTAGAGGGGGTTTGGTGAGGAGCACTATGTAATGGTGTCACATTCTCGTCCTTAAGTGGGACTGGCATTTGGAGGGTTAAGGGCGCAGGTGGATACATTTATCAGTGTTGACAGCATTAAGGAGGGACAGCCTAGCAGCTGTGTGCCCAGTGTGCTGATCCGCTTGTAAGTGCAGGGCGTATGGCGGCTCAGTACTTAAGTGGTAAGCCGTGCCGGTGAAGACGTCGGGAAGTGATGAAACGCATCGGTAGAGCCTATACGGCGTCCACATCGGAAGTACACACAGTGAGGAGACAGTCCAGGTGTTTTCAGCATTCAGCTTGGCCCTAACACGGGACCATTGGACATTGCTCAACCTCGGTGTGACCCTTTTTATGCTTTTATCTGTACTATTACAAGTAAGTGCATTACTTTGCTGTTTTAAATAAATACATTTGGTAAACATTATTACTCTATTGGCGGTCCCCTTTTTTTTCTGCACATGAGGGGATTACCACCAGTGGAGGATATTTATTAGAGGGAGGAGTATTAAGGAGGTACCCACTGATGTTAACCTGCTGATGTTATACTTGGTGAGCCTAGTCCATGAAAGTGGATAGGCATGGAGAGTTGGTGAGTGTCCATTTCTTCTGTCCCGACACAGTGGTGGTGGAGATTGATGGTGACCCCTTCTAATATCACGATTCATTCCTCTATCCTGCTGACAAGTGGAAAGCTGTCTACCAGTTGTTTATTTTATGGACTTTTTATGAATTTTTATGAACTTTTATTCATTTGTACATTTATTTACTGTGTTTACTTTTTACAAGTGACCGCTTAATGGTTTATTGCTGTATTAGCTGAATATTGGACCTCAGTAAACTAGCCTTTGTTCATATTTCATTGGAGGTAGGTAGAGGATACCATCATCCTTGCACTACATAAATTTATTGCTGCTCTGTGCAGAAATTTGTATTTCTCTTACGTCCTACGACAGTCGCAGCCTCTTCATATTCGTCACATATGGGGGTATTAGACTTTGCTCCGAAGGAGTAGCTAGGCAACAGAATATGTTAACATTAAAGCTTTTAACATATCCCACCCTCAAGGGGTGGTCCCCTCAGTCAATACCCTCCTACTTCCTGCAACCATATCTCAGTTTTAATGTCTAGCTTGTCAGGAGTGGCTGGCTTTTCCTGTGCTGGGGCTTTCTGCCCCAGACTCTTTCTTCTTTTTGATATTTTGTTTGAGTTTTCTCTCTACCTTTACTTAGCTGTTATTTTTGTCAGCGTTAGTTCTTCTGATGAAGAGGATCATGCGGGCTGGGTCTCGGGCTGATCCCCCTGGTCGCAGGTCGTGGGTCAGTGGCTTCCCAGCCTGCCATCGAGCGTTCAGCCAGGTAACGCTCCTGGCACAGTGAACGACCCATCCCTGTTCGGTGCAGGGATGTTTGGTGAGGTGGCTACCTCACTGGACGCTGTGCGGTTTCTTAACCCCCATTTTGTGCGTCTTGAATTGCGACTCTCCCTGCCTCATGTGCAGCGGCTTGTTCGCCTGTGCGGGTCCCCCACGCAATTAAGAGGTAAGTGTATCTATGTGGGGACCTGTCTGTCTGGGGGGGTGTCAGTCTGGGACTGTGTAACCTGCCTCTATTCACACTGCTTGTCTCCCTATCTCTCGGCTGCATGCTGTGGGCTGCAAGGGGGGGGGGGGGGAACTGTGTGACACTGTGTGTGTCAGTCTGGTCAGTGTGAAAAGCTGTGTGCTGTGGGGCATGTTTTTTTGGCATGTTTGGGCATTTACAGCGATCGCTGCGGCTATCTGACGTGTTCTTATACATGGATGACATGTGTGAATTACTACACTGTGGAGCGGCGTTTTCGGCGCCAAACGGCGCCATTTTGCCTACCCTCGCTCCGGCCGCATGTTTTACATGCATGGCGGCCATTTTCTTGTAGCCTCCATAGGCTTTCATAGAGCGCCCTGGCAGCATCACTTCCTCTTTCCAGGAACACCGATCGAGGCAGCAGCAGCGGCGAGGGTCTCCTCAGGTTTTATCCTTCTGTTCTTGCTATCCATTGCCTGTGTTCAGTTTGCATATTCCCTGTGGGGGTCTCATTGTGCTTGAGTGTGGTGCGGTGGGCTGCGCTTGCCGCGCTTGCTTAAAGGGGCAGTTAACCCTTTATTGTCTGGTATTACAGGGGCAATGGATTCTCAGGAGGGCACATTTCCTACCGCCTTGGTGGAAAGCCAGGGGACCGCTGTTTCCCCCCCAGGGGGGGATTTAGCCACTATTGTGGCTGGCCTTGCTGCTCAGGTGCAGATGCTGGTGGCTGCTCAATCTACTAAAAGACCCAGAATTGCTCTTTCCTCTGATTCTGAGGGTGAAGGGGATGGGGTTGTTATGGCGGGGGCCTCCTTATCGGGGTCCCGCTCCTCCCTAGATCTAGTGGGGTCCGAAGTGGAGGCTGAAGTTGAGGGGGTTGATAATTCTCCCCCTGGCTCGCCTGAAGAGCTTGCAATCATGGATGAATTGATTGCTTCCATAAAGCAAACATTGCGTTTGCAGGATGAAGTGTGTCCCCCCGCTGCCTTGGCGGCTTATGGGACGCAGAGAAAACGCAGGACACCACAGGTTTTTCCCTGCAATGATGATTTTCAGCGCGCTGTTAAGGAACAATGGCGCAATCTGCGCAAACCTTTTGCTGTACCAAGTAGGTTCAAGCTGCGTTATCCTTTCTCGCCTTCCACTGATGAAAGGTGGTGTGTACCTCCCCCAGTGGATCACGCAATTGCGGTTTTGAACAAGGCCACTGCGATTCCTGCAGAGGATTCCCCTGTGTTCCGTGATGCCACGGATAGGAGATTGGAGTCTCTTGCCCGTCATACTTATTCTGTTACGGGTTCTATGCTTAAAGCTCTGTTTGCCTCTCTCATGGCGGCCCAGGCGATCGCAAGTTGGACGCAGATGCTTAGGCGCGTCCTAGTGGCCGACTCGGCCTCGCCGGCGACCCTGGATATGGTGGATCAAATCCACCAGGGTGTCATGTATCTGTGTGATGCGGACCTGGACCTGGTTCCATTGGCTGCACGTGTGCACAGCGTGGCGGTGTTGTCTCGCCGCCTGGCTTGGTTAAAATGTTGGTCGGTGGACCAAACTTCGCGTAAGACCTTAGCCAATCTACCTTATGATGGGTCTCGCCTTTTTGGGGAGTCCTTGGATGTGTTGATTAAGGGGATCACCGGGGGTAAGAGCACTCTCTTGCCCCATTTCCCCAAGGCTAAGGGGGCTTCTGGGAAGAAGCATGCTAATTTTCGGCCCCCTCAGGGTCCTTTCGTGCCTTTCGGCCGCACTACAAGGGCAAGCCGTTCAAAGGTCAAGGCTCTCAGAAGAAGCCCTGGTCTGGGAAACAGAAGTCCGGCCAATCCGGATCTGCAGCCCATAACAGTTCGGCCTGAAGGGGCGCCCTCACCCAGTTTTGGGGTGGGGGGACGCTTGCTCGGTTTTCTTCAACCCTGGTTGGCCCGTGTGCGGGACAGGTGGGTTCAGGAGATCGTTCGGTCTGGTTACAAGATCGAGTTTCTCTCTCGGCCGGAGAGCAGATTTTTTCCCTCAAATCTTCAACTGTCTCCAGAGCGTTTGCGGGACCTGCACCTGGCGGTGCGGGACCTGAGGGCCCAGGGAGTGGTGGTTCCGGTGCCTCATCGGGACAGATTTCGGGGGTTTTATTCCAATCTGTTCACCGTGCCCAGAAAGGAGGGCAAGGTTCGTCCAATTCTGGACTTGAAGGCTCTGAACCGCTCTGTGCGGGTTCGCAAGTTCCGCATGGAATCCCTGCGGTCGGTGGTGGCTGCCCTGGTTCCGGGGGAATTCATGGCCTCCATCGATTTAAAGGATGCGTATCTTCACATCCCCATTTTCGAGGGTCACCAGAGGTTCCTTCGATTTGCCATTGCGGAGGATCACTACCAGTTCGTGGCATTGCCTTTTGGTCTCGCCTCGGCTCCGCGGGTCTTCACCAAGGTGCTTGCACCGGTTCTGGCATTACTGAGGGCCCAGGGCATTTCTGTCCTGGGGTATCTGGACGACATTCTGGTTCGGTCTGCGACCAGCCAGGGTCTGGAGAAGGACCTGTCTGTCACGATGCAAACTCTGCAGGAGTTTGGTTGGACGATAAATTTTCCAAAGTCGACACTGAGTCCGTCGGTTCGTCTTCCCTACCTGGGAATGATTCTGGACTCGGTGCAGGCGAAGGTCTTCCTGCCGGAAGACAAACTCAGAACTCTTCAGGAGGAGGTCAGGTCCCTCAGGGACGTTTCTCACTCGTCTCTGCGGACGTGCATGAGATGTCTGGGATTGATGGTCTCGGCTTTCGAGGCGATTCCCTTCGCCCAGTTTCACACGCGGGGTCTCCAAGCGGAGATCCTGTCCAGGTGGGACGGGCGACCTCAATCTCTGGATCTTCAAATCTCGTTGAGTCATCGCACCAGAAGAAACCTTCTGTGGTGGCTCCAGTCCCCGATGGTGTCCGGGGGCAAGTCGTTTCGTCCTGTCTCGTGGACGGTGATCACCACGGATGCCAGCCTGTCGGGCTGGGGTGGTGTTCTGGGCGTTCTGTCCGCCCAGGGAACTTGGTCAGAGGGGGAGTCTTCCCTTCCGATCAACATTCTGGAATTGCGTGCGATAAAGCTCTGTCTTCATCGCTGGACGGACCGGCTGCAGGGCTGCCCGGTTCGGGTGCAGACGGACAATGCCACGGCGGTGGCCTACATCAACCACCAAGGGGGCACCAGGAGTGCCCGAGCGGCTCGAGAAGTGGCCCAAGACAGAATGTCGGCCGAGACTCATGTCCCGGCGATAACGGCGGTTCACATTCCGGGAGTGGAGAATTGGCAGGCGGACTATCTGAGTCGCCAGACCCTGGATCAGGGGGAATGGTCTATCCACCCGGCTGTCTTCCGGATGTTGTGCGCGAAGTGGGGTCTTCCAGATGTGGACCTGTTCGCGTCTCGTCTCAACAACAAGGTGAAAAGGTTCGTGGCAAGGACGCGCGACCCTCGGGCAGACGCGTCGGACGCGTTAGTGGCCCCGTGGCATCAGTACAGGCTGATGTACGCGTTTCCACCGATTCAGTTGCTGTCCAGGTTCCTTCGCAGGTTACACTCGGAACGCAGCACGGTGATTCTTGTGGCACCGGACTGGCCTCGCCGGTCCTGGTACGCAGACCTCGTGAATCTGGCGGTCGACGCTCCGTGGCGTCTGCCTCTTCGAGTCTCTTCGATCTACTGTCTCAAGGACCGATATACCATCCTGCTTTACAGTCGCTGGCTTTGACGGCCTGGCTGTTGAGACCGAGGTCCTGAAGGAGAGGGGTCTCTCTCCAGAGGTCGTTCATACTTTGATCAACGCGAGGAAGTCTTCCTCGGGGAAGGTTTATTACCGTACTTGGAAGGCCTATTTTGCCTGGTGTGAGTCCAGGGGGTTTTCACCCCGCACGTACTCGGTTTCCCGTGTGCTGTCTTTTCTTCAAACGGGTGTTGATCAGCGTTTGGCGCTGGCTACGATAAAGGGTCAGGTGTCTGCACTGGCCGTTCTGTTTCAACGTCCCGTGGCTTCCAACTCCTTGGTTGGCACTTTTGTTCAGGGTGTGCGGCATCTGGTTCCTCCTAGGAGGGATCCTTTGCCCCCTTGGGACTTGAATCTCGTTCTGTCTGTGTTGCAACGTGCTCCTTTTGAACAGATCAGGGAGATCTCGTTGTCTGTTGTCCAAAAAGGTTGCCTTTTTGGTGGCGATCACTTCGGCTCGCAGAGTGTCGGAGATGGCAGCTTTGTCCTGCAAGTCTCCGTACCTGGTTGTTCATTTGGATAAGGTGGTCTTACGACCTAATCCTTCTTTTCTTCCGAAACGAGTTTCGGAATTCCATCTTAATGAGGATATTGTCTTACCTTCGCTGTGCGCGAAGCCTAAACATCCAAAGGAGGTGAGATTGCACTCTCTGGATGTTGTTCGGGCGATAAGGGTTTACCTTAAATCGACTGAGTCTTTTCGAAAGACGGACTCCTTGTTTGTTCTTCCAGAGGGTCCTCGGAAGGGCATGGCGGCTTCGGCCTCTACCATCGCCAAATGGATCAGGCAGACCATTGAACAGGCCTATGCTTTGCAGGGGAAGGTTCCCCCTGTGCCTGTGAAGGCGCACTCTACTAGATCTTTGAGTACGTCTTGGGCCTGTCGTCATGGGCCTTCTGTAGCCCAGGTGTGTAAGGCAGCGACCTGGTCGACCGTACACACGTTCACAAGATTCTACAAAGTAGATGTCCAGGCATCGGCGGATGCTTCCTTTGGCCGCAAGGTTCTTAGTGCGGCAGTTCCCTAGGGTCCCTTGTTAGGGACCTCTGGCTGTTGGGATAAGTTTTTATATCCCCTGGTTTTTTGTCTTTTCCTGGGTTGTTGCTCCTGTTGAGCACTTGTTTTTTTCTGTTGCCCAGCTGGTTTCCTTCCTTTGGTAAGGTTCCTTTCTTTGATGCGGAGACTGCGTTGCCTTTTCGGCGCGGATGCGTTTCCCACCCCTCATGTTTGCACTGCTTTGGGACGTCCCCATATGTGACGAATATGAAGAGGCGGCGACTGTCGGAGGACGTAAGAGAAAACGGAATTTTTGTAAAATCTTACCTGTAAAATTCCTTTCTCTGAGTCCTCCGACAGTCGCCGCCCCCGCCCCTCTTTTGGGGTTTGGTTGTATACTCTACTGCTATTCCACTAAAACTGAGATATGGTTGCAGGAAGTAGGAGGGTATTGACTGAGGGGACCACCCCTTGAGGGTGGGATATGTTAAAAGCTTTAATGTTAACATATTCTGTTGCCTAGCTACTCCTTCGGAGCAAAGTCTAATACCCTCATATGTGACGAATATGAAGAGGCGGCGACTGTCGGAGGACTCAGAGAAAGGAATTTTACAGGTAAGATTTTACAAAATTCCGTTATTTCTCTTTCTACAACTTCTGTGGATAGCCTGGAAATCTCTGTGAGATGGTTGCAGTTCCATCCTTGGTAACTTTTTGCATCACTTTTGCTACATTATTCTGACTGACATGTAAAGCTTTGCTGATCTTCTTGTAGCCTTCACCTTTCTTGTGTAAAGAAATTATTTTCTTTCTCAGGCCTAGTGACATTTCTCTTCCAAGCAGTGCCATTGCTGATAGCATGAAATGGGAAGAGATTTTCTTTAAGTAACACCCTTTTATAATCCACTGTCTGCTGGACACCTGTTTAATGAATAGACTCAACTGTAGTTAAATTCTTGTTAGGATTTTGTTGTATAAAATATACTTTTTTGTATGTGCAAATGAACAAATCTTGGTTGCAATCAATGGCCTGCATTTGTGGGAGTACTTTGTAGTATAGTATCCCATAGAAAATGTTGACTCTGAAAGGAAACTAAAGGTTTTCTGACAAATTTGTTAGGGTGTACTCATTTATGCTGGGCACTTTATCTCAACCATTGTGCTGCCTTTTTTTGAGACTCACAGGAAAATGATGACTTCACTGTCACGTTAGAAGGAATGCTCCTCATTGCGTTATTTAGAACATGGAGAAACAATTACAGGGTCTTGGCACACAAAGTTCTGAAATCATCGGAGGCTATGGAGGAAAGCAAAACAGGCCAAGTTGTGATGCAGAGGCCCATTCTGTATTCCAGCTGCGCAGCTGGTTGTATTTTCAAGTCTGAACTTTAACAATAGATGCCATCAAGCAAGGAAAGTGTGAAATTGTGAAACATCCATCCAAACCTGACCACCAGTGACTTGTATTTGTTGAAAGATCTTAAGGGACCTCTGCAAGAAAATGTTTTTGATGGAAGTAAATTCATAGCCATTGGAACATCTTTGGGATTAAAGCATGCAAGCCCATGTTGCAGTGTTGGTTCATCTAATTCTGCTTTTTTCAATTTTTTTTCTATGTTATTCTTTGAATTTTTTTTATCACACCTGATTTATGCAGGACCACAGATTAAAGCCTGGTACACACGATTAGAAAAACGTATGAAAAATACCGCTTTCAAAGCAGTTGTATAATAATCAGATCATTCGTACACAGCTGTTAATAGCCGATCAAAACAGTTCATCCAAAATATTCCAAAGCGGCAAACGCGAAAATTGATCTTACAATTTTGTTTAATCCAGTACTGTATTTGTCCAAAAAAAATTGAACCAAGACCACACATGGTAGGAAATGCAATACAATAGAACACATTACATCACTTCCGAAGTTGTTCCGAAGTAGTATGAGAATTTTCGTTAGTAACCTTTTTTTGATATGAGACTAGCATGCAAAAAAAAACAGATGATCATTCGTCCAATATTCTTATGTGTACGAGGCATTAGACTTAGGAAGGCAATAACAAGGCGTACGAGGCATTAGACTTAGGAAGGCAATAACAAGGCGTATCATGCCTCAAAAAAACTAAGCATTCATAAACATCACTTGCTACCAAATACCCCTATATAACATAAAGCCTCAACAAAGCTCACATGGTCAGTGGACAACAGCACAGTTGTTGGTGTTCTTAGTCAATAGAGAACTGCAGGAAGGCTATAATTTTCAGTCTGGCAGATCCTGTCTGGGAAATTTGCAGTGAATTTAAATGATCAGAAAAGCTCCATCTACATCACTTCTATTAATGTAACAAACCTTGGGAATATAATATCTACAAGACAAGTGTACAGTCCGCCAATAATTTCTCCACATTGAAAGTCTTAAACACCAGTTTTTCAGGTTCGTAAGGCCTCATGTACGCTGCTGCTGATAAACGGACATTTAGGAGCAGTTGGCTGTTTTTCAGCAGCCCCTGAACTCTGGTTATCTTATCTGTCCATGTACACTGAGCCGTTTATAGTTGTTTAGAGGCAGTTGAGTTTAGTGGCATTTTTTTTTAAAGCAAAAAATTGCGTTCAGGATGGAAGTTAATTGGCATTTGAAACGCCAAATGCTTGTAACAGCGTCAACGTTTATAAGCATTTCGTTTTATAGGTGTTTTTAATGGGAATTCATGTCCAACCATTTTACAATGTAAAAACGCTTCTAAACTTAAACGCGGCAAACCGGATTTTTTTAACCTTCGGTTACTAGCTGCCAAATTCCTGCGTTCAGGAGAGGTTTTCACCAAATGGTCCAAGCCCTACTATTTATATGTGATGCATCGCGAGATGCGGCCCCTATTGTAACCAGAGTATCCGCAGTGGGGGTAGCTATTAGACACATGGTGTGGCTAAAAATCTGGTCTGCGGATCAGGCTTCAAAAAAGGCTCTATTCGAGCTCCTCTTTACGAGGGATCGTTTGTTTGGATCCTCATTGGGTGAACTGATCAAGGGTCTTACAGGTGGGAAGAGTACTCTTCCAATCTTCCAGGGGCAAGTCACGACGTTCTAGACGGGGCCTTATTTTACAGCCCACAGGCGGCCTTTTCGTGCCTCTGGCACGCAGGAGAAAGGATCTAAGCCATTTAGGTCTTCTGGGGGTTCCAAGAAGACATGGTCGGGTAAGCCGAGAGCAGGCCAATCCAGATCTACCGACAAATCCCTGCCTGCTTGAAGAGACACCCTCACCCATAACTGGGGGGGGGGGGATGTCTTCACTTCTTTCCGGAACCATGGACCTCCTTGATTCAGGACAAATGGGTCCACAACTGATCCAATCGGGTTACAAGATCGAATTCAGGTCTCGACAGATTCTTCCAGTCCAATCTACGCCTATCTCCAGATCAGTTAAGGGATCTACGAGAGGCGGTACAAGATCTACTGTGGCAAGGGGTAGTTGTGCCAAATCCCTCTCGGGAACACTTTCAGGGGTTCTATTCAAACCTGTTCACTGTTCCCAGGAAAGAAGGCAAAGTGCATCCAATCCTGGTCCTCAAGGCTCTGAACCGCTTTGTGCAGGTACAGAAGTTTCCAATGACCTCCATTTGTACGGTAGTGGCGTCCCTACACCAAGGAGATTTTTTCACCTCCATCAATATCAAGGGCGCATATCTACACATCTCTATTTACACTGGACATCAGCGTTTTCTTCGCTTTGCTGTAGGAGAGGAGCATTATCAATTTGTGGCATTACCCTTTGGTCTTGCCTCCACTCCCAGGGTCTTCGTCAAAGTGTCGGCCCTGGTATTGGCATTTACTGCGACAATGGGGGATTGCAGTACTGGGGTACCTGGACGATCTCCTCCTAAGACCAAACTCACATTCAGTCTTGTTGGGCGATTTGACAATCGCTGTAAGGACTCTGCAAGAGTTCGGTTGGAACATCAGTTTCAAAAAATCTGCTCTGGGACCATTTTCAAAACTGGACTATATGGACCTGTCTCTGGACTCGGCTTTGGTGAGGGTGTTTCTTCCCCCGGGAAAGCTGCAAAAGTTGCAGAGGGCGGTTTGTTTGCTGTTATCTATCAACCTGTCCTCTCTGCGGACTTGCATGCGAGCCTTAGGCCTGATGGTGTCGTCCTTCGAGGCGGTTCCCTTTGCTCAGTTCCACACGAGACCCTTACAAAGGGAAATTCTTGACGTTGGCCTTGCGCCACGGCAAGTCCTTCCTCCCATTGTATTGGACCTTGGTAACCCACGGATGCCAGCCTGTCTGGTTGGTGAAGAGTGTTTGGAAAGCTGTGTGTCCAGAGGTCCTGGTCCGTGGAGGAGTCCAGACTACCGATCAATATTCTGGAACTCAGAATGATAAAGCTTTGCCTGAGTCACTGGACAAATCACCTGCAGGGTTGTCCAGTTCGGATTCAATCGGACAATGCCACAGTCGTGGCTTACGTCAGTCATCAAGGGGGCACCAAGAGTGTCTTGGCGGCCCGGGAGGTGGCCGAGATCCTGAAATGCGCAGAAAATCTTGTTCCAGCCCTTTCCTCTGTGCATATCCCAGGAGTGGAGAACTGGCAGGCGGATTACCTGAGTCGTCAGGTGTTGGATCAGGGGGAATGGTCCCTGCACCCTGAGGTGTTTCACCTGCTGTGTGTCCAGTGGGGGACACCCGACATCGACCTTTTAGTCTCTCGACTCAACAACAGGGTACAGAGGTTTGTAGCCAGGTCTCGGGATCCTCTAGCCGATGCCACAGATGCACTGGTGGATCCTTAGGGTCAGTATCGGCTGATCTAGGCGTTCCCTCCAATGAAACTCCACAGATCTGGTAAGGTTGGTCACCAATGCTCCTTGGAGACTTCCTCTCAGGGAAGATCTGCTGTCCCAAGGGCCGATTGTCTATCTTGCTTTACAGTCGCTGGCTTTAACGGTGTGGCTGTTGAAAGCCACGTATTGGACAGGGGTCTTTCTGACTCAGTGATTCCTACACTGTTGAGAGCTAGAAAATCTACCTTCAGGAAGATATATCATCGGAAATGGAAATGGTACATTTCATGGTGTGAATCGTTGAAGGTGCATCTTCGCCTTTTTTCGGTGGCTAGGATTTTGACCTTTCTCCAAAGAGGGGTTGAATGCCCTTTAGCTACACATGCTTTGATTTCTACTTTTATTCAATGGGTTCGCCATATGGCTCCTCCGAGACGATCCCCGTTACCTTCGTGGGATCCTAACTTGGTACTGTCTGTTTTTCAAAAACCTCCCTTTTGAGAACATTAGGGGGATTCCTCTGCTTCCTCTGCTGTCACAGAAGGTAGCCTTTTTGGTGGCTATTATCTCTGCTCACAGAGTATCTGAATTGGCGGCGCTATCCTGGTGGTCCACAGAGATGGTACTTCAGAGATGGTAAGGTGGTACTTCAACCTAATTGATCCTTTCTTCCTAAGGTAGTTTCTGATTTCCATTTGAATGAATATATTATGCTGCCTTCACTCTGTCCTAAGCCCAAGCTTCCCAAGGAAATTGGCTTGCATCCTTTGGATGTGGTTCAGGCAATTAGGGTTTACCTGGTGGCTACTGAATCTTTCAGGAAATCAGATTCTCTTTTTGTCCTCACAGAAGGACCTTGAAAGGGATTGGCTGTCTGCCACTACCATATCCAGATGGATCAGGCAGACGGTGGTACAGGCTTATTCACTGAAGGGTCAGGTTCCACCTTTCCCTGTGAAGGCGCATTCTACTAGGGCGCTGAGTGCCTCTTGGGCTTTTTTCCATCAGGCGACAGTAATGCAAGTTTGCAAGGTGGCAACTTGGTTGTCTGTGCACATGTTCACAGAATTCTACAAAGTAGATGTGTTGGCATCTTCGGATGCTTCTTTTGGCCGCAAGTTTTTTGCAGGCTGCTGTTTAAAAAAATTTATTCTCTGAGTGTGTATGTTGTTTCTAGGTGAGCTCCAGTTTTCCTGATTGAGCGCCATGTTCACTGGTTGGCTAAGTTTAGCCTTTGGGGAATTATGTTCTTTTCTACGTTTTCCCACCCCTTATACAAATGCTGCTTTGGCACGTCCCAGTGTTAAAGAAGAATGTGGAGCTTCGTCTGTCAATAAACGATAGAGAAAACTGGATTTTTGACTTACCGTAAAACCCTTTTCTCTGAAGTTCATTGACAGACGCTGCACCCGCCCCTCTATTTCTGAGTGGGATGGAGTTTTTTCTTCTAAACACTGCTTGCAAAAAAACTGAATCCTACAGCAGAGTGAGTGTCTGCCTGCCTGCAGGGACTGTCCCATAGGTGTAGTAAAGATTTTTCAAATGTGCTTGAAAAATTGCTGCGCAAATACTGTGTGAAATAAAAAATTGCAACAACCACCAATTTATTCCCTAGGGGTCTCTGTTGCAAACTGAGCTGGAAGTAAGAGTGAGTACCTGTCAAAACCAGATATCTGGTCCCCCCAAAAGGTTTAAAATCTGACAGCGGAGGGGGGATGATGCAGACAAGTGAAACTCCACTTTAACATCCCTTTGAATGAAAAAATGTTTTAGAGATTGCCCTTTCCAATTCCAAATTTGCACAAGCAAATCAATGCTTCGAAAAGCACTGCCCATAGGAATCTAACTTATTAAGAAATGGAAAATGTGGTTATACAGGAAGGAGCCTGCTTGCGTATATACTCTTATGTACTGCCTTCTGTGGTGGATTGAAATCCGACAACTTTTAACTGCATCACTACTCTGTAACAATATAAACCGTGAGCAGCTTAACCGAAGAACTCATAATTGTCAAGAGGGTTTTGCTTTTCATTTATTAATATAAGATCTATTGGTGACGAGGGAATTATTAGTTAAATGGTTCATGTTCAAACAATACAAGTTATATTTGTTTTTAAACAGGTTGATATTTTTATTTTAATTATATTTAAACTGAGGTAGAGTGTTACGCGTTATAGAGAGATGTGAATTAACACTGTTTTAAAACTATTTGTGTAGTTTGATATAGAATGCATTGTATTGTTTTTCTTCTGTGAAATAGGAATAAAGAGAAATTAAAGGAAAAAAAAGTGACAAGGTTTTAAAACACCGATAAAATAATTGACTTTTTTCTAAAGGCAAAGTTGATGCATCAAACCATTCATGAGTTAGAAGAAAATCTCTAGCCATCTTCTGTAAATAGTAATATACAGTATTTTGGCCTGGCTAATATGTATATGCAATATGACACATGAAATAATATTGATCAGGGCCCTGCTGATAAGTTTTAACGATTTTTGTTGAGTTTCATGCAACAGAATATTTGTAGATTAATATTGTGATTGAACCAAATTGGGTACAAAGTTTTTGGTAATTTGCATAAGGTTGAACATCCAAAAAGCTACAAAACATTTCCTTTTGGAAACTGGTAAATGATTCCCCTGCTTTTTTTTATCTTTTTTTTTTTTTTTCCTTGTATTGCTGAAACCTTCAGTAAATATAATTGAACAAGAAACTGTTACATATGTATCGTGGCCTTTAAGCGGTAGTAAAGCCCACTTTGTGCTCTTTACCTACAGGTAAGCCTAGAACAAGGCTTACCTGTAGGTAAAATTAATATCTGCTAAATGTGCACCATTTAGCAGATATTCACCCTGGATTCAGTCAGTGATGTCACTGGCGCATGCGCTCTGAAAGTCCAGCATACTTTGCCGGACCTTCAAAGTTTTGTGCTGAAACCGAGGGTTCCTGTACTCATGCGTGTGAGTGACTTCATCGCGGCTCTGGCCACTCAGAGCGCCAGAGCCTGCGAATCTGGAAGAAAGACTGGGAAGATGTCAGCTCTCTCAGCTCTTTCAGCGGTGACAGCGCACTGCTGGAGGGCTTCGTTCTAAGCTATGCATACTAGCACATTATGCAATTGCCTTACAGTTTTTTTTTTCTCTTTTTGCTCTGCGGCAGTTTACTACCGATTTTAAGTGTTGTCTGTAATGTAGAAAATCTACAGACTTATGAGTTATCTACACACATACAGGTTTACTGCCTACAAAGTAACTTGGGAGTCATTGAACCTTACAGCTCTGACTCTCCCTTTTGTTCTTTACAGGAAGCCCAGGCGTATGCGGATGATAACAGCCTGTTATTTATGGAAACCTCCGCCAAAACAGCCATGAATGTCAATGACCTGTTTCTTGCAATAGGTAAAGCAGTATCTTTCTCAGAAGAAATGCCTTTAGATGAACTGATTTACTCCTGTCCTCAAATGAAATGTCATTTTATGGTTATCTTACTCCATTAGACATGTCAAAGTCTCATTTGGCTGTGCTTTAAAAAGTGAAGGTTTCTTGATAATCAGGTTAATGAGTCAGGATTGTGTGACCTATGGGTAAGGACCCCAGATAATTTATTTTACATTTGTTTCAAGGCCTTTTAACCACTTGAAGACCAAGCCTTTTCTGGCACTTTTTTTTTTACATGTAACAGAATTTTTTCTTAGAAAATTTCTTAGAACCCCCAAAACAAATAACTCTAGACAGCACACACCCATTAATGTCTAAACTGCTGGCAACAAAAGTGAGTGCACCCAATTAGCCATTTTCCCTCCTCAGTGTCATGTGCCTTGTTAGTGTTGCAAGGTCTCAGGTGTGAATGGGGAGCAGGTGTGTTAAATTTGGTGTTATCGCTCTCTCTCTCTCATACTGGTCACTGGAAGTTCAACATGGCACCCCATGGCAAAGAACTGTGAGGATCTGAAAAAAGATTTGTTGTTTTACATAAATAAGCCTAGACTATAAGAAGATTGCCAAGACCCTGAAACTGAGCTGCAGCATGGTGGCCAAGACCATACAATGGTTTAACAGGACAGCTTCCTCTCAGAACAGGCCTCGCCATGGTCGACCAAAGAAGTTGAGTGCACGTGCTCAACGTCATATCCAGAGGTTGTCTTTGGGACATAGACATATGCCTGCTGCCAGTATTGCTGCAGAGGTTAAGGGGGGGGGGGTGATTGGGTAGCCTGTCAGTGCTCAGACCATACCCTGCCTGCATGGCTGTAATCCCAGAAGGAAGCCCCCAAACAGCTTTCTGAAGACAAGCAGATTAAGGACATGTGAAGACAAGCAGATTAAGGACATGGATTACTGGAACCATGTCCTATGGTCTGCTGAGACCAAAATAAATATATTTGGTTCAGATGGTGTCAAGCATGTGTGGCGGCAACCAGGTGAGGAGTACAAAGACAAGTGTGTCTTGCCTACAGTCCAGCATGGTGGTGGGAGTGTCATGGTCTGGGGCTGCATGAGTGCTGCCAGCACAGTTCATTGAGGTCCCCTTGCAGAGGGTGCAGCATTGCATATGGCACAGGGAAGATCCTGGCAGCATGCTGTAGCTGATGGCGGCCATTTTCCATTAGTCTGGCTGGTCTCCAGTAGGCGGCCATGTTTGTGTAGCCCGATGTCACGGGGGGCTGCCGAAGCTCCTCCTTTTCCTCCTCTGTTTCCTCTTCCTATGTCGGGGACATATGAACAGGGATGGCGTCCATGGGGATTCTGGGTCCGAATTCTCGGTGCTCATCCGATCGGTAGGGTGAGTCCTTGGGTTTTCCTATTATCTCTCTCTCTGCTGATAGGTACCCTGAGCCTTGGGGTATCCTTTAGTGGTGCCAAAAGATTGTTTTTGTACTGCAATGTCTTCCTTTCCTTATGAAGTCTCAGGGTCACATTACATCTCCCCCACTGATCCCCTCATGGAGGTGGCAGGTCCCCCGGAACTCAACCATCCCAAGGTTGCACTGACGTTGATCCTGCAGTCCTTAGTGTCCTGGGTGGAAGTGGCGTGTGGGCAAAGGCCCATGAGGAAGCGTCCCCCGCCTTTCCCTGCTCAGTCTGTCTCATCTGATTCTGAACCTGATGCCGCTGTGGACACAGCCCGTCTAGGGGTGCTTAATCTCACACCCCCAGATCCATCAATTAGTGAGGATGATTCCTCCATGGTCGCAGCAGCTAATTAAAAAGCACTGGTAGACGCACTTATCACTGCAGTGCGTGAGACTTTAAAAATGGAGGATGCGGCTGATGTACCCACAGATGTGGCTATGTTGTTTGGTACGCATAAATCACCTCGCACTCCAAAGGTGTTTCCTTATGTGCCTTATTTTGACAGGTTTTCCTGTAAGGAATGGGAACAACCAAATTTACCCTTTGTGGTCCCCAAACGTTTTGCTGTACGTTACCTTTTTGAGGAGTCACTTTTAGAAAAGTGGACTAGTCCACCAGTGGTTGACTCTCTCCTGCTTCCAGGTTGAACAAAGCTACCATGATCCCAGTAGAGGAATCCCCGTCCTTTAAGGACCTGGCTGACAGGAAAGCCATAGTCTAGGAAAGGTAAGGAGCCTTCCTTCTCAGCACATAGAACATTTTGTGCTTCGGAGAATAGGGGAAATAGATCTTTCAAATCTTCCCCGGGAGTTTCCAAGCATCCTTGGTCTGGTATACCTAGAGCTAGCTTCTCCGGACCCACAGACAAGACCTCGTTAGCATGCAGGTCTGCCCTCACCCAGTATTGGGGTGTGGTGACCTCTTTGCTGGTTTCTGGCCTTGTAGAAATCCTTCATGAGTGTTAGGGGGATCCACAAATTTATTCTTTTTGAGGTACCCAGAAAGTGGGGACAAAGCTTTTTCCTCGGGCACTGAGTGCTTCTTGGGCCTTCATCAGGCATAAATATCGTAGGTTTTCAAGGAGGCCACTTGGTCGTCGGTGCATACCTTTACAAAATTCTATAAGGTAGATACTTTGGCATCTACGGATGCTTCTTTTGGCCGCAAAGTTTTGCAGACTGCTGTTTAAGATGGGCTGTTCCCTCTTGAGGGATGTTTTTTTCTTTAAACTTTATTTTTCAGACGCGGCTCCTGTGACCCGGTTAAGACTCCTGTGTCCTGGTTACGGGCTCTTATGTTTAGCCTTGGGTTATTTTCCCCACCCCTCATTTTCCTTTTCGCACTGCTTTTGGACATCCCAGTAGTTATGATCTATGAAACGCTGTGTCCGTCGATTAACTCAGAGAAATGGATTTTATTATATAACAAAACCCCCCTTTTTTTTTTTTTTTCTTAATGCGTAAAAAACCCCCACAATACTTAATCCATTTTTTGGCAAAATATAAAAGTTGACATCAAACTGAGTAAATAGATACCAAACATGTCACAGGTCATGGTAAGGGCATGTCACAGGTCATGGTAAGGGCATGTCACAGGTCATGTCACAGCTAAAATTGTCCACACCCGTGCAATGATGACAAATAACGTAAATTATACTATTTATAGGCAACGATTTAAAAACCATGCAGGTTACTTTACTTAACTTCACTTACACAGGAGGTCTGGTGCTAGAATTACTGGACATGACTGGACAGACTCCAGCCTGGACCAATCATCATTCAGGACATCCTGACGTCGTTGGGGGCAGGGCCGGTGCGTGCGTCAGTCACTCACCATCACCGCCCGATCTCGGTCATCTCCACAACCCCTCCTCTTTGTGGGGTTTTATCTTCCCCCATCTGCTGGAAGCGACCGCTGTTGTGGACGGTGTGTGCTACGTCCCTGTGAGGCTGCCTTCACCCTCTGCATTGCAGCCAGGAACGGATTCTCGGGACGGGAGCCAATTGTCATCCGCCTATGACATCCGCCGGCGCCGCTCAGGACAGCTGAAGCGAGGAGATGCCGGCTTGCTGCGGACCTGCGGCCGGTTCGGTCTACGGGGGGGTTGTGCCTTTCCCCCACCACCTTCAGGAGGCGGATCCCCTTCTCCGCTACTCCTCTTGTGCGGCTGCCCTCCAGGCTCCTTCACCATCTGAGAGGCTGGAGAGACGTTTACATTCACCCCCCTGGCTCCTACAATAGGTACTGCCTCACTGTTTGGATGTATCCTGTTCATGCCCTTACCATGTGCCATGCCCTTACCATGACCTGTGACATGCCCTTACCATGACCTGTGACATGCCCTTACCATGACCTGTGACATGCCCTTACCATGACCTGTGACATGCCCTTACCATGACCTGTGACATGCCCTTACCATGACCTGTGACATGCCCTTACCATGACCTGTGACATGCCCTTACCATGACCTGTGACATGCCCTTACCATGACCTGTGACATGCCCTTACCATGACCTGTGACATGCCCTTACCATGACCTGTGACATGCCCTTACCATGACCTGTGACATGCCCTTACCATGACCTGTGACATGCCCTTACCATGACCTGTGACATGCCCTTACCATGACCTGTGACATGCCCTTACCATGACCTGTGACATGCCCTTACCATGACCTGTGACATGCCCTTACCATGACCTGTGACATGCCCTTACCATGACCTGTGACATGCCCTTACCATGACCTGTGACATGCCCTTACCATGACCTGTGACATGCCCTTACCATGACCTGTGACATGCCCTTACCATGACCTGTGACATGCCCTTACCATGACCTGTGACATGCCCTTACCATGACCTGTGACATGCCCTTACCATGACCTGTGACATGCCCTTACCATGACCTGTGACATGCCCTTACCATGACCTGTGACATGCCCTTACCATGACCTGTGACATGCCCTTACCATGACCTGTGACATGCCCTTACCATGACCTGTGACATGCCCTTACCATGACCTGTGACATGCCCTTACCATGACCTGTGACATGCCCTTACCATGACCTGTGACATGCCCTTACCATGACCTGTGACATGCCCTTACCATGACCTGTGACATGCCCTTACCATGACCTGTGACATCTCCTGTACCATGACCTGTGACATCTCCTGTACCATGACCTGTGACATCTCCTGTGCCATGCCTGTACCATCTCCTGTGCCATGCCTGTACCATCTCCTGTGCCATGCCTGTACCATCTCCTGTGCCATGCCTGTACCATGACCTCAAAGTCGCGCAATTTTTTACCACATTTTTTGCCGCGAAGCAATACCTATTACATTTTTCATTTTTGCGCCCCCCCCCCAAAAAAAAATTTGAGCACCAGCCGCCACTGAGAGCATAGCCAGGAATGTTAATAGCCCAGTCATGTGAAGAATGAAGTCAAGATTCAGCAATACCAATTAAGTCCTAGTTCTCCTTGTGCACCAGAGCTTCCAACCTATTTTGCTTGGCAGATTTCTGGCATTGGTGAACAAACACTTTAATTCATTGTCACATTTTGCACACTTATTTTGCATATTTTTAATTTTGGTACAAATAGTACCATTTCCAATGGTTGTTTGTAACATGGGAACCTTCTTATCCTCTGCCATAACTCTCCCCCCATCTTTCCCCATTCCACCCACCAATAGGGGCTGCCCCCTGTCTGACCTGTCTGCCCCATTATAATCGAATTCACCCTCCCCCCCCTCAATCCTAGTTTAAAAACTCCTCTAGCCTTCCCATAAACCTCTCCCCTAGCACAAAAGACCCCCTTCCATTTAGGTGTAAACCATCTTTAGCATATAGGTTGCACCCCAATGAAAAGCGAGCCCAGTGCTCCAAAAATCCAAATTCATCCTTCTTACACCAGGTCTTTAGCCATGCATTCAGCTCTCTAATCCCCCCTGTCTTTCCTGTGTTGCGCATGGCACAGGAAATATCACCTTGGAGGTCCTTCCCTTCAACTTGCAGCCTAGTTCGTTAAATTGGTTCTTAAGGAGCCTCCACCTTCCATATATTCTGTCATTGGTTCCAATGTGGACCAAGACACCTGGGTCATGCCTAGCCACTCCCAGTAATTTATGAACCCGGTCCACCACATGCCGAACCCTGGCACCAGGGAGACAGCAAACCATTCAGTTGAGGTGATCCTGGCAACAAATTATTATATCAGTCCTTCTGATTATAGAATCCCTAATTACCACCAACTGTCTAGGCCTATCTACAGTCCTCTCACCACCTCTACTAGACGGACTGCTCTCCCGGCTGTTAGGGATAGCAGTAACATCTAGGGCTTCCACCTCTGAGCTTGCCACCCCCACATCTTCACCCAACATGGCAAATCTGTTAGGGTGCTCAAACCCAGGGCTGGCCTTCCTTTTCTGTGAGCCCCTACCACTCCCTCTGACTGTATTAACCCACCTTCCTACCTGATAAACCTGACTTACCCCTCCACCCTCCCCATTAACCCCACTAGCCACCTGCTCAGCGAGCAGAGGACCCCTTTCAAGGTTGTCAGTTCTGCCCAGTGTTGCAATTTGCTCCTCCAGATCTCTAATGTGAGCTTCCAGAAGGGCAACATGCTCACATCTGTCACAGTGGTATCCATCCTGGAACGGTTTCTCCGTTATTGTATACATGTGGCACACTGTGCACTGCACAAAACCTTCAATATTGCTAGCTCACATTTTCCTGGTTACAACAATATTACAACTAATAGAAAATGTTAGATGTTACTAACAGGTCTGAAGACTTCTGTTATCTCGTGTTTTAAACTCTGGTTTTTAACTCACCACTTGTCAAGTTCCACTTGCTCAGAGTTCCAGCAAGCAAAAAGGTGGCAAGCTCAAGAAAGAGCAAGCTCAGATGAGTCCTGCAGAAATTTAAATAGCACCTGTGACCAATTAACCACTCCCCTTAATTAGTAGTCTGAAGGAAGGAAGAAGAAAAAAAGACTATTTAAAAAGTGACAGAAAAAGAGTAGAAAAAAAGGGGGAAAAAACCCCCAAAACTGCAAGGAAAGAGCCCCTTAAAATGCAAACAGTCACCAGTAGTCAAAAGCAAAACTGTTTATCACTCTCCACTCAAATGTCCCACTCTTCAGCCTCCAATTAGCAAATCTGAAGCTGTTACCTACCACCAAAAAGGTCAAGTTGAATGATGTTACAGGCAGCATAAAGTCTTCACGGCTTCTCCAGACCCTTTCAAGTCTTTCACGTGTGCTCAGGGTGAACCTTCTCTCCTCTGTGAAAAGCACAGGGCGCCAGCGGTGGACCTGCCAATTCTTAGGTTTAATGGCAAATGCCAATCGAGCTCCATGGTGCCGTACAGTGAGCACAGGGCCCACTAGAGGCCCATGGGTCACACCAGTGGCCTGCTGGAGGTCATTTTTTGTAGCTCTGCCAGTGCTCAGCCTGATCCTTTTTGCACAAGGGAACCGATACCGTTCCTGCTGATGGGTTAAGGACCTTATTTGGCCCTGTCGGCTCTCCTAGAGTAACTGCCTGTCTCCTGGAATCTCCTCCATGCTCTTGAGACTGTGGTGGGAGACACCGCAAGCCTTCTGGCAATGACACATATTGATGTGCCATCCTGGAGGAGTTGGAATGCCTGTGCAACCTCTATAGTAGGGGTCGGGAACCTTTTTGGCTGAGAGAGCCATGAACACCACATATTTTCAAATGTAATTCCGTGAGAGCCATACACTATATTTCAGGGGTTGGGAACCTTTATTTAATATTCATATTTATGGGCCGCAGCGATACAGTGAGTAGATGGAGTCGTGTGAAAGTGCCTGGAGTCCAGTCGGGAAGAGAACAGAGCAGGCAGGTATGCAATGAGGCTGGAGTGGTGAATCGCCTGTGAGTGGTGGAGGTAAGTATAGACCCTGAGAAAATGGCGGCCGGCCGCGGAAGGCCTCAGAAATGGATGGGAGAGGCAGCTCCCGCGGGTCCATGGGTGTCAGAGGGGAAGGATATTGTGTCTGTCGGGGCACAGGGAGCGGATGGCAGGTCTCCTTACCGGGCGGTGATTGCCAAGGCCCTCAGATGCACAGTACATGGGCCGCCGATGGTACCGCGGGTAGCCCGCGGGGCCTGTAGCGCGGCAATCCAGTCACCCAGAGTCGAACTGAGGGTAGCGGTGGGTAGCCCACAAAGAGTACCGTCGATGGGTGAAGAAATCTCCTTGGCACCGGGCACAGCTACGCAGATGGCACTGGATTACATAGTTACATAGTTAGTGAGGCTGAAAAAAGACACAAGTCCATCCAGTTCAACCTATGATTGAGTGGTAGACACGGTGGCGCTCTGGAACTACACGTCCAGCGCGGCTCACGCCCCCCTTTATTAAAGATTTGTCTGCGAGCCAGATGCAGCCATCAAAAGAGCCATGTCTGGCTCCCAAGCCATAGGTTCCCTACATCTGCTCTATAGGGTCCAGGTTTCACCTCATGCTTCCAGTAGTTACCCTAACCCTAGCCAAATGCAAAACTAGTAAAAAAAACTGTCAGAAAAGATGAGTAGGAAAAAATGTTGTTAAGGGCCTTTACTTGTAAAACCATTCTGTTTTGGAGGTCGCCTCATTGTTGCCCATCTAGTGCCCCTGTTAATTTCGATAACACCAAAGCAGCTGAAACTGATTAACACCCTCTGCTACCTAAAGTTTACATACCCTGGTGATTTTGGCCTGATAACATGCACAGAAGTTGACACAAAGGGGTTTGAATGGCTATAAAAGGTAACCATCCTCACCTATGACCTATTTGCTTGTAATTGGTGTGTGTGTGTGTGTGTGTGTGTGTGTGTGTGTGTGTGTGTGTATAAAAGGTCAATGAGTTTCTGGACTCCTGACAGACCCTTGCATCTTTCATCCAGTGCTGCACTGACGTTTCTGGATTCTGAGTCATGGGGAAAGCAATAGAATTGTCAAAGGATCTGCGGGAAAAGGTAGTTGAACTGTATAAAACAGGAAAGGGATAGAAAAAGATACCCAAGGAATTGAGAATGCCAATCAGCAGTGTTCGAACTCTTAATCAAAAAGTGGAAAATGAGGGGTTCTGCTGAAACCAAACAACGGTCAGGTAGACCAACTAGAATTTGAGCCACGACTGCCAGGAAAATTGTTTGAGATGCAAAGAAAAATCCGCAAATAACTTCAGGTGAAATACAGGACTCTCTGAAAACATGTGGTGTGGCTGATTCAAGATGCACAATAAGGAGGCACTTGAAGAAAGATGGGCTGCATGGTCGAGTCACCAGAAGAAAGCCATTACTACGCAAATGCCACAAAGTATACCACTTACAATACACCAAACAGCACAGACAAGCCCCACACCTTCTGGCACAAAGTCATTTGGAGTCATGAGACCAAGATTGAGTTTTTTGGCCATATCCATAAACACTACATTTGGAGAGGAATCCACAAGGCCTATGATGAAAGGTACACCATTCCTGCTGTGAAACACGGAGGTGGATTGCTGATGTTTTGGGGACGTGTGCGCTACAAAGGCACATTAAATTTGGTCAGAATTGATGGCAAGATGAATGCAGTATGTTATCAAAAAATACTGGAGGAACACTTGCATTCATCAGCCCGGAAACTGCACATGGGACATACTTGGACATTCCAACATGACAATGATCCTAAACACAAGGCCAAGTCGACCTGTCATTGGCTACAGCAGAATAAAGTGAAGGTTCTGGAGTGGCCATCTCAGTTTCCTGACCTCAATATTATTGAGCCACTCTGGGGAGATCTCAAACATACAGTTCACGCAAGACCGCCCAAGAATTTACAGGAACTGGAGGCTTTTTGCCAGGAAGAATGGGCAGCTTTACCATCTGAGAAGATAAAGAGCCTCATCCACAAATACCACAATAGACTTCAAGCTGTCATTGATGTCAAAGGGGGCAATGCACGGTATTAAGAACTGGGGTATGTAAACTTTTGATCAGGGTCATTTTGATGTTGACTGTGTGCTTAGGGTTGTTGTCCTGTTGGAAGATGAACCTTCGCCCCAATCAGAGATCCAGAGCGCTATGGAGCAGGTTTTTATCAAGGATGTCTTTTTTTACATTGCTGCATTCATCTTTCCCTTGATCATGACTAGTCTCCCAGTTCCTGCCGCTGAAAAACATCCCCGCAGCATGATGCTGCCACGACCATGCTTCACTGTAGGGATGGTTTTGGCCAGGTGATAAGCAGTGCCTGGTTTCCTCCAGACATGACGCTTGCCATTCAGGCCAAAAGTTTGATCTTTGTTTCATCAGACCAGATAATTTTGTTTCTCATGGTCGGAGTCCTTGAGGTGCCTTTTGGCAAACTCCAGGTGGGCTGTCGTGCCTTTTGCTGAGGAGTGGCTTCCGTCTGGCCTGATTGGTGGAGTGCTGCAGAGATGGTTGTTCTTGTCTCTCCACAGAGAAACGCTGGAGCTCTGTCAGAGTGACCATCGGGTTCTTGGTCACCTCCCAGACTAAGACCCTTCTCCCCCCGATCGCTCAGTTTGGCCAGGCATCCCGCTCTAGAAAGAGTCCTGGTGGTTCCAAACCTCTTCCATTTATGAATGATGGGAGGCCACTGTGCTCATTGGGACCTTCAATGCTGCAGAACATTTTTACCGTTCTCTAGATCTGTGCTTGAATACAATCCCGTCTTGGAGGCCTACAAGACAATTCCTTGGACTTCATGGCTTGGTTTGTGATCTGACATGCACTGTTAACTGTGGGACCTTATATAGACAGGGGTGTGCCTTTCCAAATCATGACCAATAAACTGAATTTACCACAGGTGGACTCCAATCAAGTTGTAGAAACATCTCAAGGATGATCTGTGGAAACAAGATGCACCTGAGCTCAAATTTGGGTATCATTGCAAAGGCTGTGGTTACTTATGTACATGTTTTTTTTTTGGGGGGGGGGGGGGTTTGTTTAATTTTAAAAAATTTGCAAAGATTTCCAACTTCTTTCATGTTGTTAATGGGTATTGTTTGTAGAATCTCGAGGAAAATATTAAATTTAATCCATTTTGGAATAATGTTGTAACATAACAAAATGAGGAAAAAGTGAAGCGCTGTGAATACTTTCCGGATGCACTGTGTGTGTGTGTGTGTATAGTATATGTATGTATGTGTGTGTGTGTATATGTATGTGTGTGTGTATATATAATATATAATATATAATTTTATACACATACACACGGAATAGGTAGAAGGGAAAAGTTTTCTAAATAGATAGAATACAAATGAGTTGAAGCACGAAGAGGTATTTGATTGGTGTGGACGTTGGGGTAAAATTGGTGCAGGCATGAAAGGACCAATCAGTATCTGATTGGAAATACCTGTTCCCTGCCAGCATGCTGTAGAGAGTGACCCTTGCTCACTGTATAAGCATTGGTCTCTCTGCAGAGCTCTAACAAACCTCCTGCTGAGTCAGGGCAAAAGGCCCATATACCCAATCAGAAAATCATACGAAAAATGCCCCTTCCAAAGTGATCGTACGATAATCTGATCATTCGTACACAGGTTTCGAGAGCGGATCATGACCATTCATGCAAAACTATTCGATGGGACACAAAATTTTTCTTGTACGATACCAGATCGTACCTTTTTCATGTAACCAGTACAGTTTTCATCCGAAAATACAATACATTACATCACTTAAGAATTTTTTTTCTGTCGTATGAGAATTTTCATAAGTTTAGTAACCATTTTTATTTTCGATATCGGACTCGCTTGCAAAAAAAAAAACTGACCATTAGGGCTCTTTCACACAGGCAGACGGTTCAGATCCGCCTGTCTGTTTTTTTTGTTTGGCAGATCTGAACGGCCCCCCCATAAATCCCTATGTGGCATCGGATGTCAGCGGAGACATGTCCGCTGACATCCGAACCGTCAAACCTGGACCGATGGAAATCCTATTTTCCAACCGTCCAGCGAATCAGATGTGATCGGATGAGAACAGACCGACGGTCCGTTCCCATCCGATTCCCCCATAGAGATGTATAGGGAACTGACAGCTGTCTCCGCACACAGCGCGGAGAACAGCTGTCATCCTCCTTCTCAGTGGGGGATCGGCGGATCGATCCCCCGCTGAGATAAATGGAGTCCGTCCGACAGACGGACAGTGTGAAAGGGGCCTTATTGGTCTGATAATCTCGTGTACCAGGCATAACTCTCTGCAATCAGCAAAGCTAATTCTCCCTGCTTGTGGCTCTGATTCACATGGGGGGTTTGTTAGATCCACCCTTTCCATTTGTCCTGGTGACAATTATCACTGAGACACTAGAGATAGGAGATCTTTTTTTGCCAGGATAAGTGAGAAATCTTCCAAAGTGGACACCTAGTCTGGTGATAAACTGCCTAATGCCTGGTACACACAATGAGATTATCAGACAAATGATTGTCATTTTTTTTTTTTTTTCTTTTGCATGCTAATCTATCAAAAATTAGGAGTTTACGAAAGTTAAAGCGTAACTCTACTTTTGTTGAGAAAAAAACATTTCCCTCTGGGTGATCTGTGTAGATTACAAGGATTTTAACAAACTTTGTTGCAGATTCCTACCTTTTTGTTCTGAAGAAATCAGTGTTTGTGCCTCTGTACTGAGTGGGTCTGATGGGAGTGGTTTAATAATGATCTATCAGCTGTGGCAGCTGCAGGGCTCTAATGAGAAAAGCTGTTGAGCCTGCATCCCTTTTAGACATGTTCCTATTGGGAGTATCTCGCCAAAAATGAAATTTTTGTTGCAGGGGATGCCAGAAATCTGACTTGTATCTTAGGCAGACTTCTGACAAAATTGGTGAGCCAATCACACAAGCAGGAAATTATGTTTCTAGGGTGTGGTCAGTACACATTCTGTATACAGAACAGCACCAGGTAGCCATATTGCATTTTCAGAAAATTACAACAGCTGCAGATTGAAAAGTAAAGGTAATTTTTATTAACATTCAATTGCAATATGATTGGGGTCGCATCTGTATACTCTATATTTTTTTATTTGCTATTTTTTTCTCTACGAAAGTGGAGTTCCCCTTTAGGAAAATTTGCGTATGACAGAGTAAGAATTCGGAAGTGATGTATTGTGTTGGAGTGTATTTGTATTGTATTTTTGAAGGACAACTGTACCGCCTAAACGGAAATCGTAGGATCTAGTATCAAATGAGAAAAATTTTCGTGCTTGTCCTATCTGTTAATCACTTAAGCCCCGGAAGATTTTACCCCCTTCCTGACCAGGCCCTATATTGCGATTCGGCACTGCGTGACTTTAACGGACAATTGCGCGGTCATGCGACGCTGTACCTAAACGAATTTGACGTCCTTTTTTTCCCATAAACAGAGCTTTCTTTTGGTGGTATTTAATCACCTGTGCGATTTTTTTTGATCATGCGATATAAACAAAAAAAGAGCAACAATTTTGCAAAGATAACAATATTTTTCACATTTTTTTATATGAAATTCCCAAAAAAAATGTAAAAATCAAAATCTTTTAATATTTTTGGCCAATTTGTTTTCTGCTACATATGTTTGGTAAAAAAATCACAATAAGCGTATTTTGATTGGTTTGCGCAAAAGTTATTGCGTTTAATAAGGGAAAGATTTTTGTCATTTTTGTTGTTTTTTTTTTTTTTTATACCAAATTTTATTGGAGTTTTTTGAAATACAAAATAAGAAACAACCATAAACATATGGAAGAAAACAAATGAACATATCAGTAAACCATACAACTGTACTCATACAGATAGGAGGTGAAGACACGATCTGGAATTGCACTAGATGTCGTGTGGGGATGAAGCAGAGGGGGAGGGGGGGAGTAGAGTAGAGTAGTGGGGGGGGGGGTATTAAGTAGCTGGGGAAAGGAAAGGAATACCGAGAGAGGGGGGGAGATAAACGAGAGAGTTAGGTAAGAAGAAAGGGAGGTTCAGTTCGGCACAAAGAATCTAACATAATAGGACAAGATGCTCACAGTGGCCCACAATAATTTCCAATCAGGGTGTTCCAGAAGAAGGCTGGGGAAAATAAGACAGGTACGAGTTCCACTTGGCTTGGAAGCGTGCGGGGGAGCCCGACAATAGCTGTACATCCAGTAGTTCCTTAACCATAAGTGAACCAAGATCGTCGTGCACCCCCTGGATCTTAGGGGGGTCGTGGGAGATCCACTTCCTGAGGATAGTCCTTCTGGCGACCATGAGACATGTAGATATCCATGATTTGTTCTGGTATAATATAACCGACTGTGTCAGGGCCAGGCCCAGGGTAAGACCATGAAGATTTCCGAACAGAAGGAGGAGTGGGTTGTTCATAAGGGGTAATCCTGATACGGTTGAAACTAAATGCTGCACATCCAACCAAAACTTGGCAATTTGAGGACAGTCCCAGAGTCTATGGAATAGGGTTGGTCTATGCAGTAGACACCACGAACATGCTTGACCTGTGGGCGAGGTAGCAGAAGATGCAAAAGGAGAGTAGGCACTATGCATAATCTTTAGTTGTTGTTCCCTCCAGAATTTGTTTTCAATGAATTTACAGGTCGTATTAAAGCCGCTGAGAATGGAGGTGAACAAGTGAGGGTAGTGAAAGGCGGTCTTCCAGGGCGTTGGTGGATCAATGTCCTTTCTATGGAGACGGTGGTTTAAGAGGGGTTTATAAACATCCAATATCGTTAATTTCCTAATTTGAACTAAGGAGTCAAGCAAAGAGTCACAGGAGCGCTTGCTCTTATCCGGACATAAGACTTCAGCGAACTTTGTGGCTTGTTGGAGATGCAGGAAATGGTGAAGTGGTATATTGTGTAGGTCACAAAGTTCTGAGTAGGGACGTGGACGACCCGAGTTAGGGTCAAATAGCTGATGGGCAAGGGAGAGACCCTTGTCGGGCCATGTAGAGAAAGGCATGTAATGTCTGGTTTGCGGAAACAAGGGGTGGCCCATGATTGGGAGGTATTTGGAGAAGCGGGGAGACAGAGATAATAACTTGGACACTTCCCTCCATGCTATCACAGTATCCCGCAACAACAAATTATTTCTCAGAGATGCCGGTATAGTAGGTAAAGAACAATGTAACAAAGCTGCTAAGCTAAGAGGTGACACCATGTGGGATTCCAATTCAAAGTTAGCAAATCTAGACTTCCCTGTGATCCAGTCAAGACCCACCCTCAAAAGACAGGATAAGTTGTAGAGTCTGATGTCTGGAATGTTGGCCCCCCCTCTCTTCTGGGCATTTGGAGCTTCTTTAGTGAGATACGTGGTCGCCTCATGTGCCACAAGAATGCGGACAAAGCCTTATACAGTTTTTGGGAGTCTTTATGTTTAAGTAATAGTGGGATGGTTTGCATTGGGTACAGAAGTTTTGGATAGCCAACCATTTTGAAAAGATGGCATCTGCCCAGAAGAGAGAGGGGTAGGGCTGACCAAACCCCCATTTGTTTGATGATCGTGTCAATTACTGGGGGAAAATTCAAGGAGTATATTGATGACGGTGACTTTCCAATATTGATGCCCAAGTACTTAATGTGGGATTTTGCAATAGTAAAGATGGAAACATCTGCCCAACGTGGGGAGGCGGAATGGGAAAGGGGGAGAATCTCGCTCTTGGCGAAGTTTATCCTGAGACCTGAGCAAATGCGGAACTCATTAAAAATGTCACGTATGAGAGGAATGTCTGAGGCGGGATTGGCTGTGAAGATCAGGATGTCGTCTGCAAACAGAGCAGTCCGCACCTCCTGCTTCCCCACTGGTATACCATGGAGAGAGGGGTGGTCTAAAAGATAGCGGGATAAAGGTTCTATAGCGAAGTTGAAAAGTAAAGGTGAGAGGGGGCAACCCTGTCTGGTTCCCTTGTATAAGGGAAAGGGGTCCGATATGTGTCCGCACGCTACTATATTAGCCCAGGGGGGAAGAGTACATGGAAGAAATTAGATGCAGAAAAGGACCCTGGAAGCCGAATTTTTGTAGCACCAGTTGGAGCCATGGGAAACTGACATTATCAAATGCCTTTTCTGCATCTAAAGTGACTATAGCCATGTCGTTGAGGGGGTCGATGTGAGCTTCATGCAATACTGCCAGTACTTTACGAATGTTGGAGGTGGCAGAGCGCCCTTTAGTAAATCCCGATTGTGCAGGGTGGATTACTGTGGGCATGATATTAGCCAATCTAGTTGCTATTAATTTTGATAAGATTTTGGAGTCCAGGTTTAAAAGTGAAATTGGGCGGTACAAGCTAGGTTCAGCCGGGTCTTTTCCGGGGTTTAGGGATAAGTTTTACATGTGCCTGTAGTCCCGTCGGAAGGTACCTCCCTCCAGGATATGAGTTTTTTTTTTTTTAAACGAGTAAAGGCGGCGATCTGCTTTTTTTTTTTTTTTTTTTTTTTTTGCGGGACTGCGACATTGCGGCAGACAGATCGGACCCTTGACCTGACATTTTTGACACTTTTGGGGGTACCAGTGACATTACTGCAGTAATCAGTGCTATACATATGTACTGTTACTGTAAAAATGACACTGGCAGGGAAGGGGTTAACTTTATTGGAGAAGGAGGGGTTAAGTGTATCCCTAGGGGCGTGCTTCTTACTGTGCAGGGATGTGGCTTTTCATGTAACAGCAGAGATCTACGATCCTACATAGCAGGACTGTATGATCTCTGCTGTTACACAAGGGAGAATGACAGGCGTCTTTGTTTACATTAGCCGCCTGCCTTTCTCCCTCTGTAACTGACGATCGCGAGTGACCAGGGGACATCGGTCCGCCGGTCACTCGCATGGAGGTATCCATGAACGAGCGGGAGCACGCTCTCCCCCTATTGGTTTACAGGCGAGTGACGTACCCATAAGTCACTTTGCCTGCACGGGGCTGACCGCCGCAGTATATGTACTTGCGGCGGTTGGCAAGCGGTTAATATCTGATGAACTGTCTTGATCGCCTCTCTATACTGGTGAGAAAAGAAGATGTGGGCATTGTTAGGGGAATCACTAATCTCTGAGAGGTAATAAATACTTGCAACTGTTACAGAATTGCTTGCCTCAAAAATGTCTGAATCTGGATTCATCTTTAGCCTTTTTTATTTGCAAGATTTAAATAGTTACCTGACTAAATAGACTTTAGGTCAGTGGTTCTTAACCACTGAGACGCAACCCATGGAAAATGTTTCCCTTAGCAGCCAGCAACCCATACATGTATCGGGTCTGAAGGAAGTGGGTTGAGTTGGATATCTGTTGCATTCAGCTCCCACTATGTTCTTCCAATCCCCGAAAGTCTCCCGCTGCCTGAAAATCCCTCAACCTCCCATAGTTCCTCATAACCCCCACATTGCCTTCTATTCTCCAAAGTGTCCTCACAAAGCCTGCAGCCGCTCTAAAGACCCTGCTTCCAGCCCTCTTCAGAGCCCTCATCTCTTCCCTAATAGACCTGTCACCAAGTTTGCTGCAGAGTCCCCTAACCCCCCGACACCCAGCTCCATGCAAAGCCCTCAAGCATCTCAATACATATTTTTGCATTTCTATACTTTGTGTGAATGTAAACTTTTTTTTTTTTTTTTTAATATACTGTTCAGTCATGGAATGTTTTGAAAGCATTTAGCAGGCTCTGACAACCAATGCTTTAGGATATGTGTTATAGATATTTAACATTTACCTCTACTGTTCTGTGACATGAGTTTTTACAATACCACCTTTGCTGTTTGTGACCATAAAGGTTATACAATTTTTCACTAGATTAGAAAATGATGACAAGTAGAGTCGATGGATAATTGACCTGTTAGCATACAAAGTGCAGAGGCCAGGGTTGGGCATTGACATATAGTTCATTCACCTTTTGAAGGTCCTAATGCATTCTGCTGTTCTGACTAAGGCTGGGTTCACACTGGTGCGATGTTCGACATACTATGTGATTTGCACTGCACTGCTGTGCAGATCACATGAGATGTTTGTGCGATGTGAAATCAGCCATACAGATTGTATGGCTAAATTCACATTGCATATGCACCAAAATGGTGCAGGACGCTTATTTTGGTCCGCACTGGAATTGAATCGCATGTGTATTCACACCTTTGCAATTCAATTCTGCACCATTTGTCAGTTTGCACTACAATCTGCAAACTGATCTAGGGGTGTCATTAACTTTGCATCGACACCCCATGTTGTTCGCAGATGTCAGTGCGAACCGCCGGCAGCTGACATGCGATGCGGGAACCCGCACTGGAATTAATCTTGTTCCCGCATCGCATATATGTCGACCAGGACTTAGGCTCCATTCACACCTAGGCATTTCCAAAACGTGGGACCCATTTCCAATGCAATTACTTTTTATTGGCACCCCAATCACAGTGCGATTTTTCAATTTAATTTTTTTTAATTTATTTTCTTTTTATATAAAGCGCGCTGCAATTGCAGCAAATTGTGACGCTGTCATCCAAAATAAGCTCCTGCTCTTTTTTGGGCAACAAGCTTCAACCGTTGCAATTTTGCAGTGATTGCAGATCAATTGAACGTGAAAAAAACGCACCGCGATTGGAGTGTCATTAGGAAGTAATGGCATCGCTAATTTTCATTTGTAGAGCTTTCTAGAAGCTGATGTTGTCCCGTAACCTCTTTTTTAAATGCCTGTTATGTGCTCTGTAGTGTAGGGTCTTTTGATCAGATCAACTGCAGAATCCGGAATTTTGGCAGACTGCATTATTAGCCCTCATTTCCTTGGAATAAAGTCCTGCATTAGTTAAGTAACTTGAAAGTACTATTACCCTGGGTTCAATATGTAGACTGCAGGTCAAAAATCTCTGGTTACCTTAAGGCTACGTTCACATGTAGGCATTTTGGGACATTTTTCAGCTCTAAGGATCAGCTCAAAAAACGCCCAACAAGACAAATCCTATTAATTTCAATGGACCCTGTTCACATCTGAGCGTTCCGACGCCTTGAGCAAAACACCAGATGCTCCAAAAAGTACATGAGCTGCTTTTTGGGCAGATTACAGACGTTTTTGTTAGATGTCAATGCCTTCCTCCAAACGCCTATAAAACGCTTGTAAAAACGCCTGGAAAACGCCTATAAAATAGCAGCGCCTAGATGTGAACGTAGGTTAACATAAGCTGAACTACAGGAAAAGCAAATATTTTCTAAATACAAGAGGAATGTGTATTCTATAATTTTGTTGTTTTTTGTGTATTTATTTCAGAACTGTGCAGTAATTGAATGTTAGACTTTGCCCCCTTGCAGTAATACAGACCAGTCACTGCTGCTCTCTCTCCCCGTGCAGAGTGACTGCTGGTCTTATCGCCCCTCCATCCTGTAGTATTTTTTGCATGTCTGTAGAGCCTGCAGGGTTCCTCCCACAGCTTTGTGCTCTGGAAAGGCTATGTGCAGCATAATGTTGATGTCACTACTACTTTTAAAATGCAATATCTGGGTTTCCTAAAGAATTTGGTGCACAAAATGTGCATTTATATCCTTTGTGGCTTTTGAGGTACATATTCAAATTAGTTTGTGTGTGTGTATATAGATGTATAAAGATAGATATATAATATACTGTGACTGGCCTGCACAGAGTCCTGACCTCAACCCTACAGAACACCTTTGGGATGAATTACAGCGGAGACTGCAAGCCAGGCCTTCTCGTCCAACATCATTGCCTGATCTCACAAATATGCTTCTGGAAGAATGGTTAAACATTCCATTAGACATACTCCTAAACCACGTGGACAGCCTTCCCAGAAGAGTTGAAGCTGTCATATTATAACTGCAAAGGGTGGGCCAACTCAATATTGAAACCGAAGGACCAAAGCCTCGCACACACGATCAGGTTATTGGACGAATTTTCTTTTGTTTTTTGTTGCATGCTAGTCTCATATAACTTTACTGTTTTTTTGTTTTTTTTTTCTTTTTGATTCATGAAAGTTTTTTTTTTTCCAAAAAGATTGCATTTGAAAAATTCCTGCGCAAATACCGTGTGACATAAAAAATTTCAATGACCGCCATTTTATTTCCTAGGGTCTCTGCTAATATATCGGTTTATACTGCCCCCTGTAGGAGTAGGACACTAGGCAGCAAAAAGAACTTGGCTACGCCTATGGGCAGTCCCAGGAGGTATACACCCCCCCCCCCCCCTCACTGCTATAGGTGTTCATTTTTTTTTTTTCTACCTAGTCAGGAGTAAGGACCTAGTTCCTTGGTGGGGATCTTTGGTCCTGGCATCACTTTTAAGTGGCTTTTTTTTCTCCTGTTTTTCCTGCGAGCGCTACAATCAACTGCCGGACTGGGCAACGGGCTGGATAATCTAGATCCAGTGGTCACCCCAGTCTGACCAGTGAGCGCGCGCAGACCACATCTCCACGCTAGGTCAGCCGCATCATAGCCCCACTGGACGGTGGCTGGGCTGCAAGTTAAGGTGGCTGGGCTGCAAGTTAAATGCCTCTTGAGCTCGCACATGACCGGGTCCTGGGCTGCGTCGCAGCATTCCTCCTAGCCGACAGCCCCTCCTATTTCGATGACGAAGAGATTCTGTCTGGAGCGGTGCCCGCCCTGGTCCGGTATGGTGAGTAGCTGTCCCCCTGGAGGGTTTTGGGGTAGGCATGAGCCCCTCCCTGGGATGGTTAAACCTACGGGTTTCCCCTCATTCCCGTTAGCCCACCCCTGTATTCTGGTGGTCCCTGTGGGTTGTCTAGCTCCCTATCCACCCCCTCCCTATCTTGGGTCCTTGTCTGGGCTGTTTCTGGGGCTGGGGCATGGCACTGTAATGGTAGTGGGGGGCGGGGGGGTTTATGCCGCCGGTGACTGGGCTATCGACTGGGAGGGGGGGGGGCTGTACCTGTGTGGGGCCTCTGTGTCCGATTCCCCCCTTCCCTTAGGTGTCATTCCTGGGTCCCTAGGAGCCCCGTGGAGCTGTGTGTGGCAGCCATTTTGGTATAGCCTGTGTTAGTCTATGGTTGGCAACCATGTTTGCATAGTCTGGCGGCCATTTTTCGTTGGTCCGGCATACTACCAAGAGGCAGCCATTACAGAGAAGCCTCTGGGCAGTGATTTCAGCCCCTCCTTTTCCCTTGTTGCTGACTCCTGGGTCTTTCCTTTCCCTGAACGCCACACGTGGAGCATGTTATTCTGGTGCAGACGGTGCCCTTTTGGTGAGAGTTGGTGAGTCTAGTGTGGTCCTCCCTCTCTCTGCTGCAGGATTGTGGGATGCTCCGTTGCTGGCGACCTGGTGGTGCTACCAGCGTGTGGGGGTGTTACTTGGCAGTGGTTGACATGTTTTTTGTGGGGTCTCCCTATTTAATGATGGAGTCTTTGGCGCACGTTTCCACACCTGACCCACTCTCTGAAGCTGCGGGGCTCTCGTGGTCCCAACCATCCATTGATGCACTGACGGTAGTCCTGGGGTCCTGTGTGTCCCAGGTGTAGGTGGCTTTTGGGTGGCAGGCTAGCAAAATGCACCCCTGCCCTCCCCTTTCTCATCTGTCTCCTCAGATCCTGAATCTGATTCTGCCGCCATGGATGTGACCCACCCTGCGGGTTCTGCGACCACACATCCTGATTTTTCTGATAGTAAGGATGATTCCTCCACACCTGTAGCTGCGCAAGAAAAGGCATTGGTTGACGCACTGATTGTGCCTATGCATGAAACTTTAAAAATGGAGGATGAAGCTGTGGCGGAAGGGCCGGTCCATTTTTGCATTTACAAGCTGCCTGGAGCAGTGAAGGTGTTTCCTTTTCCCTCCTATTTTGACAGATTGTAAAAGAGTGGGGGGGTCCAAAACGTCCTTTTGTGGTTCCTAAACGCTTTGTGTAGAGGTACACCTTTGAGGAGTCCCTCCTTAAAAAGTGGACTGTTCCTCCCCCTGTTTCCAGGATGAATAAGGCAACTATGATTCCAGTTGAGGAATCGCCAGCATTTAAGGATCTGGCTGACAGAAAAGCAGAGGCTGTGGCCTGCAATATGTTCACTGTTGCTGGTTCCGCGCTTAGGCCAGTCTTCACCATTGCCCTGATGTTGCAAACTCTGACCAAGTTTGCGCCATGACCTAGAGGATGAGCAGCTCCCCCCGGCCCTTGCTGAACTGCCGGACCAGTTGGTCCAAGGGCTGCAGTTTATCTGTGATGCCTCTTTGGATGCAGCTCCCCTGGTTTCTAGGCTATCTGTTTTGGCAGTTGTACTTGCGCGTATTGTGGCTTGAGTGTTGGTCTGTGGACCAGACCTCTACAAAAGCTTTAACTGATCTACCTTTTCAGGGAGATTGCCTGTTTGGGGCTACCCTGGATGACATCATGAAGAGTCTCACCGGGGGGGGGGGGGTGCTTTTCTTCCACAGGCTGGTAAGGAACCTGGGCCCAGATGTGGCCGGTCCTTAGCTCACAAGAAGTTTTTTCATCCCACAGGGCCCACTAATAAGGGTTTACAACCTTTCAAGTCCTCCGGAGGTTCCAAGCGGCCCTGGTTTGGCAAGTGGAGAGCGGGATTCTTTAGACCCCCAGACAAGGCCCCTTCAGCATGAAGGTGCACCCTCACCCTCACCCTTGCCTGGGGTGGGGGGGGGGGGAGCGTCTTTGCTGGTTTCCGGGCCAGTGGACCTCCTTGGTGCAGGAAAAATTGGTCCACAAAGTGATTTGGTCCAGCTACAAGATAAAGTTTCATTCTTTCCCTCTGGAAAGTTCCTTTCCTTCCAATGTGCGCCTGTCTCTGGACTGATTGAATGGTTTCAGGGCTTTTAGTCAAACCTGTTTACGGTCCCAAAGAAATAGGGCAAGGTGCGCCCAATGCTGGATCTCAAGGCCCTGAAATGCTTTGTACAGGTTCGGGAGTTCCGAATGGAGTCTATTCGCACAGTAGTGGATTCCCTACATCAGGGGAATTTTCTTGCCTCTATCAACATCAAGGATGCCTACTTGCACATTCCAATCTGTGCACATCCTCCGCTTTGCTGTAGGAGAAGAGCATTATCAGTTTGTGGCATTAGCCTTTGGTCTCGTCTCAGCCCCTCAGGCTTTCACAAAACTGTTTGGCTCTGGTTCTGGTGTTGCTACGTCAGCAGGGAATTTCAAAACTAGGTTACTTGGACGACCTCTTGCGAGCGGAGTCCTCTGCAACTCTGATGAGCGAAATGGAGATCACTATACAGACCCTGAGGGAGTTCTGCTGGCTTCTGAATTACCATAAGTCTGCTCTGATTCATCCAGGAAATTTGATTATCTACGTCTGACTCTGGACTAAGCTCTAGCCTAAGTGTTCCTTCCTCTGGACAAACTCAAGAAGTTGCATGCTGCGATTAATCTCCTGCTGTCCAGCAAATGGTTATCCCTCCGGACTTGTATGCGGTTGCTGCGCCTGATGGTATCTACATTCGAGGAGGTTCTGTTTGCACAGTTCCATACGAGGTCCCTGCAAAGGGAGATCTTGGTCAAATGGGACAAGTGTCCGAAGTCTCTGGACAATCAGATTCGGCTGAACTAGGAAACCAAAGGGTATTTTGTCTGGTGGCTTCGCTCCCTGGTTTTTCAACAGGGAAAGTCCTTTATCCCCTTGTATTGGACAGTGGTCACCACGGGTTGCTGTTCTGTCCAGGTGGGGAGGTGTCCTGGGTCCGAGCTCTGCTCAGGGTGTTTGGACACTGCTTTACAGTCACTGGCTTTGACGGCTTGGCTGTTGAAAGCCAGGTGCTGGAGGATAGAGGTTTGCCTGGGTCGGTGATTCCGACACTTCTAAAGACTAGGAAGTCTACCTCCTAGGAAGATCTACCATTGTACATGGAAAAGCGTACATTTCATGGTGTGCGTCGATTGATATCCACCCTCGCTCTTTTTTGCAGTGGCTCAGGTCTTGACCTTCCTTCAATGGAGGGTTGAGAAGAAAAGAGCCTTAAGTACCATCAAGGGCCAGGTGTCCACCTTGGCTGTCTTCTGTCAACGACCCCTAGGCATGCAATCCCTGGTGTGTACCTTTTTTAATCAAGGGGTTCGACATCTGACTCCACCGGTGCGGTCTCCTCTACCGCCCTGAGATCTGAACTTGGTGCTTTAAGTTCTCCAGAAGCCTCCGTTTAAAAATATTCGAGAGATTCCCCTGCTTACTCTGTCACAAAAGGTGGTCTTTTTGGTGGCTATCACCTCTGCTCGCAGGGTGTCAGAACTGGCGGTGTTATCTTGTCTTACCCCTTACTTGGGGGTCCACAAAGAAAAGGTGGTTCTTGGCCCCTGTCTGTCATTCCTTCCTAAAGTAGTCTCTGATTTCCATTTATATTAAGATATTGTGTTGCCTTTCCTGTGTCCTAGGCCCAAGCATCCTCAGGAAATTGCATTGCATGCCCTGGATGTGGTTTGGGCGATTCGTTGTACCTGGCAGCTGCGGAGTCTTTTCAGAAGTCAGACTCACTATTTGTGCTCACGGTTGGGCCAATAAAAGGACTGTCCGCTTCTTCTGCGACCATTTCCAGATGGAGCAGACAGACGGTGACTCGGGCCTATTCGATCAAAGGTCAGGTTCCTCCTTTTCCTGTTGAGGCACAGTCTACTCGGGCGCTTAGTGCTTCTTGGGCCTTCCGTCATCAGGCGTCAGTGACGCAGGTTTGCAAGGCAGCCACCTGGTCGTCAGCGCACACTTAAACTAAACTTTATAAGTTGGATGTTTTGGCATCTGCAGATGCTTCCTTTGGCCGCAAGGTTTTGCAGGCTGCTGTTTAAAGGACATGGTACTCTTTGAGGGTTTATTGTTCAGGTGGGCGCCATTTGTTTTTGTTGAGCTCCTTTTGCCTGGTTTGCTACTGTTTAGCCTTGGGAATTTTTTGCTGTTCCCACCCCTCATGTTTGACACTGCTTTGGGATGTCCCAATAGTCAAGAGACCTAAGGAGCTTTCTCCGTCAATGAACGAAAGAGAAAATTAGATTTTTGACTTACTGTAAAATCCATTTCTCTGTGTTCTTTGACAGACACAGCACCCACCCCTCTATGGAGTTGTAATACTTCTGACACTGCTTGTAACAAAACTGAGTACCTATAGCAGAGAGAGAAGTATACCTCCTGGGACTGCCCATAGGCATCGTCAAGTTCTTTTTTCTGCCTAGTGTCCCACTCTGTAGGGGGCAGTATAACCCAATGGTCAAGAATCTTAAGGAGCTGTGTCCGTCAATTAACTCAGTGAATTTGATTTTACGGTAAGTCAAAAATCCCATTTTTTTTTTTACATGTAGGAGAGGAATGCCGGAATTTGCACGATATGGAAGCGGTTAAACCTGAACAATAATCTCTCCCCCCCCCCCCCCCCCCATTTTGGTTATAGTAGGGTCAAGCTAAAACTGATGTCTGTAGAATTTTTTTTTTTTTTTTTCCGTGTCATTGGAGAGCTTTCACTTTACTTCTTGTCCTTGTAGACTTGGGGTCTTTTCACACCTTACTGCACATAAATGCTCACCACCACACATTGAAAATGCATGTGCATTAATAAGCATGGTGTTATCAAGTCCTCAAATGATAGGATCTCTTTCTAATGTTCGGGAAATCCCCTCTTAGTTGGCACAAGAACAAGTGTCCTCATTGGAAGATTCCCCTCTTTCCCTGTTTTGTTAGCAACTCAAAATTCAGGATTTACCTTCAATTTCATTCCCAGTGACAATGGTGATTAGGACAATTAGAGCGGATAAATCTACCTAAAGGGGGACACAGACCGCAACAAAAACCTGATAGTGGATCTAAGCCCTTCTCCACTCCATCCAAATCTGGGGAAAAAATTTTTTTTGTTACTTTAAGTATGCTTTGACATTACTATATGTTCCCTATATGATAACAAACGTACGTCCATTTTAAGCACTTCTAGTGCTGCAACGAACGATTATTTTCATGATCGACTAGTTGGCCGATTATTGTTTTCGATTAATCGGATAATAACCTAAAAGAAAGTGTGGTGTATAATTTAATTATGCAACGTTTAAACAAAAAAAAGGCAATTTATTCTTAAATATCTATATACAGCGGTAAACATAAATGACCAACTATATGGTTAGGGAGCAAAATCTCTAATCCACTCTGAGAATGACAGACAGAAGAGATATACTGTATATACTATTGGAGGTTGAATCTGGTAAATATCAACAGACTCTGATCAAATTTTCTATTGCCGATTTTTAGACAGAAGTGTAAGATACTATGTATGACAGACTCCCTTGTCATAGGCCAGTGGCATGATAAAAGCTTCCTGCACTTGCTGACACTTATGCTGGCCATACATAAACAACGTCTTCCTTCAAAAAAAAATGTAATTTTAAGAACGTTCGTTTTCTACCACAGTCACTGTAAAATTCGAAGGGGCAGAAAAGAAAACTTCTTGGTCAAAGGAATTTTCAGGCAGTGTATTTGGTTTTCTTTCAGAAATTACATTAGTTTTAAAACTTAATGTTAAAAGCAAGTAACATTTTTCAAATGACATCCTTTCATTCAGCGAATGTACAAAGATTTTTCATATGAATATTCTCATCCGAAAATCTATACATGTATTGGCAGCATAAGGCTCGGTTCACACCTTTGCAGTTTGCTTTTGATCCATTTCTGCAGTGCTTTTTGCTGTGCGTTTTGCACCTGTGATTTTGCTGCATTTGCATTTTACTTTTTTTATGGTTTTTTTTGGCTAATTTGTTGTTCGGCAGATTAAAAAAGGCAAGTCGAGGCAAATAAGCACTACATGCTTTTCTGCAGCATCTCTATTGAAAATCTATTGAACAAAAAAAGCAACGTTTTGCATTGAAAAAAGTTCTTGACCCATTCCAAATTTGCAGCGGCTGAAAAAAAGCAAAGCTGTAAGCGTGTCCCATAGGAAACCATGGTAAATGAACTGTAGCACCAAAAAACGCATAGGTGTAAACCAGGCCTAGGGCCTTCAAGGAATGATAGAATTGATTAAATGCTTTAGCTATATCTACTGGATGGTGAACTACTCTGCCATCCAGAGGATTTTGAATGGAAGATAGATTGGTTTTAAGATGTTTTTTCTGGAGATGGCTAGCTCGAAGGTTGCCAGCCTTGCTACCCTGGGAATAGTATTTAGCATTAACAGACTTCAATCTTTTTTCCTGTTCTTACTTTAAGAGAAGGTGTAAGTCCCGTCTAGATTTCAATAAAGCCGCTAATTTGTCTTGCTGGGGCGCAATTTTGGTTTATAACTCTAGGAACTGAATCTGATTCAGTAGATCACTCACAGCCTGCATCCTCTGCTTCCGTGCTCTAGAGGCCTGCTGAATCAGCAAGCCCTTAGCCACCGCTTTGTGGGCACATCAGGTTGTAAATGTGTCTACAGAAGGAGAAGCATTAAACTGAAAATATTCTTGCATTTGAGCTCTGATTCTTTCTCGAGGTTGTTTTTGGGATAAAAGGAATGTATTGTTCCGCCAAAGGGTAGTGGGCCGAGTCCTACCCTCCCCGCTTATTTTGACTGAGGTGGGGGCATGGTCCGACCAGGTGAAAGAATGGATAGAGGCTCGGGCCATCCTTTTGTAAAAGTTGCAAATTGGGAAGGAAGTGGTCAATCCTCGAGAGATTTATGAGCTACAGAATAAAAAGAGTAGTCAGGCTGATAATGTTGCAACCTCTGACTTAGCCAGTCCGAGCTGGCTTTGTATTAATAGAATACATCGCTTTCGTGATTGGCTCAGCGCGATATACTGTATGTAGCCGCAGCTACGGTACAGCCTTCCTACTTAAAGTAGCTTAACCAAGGTGAATTGGGTAAATCTTTTTTTAATTCATGAATGTTTTTTTTTCCAAAAAAAATCAAATTTGAAAAATTGTGCAAATACTGTGGACACAAAAAATTGCATGACTGCCATTTTTTTCCTTAGGGTCTCTGCTAAACTCAAAATGGGTCTCTGCTAAACTCAAAATGGTACTCAGTAGTTTGTATGGCCCCCAAGTGCTTGCATGCATGCCTGACAATGTCGGGGCATGGTCCTAATGAAATGGATGGTGTCCTGGGGTTTTTCCTCCCAGATCTGGACCAGGGCATCACTGAGCTCCTGAATAGACTGAGATACAACCTGGTGGCATCGATGGACTGAAACCTAATGTCCCAGAAGTTTTCTATTGCATTTAGGTCAGGCGAGTGTGGGGGCCATTCAATGGTAGCAGTTCCTTTTTATCCTCCAGGAACTGGCTGCATACTCTTGCCAAAACAAATTTGCGATGCGTAGGACCCTTGCTCCTGCTCTCAGAACCAGAGCCCCCCCAATCACTCCTTCCACGGAACTTGTACTTGGCATCCCAAATGGCTGAGGCCTTGCTGCCCTATAAGACCGGGTAGTCTGAAAGTACTGCAAACAAAGAACAAACAAAGGACGCACAGCCTAACGCATTATTCTCAATATAGGCTTTATTAGTAAAAAGTGACTACTCGCAAACAATGGTATAAACCAGCAGATCAAATCCAAACACCGGGAGTAGTCAGAGGGCTCTAAGATAGAGGCGAAAACCTCAAAACGCGTCAGCTGTCATTCGTCAAGGACAGTTGACATTTACATAGACTGCTCCCGGTGTTTAGATTTGATATGCTGGTTTATACCATTGTTTGAGTAGTCACTTTTTACTAATAAAGCCTATATTGAGAATAATGTGCTAGGCCGGTTCGCCCTTTGGTTGTTCTTTGCATACTCTCGCCACATGAGACCGGGCATTGTCGTGCAGCAGGAGGAATCCAGGACCCACTGCATCAGCATAGGGTCTGACAATGGGTCCAAAGATTTTATACCAATACAGAATGGCAGTCAGGGTGCCATTGTCTAGCCTGTAGAGGTCTGTGCGTCCCTCCATGGATATGCCTCTCCAGACCATCACTGACCCACCACCAAACAGCACATGCTGAATGATGTTACAGGCAGCATTATGTTCTCCATGGCTTCCTTAGACCCTTTCACATCTGTCATATGTGCTCAGGGTAAACCTGCTCTCATCTGTGAGAAACACAGGGTGCCAGTGGCAGACCTGACAATTCTGGTGTTCAATGGCAAATGCCAATTGAGCTCCTCTTTACTGGACAGTGTGCACAGGGCCAGCTAGAGGACATCAAACCCTCAGGCCACCCTCATGAAATCTGTCTGATTGGTCAGAGACATTCACACCAGTGGCCTGCTGGAGGCCATTTTGTAGGGCTCTGGCAGTGCTCATCCTGTTCCTCCCTGCACAAAGGAGCAGATACCGGTCCTGCTGATGGGTTAATGACCTTCTTTTCCCTGTCCAGCTCTCCTAGAATAACTGCGTGTCTCCTGGAATCTCCTCCATGCTTTTGAAATTGTGCTGGGAGACAGCAAACCTTCTGGCAGTGGGACGTATTGATGTGCCATCCTGAAGGAGTTTGACTGCCTTTGGAACCTCTATAATAGGGTCCAGGTATTGCCTCATGCTACCAGTTGTGACACTGACCCTAGCTGAATGCAAAACTAGTAAAAAACAGTCAGAAAAGAGGAGTAGGGAAAAAAATGTCAGTGGCCTCCACTGGTAAAGCCATTCTTGTTTTGGAGGTCATCTCATTGTTGCTCATCTAGTGCACGTGTTGTTAATTTCATTAACACCAAAGCAGCTGAAACTGATTAACAACCCCCTCTGCTACTTAACTTACCAGATTCATATCCCTGGAGTTTGATTGACCTGATGCTCTACTCTGATTAAAAAGTGTTCCTTTTAGTTTTTTTTAGCAGTGTATAATTTTTTGGGGTTCTAAGTAATTTTTTAGCACAAAATTATGATTTTTACATGTAGGAGAGGAATTCTGCATTTCGCCCGGTATGGAAGCGGTTAAAACTCTTTTTAGAATTAGAAGTTTAGGGATAGATGCAGATTTACTGTTACATTTTGGGGTTGGGGTTACTTTTTGTGTTCGATTTAGGCCCTTTTCACACTGGTGTGCTTTTGCCTTGCTTTTCCAAGGCGACAAAAAACAATGAAAACTATTTCCCATTAAATCCTATGTATCTGTTCAAACTGTAGGTGCACCGTGCTGCAGTCCTGCAAGCTACATCTTTGGTGCAGTTTTTCAAACTCACACCAAAAAGCTACCTTTCATTGTGAGTCAGTGGGAACGTATTAAAAGCACATCAGTGTTGTAATAAAGGTTTAACCCCTTCCATACCGCGCCATAGTAAAATGACGGCGGCAGGAATCCTTTCTCGATCCGGGCGGACGTCATATGACGGCGCTCGGATCTCCCCGCTACTGCGCGCCCCCGGGGGCGCGCAGCGCGGCGATCGGGGGGGAGGCTCGTCCCTTGGACTGAGCCCAACCCCAATCACGGTAAACAGCCAATGAAATTGGCTGTTTACCACGTGATCGGCTGTGTCAATCACAGCCGATCACATGAGCGGCTCCAGCGCGAGCCGCTTGTTCCCTTCTCAATGCACGCCCCCCGGGGGCGCGCAGTGCGCCGATCGGGGACGAGGCTCGTCCCTCGGACAGAGCCCATCCCCGATCTAGGTAAAGAGCCAATGAAATTGGCTCTTTACCACGTGACCGGCTGTGTCCAATCACAGCCGGTCACAAATGTCAACAGAGAACACGGTAACTAGCTGTCACCGTGTTCTCCTCCTCACACACTGATCCTGTGTGAGGAGGAGATTGTGGTAACAGCTAGTTACCAAATACAGTGCACCCCAAACACACGGATTGCTCCCCCCCAATAAAGAGCACCTGTCACTAGCCCATCAAAGCACCTGTCACTAGCCCATCAAAGCACCTGTCACTAGCCCATCAAAGCACCTGTCACTAGCCCATCAAAGCACCTGTCACTAGCCCATCAAAGTACCTGTCACTAGCCCATCAAAGTACCCGAGTACCTGTCACTAGCCCATCAAAGTACCAGAGTACCTGTCACCAGCCCATCAGGTACTCTGATGACAGGTACTCGGGTACTCTGATGGGCTGGTGACAGGTACTTGGGTACTCTGATGGGTAGGTGACAGGTACTCGGGTACTCTGATGGGATACAGAGAGGTACTCGGGTACTCTGATGGGCTGGTGACAGGTATTCGGGTACTCTGATGACGGGTATTCGGGTACTCTGATGACGGGTACTCGGGTACTCTGATGACGGGTACTCGGGTACTCTGATGACGGGTACTCGGGTACTCTGATGACGGGTACTCGGGTACTCTGATGACAGGTACTCGGGGTCATCGGAGTACCCGAGTACCTGTCACTTACCCAACAGAGTACCCGAGTATCTGTCACCTACCCATCAGAGTACCCGAGTACCTTCCACCTGCTCATCGAGTACCTCACACCTGAAGTACCTGAGTACTTGCCACCTGCTCATCAGTACTCATCAGTACCTATCACCTATCAGTATCAGTACTGATCATCCGTACCCATCAGTACAGTATCACCTATCAGTATCAGTACTACTCATCAGTACCTATCACCTGCCTGTCACCTGCCCATAAGAGTACCCGAGTACCTGTCACCTGCCTATCGGAGTACTCGAGTACCTGCCACTTGCTCATCAGTACCAAAGTACCTGTCACCTGCCCAGCAAAGTACCCGAGTACCTGTCACCCTTCATACAGCCACCATGTCGTAAGTCCAAAAAGGTTTATATACGTCCTCCGTTTAAACCTAAATACCGGTGTTATGGCAGCAGATAGCTGCCAATAACCCTGGTATTTTTTTAAACGGTGGACGGTTGGCTTTCCGATAAGGGTGGTCCCAGCAGCGGATTCGCCGCGGGATCACCCTTCCGGGGTGGCAGAAGAGGTGCCCCCCCCCTCCCGCCGCATTCTGGTCCTTTTCCCCGCTTACCGGACCCGCCGGCAGCGGGGAAAACTATCCGGTCCCGGATCCTAACAGACAGGATGTCGAGTGAGGGCAAGCTTGCCCTCACTCGACTCTATGGTCTTGGAGGACCGGAGCTACGGCAAACGTCGTTGCCTAGCAAACAGTTTAAAGGTCCCTTTTCTCTAGCGCTCATTGACAGACGTAGTCCTCGGTGATACACCACCTTCGGGTTATGTTGCCTCCACAGGAGCAGGACTAGACAGGAAATTAAAAAGCTCTGGCCACACCCTAGGGGCAGTCCCAGAGGGTATATCCTCTCTCTCTCTGCCTCAGCAAATCAGTTATTTTCTGTCTAGTTAGGAGTAAGGACCTAGATACCTTGCTGGGATCTTAGGTCCTGGCAAGATTTTTTTCTTAAAGGATTTTTTAGACAGCTTTTTTTCTCCAGTGTTCCTGTGAGATCTTCAAGCAAGAAAGCTGAACTGGGCGACGGGCTGGATGTTGAGATCCGGTGGTCACCCCAGTTCAGCATACGAGCGCGTGCAGGCCATAGCTCCGCGCTGGGTCGGCCGCGACAAAGTCCCATTAAAGGACTGACCCCGCGAGTTAAACGTCTCGCTGAAACGCCAAAGACCATGAGTCACGGCGTCCATATCGGTCGACAGCCCTCCCGCCCCGGTGGAGAGGGGTACTGTCAGGAGTTGGTGCCCGCCTGGTTCCGGTATGGTGAGTAGTATGTTCCCCCTTTTCCCCTGACGGGTCTTGTGGTGAACGCGGGCCCCTCTCTGTATGGTAAGATAGAGTCCCTCTCTATCCTATAAATGACACAGATCCTCCTACTTTGAGTGTGATTTTATGTGCAAAAAGCCAGGAGGCTTGGTTTGGGAGCTAACAATCTAATTGTATACATGTTAAAAAGATTATAATCTGTGGCATTCTGGGAATCTTACGGTGATAAGAATAAGCTACCTACCAGTCAGAAGCCACGGACATGTAGACTGCCTTCCTAATCAGATCTCCAGCTATTAGCAGGCCTCCCGAATGGCCATGCGGTCCGCCAGGGCCGGTACCGCCAACCACGTCAAATCCCCATGCAGAGAGAGTGTTGTGTGCCCTGCAGCACACCGCTATTCAGTACAGGCCGCCGCCATTTTCTTTTTTGCTGGATCGCACGAGCCGCCATTTTGGCGTAGCCTCGTGTCTCCAGCATGGGGGCGGCCATGTTTGAGGTGATCCAAACACCTCGTGGAGCTAGGGGAGGCGCCGGAAGGCGTGCAGAGGGGCGGAGCCGCCTCCTTTCTTCCTGGGCAGCCAGCCAAAAGACTTCCTGTTTGTCAAGACAGCGCTGTAACCTGTTGCAGTTAAACTCTGAGCATCAAGTGGTGAGCCTGGGGGTCTATCTCTCTCTCTCTCTCGATCGATAGGGATCCCTAGCAGGTAACACTAAGGGGCTTTTTGTGGCGCTGGGGGTCTGGGAAAAAAAAAAAAAAAAACGTTTTTTATTTTTGAATTATATTATCCAGGAAGTGACTGGAATTATCATGGACCCTGCCACACATATTCCCCCACCTGTTTCCCTCGAGGGGGCCACGGGACCCGCCGGTGCACAGAGTGTAGAGTCATTTACAGCAATTTTGGAGTCTATGGTGGCTCGGGTGGAGGCGGCCTGTCAGGGACGGGGGTCAAGGAAGCGACCCCCGCCTACCCCTATACTATCTGACACCTCTGACTCTGATTCAGAGATGGTCACTGCAGTTGCAGGTTCCTCTGCAAAGGCTGTTATCCCAGGTAAAGCCCCCTCAGACAGTGAGGAGGACGCTTCTTCTCCTGCTATAATTCAGGAAGAAGCATTGGTGGACACACTAGTTGTGGCAGTGCAGGAAACCTTAAAACTTGAGGCTTTACCGGCAGAGGCAACTGAAACAGAGATTCCTTTTGGTACTAATAAGCCCATCAAAACGGTGAAGGTTTTTCCTGTACCCAAATGTTTCGGTAATCAGATTAAAGGAAACGTACCTTTACTATTTCCAAGCGTATTGCTAGACGCTATCCGTTTGAGGAATCCATCATTAAGAAATGGACGGTACCACCAGTGGTGGATCCACCTATTTCCAGGCTGAATAAAGCCACGGTTATCCCAGTGGAGGACACTTCGTCCTTTAAGGATCCGGTGGATCGAAAGATGGAAGCAGAGTCCCGCACCATCTTCTCTCTGATAGGGTCAGCATTTAGACCAGTAATTGTTATTGGTCTAGTTTCCCAGACACTTACGGAATGGGCGAAAATGGTACGCCAAGACCTTAGGGGAAAAGATATTCCCCAGGAGACATCTGATTTGATGGAACAGATTATACAAGGGCTACAGTTTATCTGTGACGCAGCCTTGGACACTACTCCCTTATTAGGGCATGCATCTATGTCAGCGGTGATCCTCAGACGTGTGCTGTGGTTAAAATGCTGGTCAGCTGACCTAGGTTCCAAAAAGACCTTGACAAATCTCCCTTTTCAGGGGAATCGTCTATTTGGGGCCAACCTAGATGAAATCATCAAGGATGCCACTGGGGGCAAGAGCATTTTTTTGCCACAGGCTGCTAAAGCTAAGGGACCTCGCAACAAGCGAGGACCTTTCTTTACCGCCCATAAAGGGCGCCCGGCTGGTACTAGCGGGAAAGGCAAGACTCCTCCAGGAGGGTTCAAGAAGGGCTGGTCGGACAAGCAGAGGACCAACCCAGCCAAACCCGAAGCAAAGGAGTACACAGCCTGAAGGTGCGCCCCCACCCGGTTTCAGGGTGGGGGGACGTTTTCACCGGTATTCAGGACATTAGATCGAGCTTCAACCACTACTACCGGTGCGATTCTTCCCTTCCAACATTTAAGTACTACAGGAAGCGGTAGTTACCGTTCCCTGAATAGATCTTTTCCTTTACCTTTTCCTAAGATTAGTCCCTATACCTCACAGGAATCGGATCTGGTTGACCAGATAGGCCAAGTAGCCTCTAGTCGGGTGACTTCGGTCCCTGAGGTTCAACCAGAAAAGATCACCCTTCCTGATAACAATCAGGTATCTGATAAATGTGTGGGAACAGAAAACGACCAGACTTTCTCGGATGGTCGGGGCCAGATACCTCTAGGGACGCCTGGTTCAGATTCTATCAGCGCCAGTGGTCCTAGAAATTCTAGGCTGGCCTCCTCAAGCCGGCCTGGCCGACTTGGACATGCTAGTCGCAGATGTTCCGTGGGAACTTCGTCTCAGGGAGTGTCTGTGGTCTCAAGGACCAATTTACCATCATGCTTTACAGTCGCTGGGTTTAATGGCCTGGCCATTGAGACCCAAGTACTGAAGGACAGAGGTTTGTCTACTTCAGTCATTCCTACCCTTATTAAAGCAAGGAAAGCGACTTCCAGCAAGGTCTATTATCACACATGGAAGACTTATATTGCGTGGTGCGAATCTTTAGGATTTCCTCCACGTACCTATTCGGTGACTCGAATATTGGCCTTTTTGCAACAAGGGGTTGAGCAGAAGCTAGCCTTGAGCACCATCAAGGGTCAAGTTTCAGCATTAGCAATCTTCTTTCAGAAACCTTTAGCTACCAAGTCCTTGGTGCGGAATTTCATCCAGGGGGTGCGGCACCTGGCTCCTCCAGTCCGCGCGCCCTTACCGCCCTGGGATCTTAATTTGGTTTTGTCGGTTCTACAGAAACCTCCCTTTGAAAACATCAGGGAGATTCCCTTGCTTACTTTATCCCAGAAGGTGGCCTTCTTGGTGGCTATTACTTCTGCTCGCAGGGTGTCAGAACTGGCTGCATTATCATGCCAGTCCCCATACCTAGTGATTCATAGGGATAAGGTAGTACTTCATCCTAAGCCATCTTTTCTTCCTAAGGTGGTTTCAGATTTTCATCTGAATGAAGATATTGTACTACCTTCCTTGTGTCCTCAGCCCAAGCATCATCGGGAACATGCGTTGCATTCCTTAGATGTGGTTCGGGCAATCAGGGTATACCTGAAAGCTACGGAATCATTCCGTAAGACGGATTCACTTTTTGTGATCACGGATGGCCCCAGAAAGGGTTTGCCTGCATCTGCCGCGACCATTGCCAAATGGATTAGACAAACGGTGGTACAGGCTTATTCTATTAAGGGTCAGAGTCCTCCGTTCCCTGTTAGGGCGCACTCCACTCGAGCGCTCAGTACTTCCTGGGCCTTTCGCCATCAGGCGTCAGTGGTCCAGGTATGTAAGGCGGCCACCTGGTCGTCGGTACATACCTTTACAAAATTCTATAAAATTGATGTGACGGCATCGGCGGATGCCTCATTTGGCCGCAAGGTTTTGCAGGCCGCAATTTGAGGAGACCGGTGGTCTACCTCGAGGGTTTTTTTCTGTTTGAAAAAAAAAAAAAAATTTTTCTCTTTTTTTGTTGAGTCTCATCATTTAGGATGAGCATTGTAAACTTCTAGTTGGCACCGGTTGGGCCTTCTAGATTGGGATTTGATTTCCATTTTCCCACCCCTCATTTGTGATACTGCTCTGGGACGTCCTGAAGGTGGTGTATCACCGAGGACTACGTCTGTCAATGAGCGCTAGAGAAAAATGGATTTTTGTAAAATCTTACCGTAAAATCCTTTTCTCGTAGCTCATTGACAGACGTAGTCCCCGCCCCTCTGTTTTTGAGTTGGGTTGGGTTAAAATCTCTAAAGACTGCTTTTTCACATAACTGATTTGCTGAGGCAGAGAGAGAGAGGATATACCCTCTGGGACTGCCCCTAGGGTGTGGCCAGAGCTTTTTAATTTCCTGTCTAGTCCTGCTCCTGTGGAGGCAACATAACCCGAAGGTGGTGTATCACCGAGGACTACGTCTGTCAATGAGCTAAGAGAAAAGGATTTTACGGTAAGATTTTACAAAAATCCATTTTTTTTTTTTTTCATTTTATTTAATTTTTTTTATTTATTTTTTTTATTTTTTTTATTTTTTCTATCTTTTAGTGTACTTGTGAGATCTGAGGACTTTTTGACCCCAGATCTCACAAAAAAGAGGTCCTGTCCTGCCTTTTTCTATTACAAGTAATGTTTACATTTCTTGTAATAGAAATAAAAATGATCAATTTTTTTTTTAAAAAAAAAGTGTAAAAAAAAAAAAAATAAAATAAATAGTAAAAAAAAAAAAAAATTAAAGTGCCCTGTCCCCGTGAGCTAGCGCGCAGAAGCGAACGCATACGGAAACCCCGCTCCACATATGTAAACAGTGTTCAAACTACACATGTGAGGTATCTTCACGATCGTTAGAGCAAGAGCAATAATTTGAGCCCTAGATCTCCTCTGTAACTCTAAGATAGCAACCTGTAGACATTTTTAAAGTGTCGCCTATGGGGATTTTTAAGTACCAAAGTTTGTCACCATTCTGTGAGCGTGCGCAATTTTGAAGCATGACATGTTGGGTATCTATTTACTCGGCGTAACATTATCTTTCACATTATGGAAAACAATTGGGCTAACTTTACTGGTTTCTTATTTTTTAATTCAAAAAAGTGAATTTTTTCCAAAAAAATTGCGTTTGGAAGACCGCTGCGCAAATACGGTGTGATAAAAAATATTGCAATAATCTCCATTTTTTTCTCTAGGGTCTCTGCTAAAAAAAATATATATATATTGTTTTGGGGTTCTAAGTAGTTTTCTTGCAAAAACAACTGATTTTAGCTTGTAAACACCAAATGTCAAAAATAGGCCTAGGCAAGTGGCTAGGATGCATGATGATGCTCCTTGGATGTTGGGCCCCTCTATATGGCTAGGCGGTGAAAAAGTCTCACACATGTGGTATTGCCATACTCAGGAGGAGTGGCAGAATGTATTTTGGGGTGTCATTTTTGCTATGTACATGCTATGTGTTAGGAATATCCTATAAATTGACAACTTTGTGTAAAAAAAAAAAGTTTTTATTTTTTTCCCACATTTTCCAAAAACTTTTTGGAAAAAAATGGCATGTTCAAAGGACCCATAATGCCTCATAGAATATACGTTGGAGTGTTTGCTTTCCAAAATGGGGTCATTTTGTGGACTTTTCCATTGTATTGGTGCTCTAGGGCCTTGAAAAGTGTGATAGGTAGTAAGAAAGTTTTATGTGTATTTATGCTCCTAAAATGCCTTATGGTGCTACTTGGACGTGGAGTCTCTTTTTGTGGCCAGGCTGTGTAAAAGTCTCACACATGTGGTATCACCATACTCAGAAGGAGTAGCAGAATTAATTTTGGGGTGTCATTTTTGCTGTGTACATGCTATGTGTTAGAAATAGCTTATAAATTGACAACGTTTTGGGAAAAAAAAGAAAAAAATGTTTCTCTATCGCTCATTGACAGACGTAGTCTTCTTGATTCTCAAGAGCTGGGTTATGTTGTCTCCGCAGGAGTAGGACTAGGCAGAATGACAAAACGTTCTGGCTCCACCCTAGGGGGCAGTCCCTGAGGGTATATCCTCCCTCTCTCTGCTACAGGGAATCAGTTTTTTTCTGTCTAGTCAGGAGTAAGGACCTAAGTTCCTTGCTGGGATCTTTTGGTCCTGGCAAGACTTTTTTTCTTTAAGAAAAAGACATTTTTTAGGTAGTTTTCTCCAGTGTTTTTTCCTGTGAGATCTTCAAGCAAAAATGCCGGACTGGGCGACACTTGTGGTCACCCCAGCCGGCCTACGAGCGCGTGCAGACCAGGCATTGCGCTTGGTCGGCCGCGACATATTCAAGTAAGTATGCGGGGCCGGGCGACGGGCTGGATGTGAGATCCAGTGGTCACCCCGGTTTCTGCCTAAAAGCGCGTGCAGACCAGTGCGCTGAGTCGGCCGCGACGGAGTCCCAGTAAAGGGACTGACTTAGCGAGTTAAAAGCTCGCTTGGACGCCAGGACCAGAGAGTCGAGGCGTCCACAAACCCCCACCTCGGTGGAGAGGGTATTATGAAGAGAGGGTGCCTGTCGGTTCGGTATGGTGAGTAAAACGTTCCCTTTTTTCCTCATTTATGAGGCAGTATATATTATGGGCCCCTCCATATATGGTCAGTATATATCTGACACTTACAAGTCCCCCTTGTAATACAGCATGTGTTTGTGGGAAGTGGACTTGGTTCAAGAGCTAACACTCTACCCAGCAGACTGTAACATTACAGCAAACATAGGAGGTATAATCCTACCTTATGTGCAGTGTATCTCTGTAGATCCATATGTCACCTCTCAGCAGAGTGCAGGTGGATGTGCTGGGAAGACGATATCGGCGGTCCGCCGCCATTTTGCCGTAGACCGAATGCATGTATGTCCTCAGGTCACGTCGGCCGCCATGTTTTTGGAGTCTTATGTCTCTTCTATGGGGGCGGCCATGTTTTGTGAGCCCAGCTTCCTCGTGGAGGGCTGGGAACGTCGGAAGGCGTACACAGGGGGCGGAGCCACGCCTTCTGCCCGGGAAAAAGCAAACAGCTCCTTCCAGTCTGTAAAGACAGACGCTGGCTGCAGTTTGTTGGAAACTGCACTGCATCGGTTGGTGAGCCTTGGGGGTCCCTCTCTCTCTCTGTGGGATCGAGAAGCAGGTACTCTGAGGGGCGCTATTGCGCTAGGGGGAGACACATAAAAAAAAAAAAAAAAAAAAAAGTTTTTTTGTTTATTGCTGGCAAAAGTGTCCTGTTTTAACATGGACCCTGCCACTCATGTATCTCCTCCGGATCCCCTCGAGGGGTCTGCGGGATCCTCCAGCACCCCATTGACAATTGAATCTTTGTCAGCCATTATGGAAACTTTTGTGTCCCGGGTGGAAGTGGCTTGTCAGGGACAGGGCGCAAGAAAGCGACCCCCGCCTAACCCCTTATTATCTGAAACCTCGGATTCAGACTCTGAGCCTATTTCTGCAGTTGCAGGTACTTCATCTGGTATTGGTGTCTCGGGTCCTGTCTCTTCAGACAGTGAGGAGGATGTTTCGGCATCTGCCATAGCCCGAGAGGAAGCGTTGGTAAACGCACTCATTTGTATCTGTTCAAGAGACTTTAAGGTTACAGGGTATTCCATCAGAAATAGCTGAAACTGAGATCCCTTTTGGGACTAAAAAGCGCATCAAAGTGGCAAAGGTTTTTTCCATTGCCCAAATGTTTTGGCAATCCAATTGATGAAGAATGGCGTCTGCCAAAACGCACTTTTAATATTTCCAAACGCATTGACAGGCATTATCCGTTTGAGGAAACCCTTATTAAGAAATGGACAGAACCACCTGTGGTGGATTCACCAATTGCTAGATTGAATAAAGCCACGGTTATTCCTTTAGAAGACGCTCCGTCTTTTAAAGATCCAGTGGATCGCAAGATAGAAGCTATGTCTCGCACCATGTTTTCCTTGATTGGATCAGCTTTCAGGCCAATAATTGCTATTGGTCTGGTTTCGCAGGCTGTAACTGTATGGACCAAGTGGTTACGCCGGGACTTAGAAGAAGTCCCTCAGGCGGTATCAGATTTGTTGGAACAAATGATACAGGGGTTACAGTTTGTATGTGATGCGGCGTTAGACGCCACTCCATTAATGGCGCGAGCATCAGTCTCAGCAGTGGTTCTCAGGCGTACACTGTGGCTAAAAGGTTGGATAGCCGACCAAGGTTCCAAAAAAGCATTGGCTAATATCCCCTTTTCAGGAGAACGTCTATTTGGAGCCAACTTAGATGAGATCATTAAGGATCTCACCGGTGGAAAAAGCACCTTTTTACCGCAAAATTTTAAAGGTTGAGGAACTCGTCAAAGACGAGGGCCTTCTTTTTCTGCTCACAAGAGGTTTTTTCGTCCAGCGGGTGAAAAAACTAAGTCCTCCAAAGCTCCTGCAGGAGGCGTCAGGGGTCGTTAGTCGGGCAAGCAAAAGCCCGCCCCCTCCAGACCTGAAGATAAACCATCCAAAGCCTGAAGGTGCGCCCCCACCCATAACTGGGGTGGGGGGACGTCTTCGCCGGTTCCCGGATCCATGGCTTTCCAGAATCCCGGACAAATGGGTTTGCGAAGTCATAAAGTCAGGGTACAAGATCGAGTTTCGATCTCTCCCACCGGCGCGATTCTTCCCTTCCAATATACGACTATCTCCGGATCGTCTAGAAGATCTGCGGAGAGCAGTCACAGATCTACTACAACAAGGAGTGGTAGTCCACGTTCCTTGGACAGAACGGTTTCAAGGGTTTTATTCAAACCTGTTTACAATACCCAGGAAAGAGGGCAAAGTGCGTCCAATTCTGGACTTAAGAGCGCTCAATTCTTTCGTCAACATAAGAAGATTCAGAATGGAGTCCATTCGCACGGTAGCAGCCTTCCTGCATCCAGGGGATGTCCTAGCGTCCATAGACATCAAGGACGCCTATCTTCACATTCCCATTTTCGCAGGACATCAGCGTTTTCTACGCTTTTCCGTAGAGGAGAACCACTATCAGTTTGTGGCGTTACCTTTCGGTCTCGCCACGGCTCCGCGGGTCTTCACAAAGGTGTTGGCCCCTATGTTGGCACTTCTGCGCCAAAGAGGTATATCGATTCTAGGTTACCTAGACGATCTTCTGCTTCATGCAGAATCTCCTCAGACCTTGCTACAAAACATAGAGATTACTATGATTTCTTTACAGGAATTCGGGTGGCTGGTGAACCAGCAAAAGTCATTTCTGGTTCCCACCCAGAGGCTCGAATATCTGGGTCTAATTCTAGACACAGTCAGGACGAGAGTTTTCCTTCCGGTAGGGAAACTTCGAAAGATTCAATCAGCAGTCCAGTTGTTACTGTCCAACAGCTGGTCTTCCCTTCGGACGTGCATGAGGGTTCTGGGGTTGATGGTGGCTTCATTCGAAGCAGTCCCATTTGCCCAGTCCCATACCCGAATTCTTCAGCAAGAGATTCTTCTCAGATGGAATCGGAATCCGGAATCCCTGGACAATCAGATACGATTGAGCAAACAGACCAGAGAGTCTCTGGTTTGGTGGCTTCGGTCTCCAATGCTCAGCCAGGGAAAGTCATTTCTGCCAATATATTGGACGATAGTGACCACGGATGCCAGTCTATCCGGGGGAGGAATTCTCGGTCAATTATCTGCCCAGGGACTTTGGTCCCCGGAAGAATCCAGATTACCGATAAATGTATTGGAACTGAGAGCGATCAGACTTTGTCTGATTCACTGGACCGAGCAGCTCCAGGGCAGCCCGGTTCGGATCCAGTCGGACAATGCCACGGCCGTGGCTTATGTCAATCATCAGGGGGGCACCAAGAGTGTCCGAGCGGCCAAAGAAGTGGCTTGCATTCTTCGCTGGGCGGAACGATTTGTTCCAGCAATCTCTGCGGTGTTCATTCCGGGGGTGGAGAATTGGCAGGCAGATTATCTCAGCCGTCAGACCCTGGATCAGGGGGAATGGTCCCTCCATCCAGACGTTTTCCACCAGTTGTGCCTACGGTGGGGCACCCCGGATGTGGATCTGTTGGCATCACGATTCAACAGGAAAGTTCAGAGATTCGTGGCTCGCTCCCGCGATCCTCTAGCAGAAACCGCAGACGCACTGATCGCCCCGTGGGGGCAATACCAGCTAATATATGCCTTCCCTCCTCTCGCGTTACTGCCAAGACTTCTTCGCAGGGTAGAGGAGGAAGGAATCCCAGTAATCCTGGTAGCTCCGGACTGGCCTCGTCGAGCTTGGTACGCCGACATGGTCAGACTGGTGGCGGACGTCCCGTGGAGACTTCCTCTCAGAGAGGATCTACTGTCTCAGGGACCGATCTTCCATCCTGCTTTACGATCGCTGGCTTTAACGGCCTGGCTATTGAGACCCAGGTGCTGAAGGACAAAGGTTTGTCAGCTTCAGTTATTCCTACTCTAGTTGAAGCAAGGAAAGCGACTTCCAGAAAGATTTATCATCGCACATGGAAGTCCTACATTGCATGGTGTGAACCTTTGGGGTTCCGTCCTCGGTCTTATTCGATTAGTCGAATATTGGTTTTTCTGCAACAAGGGGTTGAGCAGAAACTGGCCTTGAGTACTATCAAGGGTCAGGTCTCAGCATTAGCCATCTTCTTTCAGAAGCCTTTGGCTACTCATTCCTTGGTGCGGAATTTCATCCAGGGGGTGCGACATCTGGCTCCGCCAGTGCACGCGCCGTTACCCCCCTGGGATCTTAATTTAGTGTTGTCGGTTCTTCAGAAACCTCCCTTTGTAGATATTAGGGAGATCCTTCTACCCACGTTGTCCCAGAAGGTGGCCTTCTTGGTGGCTATTACTTCTGCACGCAGGGTGTCAGAACTGGCCGCATTATCTTGTCGTTCACCATATCTGGTGGTTCATAGAGATAAGGTGGTTCTTCGTCCGAATCCATCCTTCCTACCAAAAGTAGTTTCAGAATTTCATCTGAATGAAGAAATTGTATTACCTTCCCTGTGTCCTAAGCCCAGTCATCCTCGGGAATTTGCTTTGCACTCCTTGGATGTGGTCCGGGCGATCAGGGTATACTTGAAAACGACAGACTCGTTTCGCAAGACGGATTCACTTTTTGTGATCCCAGATGGACCCAAAAAGGGGTTGCCTGCATCTGCCGCGACCATTTCCAGATGGATCAGACAGACGGTAGTGCAGGCTTATTCTATTAAGGGTCGGGAGCCCCCGTTCCCTGTTAAGGCGCACTCCACTCGGGCACTTAGTGCGTCATGGGCCTTTCGCCATCAGGCGTCAGTGGTCCAGGTGTGCAAGGCGGCTACCTGGTCGTCGGTGCATACCTTCTCTAAACATTATAAAGTTGATGTAATGGCATCGTCTGATGCCTCATTTGGCCGCAAGGGTTTGCAGGCCGCAATTTGAGGAGACCAGTGGTCTACCTCGAGGGTTTTTTCCGTTGGAAAATTTTTCTTTAGTCTCATTCTTTGTTTATAATGAGCCTTTAAAACTTCTAGTTTGGCACCGGTTGGGCCTACTAGATTGGATTTGATTTTGTCAATCCCACCCCTCATTTGTGGCACTGCTTCTGGATGTCCCAGCTCTTGAGAATCAAGAAGACTACGTCTGTCAATGAGCGATAGAGAAAAATGGATTTTTGTAAGAACTTACCGTAAAATCCTTTTCTCTTAAGCTCATTGACAGACGTAGTACCCGCCCCTCTATCATTGAGTTGGGTTGGGTTAATTTCTCTGTACTGCTTTAAACAGAACTGATTCCCTGTAGCAGAGAGAGGGAGGATATACCCTCAGGGACTGCCCCCTAGGGTGGAGCCAGAACGTTTTGTCATTCTGCCTAGTCCTACTCCTGCGGAGACAACATAACCCAGCTCTTGAGAATCAAGAAGACTACGTCTGTCAATGAGCTTAAGAGAAAAGGATTTTACGGTAAGTTCTTACAAAAATCCATTTTTTCTTCATTTTCCCAAGAATTGTGGGAAAAAATTATAACTTCCAAAAACTCACCATGCCTCTTACTAAATACCTTGGACTGTCTACTTTACAAAAAGGGGTCATTTGGGGGGTATTTGTACTGTCCTGACATTTCAGGGCCTCAAGAAAGGAGATAGGCCATCAGTACATCTGGTGTGATCAATTTTCAGTAATTGGTACCATAGCTTCTAGATTCAATAACTTTCACACAGACTAAATAATATACACTAATTTGGGTTAATTTTACCAGAGATATGTAGCATTATAAATTTTGGCCCAAATGTATGAAGAAAAATGTATTTTTTGCAAAATTTATAATAGAAACTAAAAAAAAGTGTTTTTTTTTTTTCAAATTTTTTGCTCTTTTTTTGCTTATATCACGAAAAAAAAAAACTCCCAGTTGTGATCAAATACCACCAAAAGAAAGCTCTATTTGTGTGAAAAAAAATGATAAAAATTTTGTTTGGTTACAGTGTAGCATGACTGAGCAATTGTCATTCAAAGTGTGAGAGTGCTGAAAGCTGAAAATTGGTCTGGGCAGGAAGGGGGTCTAACTGCTCTGTATGGAAGCGGTTAAACTTTATTATTTCCATGTTCCTGTGTTTTAACCTTTCAGGTATGTGGTGCAATAATTCAAACAGCTCAAAAGTAGAATAATAAAAGGAATTTACTTGCTCAGTTTAAAGATGTATTACAGATGATAAAATAGATAATGCAGCATCATTCATGTTCAGGGACGCTCGTAATTTCATTTGAAAATCCAGAATGCGACATTCCTCTTTCCTCAGGCACTTTGTCCCTCAAAGTCCTGAGCTCAACTTATCTTTTGTCTTACATCTATATATATATATATATATATATACTTTTAGGATCATTGACTAGTTAAAACCAGTTTTAGCCAAACGGGGGTGAAAACAGAATGGAATGTGATGACACATGGTAAAGTCAGGGTGTCACAGCTAACAGAAATAGCTATATATATAATACACACTGTATAAACTGCCTTCATTAATAACATAAAGTCAGGGTGTCTTTATGTTATTACGAAGTTTCTTGTAAACCAATAACTGTTAAAAACCTATATTGCATTAAAAGTGTGAACGGGCCCGAATTGTAAACCTTAGGGTAACTCCAGCCATTTTGGAAGGGAGGGAGAATTTAGATTTAGTGGGGGAATGTTATAATTTTTGTCAGAATTGAAGGCTACTTGTTTCTCCTTTTGGGAGTATTTATTTTCACTTTCTCTACTATCTGACACAATGACACCAGTAAAAGAAGTGAGAGTAGATATTCTAAAGGGGACCCAGGCAGCAATTAATCCCAGACAGAGGCACAAACTGCTCCCTTCTACTAAAAGCCGCTCCGACTTTGATGTGGCCTTCTTGATTTACATGCTTGTTCTAATTCAATGTCTCAGAAATTAATAGTCATAAGTAACTTGGCAACTAGTATTTTTAGAGGGAGGTCAGTAATGGCAGCTTCCTCAGTGCCATGCTGGCTTCATCCAACCAATCTAGACATCTTGAGCCAAATCTGGCTAAGAAAATAAACGAGAATAATGTACACACTTGATAGAGGCATAATTTATAAAGCAAGGACCGACATTCACCAAAAATTCACTGATGAATCTGTCATTTTTTTCACATACACCTGAAAAATTCACTTGCAAACCTTGTCTGGTTTAGATTGACTGCTTTATTAATCTACCTTATAGTCTAACTCTAAAGACTGAAGGTGACAATACACATTTCAATCTTTTTGAGATTCATTTTGTTTAACCACTTCCCGACCACGCTAAAGCCAAAAGACGGCTACATTGAAGTTGTCCAGTTCTGGGAGGGCATCCATAGACGTCCTCCCAAAACCCTGCCCCCTGCATGCCTCCTGTAGCGCGCATCAAGCACGCTCTGTGACCAATCACAGCTGATCACATGTCAACAGACTTGCTGGTTATCGGCAGTCCTTTCCTCGCACACTGTGTCTGTGGGAGGAAAGGAGAGCCATTAACGGGCAAGCCTGTCAGCCCATCGTTTACACTGATAATCAGGGCACTGATCATCAGTGCCGCCTAGCAATGCTCATCAGTGCAGCCTCATAAGTGAAGAAGAAAAGTTATTTATTTATAGAATTGTATAACATAAACTAGGAAATACACTTAGAAAAAAAAATTGGTCTTTTTTAGTTTGTTTAGCAAAAAATAAACCCAGCGGTGATTAAATACCACCAAAAGAAAGCTTGATTTGTGTACAAAAAAAAAAAAAATCATATGGGTATAGTGTTGTGTGACCGTGCTGAAAGCTGAAAATTGGCCTGGGCAGGAAGAGGATGAAAGTGCCCGATAGTAAAGTGGTTAACATTAAGTATCTTCTAAAAATTAAGGTGTATTTGGAAATCCTTTCCTTGTTCTTCCTGTGAAAAAGCAATTGTGGTTTTAATTGTAGTTATTGTTGAAAGAAATACAACTGACAATGTTTTTGGCATTGTCCAAAGAAAATATTCAGATCGGATTGTATTCTGTGCTTTGAAATGAGGAACAATATTTTAGTGCACTGCTGTACTCTGTTAAAAAAAAAAAAAACTGTTGGTTGCAGGTCTGGTTCATAGTCTATTTGCTAGGTTAATCCTGTAGAGCTCATAAAACACTCGTCCCACTATAAAGCTGGCCACACACACTTTTCTCCAGTCAACCCGCAGACTGAAGACAGATTCCTCCATCAGTGCTATACAGTGCAAATCTCCTACTGTAGCTATTATATTCTGACAGGTGGCCCTACCTGCTGTCGACATACGGAAACAGTGGATGCATACGATTGGTTTATCAGGAACCAGCAAACATTTATTCAGTGTATAACTTAAAGCTGAACTTTACCCATAACAACTTGATAAAAAATAAGGTTCTTTAGCAAGAAACTTGCATTCCACATTAGTGATTGTTACCAAAATGTACTGAGTGCTGTAAATTGCCTCCAGTATTGCTCCATTGCTCCTGTTTCTTCTAGCTGGAGGCTGCCATTTTCCTGAAGCCCAGAGCACCTGAACAGCAGTAAATCCTAAAGCGGAACTAAACACTTTGATTTAACAGTTTCAAAAAAGTGTTTCATTCCTGGAATGCCGGGATTGCTAACTGTCATATCTGCTTGTGTTCTCAACCAAACTGTCAAATCATCAAATGGCTGCTGTCATAACTGATCACATGTGCAGCACCATGGCAGATGCAGGTCAAACAGAACATCTTCCTTGGCTTTAAAGGATAGAAGGGCTTAATTCTGTTTTCAGGCTGTCAGCAGATCGGCATCTACAAACTCAACAGTGCCTAAAATGGAGAGCAACTGAGCATGTGCAGAGCAGGGTGAGACAGTGTATAACTAGATTTTACACAATAAAGGCACTTATTTTTAATGTTTGACATAGCTATACCTGCAAAAGGGGCCAGCCTGAAAAGGTCTAGCAGGACTTCATTTTCCGACTAAAATTCCACAACAGACGTTAACTTGACATTCCTCATTGGTTTTACAAAATTCCTGCAACACTTTATTATTTGGCTTTATGTTCTGTTTGACGAGCAATAATAACAAAGAAAGCTTGTTGCCTGTAAGAAATTAGAATATGATGGGGTCTATTTTTACCTAATTTCTTGTTTTTTCTTCAACAGCTAAGAAACTGCCAAAAAATGAGCCTCAGAACACAAGCGGGGCTGCTGGTCGGAGCCGAGGCGTGGATCTACATGAGCAGACACAGCAAAATAAGAGCCAGTGCTGCAGCAATTAACGGAGGAGACGAGAGAGCAATGGGGAACCGAGATAAGATTATAACCTCTCTTCTTGCACCTGCCCTGCTACCCTCCAGAACTACAACTAAACAACTTTCCAGCACCTCACTCTTCTGCCAGGACTTTCCCTTTTGCACTTCCTTTCTTTCCCTTCACCAATGGATAACAGCACACACATGGAAACAGAGCAGCCGGCTTGAACCTGTCCCTTCCACCTCCCACACCTCTGCAGCCCTCAGAGACCTCCCTGCTATAACTGCACTATTGTGGGTTTTAATTTTCTTTTTTTTTTAAACGCTTCCGACAAACACACACAGACTACTCTTGGTGACACAGCAATTGAAAGCATCTGGGGATCTCGCCTTCAGAACAGAGTAAAGAAGAAAAAACAAAATAAGAAACTGATACTACTTTGTATAATAGATGCATATAGTGACTTTAATATTGATTTTGTTTTGATTTCATGTAAGTTTCTTTGCTTCCATTTACCTTCTTCTGAAGTGTCTGTTTTGCAGTTTCTCATCACTCAGTAGAACTTCCAGGAGCCTCATACTTCCTACCACTTGTAAACAATTGATTTCTTGCCTGCATCTTCTGTCAAATGTGTATTTTGTGTGCCTAAATTTTTGACAGCTGTATGTGGTTAAATGATCTGCTCATGGTGAGTTTTTAATTGCTTTAGCCTGAAAAGTTAAACGATTGTAGATACACGGATGCTGAGTTGATGTGGAACAGGGAACGTAAGACAAGCTTGTGATTATTGTGAGCACTGGAATGGGTGAGTACATCATCTTCCGACCGTGAAGTTTATGTTCTGTATCTTTTTATCTCTGTCAGATTTTATAGGCAGCAGGTTGGACCTTTTTATTGAAGTAATAACATTCATTAATTTTCTATTGTGAATGGAAAAACACATTTGTGTCTGGAATATAAAGCACATACAATGGTTTACAAGAACCTAAAGAGATGGTTCTGTGTTTTGCAATATTTAATATGCCTAGCAGTTTAGGAGCTCAGATTGGATTTTATTCAATGTTTGCATTTCTAGAAGCACTACATCTCCGCTCTCTAGAAGCTCCATCTCTGTAAAGCCATCTGTGTATAATATGTATTCGCCGCTCTGTTTATGAATGTACAATGCCATCAAAATGGACATCGAGGACTCAGAGGGGGTGCTTATTCTGTTTTTAAGTACCCCAGTCTGTCATATCTGAAAATGCTGGCAACCTCTTTGGGGTTCTAACAATGAAAAACAAATTCTCTGAGTCCTGGGAAAAATGTCAAATGGTGCATAAAAAAGGTAGGGCACCACACTTGACATTGTTGGGTCAATATAGAGACACAACTGTAACTAGCTGCCTGCAATACCTGATGCAACAAAGGCACTGTTAAGGAGGGCTAAACTCACATTTTGTATTTAGCAGTCATCTCTACAAGTAATGTAAACACGACATAGATGTTAATGTTCTCATTTTTTTTTAAACTGATTATAGTTTACTGATTTTTCTTTGTCTGCTTTTTGTTTTTAAAAATTTTTCTTGCAAACCTGTGGGTTAAGTATTGCTTACAGCAATAGCTGCTTTGGACAGCATGCACTTTATTTCAGAAGTCATTGAAAGATAGTTGGGATGTTCATATATATATATATATATATATATATATATATATATTGTCTGCTTTGTTTTACTTTCAGAACGATTTTCAAAGCCTGCTATCCTATCCGTAGCAAATGAGCAACTGCTCACCCTTTACTAGTGTTTTATCAGCATTCCTTTGGTTTAGGATTGTCTTTCCTTAACTAATCACAACACATATTTATTGTAAGTACATGCAAGTGAGAAACGCTGGGCCACACTTTACCAGGCCCAAGGCACGAGGTTCTCTTTAGTCTTACACCAGGTGACATGGCAGGTATGTGCCTTTCTGTGTGTTAAAAGTGTTCTTACTGATGTTGGTGGCTTTATGGATTGCCATGAAATGTGCCTTCCTTCCATAGCTAGGCTGATATGTTTTGTGTGTGGTATATTATATACAGGTATACAATGTACTTGTATATTATAAGCAGGACAAAGAGCAAAATATATCTTGTTAGCTAGTTTTACCTAGTGTCCTAGAGCACCTATTACCAAGATCTAATGGTCACCTAAATGACAAAGCTATGGGTGAATTTTAGCAGTGATTGAAAATGTTTATTAAAGTGAAAGAGCTACATGGTTCCTAGCTGCCATTTAAAGTTGCAATCCTTTTTCCATTGCAGTGCAGGTTAAGAGTATGCAACACAGGCAGTTATTCGTTTAAACACTTTGATAAACTCATCATGTATTTTAGTAGTCTGAAATCACTGAAATGCAAATGAAAACCACTTTATTATAAACCTGCTTATATCGCTTTTTTTTCTGATTAAAGAAAATCGTTCTTACATGTTTTATGGTATCTTGGAAGACTTGCTACTCCTAAATATTACTGCAGTGTTAAAAATGATGAATGTCTGGGTTCACACTACATTACAGATGAGGATCGATTTAACAGGGTGGTTGTTTAATACCCTTTTAACTTTTATGTGGTATACTTTGTATTTGGCAACATACTTTTGACACTATTATGTGTAATTTTTATTTCTATGTAGTTTTCCAGGAACTCAGCTCGCCCTTTTGGTTATTGACCTATCTAAATGATCCAGATTCTTTGGCTGATTGGATTTAGTTAGTGTCTTATCTAGGTTTAATCCGCTAACAAACCTATGCCTGTCATTTGTGTCAATATGTAAAGGTTGATATCTGTGGACTATAAAATCTTGCTCTGATAGTGCGTCTGTTACCATGCACTTCCATCTGCCAAATTTGACAGTTTTGGGATGGGTGAGTCCTGTGTTCTGGTTATTAAATTCAGAAGGGACATCCATTGGCCAAAACATGTTGACCATCATTCAACCTTGGGTTCATTTGCATCAGAAGGAGAGGCAGGTTTTCTAACATACCTGATCTGTGTTCTCCCTGACACCCATCAGTCAGAGTTGGGCTGCTCTCAATCAGTGCCATATCAGAGAACGGTCTTCTAATGTCTATGGATACTTTGAGTGTAGAGTTACACCTTGAAAGAAAATAGAGTTACAGATTAGAGCATCATTTGTGATTGGGCTGTGTAGAGGTCAACAGTTAAATGTTAACAATCGCTTCTGAGAAGCCACACCCAGAATATTCTTTTTAATGTAAAATCTGTGCACAATTACATATAGAGAAAAAGGATCAAGCTCTCATGGCACGTGGGTCACATCTATTTCCTGACCCAAGGTTAGGAGAAGATTGACATTGTTCTTAGGAGCATGAATTTTGTGTAAGGACTGTAAGATGTTGGTCATATGCTGGTAGAATCTCATCCAAAAGTTTCATTTTTTGGTTATGGTAATTTTGATTTTTATGGTTAGTGAGGTCAAATCAACATTCATTTTCAACAGTAGTGACAAGAGAATTTGAAGTAGTTGGAATTTGTTTTTCGCTGACAGGTTTCTAACCATGAATGTAATTTTCATTAAGGAAAAATCGTACATATTTTAATGAAACCTGTTTAATACATTTGGGATTCTGACAAATGTCTGGATTAAATTTTAATGGTTTTCAAATTGAACTAGTTTACTCAATGATAGCAAGTAAGCATATTCTAACAAACAATTTTTCTAAGAACATTCAAAGGAAAATCTAACAGTGTATGGCCAGCTATACTCCCTTGCCTTGTGTTCTTAGTGAGAGATCGTTTTTCACTCTTGCAGCTCTATCCAGCTAATCTTCAATTGTATGATAATTGAGATCAGTCAATGCCGGTTTATTTTTTTTCTTTTATCACAGTGGCACTGGTTGATTTTAGTCAGCAGGCATAATGTAAGCACTCCAATATTTCTGTATTGTGCACTATTGAGAAATATAGTTCCATAGAGAAACTGCTGTATAGTAATGTCCTAAAAGCCGTGTAGTTCTGCTGCCAGAAGATGTTGGCAAATAAGCATTTACTTAAAAAAAAAAAAAAAGAAATGATTGTTGACTTTAAACTGAACTGTATTTTTTACTTTGAAGTGTAAAACTGTATTGCTAGCCATGGTTTTAAAGTGCCTGGCGTTACAGCTGGGCCCAGCCTCAGCATAGTCGTCTTTGGAGTAGTATTTTACTGCTGTAGTCATGGTGTTGGTGCTCAGGGACACCTGAAGTAATGTTTGTACTGTTAAGGTAATGAAGCACGCTGTATTGCCACATACAACTACCACTGTCCACAGGAAGGCCATAGTGCAACTGACTGCCTTCACCCTCCTTTTCTGATTACATATAAATAGAACCTGGCAAGTTTGTACATTGCAACTCTGACAGTTTAAATGCCCTCTTTTTTAAAATGCATTTTCTTTTTGTCTCATTTGCATATAAAAAAAATTCTAACTTTAGGTTATAATCATAATGGACTTTTACCCCAATCTGCCAATGTATTTAATGTAAGTAAAAACAAAACTGTGTGTGTATAATAAATGAACTTAGCTTCTTAAGTTGTCAAAATTCTTTTTAAAGAAGTTTGTTTTCTAAAAATGTAAGATAATTTCTTTTAATTAATCTGAATTGTCCTCATCATTTCTGTTATTGATTTATAAAGCACTGTCATCTTCTTGGGCACTTGGGTACAAAGTAAGACTATTATGGGTAATGTTAATAATACAATTGCAGTAAATGTTGCAACAAACAAGGCAAGCTATAAAGCATGTACAAACATTAATCACAGTAGCAAGATGCAATAGAAGTGAGAGCCCTGCCTGTTCTTTAGGAATAAGGCTAAAAACAAGAACAATATAATAGCAGATGTCTTGTCACTTTTAGGTCAAAATTTACGCTAGCACGAAAAGGTGCATTATAAGGGTATGCATGAACATTAGTTAGGGCAGTTGTGTTTAACTGGAACCTACATGGAAGGTGGTTTTACAGGAATAAGTGCAGGGATAGGTTTTCAGGTCCTGAGAGACTGTGTTAACTAGGGTTGCACCGATACCGTTTTTACCGGCGAGTACCGATATTTTAGATCAAGTACTTAACGATACAGAGTCCTGGTACCTTTGCGGTGCAATTTGAGCCCATACAAAATTAATGAGCTTAAATTGCACTGCAAAGAATTGCATGTGATTTGAACAGGAATGCGGTGCGATTCCTGTCTGAATCTGATGTTTCCCACACCACTCCTGTGTGAACCCAGTCTAAAGTCACTATGACAAGCCTGGGTTCATACAAGAGCGATGGGGGGAACTGCATGTGATTCAGACAAGAATTGCACCGCATTCTTTTTCAAATTGCATGCAATTATTTGCAGTGCAATTTGAGGCCATTCATTTTGTATGAGGTCAAATCGCACTGCAAAGGTATCGGTTTCAGGTACCAGAGCATTTGCTTGAGTACTCATGCAAATGCTTGGTATCGGCACTGATACCAGTATCTGTGCAACCCTAGTGTAAACTAGGCAGTTTGGATAAGGAGATATGAGATGGGAGGAAAGCGGTGATGAGATCAGAAGGGTTTTTTTTTTTTTTTTTTATTTATATTATGACTGTTTGTTTGAAAGAGAGTGATAAGTTAAAGAGATTGAAAGAGGCAAAAAAGCAGACTGGCCTAAAGGATAAGTTAACCTTTAGAAATATGATACATGTCCCATCTGTTTTTAGGCTGGAACATTTCACATGTTCCAGCTCCTGCACCTTCTCTCTCTGCTGATCGTTAGTGCAGTGCTTTCCAGACTTCTGTTATAAAATATAGCAAATGCACATTTTTTATCTTTTTTTAACCTACAAAAAGGTGTGCATTATTTTTATAAATAGGTAAAATTAGCCTTTAAATATTCAATCTATGTTCTATTAAGTGGGAGTAGAAGATGGAATTTAGAAATTAGCGAAGGAAAGCTTTGTTCATTTGAGTGTGTAAACAAATGTAATTTGTAATATGTAAATACAAGGTTGAATGGGGCTTCATATTGTATCTGTGAAGGAGAATCTGAGACATTTTATTTTTTTTTCATGGGAGCTATAAATCATAATAGCAAGCCTATGTTTGCAAGGACATTTTGAGATGAATTGGTGATAAACTGGAAGCTTCCATCCCACAATGAGAAGTTGACTGCAGTTTTCTTGAGATACCGTATTTATCGGCGTATAACACGCACCCCAATATTTGGAGAGAAATTTCAGGAAAAAAGCTTAAATTTAAAATAAACAGCTTTGAACTCAGAACATTTTTTTTTTTTTTAAATCAAAGGATATCTCACCAGTGCCCATGAATGCAGCCTCATCTGCAGTCCAACAATGCATCCTCATCAGCAGTGTCCTTATATGCAGCCCACCAGCAGTGCCCATACATGCAGCCCACCAGCAGTGCCCATACATGCAGCCCACCAGCAGTGCCCATACATGCAGCCCACCAGCAGTGTCCATAATGCAGCCCACCAGCAGTGTCCATACATGCAGCCCACCAGCAGTGTCCATAAATGCAGCTCACCAGCAGTGTCCATAATGCAGCCCACCAGCAGTGTCCATAATGCAGCCCACCAGCAGTGTCCATACATGCAGCCCACCAGCAGTGTCAATGCAGCCTCGCAAGCGCAATGTCCAAACATGCAGCCTCGCAAGCGCCATTTGAACTGACCATATTTGAAAAGACCGGGAAGGAGCGCCGAGAGCAGAAGGGGGCGGGCCGGGCCGAGGAGAAGGAAGGACTAGCTGTCTGTCATAAGAGCAGAAGGGGGCGGGCCGTGCCGAGGAGAAGGGAGAACGAGCGAGCGCAGTCATCGGAAGTCCCACCTCCTCTGCCGAGACGTGTGACGTCTGTCAGTCATAGGCGGGACTTCCGATGACTGCGCTCGCTCGTTCTCCCTTCTCCTCGGCACGGCCCGCCCCCTTCTGCTTTTATGACAGACAGTTAGTCCTTCCTTCTCCTCGGCCCGGCCCGCCCCCTTCTGCTCTCGGCAATGCTTCCTGGCCGTTTTTTTTTTTTTTAATATCGGCGTATAACACGCACTGCTGCTTTTTCCTCCATTTTTAGGAGGAAAAAGTGCGTGTTATACACCGATAAATACGATAAGTTTTGAAAAATTTACTTTTTTTATTAATTTTTCAAGTCTGCATGACACACATCCTGATATCACAATATGAAGCAACCGTGTATTGGTTTAGAAAGGCTTTACTTTTTTTTTTAATTAAAAAGCTTTTCCTGAGCTCCAGTCAAGTGACTTTGCCTAGGCTGAGATGAGCAAGAGGAAGCATTTCTTCCTGTCTACAGTTCATTCTCCTGTGTCCATAGTGACCAGACTGCACCACTGTAACCTTATAGCAAGTTACCAGGGTATAGGCTGCATCAGAAGATAATGGGTTTTAGACAGGTTTACAGGTGCATCTCAAAAAATTTGAAAAATTAACTTTTTGATATTACCTTTCATTCATTGACATACGCTCCTTAGGATTCTTGACTAGAGATGGACGAACATCGGCCTGGGCGGTTCACGAACGTCAGCCGCAAATTTTCTCAAAAGTCCGCGAACCGCAATTTCGTGGCGGGCTCCATTGACTTTAATGGGAGGTGATTTTTAAAAACCTTTAGGTCATATTTGCAGCCACAAAAGACGTACTAGCTGTGCACAACTAGTCCCAGGACAATGTCATAACAGAAGTATTGCAATTTGAAAAGTTGCCCTAAATTCTTTTTTTTTTTTACAGCAAAAAAACATTTTTTCATAAATCAGCCAGAACTGACAGCAGCCGGTAAATATATATAGGGTCCATTCACACATCTGTAAAATGGGTCCGCATCCATTCCACAACTTGGCGGAACCTTTACAGACTCATTGATTTTCCATTCCAGTCTGAAAAATTAGGCATTCACAGGATAAAGAAGTAAGTGTCGGCCATTCCAGGCCCCAAAAATTAGCCCACATGCGTTTACCTAACAGCTAAGAACGTAGTATTCTGTGGCTGAAGGTACATTAGGCATTCACAGGATACAGAAGTAAGTGTCGGCCATAAAAGGCCCCAAAAATTAGCCCATATGGGTTTACCTGACAGCTATAAACGTAGTATTCTGTGGCTGAAGGTACATTAGGCATTCACAGGATACAGAAGTGTCAGCCAGTATTGGCCCCAAAAATTAGCTCACATGGATTTAACTGCCAGCTAAGAACGTAGTGTATTTGATGGCTAGAGGTACATTAGGCATTCACACAGTATACAGAAGTAAGTGTCGGCCTGTATAGGCCCCAAAAATTAGCCCACATGGGTTTAACTGACGGCAAAGAACGTAGTGTATTTGATGGCTGGAGGTACATTAGGCATTCACAGGATACAGAAGTGTCGGCCTGTATAGGCCCCAAAAATTAGCCCACATGGGTTTAACTGACAGCTAAGAACATAGTGTATTCGATGGCTAGAGGTACATTAGGAATTCACACAGTATACAGAAGTAAGTGTCGGCCTGTATAGGCTCCAAAAATTAGCTCTCATGTGTTTAACTGACAGCAAAGAACGTAGTGTATTTGATGGCTGGAGGTACATTAGGCATTCACAGGATACAGAAGTAAGTGTCGGCCTGTATAGGTTCCAAAAATTAGCTCACATGGGTTTAACTGACAGCTAAGAACGTAGTGTATTTGATGACTAGAGGTACATTAGACATTCACAGTATACAGAAGTAAGTGTCGGCCTGTATAGGCCCCATAAATTAGCCCACATGGGTTTAACTGACAGCAAAGAATGTAGTGTATTTGATGGCTGGAGGTACATTAGGCATTCACAGGATACAGAAGTGTCGGCCTGTATAGGCTACAAAAATTAGCTCACATGGGTTTAACTGACAGCTAAGAACGTAGTGTATTTGATGGCTAGAGGTACATTAGGCATTCACAGTATACAGAAGTAAGTATCGGCCTGTATAGGCCCCAAAAATTGGCCCACATGGGTTTAACTGACAGCAAAGAACGTAGTATTTGATGGCTAGAGGTACATTAGGCATTCACACAGTATACAGAATTAAGTTTCGGCCTGTATAGGCTCCAATAATTAGCCATTCAATGGACATGAAATGCCTTTTATGCTGCTGTATGTAGCGAAGCCAAGGACCAGGATTTGCTGTGGGTGGATGGCGGTCTTGCGGATATTTGTGGCCTGGCATGCGGAATTTCAATGAAACATGGTCTACTGGTCACATGTGTTGAATTCCTCAGATCCATGCCTCATTCATTTTTATAAATGTGAGGTAGTCTACACTGTCATGAGCTAGGCGAGTGCACTTATCGGTCACGACCCCCCCGTGCTGCGCTGAACGCCCCCCCCCCCCCCCTGCTGCACTGAACGTCCTTTCAGACAGGACACTGGAGGGGGGACAATCCAACAGTTCCATTGCAAATTGTGCAAGCTCTGGCCTGAGGTCAAGCCTGCCCACCCAGTAGTCCAGGGGTTCATCACTCCTCAGAGCGTCCACATCAGCCGTTAACCCGATGTAGTCGGACACCTTTTTTTACGCTCCAACATTTGAGCCACAGAAGCCTGCCTTTTTCCAGAACAACGTGACGACAGCATCATGGAAGGTGGAGTGGAGGACAAATGTGAGGAGAAGGAGAAGAGGCTGGACGGTGAGAGCCTGGAGTGTGGCTTTGTGGGTTCTGACGGTGTTGCTCCCACTGGGCTCGGTGATGGGATTTCAGATGCCTTCTTAAGGCGGTTGTCCCTAGGTGAGTGTTGGGCTTACCGCGACTTATGTGTTGACTGCAAAGGCTGCAAATGGCAACGGACACATTAAAAAAAGCCCACACTGCGGAGCCATGTGCCGGCGTCCTGGGAGCGCCAGATGTGACTGTACATGGTTGATGGCTCGCTCCTGATACATTTTCAGTCTGCCTTGTACCTCTCGTGCAATGCAAGTTCTGCCTGCCTCTCCTCCCTATCTGCCGGTCTGTCAGTCCGCAAGTTCTACAAATAATTGGCCAGTAACTGTTGTCACTGTGTGTAGCACAGTTAACACAGCAAGAGAGGCCAAATTTTTGCAGGACTAAAATACACTCTTAGAAAAGTATACTGTTAAATAACACCCCACTTCAATATGTGGTATTTGGGGGGCCACTGGTCTATCACACCAGTTGTTCCAAAAATTGGCCAGTGTGTTTGGCACTGTGTGTATCAGACTTAACTCAGCAAAAGAGGCAATATTGTTGCAGGACACAAATACACTTGTAAAAGTATACTCAGATAACACCCCACTTCAATATGTGGTATTGGGGGGCCCACTGGTCTATCACACCAGTTTGTAGCAGACTTGTATAAAGTACTCTAAATTTCTACTTGAGTAAAAGTACAAGTGCTCGATCAAAAAATTACTTGAGTAGAAGTGGAAGTGCTCGCAGAAAAAGTTACTTAAGTAGAAGTACTAAAGTATTCAACATTTTTTTTACTTAAGTATTGCAAGTAGTTTTTTCAAAAAATTTGCTACTTAAGTACTAAAAGTAAAAAGTACCAGTAGTTTTGAAAAAAAATTTCTACTCAAGTACTGAAAGTAGAAGTACAAGTACTGTGTTATGTAGTTATTAAAGAAAGAAGTCAAAAGTATGAACATCATATTGTTTTTATTATTTCAAATGATTTATTCAAATGATTAACCTGTGTTTGTTAGTAGTTTCTTGATGCACTTTAAGCGCTGTAGCACCATTTATTTGTTTGTTTCATATTTTCTTTTTATTGGAAAGATTTGGTATAGCAGCTTTTATTATACACAGCCTTTATTTTCGTATGCGCTGATTTACAAATGACATTATACACATTTTTTTGAGCTTTATGCAACCTGCCATCTACTGTTCTGGCAGTGGTAATTTTTTTAAAAGTAACGAGTAACTATGCAGCACAAAAAAAAAATACTTGAGTAGAAGTATCAAAATCATCGAAAAAATGTAGTGAAGTAAAAGTAGAAGTAGGAGAAAAAAATTCTACTCTAGGAAAGTACAGATACCGCATTTCGGTACTTAAGTACAGTACTTAAGTAGTTCTACTTCGTTACTATACATCTCTGGTTTGTAGTATTGCTGCAGCAAGGCTCAGTCACCACACCTGTCACAATGCTGCACAGTGCACAATACTACTAATCCACTATAATATGCTTTCTACAAAGTATATTATACTGTGGATTACCCCCTCCCCTTTTTAGTGCACTGCACAGCAATACCAAAACATTTGCAGCCCTTTAAATGACTTTTGTGGACATTAACACAGCGATTTGTGTGACTGCTGCTGATCTATAACTGCCCATAAAGCACAGAATGTATACCTGCCTCTAACCTGAAAAGAGACTGGACCTATACCAAAAATTGCAGCCTTTTAAATGACTTTTGTGGACATTAATAGAGTGATTTGTGTGACTACAGCCGATCTCTCTAACTGCCCCTAAAGCACAGACTGGATATCTGCCCCTAACCTGAAAAGAGACTGGACCTATACCAAAAATTGCAGCCCTTTAAATGACTTTTGTGGACATTAATAGAGCAATTTGTGTGACTACAGCCGATCTCTCTAACTGCCCCTAAAGCACAGACTGGATACCTGCCCCTAACCTGAAAAGAGACTGGACCTATACCAAAAATTGCAGCCCTTTAAATGACTTTTCTCTATCGCTCATTGACAGACGTAGTCTTCTTGATTCTCAAGAGCTGGGTTATGTTGTCTCCGCAGGAGTAGGACTAGGCAGAATGACAAAACGTTCTGGCTCCACCCTAGGGGGCAGTCCCTGAGGGTATATCCTCCCTCTTTCTGCTACAGGGAATCAGTTTTTTTCTGTCTAGTCAGGAGTAAGGACCTAAGTTCCTTGCTGGGATCTTTTGGTCCTGGCAAGACTTTTTTTCTTTAAGAAAAAGACATTTTTTAGGTAGTTTTCTCCAGTGTTTTTTTCCTGTGAGATCTTCAAGCAAAAATGCCGGACTGGGCGACACTTGTGGTCACCCCAGCCGGCCTACGAGCGCGTGCAGACCATGGCATTGCGCTTGGTCGGCCGCGACATATTCAAGTAAGTATGCGGGGCCGGGCGACGGGCTGGATGTTGAGATCCAGTGGTCACCCCGGTTTCTGCCTAAAAGCGCGTGCAGACCAGTGCGCTGAGTCGGCCGCGACGGAGTCCCAGTAAAGGGACTGACTTTGCGAGTTAAAAGTTCGCTTGGACGCCAGGACCAGAGAGTCGAGGCGTCCACAAACCCCCACCCCGGTGGAGAGGGTATTGTGAAGAGAGGGTGCCTGTCGGTTCGGTATGGTGAGTAAACGTTCCCTTTTTTCCTCATTTATGAGGCAGTATATATTATGGGCCCCTCCATATATGGTCAGTATATATCTGATACTTACAAGTCCCCCTTGTAATACAGCATGTGTTTGTGGGAAGTGGACTTGGTTCAAGAGCTAACACTCTACCCAGCAGACTGTAACATTACAGCAGACATAGGAGGTATAATCCTACCTTATGTGCAGTGTATCTCTGTAGATCCATATGTCACCTCTCAGCAGAGTGCAGGTGGATGTGCTGGGAAGACGATATCGGCGGTCCGCCGCCATTTTGCCGTAGACCGAATGCATATATGTCCTCAGGTCACGCCGGCCGCCATGTTTTTGGAGTCTTATGTCTCTTCTATGGGGGCGGCCATGTTTTGTGAGCCCAGCTTCCTCGTGGAGGGCTGGGAACGCCGGAAGGCGTACACAGGGGGCGGAGCCACGCCTTCTGCCCGGGAAAAAGCAAACAGCTCCTTCCAGTCTGTGTAAGACAGACGCTGGCTGCAGTTTGTTGGAAACTGCACTGCATCGGTGGGTGAGCCTTGGGGGTCCCTCTCTCTCTCTCTGGGATAGAGAAGCAGGTACTCTGAGGGGCGCTATTGCGCTAGGGGGAGACACACAAAAAAAAAAAAAAAAAAAGTTTTTTTGTTTTTGCTGGCAAAAGTGTCCTGTATTAACATGGACCCTGCCACTCATGTATCTCCTCCGGATCCCCTCGAGGGGTCTGCGGGATCCTCCAGCACCCCATTGACAATTGAATCTTTGTCAGCTATTATGGAAACTTTTGTGTCCCGGGTGGAAGTGGCTTGTCAGGGACAGGGCGCAAGAAAGCGACCCCCGCCTAACCCCTTATTATCTGAAACCTCGGATTCAGACTCTGAGCCTATTTCTGCAGTTGCAGGTACTTCATCTGGTATTGGTGTCTCGGGTCCTGTCTCTTCAGACAGTGAGGAGGATGTTTCGGCATCCGCCATAGCCCGAGAGGAAGCGTTGGTAAACGCCAGAGATGTATAGTAACGAAGTAGAACTACTTAAGTACTGTACTTAAGTACCGAAATGCGGTATCTGTACTTTCCTAGAGTAGAATTTTTTTCTCCTACTTCTACTTTTACTTCACTACATTTTTTCGATGATTTCGATACTTCTACTCAAGTATTTTTTTTTTGTGCTGCATAGTTACTCGTTACTTTTAAAAAAATTACCACTGCCAGAACAGTAGATGGCAGGTTGCATAAAGCTCAAAAAAGTGTGTATAATGTCATTTGTAAATCAGCGCATACGAAAATAAAGGCTGTGTATAATAAAAGCTGCTATACCAAATCTTTCCAATAAAAAGAAAATATGAAACAAACAAATAAATGGTGCTACAGCGCTTAAAGTGCATCAAGAAACTACTAACAAACACAGGTTAATCATTTGAATAAATCATTTGAAATAATAAAAAACAATATGATGTTCAAACTTTTGACTTATTTCTTTAATAACTACATAACACAGTACTTGTACTTCTACTTTCAGTACTTGAGTAGAATTTTTTTTTCAAAACTACTGGTACTTTTTACTTTTAGTACTTAAGTAGCAAATTTTTTGAAAAAACTACTTGCAATACTTAAGTAAAAAAAATGTTGAATACTTTAGTACTTCTACTTAAGTAACTTTTTCTGCGAGCACTTCCACTTCTACTCAAGTAATTTTTTGATCGAGCACTTGTACTTTTACTCAAGTAGAAATTTCGAGTACTTTATACAAGTCTGGTAAACGCACTCATTGTATCTGTTCAAGAGACTTTAAGGTTACAGGGTATTCCATCAGAAATAGCTGAAACTGAGATCCCCTTTGGGACTAAAAAGCGCATCAAAGTAGCAAAGGTTTTTCCATTGCCCAAATGTTTTGGCAATCCAATCGATGAAGAATGGCGTCTGCCAAAACGCACTTTTAATATTTCTAAACGCATTGACAGACGTTATCCGTTTGAGGAAACCCTTATTAAGAAATGGACAGAACCACCTGTGGTGGATTCACCAATTGCTAGATTGAATAAAGCCACGGTTATTCCTTTAGAAGACGCTCCGTCTTTTAAAGATCCAGTGGATCGCAAGATAGAAGCTATGTCTCGCACCATGTTTTCCTTGATTGGATCAGCTTTCAGGCCAATAATTGCTATTGGTCTGGTTTCGCAGGCTGTAACTGAATGGACCAAGTGGTTACGCCGGGACTTAGAAGAAGTCCCTCAGGCGGTATCAGATTTGTTGGAACAAATGATACAGGGGTTACAGTTTGTATGTGATGCGGCGTTAGACGCCACTCCATTAATGGCGCGAGCATCAGTCTCAGCAGTGGTTCTCAGGCGTACACTGTGGCTAAAAGGTTGGATAGCCGACCAAGGTTCCAAAAAAGCATTGGCTAATATCCCCTTTTCAGGAGAGCGTCTATTTGGAGCCAACTTAGATGAGATCATTAAGGATCTCACCGGTGGAAAAAGCACCTTTTTACCGCAAAATTTTAAAGGTAGAGGAACTCCGTCAAAGACGAGGGCCTTCTTTTTCTGCTCACAAGAGGTTTTTTCGTCCCGCGGGTGAAAAAACTAAGTCCTCCAAAGCTCCTGCAGGAGGCGTCAGGGGTCGTTGGTCGGGCAAGCAAAAGCCCGCCCCCTCCAGACCTGAAGATAAACCATCCAAAGCCTGAAGGTGCGCCCCCACCCATAACTGGGGTGGGGGGACGTCTTCGCCGGTTCCCGGATCCATGGCTTTCCAGAATCCCGGACAAATGGGTTTGCAAAGTCATAAAGTCAGGGTACAAGATCGAGTTTCGATCTCTCCCACCGGCGCGATTCTTCCCTTCCAATATCCGACTATCTCCGGATCGTCTAGAAGATTTGCGGAGAGCAGTCACAGATCTACTACAACAAGGAGTGGTAGTCCACGTTCCTTGGACAGAACGGTTTCAAGGGTTTTATTCAAACCTGTTTACAATACCCAGGAAAGAGGGCAAAGTGCGTCCAATTCTGGACTTAAGAGCACTCAATTCTTTCGTCAACATAAGAAGATTCAGAATGGAGTCCATTCGCACGGTAGCAGCCTTCCTGCATCCAGGGGATGTCCTAGCGTCCATAGACATCAAGGACGCCTATCTTCACATTCCCATTTTCGCAGGACATCAGCGTTTTCTACGCTTTTCCGTAGAGGAGAACCACTATCAGTTTGTGGCGTTACCTTTCGGTCTCGCCACGGCTCCGCGGGTCTTCACAAAGGTGTTGGCCCCAATGTTGGCACTTCTGCGCCAAAGAGGTATATCGATTCTAGGTTACCTAGACGATCTTCTGCTTCATGCAGAGTCTCCTCAGACCTTGCTACAAAACATAGAAATTACTATGATTTCTTTACAGGAATTCGGGTGGCTGGTGAACCAGCAAAAGTCATTTCTGGTTCCCACCCAGAGGCTCGAATATCTGGGTCTAATTCTAGACACAGTCAGGACAAGAGTGTTCCTTCCGGTAGGGAAACTCCGAAAGATTCAATCAGCAGTCCAGTTGTTACTGTCCAACAGCTGGTCTTCCCTTCGGACTTGCATGAGGGTTCTGGGGTTGATGGTGGCTTCATTCGAAGCAGTCCCATTTGCCCAGTCCCATACCCGAATTCTTCAGCAAGAGATTCTTCTCAGATGGAATCGGAATCCGGAATCCCTGGACAATCAGATCTGATTGAGCAAACAGACCAGAGAGTCTCTGGTTTGGTGGCTTCGGTCTCCAATGCTCAGCCAGGGAAAGTCATTTCTGCCAATATATTGGACGATAGTGACCACGGATGCCAGTCTATCCGGATGGGGAGGAATTCTCGGTCAGTTATCTGTCCAGGGACTTTGGTCCCCGGAAGAATCCAGATTACCGATACATGTATTGGAACTGAGAGCGATCAGACTTTGTCTGATTCACTGGACCGAGCAGCTCCAGGGCAGCCCGGTTCGGATCCAGTCGGACAATGCCACGGCCGTGGCTTATGTCAATAATCAGGGGGGCACCAAGAGTGTCCGAGCGGCCAAAGAAGTGGCTTGCATTCTTCGCTGGGCGGAACGATTTGTTCCAGCAATCTCTGCGGTGTTCATTCCGGGGGTGGAGAATTGGCAGGCAGATTATCTCAGCCGTCAGACCCTGGATCAGGGGGAATGGTCCCTCCATCCAGACGTTTTCCACCAGTTGTGCCTACGGTGGGGCACCCCGGATGTGGATCTGTTGGCATCACGATTCAACAGGAAAGTTCAGAGATTCGTGGCTCGCTCCCGCGATCCTCTAGCAGAAACCGCAGACGCACTGATCGCCCCGTGGGGGCAATACCAGCTAATATATGCCTTCCCTCCTCTCGCGTTACTGCCAAGACTTCTTCGCAGAATAGAGGAGGAAGGAATCCCAGTAATCCTGGTAGCTCCGGACTGGCCTCGTCGAGCTTGGTACGCCGACATGGTCAGACTGGTGGCGGACGTCCCGTGGAGACTTCCTCTCAGGGAGGATCTACTGTCTCAGGGACCGATCTTCCATCCTGCTTTACGATCGCTGGCTTTAACGGCCTGGCTATTGAGACCCAGGTGCTGAAGGACAAAGGTTTGTCAGCTTCAGTTATTCCTACTCTAGTTGAAGCAAGGAAAGCGACTTCCAGAAAGATTTATCATCGCACATGGAAGTCCTACATTGCATGGTGTGAACCTTTGGGGTTCCGTCCTCGGTCTTATTCGATTAGTCGAATATTGGCTTTTCTGCAACAAGGGGTTGAGCAGAAACTGGCCTTGAGTACTATCAAGGGTCAGGTCTCAGCATTAGCTATCTTCTTTCAGAAGCCTTTGGCTACTCATTCCTTGGTGCGGAATTTCATCCAGGGGGTGCGACATCTGGCTCCGCCAGTGCACGCGCCGTTACCCCCCTGGGATCTTAATTTAGTGTTGTCGGTTCTTCAGAAACCTCCCTTTGAAGATATTAGGGAGATTCCTCTACCCACGTTGTCCCAGAAGGTGGCCTTCTTGGTGGCTATTACTTCTGCACGCAGGGTGTCAGAACTGGCCGCATTATCTTGTCGTTCACCATATCTGGTGGTTCATAGAGATAAGGTGGTTCTTCGTCCGAATCCATCCTTCCTACCAAAAGTGGTTTCAGAATTTCATCTGAATGAAGAGATTGTATTACCTTCCCTGTGTCCTAAGCCCAGTCATCCTCGGGAGTTTGCGTTACACTCCTTGGATGTGGTCCGGGCGATCAGGGTATACTTGAAAACGACAGACTCGTTTCGCAAGACGGATTCACTTTTTGTGATCCCAGATGGACCCAAAAAGGGGTTGCCTGCATCTGCCGCGACCATTTCCAGATGGATCAGACAGACGGTAGTACAGGCTTATTCTATTAAGGGTCGGGAGCCCCCGTTCCCTGTTAAGGCGCACTCCACTCGGGCACTTAGTGCGTCATGGGCCTTTCGCCATCAGGCGTCAGTGGTCCAGGTGTGCAAGGCGGCTACCTGGTCGTCGGTGCATACCTTCTCTAAACATTATAAAGTTGATGTAATGGCATCGTCTGATGCCTCATTTGGCCGCAAGGTTTTGCAGGCCGCAATTTGAGGAGACCAGTGGTCTACCTCGAGGGTTTTTTTCCGTTGGAAAATTTTTTCTTTTAGTCTCATTCTTTGTTTATAATGAGCCTTTAAAACTTCTAGTTTGGCACCGGTTGGGCCTACTAGATTGGATTTGATTTTGTCAATCCCACCCCTCATTTGTGGCACTGCTTCTGGATGTCCCAGCTCTTGAGAATCAAGAAGACTACGTCTGTCAATGAGCGATAGAGAAAAATGGATTTTTGTAAGAACTTACCGTAAAATCCTTTTCTCTTAAGCTCATTGACAGACGTAGTACCCGCCCCTCTATCATTGAGTTGGGTTGGGTTAAATTCTCTGTACTGCTTTAAACAGAACTGATTCCCTGTAGCAGAGAGAGGGAGGATATACCCTCAGGGACTGCCCCCTAGGGTGGAGCCAGAACGTTTTGTCATTCTGCCTAGTCCTACTCCTGCGGAGACAACATAACCCAGCTCTTGAGAATCAAGAAGACTACGTCTGTCAATGAGCTTAAGAGAAAAGGATTTTACGGTAAGTTCTTACAAAAATCCATTTTTGTGGACATTATTAGAGCAATTTGTGTGACTACAGCCGATCTCTAACTGCCCCTAAAGCACCGACTGGATACCTGTCCCTAACCTGAAAAGATACTTGTAGACCTATACCGAAATACCAGCCCTGAAAAGGACTTTTGTGGATCTTCACAGAGCTATTCGTGTCTGGCAATCTCTCCCTCATGAACACAGCAAACCTTTCCCTACGCTGGCAAAAAGCAGAATGTGAAATGGCCGACAGCTCAGGTTTATTTATAGGGTAGGGGGCATGTCCATGTGCTGAAATGTTTTAATTGGCTGTCCCGTTCCACCTGACAGCTGTGTCATGGGTCAAAGTTCTCCCCAATGTAAACTAATATGGCCATCGCGAACAACGCCAATGTGTTCGCAAATTTGGTGGGTAGCCAACAAAGGACACTAGGCAGAAAAAAGAACTGGACTATGCCTATAGGCAGTCCCAGGAGGTAAACTCCTCCCGCTATAGGTAGTCAGTTTTTTTTTTTTTTTGTTTTGTTTTTTGCCTATTCGGGACCTTACTTCCTTACTTGGAATCTCTGGTCCTTGCAATTTTTTCCCCTTTTTTAAATGGCTTTTTTTTTCTCACTGTTCTTTTCTGCAAGATCTTCAGTCAACTGCCAGACTGGGCGACAGGCTGAATAATCTAGATTCCGTGGTCACCTCAATCTGGCCAGCGAGCGCGCGTAGACCACAGCTCTGCGCTAGGTCGGCTGCGACCTAGCCCCACTGGACAGGGGTTTGCCTGCGAGTTAAACGCCTTGTGAGGTCGCATACGACTAGGTCTCGGCCTGAACGTTTCTCTTGGCCGACAGCCCCCCATTTGGATGGCGAGGAGGTTTGTCTGGAGTGGGGCCCGGTATGGTGAGTAGCTGACCCCCCTCTCCCCCTAGACAGTTTTGGGGTGGACGCAGGTCCCTTCCTGGGATAGTCGGACCCCCCCGGATTTCCCTTCCCGTTAGACCCCCCTGTCTTCTGATGGTTCCTGTGAGGCTGTAGCCCCACATCCACCCCCCCCCCATCTGGGATATTGTGGTGGTCTGGGCTTTATCTAAGGCTGGGGCATGGTGCTGTATTGGTGGTGGGGATAGGAGGGGTATCCCAACGGCAACTGGGCTATCGGCTAGGGGGACTGTACTTGTGTGGGGGCCCTTTGCCTGGTTCCCCCCTTCCCTCAGGATTCATTCCTGTGCCCCGGGATCCCTCCCGAGTTCCTCGTCGAACCGCGCTCAGCGGCCATTTTGTTGTAGCCTGTTAGTCTATGCCTGGTGACAATTTTTCGATGGTCTGGCATACTAAAGAGTGGCGGCCATTACAGAGGAGCCTCTGGACGGGGCGATCTCGGCTATGGGGGACCAGCCTTTTCCCCTGGTGATGATTCCTTGTTTTTTTTTCCTTGGATGCTGCACATGGAGCTAGTGCTATCCTGGTCAGCCAGTGCCTTTCTGATGGGGTGGTGAGGCTGGTGGGGTCCCGCTCTCTGCTGCAGGATTGTGGGGTGCTCTGCTGCTGATGACCTGGTGGTGCTACCAGCATGGTAGGGGTGTCCCTTGGCAGTGTTAGACATGTGGTCCCCCTTTTTACTAATGGAGTGCTTTGAGCATGTTTCCCCACCTGAACCCCCCCTCCCCCCAGAGGCGGCAGGGCCCTCAGGGTCCCAACCATCCTGTGATGAACTGACGGCGGTCCTGGGGTTCTTTTGAGCAGCGGGCTAGCAAAAGTGCCCCTGCCTTTCCCCTGCTTCATCCGTCTCTTCAGATCCTTAATCTTATTTGGCCGCCACGGACGTGGCCCACCCTGCGAGGTCTGCGACCACGTGCTCTGACTTTCCTTATAGTGAGGATGATTCCTCCACACCTGTAGCACCTTTTTCCTTCTATTTTGACATAAAGGGAGCTTCCAAAATGTCCCTTTGTGGTTCCAAAACGGTTTGCGATGAGGTACCCCTTCGAGGAGTCCCCAATTTAAAAAGTGGGCTGTCCCACCGGTGGTGGACCCCCCGTTTCCAGGTTGAATAAGGCAACCATGATTCCGTTTTGAGTAATTTCCAGCCTTTAAGGATCCGGCTGACGGAAAGGTGGAGGCTGTGGCCTATAATTTGTTCATTGTTGCTGATTCAGGGCTTAGGCCGGTCTTCACCATTGCCCTGGTATCTCAAGCTCTTACCTAGTGGGCCAAACGTGCACTGTGACCTGGAGGGTGAGCAGCTTCCCCCTGCCTTTGTTGAACTGGCGGACCAGTTAGTACAGGGGCTGCAGTTTATCTGTGATGCCTCTTTTTGTATGTGGCTCCCCTGATTTCTAGGCTTTCTGTTTCGGCAGTGGTACTTAGGCACGTATTGTGGCTTAAGTGTTGGTCTGGGGACCAGACCTCTAAAAAAAAAAAAAAAAAAAAAAAAAAAAAAGCTTTGACTGATTTACCTTTTCAGAGAGATCGCCTGTTTGGGGCTACCCTGGATGACATCATTAGGAGTCTCACGGGGGAACAGTACTTTTCTTCCACAGGCTGGTAAGGGTAAGGAACCTCATCGCAGTGGACCTCCTTGGTGCAAGACAAATGGGTCCACGAAGTGATACCGTCCTGCAACAAGATCAAGTTTCGTTCTTAGCCTCCGGAAAGGTTCTTTCCATCCAATGTGCACCTGTCCCTGGATCGATTTAAAGCTCTCTTTGGAGCGGAATAAGACCTGCTGCTTCAGGGTGTGATTGTCCCAGTTATGGCCTTGGAACGGTTTCATAGTTTACATTGTTCACAGTCCCAAAGAAAAAGGTCAAGGTGCGTCCGATTCTGGATCTCAAGGCTCTAAACTGCTTTGTGAGGGTACAAAAGTTCCAAATGGAGTCTATTCGCACAGTGGTGGAATCCCTACATAGAGAATTTTCTTGCCTCTATCAACATCAAGGATGCCTACTTGCACATTTTAATCTTTGCACGTCACCAGCGCCTCCTCTGCTTTGTTTTAGGAGAGGAATATCAGTTTGTGGTAATACCCTTTGGTCTCACCTCTGCCCCTCGGGTCTTCACAAAAGTGTTGGCTCTGGTTCTGGCATTGCTAGGTCAGCGGGGAATTGCACTACGGGGTTACCTGGATGACCTCCTCTTGTGAGCAGGGTCCTCTGCAGTTCTGATAGACGCAGTAGGGATCGACCGATTATCAGTTTTGCCGATATTCCCTTTTTTCCAAGAATCGGTATCGGCCACAAACTAGGCCGATATGACTGATATTTCTGCCTCCGGAGGGGAAGGGGGGGGGATGGGGATTAGAGCACTTCCTGATAACACAAAAAGCAGGGTTCTTCTGCTTACCCGTCACGGGCGCTGTCATAGGAAGTCCCACCTCCTGGACCGGTTCCTATGATAGACAGCACACTGGTGATGTCTATCATAGGAGCCGGTCCAGGAAGCGTGACTTCGTATGACAGCGCCCGCGCCAAATAAGTAGAAGAATCCTGCTCTGTGTAATCAGGCGGTGCTCTAATCCCCATGCACTGGTCACCCTGCATTGGATGGGAGCACTGGTCACCCTGCATTGGATTGGGGCACTGGTCACCCTGCATTGGATTGGGGCACTGGTCACCCTGCATTGGATTGGGGCACTGGTCACCCTGCATTGGATGGGGGCACTGGTCACCCTGCATTGGATGGCGGCACTGGTCATTCTGCATTGGATGTGTGATTGAATGTGCAGAATATCGGCCGATACTGATACGAATTTCTTCAGTGCTGTCATATGAAAAGATCTAATAAAGATCTAAAAGATCTACAATCAACTGCTGGACTGGGCATCGGGCTGGATAATCTAGATCCAGTAGTCACCCCAATTTGGCCAGCACGTGCATGCAGACCTCAGCACAGCACTAGGTCGGCCGCGACATATCCCCACTGGATGGGGACTGGCTTGTGAGTTAAACGCCTCGCGAGGTCACATACGACCGGGTTTTGGCCTGAGTCACAGCAGTCGTCCTGGCCAACAGCCCCCTATTTTGATGGTGAGGGGTTCTGTCTGGAGCGGGGCCCGTCTGGTTCCTGGTATGGTGAGTAGCTGTCCCCCCCCCCCCCCTCTCCCCCTAGAGCAGGGGTGTCAAACTGGCGGCTCTCTAGCTGCAGCAGAACTACAAGTCCCATCATGCCTATGCCTGTGGCTGTGTACATGCTTGTAACTGTGTATAAATAACTATATATATATATAATCTGTGTACATGCTTGTAACTGTCAGCCTTGCAATGCGTCATGGGACTTGTAGTTCCTCAACAGCTGGAGGGCGGCCAGTTTGACATCCGTGCCCTAGAGGGTTTTGGGGTTGACATGGGCCCCTTCTTGGGACGGTCAGACCCCTGGGTTCACCTCCTTCCCAACAGGCACCCCCCTTTCATTTGTCCCTCATCCTACCCCCCCTCCACGTATGCTGGGGCTGTGTGGGTGGTCTGGTCCACCTACTGGAGTGTGGAGTGGAGGCAGGACGCTATGCTGGCGATGGGGGCCGGACGATCATCTTGCGGGGGGGGGGGGGGGCTCCTGCCTGGACCCTTGTCCTGCCTGGGCCTGTCCTTGAGGCCTAGGGATTCCTCCTGGGTCCCTGGAGGCCTTTGTGGTGCCGCCATTTTGCTGTAGCCTGTGTGTTTCTAGGCATGGCGGCCATGCTTGTGTAGTTTGGCGGCCAGTGTGCTGTGGTTTGCCATTGACAATAGCGGCTGTCATGACAGTGGAGCCCTGTGGCAGCGATTTGGTGGTGGGAGCCCCTTCTCATCCCCTGATGCTGACTCCTGGATCTTTTCACTTCCTGATTGCCGCACGTGGAGTGCAGATTATCCTGGTGGCTGCAGGTGCCTGTTTCTGCTGGGTGTTGAGTCTGGTGGGGCTCTCTCTCTCTGCTGAGGATTGCTTGGTGTTTGTGCCTGGCAACTGGGTGGTGCTGCTGCCAGCGCAGTGGGAGGTTTTCCCTTTGCAGTGTTTTACACTTTTTTTGGGGTCCCCCTGCTGATTAATGGAGTTTTTAGAGCACATCTTCCCACCTGATCCCCTCTCTGAGGCAGCAGGGCCCTCCGGATCCCAACCATCCATCGATGCACTGACGGAGGTCCTGGAATCCTTTATGTCCCGGGTGGTGGTGGCTTTCGGGTGACGGGCTAGTAATAAGCCCCCTACTGCCTCATCAGATCCTTCAACTGTTTTGGCCGCCGCCAATGTCTTGCAGCCTTGCAAATCTGAGCCATAGAAGCTTGATGGCGAACTGCCCAAGAGGCACCTATTCTTCTGGTAGAATGTGCCTTTACTGGTAAAGGTGGAACCTTTCCTTTTTAAACCATACGCCTGGATAATAACCTGGTGAATCCATTGAGAAATTGTAGACTTAGACGCTGCCTGCCCTTTCCTGGGGTCTTCTGGCAGCACAAACAAAAGGTCGGTCTTACAAATCTGAGCTGACCTCTTCAAATAAATCTTGAATTCATGTACTACATGGAGAGAATGTAACAACCTTTCCTCTGCTCTTTGAGGATTTGAAAAGAAGGAAGGCAGTATAATGTCCTGATTTAAATGAAAAGCGGACACCACCTTGGGCAAAAAACCTGGGTGTGGACGTAGAATCACCCTATCTTAATGTAAGATCAAGAATGGCTCTTAACATGAAAGAGCCGCCAATTTTGATACCCTTCTGGGTGAAGTTACTGCAACCAAAAAGACAAACTTTCTGGTCAAAACAACCAGAGGAATATGCCACATGGGCTTAAAAGGTTGTTTCTGTAAAACTGCCAGCACCAAATTTCGATCTCAAGGACACAATGGTGGTCTCACTGGCGGAAGCATATGTAGCACCCCTTGAACGAAGGTTCGAACTAAGGAATGCAAAGCAATTGGTCTCTGGAAAAAATTGAGGCTGAAATTTGACCCTTAATAGTGCCTAAGGTTAACTTCATATCTATTCCTACTTTCAAGAAGGCTAGAACTCTCCCAATGATATATTTACAGGAATGCCATTTCTTGGCCTCACACCAGGAAATGTAAGACTTCCAGACTCTGTAATAAATGCCTCTAGAGACTTTCTAGAGATGTTTTCTAGCATTTATCAGGGTAGAGACTGCAGGGCCAGTTATACCCGGCTCCTTCAAGATCCAGGCTTTAATTGCTAAGCCTTCAAACTTAGAGACTGTAAAGCATGGTGGAATATCGGACCCTTAGAGAGCAGGTCCGGACGCAGTGGAAGAACCCATGGCCTTGCCACTACTAACTTTAGAATTTGTCTGTACCAAAACCACCTGGGCCATGCTGGAGCCACCAGGATTACTGATTTCCCCTCTACTTCGATCCTGCATCAAAGAAGCGGCAGCAGCTGAACGGGAGGAAAGGTATAGATCAGGAAAAACTCCTCCCAAGGAGTCACCAAGGCATCCACTCCGACTGCGGGTGGATTCCTGGTCCTGTACACAAACCTTTTCAACTTGTTGAACCTGGATACCAGCAGATCTGCATCCGGGACCCCCCAGCATTGGCAGATCAATGCAAAGATCTCAGGGTGTAAGGACCATTCTCCCAGAAACCTCTGCTGATGACTCTGTCTGCCAGTTTTTTATTCCCGAAATGAAAATCGCCGACAGGCATGGAACAAACTTTTCCGCCCAGGATAGGATGAGATCCACCACCTCCTGGGCTAAATGACTCTTGGTTGCCTCCCAGATGGTTGATATAAGCCACAGCCGTGGCATTGTTGGATTGTACCCTAACAGGGTAATCCTGAAGTCTGGGTGTCCAGTACTTTAATGCCCGACAAACTGCTCGGATTTCCAGGATATTGATGGGAAGGATCCTTTCTACCCAATACCATTTTCCTTGGACAGTGGCTTCCCCCAGAACCGCTCTCCAGCTGGAGAGACTAGCATCTGTAGCCGCTCACCTTCCAACTACTGGAAAAAGATTTCCCTCTTTCCAAATTCCTGCCTATCAACCACCAACTTAGAATCGAATGTACCCTCGGTACCAGAGACATGCACCAATCTAAGGCCTGGATTTCTGCTCCAGGCTGACAGAATGTTGTTGGCATGGAATTGAGCATAGAGAACGGCTTCAAAAGAGGGCACCATCTTGCATAATAACCTCATGCAAAGATGTACAGAAGGATACTTTTTTCTTCTTACGGACAGAACCAGATCCTTCAGGGCTATGACCTTTCTTGGCAGCAAGAATACCTTTGCCTGTACTGTGTCCACAAGGAAACCCAGATAATCCAGATGCTGGACTGGCTGCAATGCTGACTTTGCTAAGTTCAGAACTGTCCGGAACACATTCTGGCCTAATGCCGAAGCTGATTGGTCTGTAAGTAATAGTCTAGATATGCCACCACTGCTATCCCTAGAGACCTTAGAGCAGCCAATACTGGGGCTAGGATCTTTGTGAACACTTGTGGAGCTGTGGTCAGCCCGCAGGGCAGAGCCACAAACTGAAAATGACGGTTTTCTACCGCAAAGCATAAAAACTTTTGATGTGCCTGAAAGAGGAGCGTGAAGGTATGCATCCCTGATGTCTATGGATGCTAGAAATTCTCCCTGCAGAGGGGACCATGACTGAGCAAATTGACTCTATTCAGAAAGTGCAAATGCTCAAACTGGATCAGAGCTTTGAGGTCCAGAATAGGTCTCACGTCTCCATTTTGGCTTGGGGACTACGAAAAGGTTTGAGTCTTTCATTGTCCGGAACTCCTGTAATCATTCTGAGACCTTAAATGGTCCAGAGCCAGAAAGAATGATCTTTTTTAGAGGATCTGCAGGTATGTTTGACTTAACAAATCGAGGATGGGGAAAACACCCACAAATTCTAGTTTATACCCCTGTGAGATAAGGTAAATAACTCAGTTGTCCTGAATTTTTTCCTCCCAGACCTCCGAGAACCATAGCAGCCTTCCCCCCACCTGACTTAGTGGGGGGCGCCCCTTTCCAATGCAGATTTAGAGCTAGACTTGGTATGTCTCTGGGCCCAGGGTTTCTTCTGCCCTTGACCTGAAGGCTTGGTTCTAGGTCCGGGTGGCTGGGGCCATCAAAACTGCCTGGGATTAGAAGTACCAGGAGTCTGGGTGTTGGACGTTTGCTTTGCCTTTTTCCTGGTAACAACGCACTCTTCCCATCCACCCCCCCACCACCACCACCGAAAACTTTCAGATATATTTATCCAGAGATCACTAAATAGGCGCTCCCCATGAAAGGGGAAAGCCAGCCACCAATTTTTTACACGTTAATTCCGCAGACCAGCTTTTTAGCCACAGGATTCTGTGCATATGTACTGACAAAAGAGCACACTGTGACATTTGCTGAATGGAGTCTTTAAGAGCATCTACTGCAAAACATAGAGTTCGAGGTAGATCTGCCAAATCTTCCACAGACTCCTTGAGAAGGAATCGTCCTGGAAACTCATTTAATATATTTTAAAGACTGACAAACTCCTATAGCCACCACTGCTGGTTGTATTGCAGACCCTGCTATAGCAAAGGAAGCATTTAGTAAAGATTCCAACTTCTTATCAGCTGGATCCCTAAAAACCTGTGCATTATCCACAGGACAAGTTAAGCTTTTGTTAACAGAAGAAATGGCAGCATCCACAGTAGGTATACTCCATTTTCTTGTGAACTTTTCCTCCATAGGATACAACAAAGAAAACCTTTTGGGAGGAACAAAAATCCTATCAGGATGATCCCAATCAGCATAAACTATCTGCTCTAAAAGCGGATGTAAGGGAAAAGCCTGAGGACTTTGAAGAGGTCGCATTGAACCTAAAGAGGAAAAAGAGACTTCAAACATCTCTAAGGGAGGTAATTTAAATCCAGACCGGACGATTTTAGTGAGAGACTGAATTAACAATCTCTGGGATTGAGAGGCCGAAAACGACTCCTCAGATCCTGAAACCCCAGAAGTGGAAACCTCAGCTTGACCTTCTACTGGGTCATTTACAGCTACTTCTTCCACATCCTCTGCCCTATCCTGAACTAAAACGGGGGCTCAGGTGAGGAGGATCTTTTACGTTTGCTCCCTCCTTGCGATGCTGCAATCATGCCAGCAATTTTATCCTCAAAGCCAGCTAACGCCGATGCCAAATCGTCCTTAGTGACATAGGCTGAGACAAAGCACTGGATGTGGCTACTATGCCTGACCACCATAATGGCTCAGATTGGCTAGTCGCCTCTTGCCCTTCAGTGGAGGTAAACACAGAGGAAGCACAGCTAGGATCTTCTAGTCGGGAGGACATTGCTCCAGGCAAGAAAGCTTGAGGTACTAAATTCAGTGTCCTCAAGGCTTGTGCCAAGCTGTAAGCTTATCACACACAGCACTGCTTATCCCAAAGTAACTGAACCTGTTTGTGCCTGTAAACATGCACCAAGCTGCTGCTGTCGCTCTGCTTCCCCTCCAGCCTCTGACAGAAGCTTGCACGCTGGAAACATTTCCTTAAAAGTCGCGCCGTTTGCGTTTGTTACTGTGCATGTGCGGCATGGTCCGCATCCACATGCACGCCAATTGCGTCATGACACGCCTCCTCCCCGCGCCACATGCACACTTGTGCCTGCTAATAGCGAATATTCCCGTCCGTGCATACGATCCTTTGCCACAGGGATGCTACCAAGGGTACGCTCTGACCTGGAGCCACAGAGGGGACGAATGCGCGGGCGCTTCTGTACGCCAAGCAGGGTGAGAGCAGAAAGCAAACAAGGTACGCTTGGTCACAGCTGATGCATCTACTGTCTCAGGTAGAGACCTAAACATGACACTCGGCATCTGTAACTCGGAAGGCAACAATGCATAAAAATATATTTTTTACAACTATTTTTAAAGTGAACTTACCATTCCCGCTGCAGGATTCTGTTAATAACAAGAATCCAATCTTAACCCATCACAGCGGGTTGCTGTCACTTGTCGGCCTTTAATAACTGGGTCCCCTTGTTTTTGAGGGGCCACTCCCTTGGACCTGTAGAGCACCCTGCCAGAATTATTTTGGGGTTTGTCTTACCAAGGGTCCAGATCCTAAAAAAGTCAGATTACAGGCAAAACCTTGTTTCTCCTTTACCAAGGCTCAGGTACCATCTTTTTAGTCTAGTGTAGCATAATCTTCTTTTTTTTTTCTTTAACCACTTTACCACCGGAGGATTTTGCTGTCTTACGTCCAGGCCACTTTTTGCGATTCGGCACTGTGCGACTTTAACTGACAATTGCGCGGTCGTGCGACGCCGTACCCAAACAAAATTTACGTCCTTTTTTTCCCACAGGTGGCATTTGATCACCTGTGCGATTTTTACTTTTTGCGCTATAAACAAAAAAAGAGCGTAAATTTTGAAAAAATAACAATATTTTCACATTTTTTTTATATGAAATTCCCCCCCAAAAAAATGTAAAAATCTAATTTTTTTAAAATTTTTGGCCAATTTGTTTTCTGCTACCTATGTTTGGTAAAAAAAAATCACAATAAGCGTATTTTGATTGGTTTGCGCAAAAGTTATTGCGTTTACTAAGGGAAAGATTTTTGTCATTTTTGGTGTTTTTTTTTTTTAACGAGTAATGACGGCGATCTGCGATTTTTTTTTTTTTTTTTTTTTTTTTTTTTTTTTTGCGGGACTGCGACATTGCGGCGGACAGATCAGACCCTTGACTGACATTTTTGACACTTTTGGGGGTACCAGTGACATTACTACAGTAATCAGTGCTATACATATGCACTGTTACTGTAAAAATGACACTGGCAGGGAAGGGGTTAATTTTATTGGAGAGGGAGGGGTTAATGTATGCCTGGTGCTTACTAACGTGTGGGGGGAGGTGACTGAGTGACACAGGGACAGATCGCATGTTCAGCTATGCTGAACCCTGCAATCTGTCCCTGCCTGTCACTCGATTCCACCGACGATCGGGGAAGAGCAGCGGCGATCGCCGCCGCTCCTCCCCTTTCCCGACTCCCGCTGTGAATGAATACATCGCGAGCGAGCCTCCGGCGGCGCGTGAGCGCCGCCCACAAGGGGAGGAGTTCAGCGACGTAGGTCTACGTCGCTGGACGATAACTAACCACTTTGCCGCAGTAGAGCTCGAGTGAGCGGTCGGCAAGTGGTTAACCACTTAAGCCCTGGAAGATTTTACCCCCTTCCTGACCAAACCCCTTTTTTCAACTTGGCACTTCGTGAATTTAACTGTCAATTGCGCGGTCATGCAATGCTGTACCCAAACGAAATTTACGTCCTTTTTTTCCCACAAACAGAGCTTTCTTTTGGTGATATTTGATCACCTCTGCGCTTTTTATTTTTTGCGATATTAATAAAAAAAGCAAAAATTTTGCGAAAAAATTACATTTTCAACTTTGTCTTTTAAAAAATATCCAATATACTCAATTTATGTAATTTTTTTTGGCCAAAATATATTTAGCTACATGTCTTTGAAAAAAAAAAAATTCAATGAGCGTATTTTTATTGGTTTGCGCAAGTTATAGCATCTACAAACTGGTGTAAATACTGAAATTTACGCAGCTTTAATTTCTGACTGCCTATCTCATTTCATGAAGTGCTAAAATGGCAGGGCAGTACAAACAGGGCCGGTGCAAGGATTTTTGACACCCTAGGCGAAACCTCATTTTGCCGCCCATTGGCAACGCCCCTTGGCTCCGCCCTGACTCCACCCCCTTTGTCCTGCACATGTATACCCCACCTTTTTAATGACTGCTACCATTTTGAATACAACGCTTTGCTAGACCAGCTAATTTTAAAATAGTTGATTTTAATTGTAAACATTTTCTCACATGCAAAACATAGCTGGGCTCTGTAGTATGCCTGTCTCTGTGGTATGCTGGGCTCTGTAGTATGCCTGTCTCTGTGGTATGCTGGGCTCTGTGGTGCCAGTCTCTGTGGTATGCTGGGCTCTGTGGTGCCAGTCTCTGTGGTATGCTGGGCTCTGTGGTATGCTGGGCTCTGTGGTATGCCGGTCTCTGTGGTATGCCGGTCTCTGTGGTATGCCGGTCTCTGTGGTATGCCGGTCTCTGTGGTATGCCGGGCTCTGTGGTGCCATTCTCTGTGGTATGCCGGTCTCTGTGGTATGCCGGTCTCTGTGGTATGCCTGCCTCTGTGGTGCTGGGCTCTGTGGTGCTGGGCTCTGTGGTATGCTGTGTATATCCTGGCAGGGCTGTGGGCGGCAGTGTCAAAGCTCAGCTGTCAAGACTGAGAATGGAGCCGCTTTTTCCTCCGTAGTACCAGCTCACAGGCGGAGGGATATCAAGTGCACTTCGCCTGTGGGAGGAGGAGCCATACAGAGGAAGCACACAGCTGCAGTAGAGAGCAGAGCCGCGTGCTTCCTCTGTATGGCTCCTCCTCCCACAGGTGAAGTGCACTTGATATCCCTCTGCCTGTGAGCCAGTACTACAGAGGAAAAAGCGGCTCCATTCTCAGTCATGACAGCTGAGCTCGCCTCTGACATTGCCGTCCTCAGCCCTGCTGGGATATCGCCCTCGTGGGTGTCCTTGAGTGCAGAGCGAAATGCGGGAGACTTGAGATGTCTGCAATACCTGGGAACACAATAAATTTGCATAAATCATATTCATTCATTTAATACTTTATTTGTGATCTGGCGCAGGGTGGAGATCGCTTGTGATTGTCACAAGTGTGTTTCCCTTGGTTTTGGAAATGTTCACTAATTAAACTTAAAGCTGGCCATGCACTGATTGAAATCCCCTGAGTGGGTGCTGAGTGAATAAAGAAATAATTTAGATTTTGTTTTTATTCAGTGCCGGTTCACACTATTGCGATGACAGACATCACATGTGATTCAGAGTGCACTGCTCCTAAAATCACATGCAATGTCTGTGCGGTGCGAATTCAGCCATACAGATTGTATGGCTGAATTTGCATCTGAATTGCAGTGAACTCTTTTTTTGCTCCGCAGCAGAATTTGATTACATGGTGGTTCACACTAGTGCGATCCGATTCTGTGCGAACTGTCACATCGCACTGCGATATGCGATCTGATCTGGGGTTGTCATAAACTTTGAATTGACACCCACAGCATATCGCATGTGGCAGTGTGAACTGCCTGTGCTGCAAATGCGATGCAGGAACACGCAGTAGATTCGCAGTGTTCCCGCATCGCAATAGTGTGAACTGGCACTAAGTCTGCAAGCTAAACAAATAAAAATCTTTAAGTACTGCATATGGCCAGCTTTACTGAGATCAAATGTCTAACTTAGTGCTGGTTCACACTATTGCGATGCGGGAACACTGCAAATATACAGCGTGTTCCTGCATCGCAATCGCAGCACAGGCAGTTCACACTGCCATATGCGAATCACTGGGGGTGTCAATTCAAAGTTAACGACACCCCCAGATCAGATCGCATATCGCAGTGCGATCTGACAGTGCAGGAGCAAAAAAGAGTCCTGTGCGAGTTAAATGCGATTCAGATGCAAATTCAGCCAAAAAATCTGTATGGCTGAATTCGCACTTAACAGACATCGCATTTGATTTTAGGAGCAGTGCGCTCTGAATCACATGCGATGTCGGTCATCGCAATAATGTGAACCGGCACTTAATAGCAGAAATAACCACCTTAACACCCTCCCTCCCCCTGATCGCTTCTAAACCAATAGTGAAATATAGATTCTGTATGTAGAAAAAATATTTTAAATTACGATTCTGAGTCCTCCAGGCTCCAGCACACACCTTCCAATCCATTCTTGCTTTCTCCTCCTCGGTTCAGTCACTGCACTGACACTCCCTCCCTCCACAGGATAGACTCCACTAACTTCTCCACGCTTCCTCTTGGCTGCCTGTTCTCCCACGCTGGGCGGCCTCTGCAAGCACTGACATTCCAAGCCCCAGTGACCAATGCCGACGATATCACTCCGCAGCACAGAGGACGGACCTACACTACAGGAGCCGAGGCTGACCGAGCTGTCACATCTTACAGACATCAGACTGACTGAAGCACAAAAAAATGTTAGCGGTGGACCCGACTCACTTGCCGATCACTAAGTGATGATACAGAGACCAGAGCGGCTGGCTGCACAGTCAGCACAGAGGAGAGGGAGAGACTGGAAATCAGCGGCCAGCCGCCCTAGGCGGCAGTGCGCTCTAGGCGATTGCCTAACTTGCCTAGTGGTAGCGCCGGCCCTGAGTACAAACCCCCCCCCCCCCCCCAAACTACCACTTTTTGGAAAGTAGACATCCTAAGGAATGTTCTGAGAGGCATGTTGAGCTCATTGAATATTTCATTTTTTTGTCACAGGTGTTTGAAAAATTACTAAAATTTACACAAAGTTGTCATTGAAATGATATATTGCTCACACATGCTATGGGTATATGTGTAATTACACCCCAAAATATATTCTGCTGCTTCTCCTGAGTACAGGGATACCACATATGTGAGACTTTTTGGGAGCCTAGCAGTGTACGGGAGCCCGAAAACAAATCACCACCATCAGAATTTCAAAGGGCGTACATTTTTCATTGCATTTTCTCACTACCTATAACGGTTTAGGAGGCCCTGAAATGTCAAGATACCACAAACCCCCCCCCCCCCATGACCCCATTTTGGAAAGTAGACACCCCAAGCTGTTTGCTGAGAGGCATGGTGAGTCCATGGAATATTTTATATTTTGCCACAAGTTTTGGGAAAATTACAATTTTTTTTTTTTTTTTAAATAATGTTGTGTCACTAAAAGATAAATTTCTCACACATGACATGGGTATATGTGTAATGACACCCCCAAAATACATTCTGCCGCTTCTCCTGAGTATGGGGATTCCCCATGTGTGAGACTTTTTGGGAGCCTAGCTGTGTACAGGACCGCGAAAAATCAATCAACACTCTCAGGTTTTCTAATGGCGTAAATTGTGCATGTCATCTTTGCACTACCTGTCACAGTTTCGGAGGCCCTAAAATTCCAAGATAGCACAAAACCCCCCCAAATGACCCCATTTTGGAAAGTAGACACCCCAAGCTATTTGCTGAGAGGCATGATGAGTCCATGGAATATTTTATATTTTGCCACAAGTTCCGGGAAATATATATATATATATATATATATATATATATATATATATATATATATATATATATAAAAAATTTTACACAAAGTTGTCAGTAAATGATATATTGCTCACACGTGCCATGGATATATGTGAAATGACACCCCAAAATACATTCTGCTGCTTCTCCTGAGTACAGGGATACCCCATGTGTGAGACTTTTTTGCAGTCTAGCCGAGTACAGGACCCCGAAAACCAATCCCCACTTTCAGGCTTTCCAAGGGCGTAAATTGTTTTCACTCCTGACTACCTATCACAGTTTCGGAGGCCATAAAATTCCAAGATAGCACAAAACCCCCCCAAATGACCCCATTTTGGAAAGTAGACACCCCAAGCTATTTGCTGAGAAGCATGGTGAGTCCATGGAATAGTTTATATTTTGCCACAAGTTTTGGGAAAATTTTTTTTTTTTTTTTACACAAAGTTGTCAGTAAATTATATAATTCTCACACATGCCATGGGTATATGTGAAATGACACCCCAAAATACATTCTGCTGCTTCTCCTGAGTACAGGGATATCCCATGTGTGAGACTTCTTTGCAGTCTAGCCGAGTACAGGACCCCGAAAATCAATCACCACTTTCAGGCTTTCCAAGGGCGTAAATTGTTGATTTCACTCCTGACTACCTATCACAGTTTCGGAGGCCATGAAATGCCAAGACAGCACAACCCCCCCCCCCCCCCCCAAATGACCCCTTTTCGGAAAGTAGACACCCTAAGCTATTTGCAGAGAGGCATGTTGAGTGTTTTGCAGATCTCACTTTTTGTCACAAAGTTTTGGAAATTGAAAAAATAGGGAAAAAAATGCATTTTCCTGTTTTTTCTTCATTCTCCAAAAAAAATGAGAGCTGCAAAATACCATGCCTCTCAGCAAATAGATTGGAGTGTCTACTTTGCAAAATGGGGTCATTTGGGGGGGTTTTGTGCCTTCTTGGCATTTCATGGACTTCAAAAGTGTGATAGGTAGTAAGGAGTGAGATCAACAATTTACGCCCTTAGAAAGCCAGAAGGTGCGGATTGGTTTTCCGGGTCCTGTACGGGGCTAGACTGCCAAAAAGTCTCACACATTGGGTATCCCTGTACTCAGGAGAAGCAGCAGAATGTATTTTGGGGTGTCATTTCACATATACCCATGCCATGTGTGATAATTATATCATTTACTGACAACTTTGTGTAAAAAAACAAAAAATAATAATTTTCCCGAAACTTGTGGCAAAATATAAACTATTCCATGGACTCTCCATGCTTCTCAGCAAATAGCTTGGAGTGTCTACTTTGCAAAATGGGGTCATTTGGGGGGGTTTTGTGCTATCTTGAAATTTCAGGGCCTCTGAAACTGTGACAGGTAGTCAGGGGTAAAATCAGCAATTTGCGCCATTAGAAAACCTGAAGATGGGGATTGGTTAATTCGGGGTCGCGTACACAGCTAGGGTCCCAAAAAGTCTCACACATGTGGTATCTCTGTACTCAGGAGAAGCAACAGAATGTATTTTGGGGTGTCATTTCACATATTCCCATGGCATGCGTGAGCAATATATTATTTAGTGACAACTTTGTGTAAAAAAACAAAAAAAAAAAAAAAGAAATAATGATTTTCCTGACACTTGTGGCAAAATATAAAATATTCCATGGACTCACCATGCCTCTCGGCAAATAGTTTTAGGTGTCTACTTTTAAAAAAGGGGTCATTTGGGGAGTGTTTGAACTGTCCCGACATTTTATGCTCAATCTTATCCACACATCACCCACTCTTCTAACCACTTGAAAACCAAGCCTTTTCTGTGACTTTTTGTTTACATGAAAAAATTTTACTAGAAAATTACTTTGAACCCCCAAACATTATATATTTCTTTAAAGCAGAGGCCCTATAGAATAAAATGGTGGATGTTGCAAATTTTTTTGTCACACGGTATTTGCGCACAGATTTTACAAACGCAATTTCTGCGAAAAAAAATACATTTTATTGCACAAATACACTATATAATTCCAATTTGTTTGGTAAAATTTAAAAGATGATCTTATGCCGAGTACATAGATACCAGACATGACCTGCTTTAAAAATTGCGCACGCCTGTGCAGCGGCAACAAAGTACGTACATTTTTAAAAACCTTTAAAAGTCTTTACAGGTTACCACTTTAGACTTACAGAGGAGGTCTACTGCAAGAATTACTGCACTCGACCTGGCATTCACGGCGATACCTCACATGCATGCTGCAATTGCCGTTTACATATGACACTAGACCAACGCTTGCGTGCGCAATTGCGCGCAAACGGGGGGGCTTGATTTTTTTTTTTTTTGCTTTTTTATGTTATTTTGACACCTTTCCTTTCATTTTTTTTTTTTTTTTAATCATTTTTATTGTTATCACAGTGAATTTAAATATCCCCTATGATAGCAATCTGTAGTGACAGGTACTCTTTTTTTAAAAAAAATTGGAGTCTTTTAGACTCATGATCTCTCCTCTGACCCTAACACATCTGACCACACCAAAATTGGTGTGATAAAATACTTTCCCAATTTCCCAATGGCCCTGTTTATTTCTGGTGAAACAGAAGTCATGCAATGCTCATAGCTTCTGGTATCTTAGGCCATAGAGATGATTGGAGCCATTCTCATCTCCAATTAGCTCTATGGTTAGATAATTGAACCACCGGCTGCACTCTCGAATTAACCGGTGGGACAGGAGAGCCTGAGAAAAACCACGGAAGGCTGCGGAAGGGGGGGGGGAGGAGTCCCCTCCCACTGCATGTAAAAGCAGTCTAGCGGCCAATTACCTGCTAGGATTGCTTTTACATGTAAGCCGACCGCTGGCTGTAAAAAGCGATACCAAGATGATGCCTAAATCTGCAGGCATCATCCTGGTATAACCTCTCAAAGTCCAGCAACGTACCAGTACATTGCTGGTCCTTGTTTGGCATATAGTGTAGGTTTTTTTTTTTTTTCGTTCAGCCTGTGGGCTGAATGAAAAAAAAGAGAACCTATCAGAAATCAGCACAGGAATGATGTGTAGTATTACCCACCATTAACCGCCCAAACATCCACCCACTTAATTTAATGATGGGTATACACAACACTATCCACGTATACCAAAATAGGATTTTAACTGCAGTGCTGAAATCAGAAAATCACCACAGCTGCTGCCAGCAAAAGTATCCATATATGCTGAGCGCAAACGCTGTTTGTGTCAGAATATATAAAATCAATGCCGTGGCAGCCGACGATTACCTGCAAGAGAAACAGGTCACAAAAGAATGAAAAACAAAGTACAGTAGGAAGAGTAGAAGGACATATAAAATGACTGACACAGCAACAGTTTTTGGATCCTTTTATTTCTCTTTCTAACTGTTGTTTCTCGATTTGCGACTGCGATTTTCCAGCTTGGGTCTCTCAAAATGTCGATGGACATCCAACATCTTTCGAGACCCTGTGTTTGTGTGCCCTACACTGTGTCATACTGTACCCTACACTAAAACTCCACTAGTGTATGGTAGCGCTCGAAACATTCCCCGATGCAGAGACCAGGTTGGTCAGGACATTTTGGACAATAGCGGGTGTCACACCTACATCCGCGCCTGTTACAGACACGACATCATCTTTGGGGTCGTCTTTGGGTAGGGGTACTTGGGAGGACATATGGAAAATGTCTCTCATGCAGCCGGCTCACTGCATCTGGAAGGGGAAGTTGGACAGGCATGCCTCCTGGGTTACAGGTAGGCAAGGATGATCGCTTCCTGGAATTCCCGGAAGGATCCAGTTCGTCCTGTCGCCCTGTATAGGACAAAGGCGTTCAGCATAGCCAATTGGTAAAGGTAAACAGACACTTTTTTGTACCAGCGTCTGGCTTTACGGGCAACTAAATACGGCGCCAAAAGCTGGTCGTTAAGGTCCACCCCTCCCATATTAAGGTTATATTCGTGGACACAGGGGTTTCTCCATAACGCCAGTTGCCGTAGGAATTTGGATCGTCGTGTCTGCGTGAAGGGAGGACAGAACATAAAAATCCCGTATATCCCTCCACTTCACTGCAAGCAATTTGTCCGTTTTCAAGCAGGCTCTCGCCCCCGACTAAGACGGGAATTTACAAGCCGTTGGAGGAAGCCCCGTCGATTAGGTCGCACGGTGCCACATGCGCTAATTTGTAATTCAGAAAGATGACTAAATAGTGGCACACTTGTGTAAAAGTTGTCCACGTACAAATGGTACCCCTTTCCGGATAAGGGTGACACCAAGTCCCAAACAATCTTGTCGCTGCTCCCTATGTAGTCTGGGCAGTTCGGGGGATCCACACAGCTATCTTCCCTCATAGACCCGGAAACTAACTGTATAACCTGTGGCCCTGTCACACAATTTATACAGCTTGACCCCGTACTTGGCACGCTTGCTGGGGAGGTACTGTTTCATAGCAAGTTGGCCAGTAAATTTAATCAGGGACTTGTCAACGCAAACAACTTGTTTGGGGGTAAACAAGGCTGCAAACCGCTGATTGAAGTGGTCTATGAGGGGCCGAATTTTGTGGAGCCGATCATATTCAGGGTCTCCCAGAGGACGACAGATTTCATTGTCGCTGATTGCATAAATCGCAGAATTTGCTCATATCTCGCCCTGGACATGGAGGCAGAGTACATGCGCATATGGTGAACTGGGCTAGTGGACCAATATAGCCGCAATTCACTCTGTTTACTTATGCCCATGTGGAGGGAAAGATTTTAAAATCGGGAACCCTTATAGGTTTCCAGCCGAATGGTCTGGCAAGGGGCGAATTTGGGTTGGCGGCGATGAATTGTTGTGCGTATAAATTTGATCCACAATAGATCTGTAAAGATCTTCTGTGAAGAACAGCTCAAAAAAGTTCAGGGACGTAAAACCAGCTGTCTGCACGTGGATTCCAGGTTGGGCAGTGAATGGGGGGAAGTACTGGCGCTGTAGAATCAGTGGGTTGCCAATTGGGATATACCAGCGCATCAGGGAGGGCTCTATAGGCCTGTCTTCGAATACCGTGCTAGCCACCGCACCAGCTTCAACTGCACTTATGGGACTCGCCACGTCACCAAGTGATGCTGCAGTGCTGGTTGTACTAGGTCCAGGGTGTACTAGGCCGCTGGTGCTTGCCAGGTCGCCAGAAGGATGAGCGGCACTAGTAAACACACTCTGCTCCATACGAGGACCCTGCGATTCCTGCATCTCAACAACTCCAGAATGGGGTCGGTTATGCCTGGGTCTAACAGGGACCCACCTGTCGTCGGAGCTATCTGTCAGGGAGCCGCTGCTGTCATCAGGTTCATACACTGACAGTAATTCGGCCAGTGTAGCTTCCCCATCGCTATCATCTGACACGGCCAGTATATTATAAGCCTCTTCACCACTGTACAAACGTTTTGGACATTTTGGTAACTAAATTTACCTGTACAGTGGTGTTGACTCACAGGTAATAAAAGCACCTGGTTGTCAAGGACTATTACAAGCGCTACCAAAAAAACTGCTAATGCTAGCAGGGATCAGGCCTGACTCTGCTAACACAGCGGTTTTGTTTGTTGTGTTTTTTTGGAAGTGACAGTAATCTATTGATTACTACACTTGCCTGGGTGAAAGGGTTAAATGCAGGCGCTGGCAGGAATCAGTGCTGACCGTGCAAACACCGCGTTTTGGGAACCATAAACTATGGGGACGCTAGTATAGTTCTGATCAGATCAGATATTGATCTGTTCAAACACTATACTAGTAATGGAAGTGTGTGTGTGTGGTAATCAAGGGGTTATTTCTAACTATGCGCCGGGGATGTGCGCTTTTTTAGACTGACACTAAACTAAACTAATGTCACCTGTGTCACTAATAATAGTGATCAGAAAAAAAGTGACAGGGCACGGAAGGGGTTAACTGGGGGTGATCAGGGGGTTAAATCTTTATTGGGGGTGTGGCGGGGACCCTAAACCCCCTTGGGACAGAAACTAACTTGCTAGCGCTAATTCAGGTTACAAACACACTAATACAAAATACAGAAAAACAGTATATTACGTTTGTATTAGGATGTAATGTGACAGGGGGGAAGGGGTTAACTGGGGGGGGGGATCAGGGGGATAAATCTTTATTTGGGGGGGTGGCGGGTATTTTAAGTGAAAAAGGGAGGGCCGCAAGCGCTACACCTGTTCACAAATCACACTTATACGAGTATATAGGAAAATGCTATATACTGTATACAGTGTGTGTTGTGACAGGGGGGGCAGGGGGTTAAATCTTTATTGGGGGGGGTGGCGGATATTTTTAGTGAAAAAGGGGGGGGGTCACAAGCGCTACACCTGTTCACAAATCACACTTATACAGGTATATAGGAAAATGGTATATGCTATATACAGTGTGTGTTGTGACAGGGGGTGTAGGGGTTAACTGGGGGGCGATCGGGGGTTAAATGTGCATATCTAAATGTAGAAGTGTGTGCTTGTGCAGTTACTCACAGTTAGATGTGCTCTCCTCTCACGCTGGATCCAAAAAGGATGATGGGAGGGGAGGGCACATCTTTTCTGAGCCTGTGTTTACATTTCACATTGCTCAGAGTGTAATCTGATTGGGCAGGACCAATCAACAGGTCCAGGCCAAAAATGATTGGCCTGGACCTGATGACTGATCGGTTCTGAACCCAATCGAGTCATCGGCAGGAGCGTGCGCGCGCGCACCAGAGCGGCGATGGCTAGTGACGTACTGGTACGTCACTTTGCCTGGCCGGGGCTGACCGCCGCAGTATATGTACAAGTGGTTAAAAAGAGCATAAAAACGTGGACAGCTTCTCCAATCCACGACCATCACCTTTTAAGACACTGGCAAAAAAACTGAGGTACTTCCTGTATGGGAGGGATTATATAGAGGGAGATTCCCTGTTTTAATTGCCAGCGTCCATTCACCTATAGGTGGCGTATAACCCAGATAGTAATGAATATGGCTGCTCTGTGTCCTGTGATGTACAATAAAGAAATCCCATTTTTGAGTTTTCCCCAGAAAAGTAATAGAGGGGAAATATTCAAATGGGGACACAAGTTCTTGTGACCTGGGGGTTCCCAATGATTCCTTTCATTTTCAGGGATTTCCTCTCACTTCCTGTCTGGCTATGGGACAGGAAGTGAAAGGAAATCCCTGAAACTTTACATGACAAAAATAATCTGCTAGGGGTTATAATCCACCCTTGCTCTATCCAAAATAAAAATTAAATGTTTTGCCTTTCGTTCTACTTTTTAAAGTCCGGTGATCCTTTTATTCATTTAACATACTGGGGACCCTTATGTTTTTTTAAAGGGGCCTACACAATTTTTATGTGAGTATATTAAATTATACATAAACAATTTCAATTTTATAAACATACTCCTTAAAGCAGAAGTAAACAATCCATTTAACAGTTTCAAAAAAGAGTTACACATGGGCCAGAAATGTAACACTCCAATTGGTTGTGCTGTCAATCATCCAGTGGCTGGTGTCCTATCTGATTACCTGTGCAGCAGCATGGCAGTTATAGATTAAACAGAGGCCAAGATGGCAGCTTCCTTGGATGAAAACTATAGGAAGGTTTACTTCCACTAAATGGTGGTGGTGTGTTTTAATGCCTGGATTGTAAGAGTTGAATGTCAGACACAATTGGAGAATAGGAGCTGATGTATGTGGCAAGTTATGTTTACCTGCAAGGCAGAAAAAGCTGCAGTGGATAACAGAATAGTCTTGATGTGCAATTGTTTTCCCCTTCCTTGAAGCGGACCTTCACTCTATGTGAACTTCCACCCCGCCACTTCCTCCCATCCTCTTCATGAATCACATTTTCTTTCTTTACCTAATTTTTGAGAAAAAAAGGGCGGCCCCGCCCCTCAATGCTTGTCATTCTAGACTAATAACTTGCATAGTGCTCACTAGGCCTCCTGGGATATGCAGGTCACATGCCCCAGGAAGCCTTTAGTCATTCATGCAGAAGTAGGGGGGGACAGTCCTAGCGGTACGTCATTGCAAGGCCCCGCTGGTTGAGGATGTCAGGGGGACAACACTGGATCCAGTGACTGGGTGAGTATACCTAAAACAGGAGATATTCAGGGGCAGATATAAAGAAAATGGGGGGGGGGGGGTGTACACTGAAGGTCCTCTTTACCTATAGTAATGTTCATGTGTTTGATTATCTTTTATCATTCTTCTGTACATGATTTGTGATCAGAAACTATATGGCCCTCGGGCCCTCCCTCTCAACTTATCAAAAAAAATTTTGGTAAAAGAAGCTGGGTAAGGAAAAGCAATCTATAATACTATCAATTTGGGATCATTGAAGCCCGTTCAAAGTAAAACAAAAAAACACACACTGGGAAGACTAAGCACACAAAGAAGACACGGGGTGATCTTACTTTCCAAATAAGATCTCCAGGCAGAAATTTCAAGAGGACAGGTACTTCCAGAGGTGCTGTTCAACCTCAGCTGCAGAAGCACAAAAATAAACCACCATCAAAGATCACAGAAACCACAGTGGTTGTCAAAACTTTAGTGCAGCAGCTGAAACACATATGCTGACTGCTTTTGCAATTGGAAGATGTCCAGTGGCACAGTCAGCTATCATCTAGCAGAAACCAGTGGGACCCTCATGAGAAATACAGGCTGCTGGAAAAAGACGGTGTGGTTGTTTTTAAGGAACACAAATGAGTTGCATGGTCAAGTTGCCAGAAAGAAGCCTTTTACTGCACCAATGACAGTAGGCATGTAAAGGTGTTGTCGGGCATATTTGTAACCGGACACTTTTTGTGGCATTGGCACAGTAAAGGCTTCTTTCTGCCAACTCGACCATGCATCTCACTTCTGTTCAATTATTGTAGTATTGTGCTCCTTAAAAACAACCACTTTAACTTTTTCCAGAGCAGTCTGTATTTCTCCTGAGGTTACCTGTTGGTTTTTCTTTGTATCCTGAACAATTCTTCTGGCAGTTGTAGCTGAGATCTTTCTTGGTCTACCTGACCTTGGCTTGGTATCAAAAGATCTCTGAATTTTACCCTTATTAACCTCCCTGGCGGTATGATTCTGTCAGGAATTCTGTACCAAAAGCGGTACAATTTTTTTCATGGAAATTTGGCGTTATGTATTATAGGCCTACAATTCTTAGTAATTACTGACTTAAACCTGACCAAAACAAGACTCTAGTAGACATCCCAGATGTGATAAATTTGAAACACAAACGCATGAATTATAATCTAATCAATATTATAATTTTATTATATAATATATAGTATAATATATATTTCTCTAGCGCTCATTGACAGACGTAGTCCTCGGTGATACAGCACCTTCGGGTTATGTTGCCTCCACAGGAGCAGGACTAGACAGGAAATTAAAAAGCTCTGGCCACACCCTAGGGGCAGTCCCAGAGGGTATATCCTCTCTCTCTCTGCCTCAGCAAATCAGTTATTTTCTGTCTAGTTAGGAGTAAGGACCTAGATACCTTGCTGGGATCTTAGGTCCTGGCAAGATTTTTTTCTTAAAAGATTTTTTTAGACAGCTTTTTTTCTCCAGTGTTCCTGTGAGATCTTCAAGCATGAAAGCTGAACTGGGCGACGGGCTGGATGTTGAGATCCGGTGGTCACCCCAGTTCAGCCTACGAGCGCGTGCAGGCCATAGCTCCGCGCTGGGTCGGCCGCGACAAAGTCCCATTAAAGGACTGACCCCGCGAGTTAAACATCTCGCTGAAACGCCAAAGACCATGAGTCACGGCGTCCATATCGGTCGACAGCCCTCCCGCCCCGGTGGAGAGGGGTACTGTCAGGAGTTGGTGCCCGCCTGGTTCCGGTATGGTGAGTAGTATGTTCCCCCTTTTCCCCTGACGGGTCTTGTGGTGAACGCGGGCCCCTCTCTGTATGGTAAGATAGAGTCCCTCTCTATCCTATAAATGACACAGATCCTCCTACTTTGAGTGTGATTTTATGTGCAAAAAGCCAGGAGGCTTGGTTTGGGAGCTAACAATCTAATTGTATACATGTTAAAAAGATTGTAATCAGTGGCATTCTGGAATCTTACGGTGATAAAAATAAGCTACCTACCAGTCAGAAGCCACGGACATGTAGACTGCCTTCCTAATCAGATCTCCAGCTATTAGCAGGCCTCCCGAATGGCCATGCGGTCCGCCAGGGCCGGTACCGCCAACCACGCCAAATCCCCATGCAGAGAGAGTGTTGTGTGCCCTGCAGCACACCGCTATTCAGTACAGGCCGCCGCCATTTTTTTTGCTGGATCGCACGAGCCGCCATTTTGGCGTAGCCTCGTGTCTCCAGCATGGGGGCGGCCATGTTTGAGGTGATCCAAACACCTCGTGGAGCTAGGGGAGGCGCCGGAAGGCGTGCAGAGGGGCGGAGCCGCCTCCTTTCTTCCTGGGCAGCCAGCCAAAAGACTTCCTGTTTGTCAAGACAGCGCTGTAACCTGTTGCAGTTAAACTCTGAGCATCAAGTGGTGAGCCTGGGGGTCTATCTCTCTCTCTCTCGATCGATAGGGATCCCTAGCAGGTAACACTAAGGGGCTTTTTGTGGCGCTGGGGGTCTGAAAAAGAAAAGAAAAAAAAAAAAAAAAGTTTTTTATTTTTGAATTATATTATCCAGGAAGTGACTGGAATTATCATGGACCCTGCCACACATATTCCCCCACCTGTTTCCTTCGAGGGGGCCACGGGACCCGCCGGTGCACAGAGTGTAGAGTCATTTACAGCAATTTTGGAGTCTATGTTGGCTCGGGTGGAGGCGGCCTGTCAGGGACGGGGGTCAAGGAAGCGACCCCCGCCTACCCCTATATTATCTGACACCTCTGACTCAGATTCAGAGATGGTCACTGCAGTTGCAGGTTCCTCTGCAAGGGCTGTTGTCTCAGGTAAAGCCCCCTCAGACAGTGAGGAGGACGTTTCTTCTCCCGCTATAATTCAGGAAGAAGCATTGGTGGACGCACTAGTTGTGGCAGTGCAGGAAACCTTAAAACTTGAGGCTTTACCGGCAGAGGCAACTGAAACAGAGATTCCTTTTGGTACTAATAAGCCCATCAAAACGGTGAAGGTTTTTCCTGTACCCAAGTGTTTCGGTAATCAGATTAAAGGAGAATGGGAGCATTCTAAACGTACCTTTACTATTTCCAAATGTATTGCTAGACGCTATCCGTTTGAGGAAGCCATCATTAAGAAATGGACGGTACCACCAGTGGTGGATCCACCGATTTCCAGGCTGAATAAAGCCACGGTTATCCCAGTGGAGGACACTTCGTCCTTTAAGGATCCGGTGGATCGAAAGATGGAAGCAGAGTCCCGCACCATCTTCTCTCTGATAGGGTCAGCATTTAGACCAGTAATTGTTATTGGTCTAGTTTCCCAGACACTTACGGAATGGGCGAGAATGGTACGCCAAGACCTTAGGGGAAAAGATATTCCCCAGGAGACATCTGATTTGATGGAACAGATTATACAAGGGCTACAGTTTATCTGTGACGCAGCCTTGGACAATACTCCCTTATTAGGGCATGCATCTATGTCAGCGGTCATCCTCAGACGTGTGCTGTGGTTAAAATGCTGGTCAGCTGACCTAGGTTCCAAAAAGACCTTGACAAATCTCCCTTTTCAGGGGAATCGTCTATTTGGGGCCAACCTAGATGTAATCATTAAGGATGCCACTGGGGGCAAGAGCACTTTTTTGCCACAGGCTGCTAAAGCTAAGGGACCTCGCAACAAGCGAGGACCTTTCTTTACCGCCCATAAAGGGCGCCCGGCTGGTACAAGCGGGAAGGGCAAGACTCCTCCAGGAGGGTTCAAGAAGGGCTGGTCGGACAAGCAGAGGACCAACCCAGCCAAACCCGAAGCAAAGGAGTACACAGCCTGAAGGTGCGCCCCCCACCCGGTTTCAGGGTGGGGGGACGTTTTCACCGGTATTCAGGACATTAGATCGAGCATCTACCACTACTACCGGTGCGATTCTTCCCTTCCAACATTTAAGTACTACAGGAAGCGGTAGTTACCGTTCCCTGAATAGATCTTTTCCTTTACCTTTTCCTAAGATTAGTCCCTATACCTCACAGGAATCGGATCTGGTTGACCAGATAGGCCAAGTAGCCTCTAGTCGGGTGACTTCGGTCCCTGAGGTTCAACCAGAAAAGATCACCCTTCCTGATAACAATCAGGTATCTGATAAATGTGTGGGAACAGAAAACGACCAGACTTTCTCGGATGATCGGGGCCAGATACCTCTAGGGACGCCTGGTTCAGATTCTATCAGCACCAGTGGTCCTAGAAATTCTAGGCTGGCCTCCTCAAGCCGGCCTGGCCGACTTGGACATGCTAGTCACAGACGTTCCGTGGGAACTTCGTCTCAGGGAGTGTCTGTGGTCTCAAGGACCAATTTACCATCATGCTTTACAGTCGCTGGTTTTAATGGCCTGGCCATTGAGACCCAAGTACTGAAGGACAGAGGTTTGTCTACTTCAGTCATTCCTACCCTTATTAAAGCAAGGAAAGCGACTTCCAGCAAGGTCTATTATCACACATGGAAGACTTATATTGCGTGGTGCGAATCTTTAGGATTTCCTCCACGTACCTATTCGGTGACTCGAATATTGGCCTTTTTACAACAAGGGGTTGAGCAGAAGCTAGCCTTGAGCACCATCAAGGGTCAAGTTTCAGCATTAGCAATCTTCTTTCAGAAGCCTTTAGCTACCAAGTCCTTGGTGCGGAATTTCATCCAGGGGGTGCGGCACCTGGCTCCACCAGTCCGCGCGCCCTTACCGCCCTGGGATCTTAATTTGGTTTTGTCGGTTCTACAGAAACCTCCCTTTGAAAACATCAGGGAGATTCCCTTGCTTACTTTATCCCAGAAGGTGGCCTTCTTGGTGGCTATTACTTCTGCTCGCAGGGTGTCAGAACTGGCTGCATTATCATGCCAGTCCCCATACCTAGTGATTCATAGGGATAAGGTAGTACTTCATCCTAAGCCATCTTTTCTTCCTAAGGTGGTTTCAGATTTTCATCTGAATGAAGATATTGTACTACCTTCCTTGTGTCCTCAGCCCAAGCATCATCGGGAACATGCGTTGCATTCCTTAGATGTGGTTCGGGCAATCAGGGTATACCTGAAAGCTACGGAATCATTCCGTAAGACGGATTCACTTTTTGTGATCACGGATGGCCCCAGAAAGGGTTTGCCTGCATCTGCCGCGACCATTGCCAAATGGATTAGACAAACGGTGGTACAGGCTTATTCTATTAAGGGTCAGAGTCCTCCGTTCCCTGTTAGGGCGCACTCTACTCGAGCGCTCAGTACTTCCTGGGCCTTTCGCCATCAGGCGTCAGTGGTCCAGGTATGTAAGGCGGCCACCTGGTTGTCGGTACATACCTTTACAAAATTCTATAAAATTGATGTGACGGCATCGGCGGATGCCTCATTTGGCCGCAAGGTTTTGCAGGCCGCAATTTGAGGAGACCGGTGGTCTACCTCGAGGGTTTTTTCTGTTTGGAGAAAAAAAAATAAATAATTTTCTCTTTTTTGTTGAGTCTCATCATTAAGGATGAGCATTGTAAACTTCTAGTTGGCACCGGTTGAGCCTTCTAGATTGGGATTTGATTTTCATTTTCCCACCCCTCATTTGTGATACTGCTCTGGGACGTCCCGAAGGTGCTGTATCACCGAGGACTACGTCTGTCAATGAGCGCTAGAGAAAAATGGATTTTTGTAAAATCTTACCGTAAAATCCTTTTCTCTTAGCTCATTGACAGACGTAGTCCCCGCCCCTCTGTTTTTTGAGTTGGGTTGGGTTAAAATCTCTAAAGACTGCTTTTTCACATAACTGATTTGCTGAGGCAGAGAGAGAGAGGATATACCCTCTGGGACTGCCCCTAGGGTGTGGCCAGAGCTTTTTAATTTCCTGTCTAGTCCTGCTCCTGTGGAGGCAACATAACCCGAAGGTGCTGTATCACCGAGGACTACGTCTGTCAATGAGCTAAGAGAAAAGGATTTTACGGTAAGATTTTACAAAAATCCATTTATATATATATATTATAAAATTATATTGATTAGATTATAATTCATGCGTTATATTATATAAATATATATATATATGTGTGTGTGTGTGTGTGTGTGTGTGTGTGTGTGTGTATATATATATATATATATATATATATATACACATACATATATGTGTGTGTGTATGTATATATGTGTATATATATATGTATATACACATACATATGTGTGTGTGTGTATATATATATATATAGAGAGAGAGATATAGATATATATATATGTGTGTGTGTGTGTATATATATATATATATATATATATATATATATATATATATGTTGTTTGTGTTTTGTGCAACGTTCAATGTTTGAATTTCCCTCCCTAGTTCCGCTCCCATGCAGCATTGCTGCTGCAGGGAACGGAACTAGGAAGTCATCACACCGACGGAGGATGGACGAGCGGCGGGGATCTCAGATGGCTGGCGATCTCAGCAATGGGAGATCATCGCTGGATCGCCAGGAGAAGGTAAGAGACCGCTGCGCGCTCTGCCCATCCACCCCGAGCGTGACTCGGGGATACTGATCCTAGCATAGAAAATCCACCCCGAGTCACACTCGGGGTTACCGCTAGGAGGGTTAATAAGTGATTGGCCAGTCCTGACTGACATATTCAAGGCTTTGGATATACAGTATTTTTATATCCTTTTATATCTTTATAAACTTTCATTACCTTGTTATGCAGGTCTTTTGGCAGTTCTTTACTGCTCCTTAAGGCTCAGTATCTACCCTGCTCAGTGCATCCACGTGAGAGCTAACAAACTCACTGGCTTATTTATACACACTAATTGCAATTTAAAAAGCAACAGAGATGGGAAATTAACCTTTAATTGCCTCTTAAACCTGTGTGTGTCCCCTTGAGTGTCTGTACCAAGGCCAAACATTCTAGGGTCTGCAAACTTTTTATCAGGGCAGTTTGGGTGAATTTTGGTATTATAATTTAAAAAGGACCCAAACAACTATGTGATAAAAAAAAAAAGCTTCATATGATCAGTATCATTTAATAAAAGACAGATTTTTGGTATGATCAGTCATATTTTCACTATCCATGCCAAAATTTCACGATTTCTGCCAGGGTATGCAAACTTTTGAGCACAACTGTAAATGGAAAATCAATCCTCCTTTGTGATTTGACAGATTGTACGCTATAAAAATGAATTATCTCCCACACATATTGTATCTATTCAGAACTATCCCAGTGGTTTGAAAAATGCCAGATCTTAAGGCATTTTTAAAGAAATTGATGGGATTCCACCCAGTGCGAATAGATGAACACTACACACCTCCTAAACAAAGGAGTTGGGGTATCCTATTAAGACAATTCCTGCAGAAAAAGTATAGATTATCACACACTAAATCCTTTCATTATGCTCGGTGAATTTTCTAACTTCCCTAAAACAAGCCTCTGATTTAACTTCCACGACATAAATGAAACATCTATGCAGGAATTTTTTTCATAAGCTTGCAATTCATATCTCTAAGATCTACACTATAATAACATCTATGCCTGCCAAACTGTTATAAGTGTAAACATGGGAATGTGGCATGTGTGAGATGCTTGAACTGGATAATAGCTGGCACAGTGCGCTTCCAGGACGTGCATTAATACATCAATAATAGAAGCTAACTATAATGTAATGTTGAAATGGTATATGGTTCCAATGAGAATAGCATCCTGGGGGCCTCTCAACTGTGCTTTAGAGGCTGTGGTCAGGAGGGAACAGCTTTTCATGTCTGGTGGACATGTCCAAAAGTAAAACGCTTCTCCTCTCTACAGACATAACTATGTTGCCCAGTGGAAGAGGCACCCGGTCACTTGAGGAGTTTAATCATATTTTTATTTGTGGTGGCAAAAATCTTTATTGCTAGGTTCTGGAAGTCGCCTGTGATCCAGTTAGAACTAGTGAAAGTTAAGCTTTTGTGGCTCATGATTGAGAAACCTCTTTCGGCAATCCTAAATGATAGGATCAAACTGTTGGAGAAAACTTGGGATCCCTGGATTCAGTGGCGTAGCGTGGGGGGTGCAGGGGGGGCAGTCCGCACCGGGCGCAACATCTGAGGGGGGGCGCATCTGCAATGTCACTCTGTCTGTCTGACTTTGGCATACACAGTTCACACACTGTCTGCGGCTGCCTCCATCTTTAGGCTGGGAGATGTCCAGCGCGACCGCCCTATGGCTGAAAATGGCGGGTCGGGTGGGGCTGGACTGTGCCTCACCTGTCCATTGGTGTAGGGTGGGGTGGCATTGCAAGCCAAGCCCCGCCTATGCCGCCTCTCCTCACTGCTCAGTCAGTTTAGCAGCGAGTGAGTCAGCAGCCTGGCGCTGGTCTGTCTGCATTGAAAGGGGGCACGATGATCTCTCTGCATTGAAGGGGGGTACGCTGGTCATTCTGCATTGAAAGGGGGCACGCTGGTCACTCTGCATTGAAAGGGGGCACGCTGGTCACTCTGCATTGAAAGGGGCACTTTGGTCATTCTGCATTGAAAGGGGGCACGCTGGTAATTCTGCATTGAAAGGGGGCACGCTGGTCACTCTGCATTGAAAGGGGGCACGCTGTTCTCTCTGCATTGAAAGGGGGCACTCTGGTCACTCTGCATTGAAAGGGGGCACGCTGGTCATTCTGCATTGAAAGGGGGCACGCTGGTCTCTCTGAATTGAAAGGGGGCACGCTGGTCATTCTGCATTGAAAGGGGGCACGCTGGTCTCTCTGCATTGAAAGGGGGCACGCTGGTCATTCAAACTTGTATTTAGATGCATTTTACTTTAATTACATCAGTATTTTCACAACAAACAATACATGTGCTTAGGGGGTAAGGGTTTCTTTAACTAACCTAGTGGAAGAGACTCGAGTGCTAAAATCCCGCGAGTTAGGGGGCGCAAATTACTTGCCCTGCCCGGGTGCTGACAACCCACGCTACGCCACTGCCTGGATTAAATATCTAACCAGAAGCACGTGCTATGTTACTTTTAGCACTTTTCGGGATCGGAGAGGTTGCTCACCTCCCCTTGATCTTTCTTCCCTACTCTTTCTTTCTTTCTTTTCTTTCTCTCAGTAATTCCTACTGTTACTTTAATACAATGCTCAAAGAAGCACACAGGAGACAGTGGCCTTGGACTCCTGGCAGAGGCATAACTAGAACCTTCAGGGCCCCGATGCAAGAAACCATGAAGGGCCCCATGGACCCCTTGCCGGAGGCCCTTCCCTTCAAGCCTGGGGCTCTCCCCACTGATCCCGGGGCCCTTTACTCTCATTGCGGGCCCCTTTATTACGGTCCCTCAGAGGGACCCTTTCACATGTTCTGCAGTGGGCCCCCTTCCTGCCATCTTAGGGTCTCCCCACGGTGGTGGAATGCCAGGGCTTGGTCGCAAGTGTGACCTTTGCGATCCTGGAAGTTCACCCACTGGTGTCAGTAGTTTTATTTTTTGGTATTTTAATTGTATTTTTTATCTTTTTTTTTTTTTTACAGTGTCACTGACTATGACTCTGTCTATTCAGAAAAGGAAGGAGCTGGTAAATTACATATTGCACAGTCGGGGGGGGGGGCCAGAGGAGCACACAGGGGCCCAGAGACAGCAGGACACAAGTGAACTGGATAGGAGGAGTGGTGGGGGCAGCTTACAGAGGAACCGATCTCCCCCATTTTCCTCCTGCAGCTACAGAGGAAAAATGAGGACAGTGATTTCTCTACATGCTGCCCCCTATCCAAGTGTGCAGGGGAGTCACACAGGCCCCCTGGAGCATGGGGCCCGGTTGTAATTCCAACTCCTGTAGTTACACCCCTGACTCCTGGGAAGGCTCATTCCCTACTATGCGAGACCCCTAGATATCTATTTAACCCCGTGAAACTAGCATGACTCCAATCTACAAACTACGGCCACCTTCGCTTGATAAGTATTCTGTCTTGTCTGTAGAGCAGTGATCTAGTGGGACTTTTTATATTCAGACAACCTCTAGATAGACATAACAATGAGCCATTGTTAATATACAGCCACCCAGGAATTCATGGGTTTATATCCTTTTTTTTTTTTTTTTAATAAACTTCCGGAAAATTACAAATACATCTATTTTCTTCTTTGTCTTTCTCCTCTGTATGGGAAAAGCTCTTTCTGCAATAGCTTATGAATCACTTGTCCTTTTCAAATATAACTAATAAAAATGATTGGAAACAAAATTGATGTCGCAACCTACACTACAAGTCATTTCTTCTAAAGGGGCCAATACCAGATTCTGAGGCCAAGAATACTTTTTCAATGTACACTGTTACATATATTGATAATTTTGTTCCAAAGGCTCATTTTCTTTGAGTATTTTCGTACAAGTTTATCAACTTTTAAAAATTTGTAGGCACTTTTTGAATCAAGACCTAGTGTTCGCTTCTAGTTTTCTGTCAAATTCAACAATTTCAAAGGGATGTATTTAATTATTCATATGAATATATCTACGCGTGTGTAAAATATGCTATAAGTCAAGTTTTTAAAAATAACCTTTCTCTGTCGCTCATTGACAGACGTAGTCCTCCTTGATTAATATCAACTCGGGTTATACTGCCCTACAGGAGTAGGACTAGACAGGAAAGAAAACGTTCTGGCCACACCTTAGGGGCACTCCCAGAGGGTATATCCTCTCACTTCCTGCTACAGGATATCAGTTTTTTTCTGTCTAGTTAGGAGTAAGGACATAAGTTCCTTGCTGGGATCTTTGGTCCTGGCAAGATTTTTTTAGAAATACTTTTTTAGGCAGCTTTTCTTCTCCAGTGTTCCTGTGAGATCTTCAAGCAAGTACGCTGAAACTGGGCGACGGGCTGGATGTTGAGATCCAGTGGTCACCCCAGTTCAGCCTACGAGCGCGTGCAGGCCATAGCTCCGCGCTGGGTCGGCCGCGACATAGTCCCACTGGACGGGGACTGACCCTGCGAGTTAAACGTCTCGCCTGGTGGCCAATGACCAGTTGCAAACTGGATCACGGCGTCCGTATTGGTCGACAGCCCCCCCACCCCGGTGGAGAGGGGTTCTGTCAGGAGTTGGCGCCCGCCTGGTTTCCGGTATGGTGAGTAGAATGTTCCCCCTCTCCCCCTGTCGGGTTTGCTCGTGGACGCGGGCCCCTCTCTGGGATGGTCGGACACTCAGTTTCTGGGTCCCCCCTCTATCCTATAACAGGTCACAGATCCCCCAATTTGAGTGTGATTTTGTGAATAAGAAACCAGGAGGCTTGTTTTGGGAGCTGACTATCTAAAGTCATTATATGACTGTAAGGGTGACTGAAGTCAGTGGCAGACTACTAAAAGGCATTACTATTGAGGTATAGAGGTATCCTACCTGTCATAGTGTGTATACAGGCCTATGCCTGAGTTACTGCATCCGCAGGTCGCCATCCCTCCAGAAAGCCGGTCACTTCCACAGGCCGCACAGCCTCCCACAGGCCGCACAGGCCGAGGACACCTCCTGCAGGCCGCACAGGCCGAGGACACCTCCCGCAGGTCGCACAGGCCGAGCGCGCACTCCCGCAAGCCGCACAGGCCGAATGCACACCTCCCGCAGGCCGCTGCTAGCTTGCAAGCCGCCGCTATCCTACACAGGCCGCCGCCATTTTCCTGCAGATCGCACGGGGCCGCCATATTGGCGTAGCCTCGTGTCTCTAGCATGGGAGCGGCAATGTTTGAGGTGACCAAACACCTCGAGGAGCTATGGGGAGGCGCCGGAAGGCGTGTAAAGGGGCGGAGCCGCCTCCTTGGCCCGGGAAAGCAAGCCAAAGACTTCCTGTTTGTAACAGACAGTGCTGGAAGCAGGTTGATAAGAAACTTCTGTGCATCAGGTGAGCCTTGGGGTCTCTCTCTCTCTCTCTCTCTCTCTCTCTCTCTCTCTGAGGGGTCCAAGCAGGTACACTGAGGGGCGCTATTGCGCTGGGGGACTAAGTAAAAAAAAAAAAAAAATGTTTTTTCTTGCAATTAATTTTTTGTGTTTGCTGGCAAGTGTCTTGTTAATCATGAACCCTGCCACACATGTATCCCCACCTGATCCCCTCGAGGTGGCCGCAGGACCCTCCAGTACCCCACTTGTGAAGATGCATTATCAGCAGTTTGGAGTCTTTGGTATCCCGGGTGGAGGTAGCCAGTCAGGGACGGGGGTCAAGAAAAGCGACCCCCGCCTACCCCTATTTCATCTGATACTTCAGATACGGATTCTGAGCTGGTCATTGCAGCCCCTTTTCTGGGGTTGTTGTCTCAGGTACGGTCTCCTCAGACAGTGAGGAGGACGGTTCTGCCTCCGCCATAGCACAAGAAGCGTTGGTGGAGGCACTAGTTGTGTCTGTCCACTAGTTGTGTCTGAGATTACACTGGCAGAGGTAGCTGAGACTGATATTCCTTTTTTGGTACTAGCAAGCCTACCAAAATGGCGAAGGGTTTCCCTTGCCCAAATGGGGTCGTCCGAAAACGAACCCCTGATATTTCCAAACGCATTGCTAGGCACTATCAGTTTGAGGTATCCCTCATTATAAGATGGACGGTACCACCAATAGTGGACTCACCTTTTTCCAGACTAAATAAAGCCACTGTTATCCCGTTGGAGGACGCTCCGTCCTTTAGGGATCCGGTGGATCGAAAAGTGGAAGCGGAATCCCACTCCATTTTTTCCCTGATAAGGTCAACCTTCAGGCCAGTGGTTGCCATTGGTTTAGTCTCACAAACTTCGACAGAATGGGCCCCCACCCATCTCTAGGGTGGGGGGACGTCTTCACCGGTTTCCGGATCCATGGCTTTCCAGAATCCCAGATAAAGGGGTTTGCGAGGTCATACGGTCGGGATACAAGATTTCGATCACTTCCACCGGTGCGATTCTTCCCTTCCAATATTCGACATCCCCGGGTCGCTTAAAAAGCTTTGCGGGGGACAGCTTGATGCAACAGGGAGTGGTAGTTCCCATTCCTTGGACAGTTTCAGGGGTTCTAGTCGAACCTGTTCACAATGCCCAGGAAAAAGGGCTAGGTGCGTCCAATTCTGGTCTTGGGAGAGATGAAGTACATCCGTACAGTGGTGGCCTCCCTGCATCAGGGGGATCTCCTGGCGTCCATAGACATTTAGGATGCCTATCTTCAGATCCCCATCTTCACAGGCTGGTTCCCACCAGGACACTGAACTATCTGGGCCTAATTTTGGATACATCCTTGCCAAGAGTGTTTCTCCATGCGGAGAAACTCCAGAAGATTCAGTCAATGATTCGGATGTTGCTGTCCGTCAACTGGCTGGGACTGATGGTTGCCTCCTTAGAGGCAGTACCGTTTGCCCAGTCTCATACCCTAATTCTCCAAGAGGAGATTCTTCTCAAATGGAATCGGAATCCCGATTCCCTGGACAATCGGATCTGATTGAGCGAGTGGACCAGGGAGGCTCTGGTCTGGTGGCTTCGGTCTCCGATGCTCAGCCAGGGGAAGTCATTTCTTCTGATAAATTCCAGGTTACCGATAAATGTGTTGGAACTGACAGCGATCAGACTTTGTCCGATTTACTGGACCGAGCAGCTCCAGGGCAGCCCGGTTCGGATCCAATCGGACTATGCCACGGTCATGACTTATGTCAATCACCAAGGGGCACCAAGAGTGCCCTGGCGGCCATAGAAGTGGTCAACATTCTTTATTGGGCGGAACAGTTGTTCCGGCTCTCTCCGCGATATTCATCCCGGGGGTGGACAGGCAGATTATCTCAGCCGCCAGATTCTGGATCAAGAGGAATAGTCTCTTCATCCAGAGGTATTTCACCAGCTGTCCCTTCATTAGGGCACCCCGGATATGGATCTGTTGGCATGTCGGCTCAACAGGGCTCGCGCCCGCGATCCTCTAGCGGACGCAGCAGACGTGCTGAGCGCCCCGTAGGGGCAGTATCAGCTATTATATGTCTTCCCCCTCTCAAGTTGCTGCTGAGATTTCTCCGCAGAATAGAGGTGGAGGGAACTCCAGTTATCCTAGAAATTCCGGGCTGGCCTCGTCAAGCCGGGTACGCCGACTTAGGCAGGCTAGTTGCGGACGCTCCTTGGAGACTTCCTCTCGGGGAGGATCTGCGGTCTCAAGGACCGATCTTCCATCATGCTTTACAGTGGCTGGTTTTAACGGCCTGGCCATTGAGACCCAGGTACTGAAGGACAGAGGATTGTCAGCTTCAGTTATTCCTACTCTAATTAAAACAAGGAAAGCGACTTCCAGCAAAGTCTATTATCGCACGTGGAAGACTTATATTGCGTGGTGTGAATCTTTGGGATTTCCCCCACGTACCTATTTGGTGACCCGAATTTTGGCTTTTCTGCAAAAGGGGGTTAAGCAGAAACTATCCTTGAGCACCATCAAGGGTCAGGTTTCAACGTTAGCAATCTTCTTTCAGAAGCCGCTGGCTACTCATTCCTTGGTGCGGAATTTCATCCAGGGGGTGCGGCACTTGGCTCCGCCAGTGCGCGCGCCCTTACCGCCCTGGGATCTTAATTTGGTTTTGTCGGTTCTGCAGAAACCTCCCTTTGAAAATATCAGGGAGATTCCCTGGCTTACATTATCCCAGAAGGTGGCCTTCTTGGTGGCTATCACTTCTGCACGCAGGGTGTCAGAACTGGCTGCATTATCATGCCATTCCCCATATCTAGTGGTTCATAGGGATAAGGTAGTTCTTCATCCGAAGCCATTCTTTCTTCCTAAGGTGGTTTCAGATTTTCATCTGAATGAAGATATTGTGCGACCTTCCTTGTGTCCTAAGCCCAATCATCCTTGGGAATGTGCGTTGCATTCCTTGGATGTAGTTTGGGCAATCAGGGTATACCTGAAGACTACGGAATCGTTCCGTAAAACGGATTCAATTTTGTGATCACGGATGGCCCCAGAAAGGGGTTGCCTGCATCTGCCGCGACTATCTCCAAATGGATTAGGCAGACGGTGGTGCAGGCTTATTCTATTAAGGGTCGGAATCCTCCGTTCCCTGTTAAGGCGCACTCCACTCAAGCGCTCAGTACTTCCTGGGCCTACCGCCATCAGGCGTCAGTGGTCCAGGTTTGCAAGGCGGTTACCTGGTCGTCGGTGCATACCTTTACAAAATTTTATAAAGTTGATGTGATGGCATCGTCAGATGCCTCTTTTGGCCGCAAGGTTTTGCAGGCCGCAATTTGAGGAGACCGGTGGTCTACCTCGAGGGTTTTTTTCCGTTGGAATTTCAGTTGAGTCTCAGCTTTTGATTGATGAGCCTTTAAAACTTCTAGTTGGCACCGGTTGGGCCTTCTAGATTGGATTTTGATTTCCATTTTCCCACCCCTCATTTGTGGCACTGCTTTGGGACGTCCCGAGTTGATATTAATCAAGGAGGACTACGTCTGTCAATGAGCGACAGAGAAAAATGGATTTTTGTAAGATCTTACCGTAAAATCCTTTTCTCTTAAGCTCATTGACAGACGTAGTACCCGCCCCTCTGTTTTCTGAGTTGGGTTGGGTAAAATTCTCTAAACACTGCTTTGTGACATAACTGATATCCTGTAGCAGGAAGTGAGAGGATATACCCTCTGGGACTGCCCCTAAGGTGTGGCCAGAACGTTTTCTTTCCTGTCTAGTCCTACTCCTGTAGAGGGCAGTATAACCCGAGTTGATATTAATCAAGGAGGACTACGTCTGTCAATGAGCTTAAGAGAAAAGGATTTTACGGTAAGATCTTACAAAAATCCATTTTTATTTATTCAGTCTTTATTAAACTGCGGTTTAATATGTCAATTAAAGGAAAAGTCAACCCTAAACTAAAATCCCTGCATCTATAGACCTCCATGATCTAACTCTAACCTATCTAGCCATGTAAGGCCCCTTTCACACAGGCGGACCGTTCAGATCCGCCTGTCTGTTTTTTTGGCGGATCTGAACGGTCCCCCCATGCATTCCTATGGGGCATCGGATGTCAGCGGAGACATGTCCGCTGACATCTGACCCGATCCGATCCGTCAAATCTGGAAGGATGGAAACCCTATTTTCCATCCGTCCAGCGGATCGGATGGGATCGGGTGAGAACGGACTGACGGTCCGTTGACATCCGATTTCCCCCATAGAGATGCATGGGGAACTGACAGCTGTGTCTCCGCACACAGCGCGGAGACACAGCTGTCCTCCTGCTGCTCAGCGGGGGATCGGCAGCTCGATCCCCCGCTGAGAAAAACGGACTCCGTCCAACGGATGGAGTGTGTGAAAGGAGCCTAAAGAAGAAATCAGTATACATACCTTTTTGAAGCCAATCAGACCTGATCTCCAGCAACGGAAGCTCTGCAGAGGACACGGCCGACAATGGCTGTGAAATGAATGGGAAGTCGTGGCTGACAGCTCAGCGTGGGATCAGGTCTGCTTCAAAAAAGATATTATAGACACAAATTATTAAAGCTGTTCAATACTTCTTTTTTTTTTTTTTTATGCAAGAAGTGGAAGCACCTGAATTTGGCTTGCAATCTGCCTCCAGGTGCTCTCTGTACCATGGGGCTTAAGCTAGATATACGCAGGCCGAAAATCGCCAAAAACAGACAGTTCAGCAGTTACTAGCCAGCTTTCGAGTCCGTGTATACAGCGCCTCTACTAGCTCCTGTCGGAAAAGCATGCTGGAAAACTAGCCATCTGATCAGCAGTCGCAGCCACTTGCCAGAACACAATAGCTCAGCGGGGAGATTGCTGCACTAACATTGGATGTGTTAGTACTGCGATCTGTAAGTTTTTTTTTTGTTTTTCTTTTCCCCCCAGCGAAAAAAAAACTAAACGCTTCCTATGTGTACCCAGCATTGAAGTGGTGGAGCATGAAATGGAAGAAGCCCATCAGTTGTGCCGCATTGCAAGAAACCATGCTGATAGGCAGAGAAAATACAAGATGATGAGTTTATCGGTTTGCCATTTCTCATTTCATAGGGGTAGAGTAAGATTCAATTTGTGGATATGTATACAGGACTGTGTGGAACAAGTGCTTACCAAAAACAGAGCCCTGGTGGTGGTGCACACTGTGAATGTTTTGTATACATATACACACTCTCTTTTATATTGTTATATTTATTTTACAACTTTTTCATAAGTACTACACTAGGAATATCTTTGATTTTTGGGGAGTATTTATCCCATTTTCAGTCTTGCCATCCACATGCTGTTTTCACCATTGGAATTGTCTGTTTGCTGTCATCCCAAATAAAAAAATATCATCCATCTCCTTGAAGGGAATGCTCAGAAGGATTCACTGGTCTTTGAAAGAGTGTATCAATGTGCTTTAATGAAATATTAAAGTTCATGGTATATTTCAGCTAGTGCCCATTCTAAAATGGAATGTGGGCTCTTGCAATGACATTAACAAGTCATACTAACACACCACATTCATACATCCTTGACACTTGGCAGTTGGAATTTTGCATATAGACTACAGACACATTAGTAGGTGTTTACATATTAAACACACCTCATTCATTCATCCTAGACACTTAACAAGTTAGGCCTCGCATACAGATTACAGACAACACCTGAACACAATGAAAATTACTTACATATTAACACATCAGACAGCTGAACAGAGACGGAGCGGCTTTTCCACAAACGCAATTTCAGACACGAGACACCCCACATTGACAGAGATGTATAGGGAAAACAAAAGCCTTTTCATGTATTGTTTTAGTAGAGATATATTCTATTGTTAAACTGACCCATGAATTGTAACTAGTTTAAACTAGTATTTGCCGCTCAAATTTCCCATAAATATGTGAGCCGAACATGAAATAAATTAGATGTATCTACATTAAGCTTAAGTTGCTATGTGTCGTTGCATCTCCTGGCCAGCGAGGGGAAATTCACTACACAGGGGGAGTTAGGACTGAAGAGTCGTGAATCATCTTATATCTGCCTCTTGACGTAAATGAGCTAACAGTCTTGGATGATTCTACTGAGCCCAGTTTGCTGCCTATAATCTGTGCAGCATTGCATTCCAGTGAGTGCATTTGGATTAGTGGAGGGACATGTTTGTGAATCTCTGTTGATCAGTCCGGATAGAACTAAACACATGACTAAGGATTGTTGTCCCTATTTGAACTGTTATTATTATATATTGTTTTGGGGTGTAATTGTAAGTATGTCCATGCTGTGTGTGATTAAAAAACGTGTTAAATTTACAGCATTTAAAATAATCTGTCTTCATTTTCCAAAAAAAAATCACAATATATTTGCAATTTCAAAAAACTCACTATGCCTTTTACTGAATATATTGGACTTTCTACTTTCCAAAAAGGGGTCATTTTGGGAGATATTTGTACTGTTCTGGCACTTTAGGGCCTCAGAAAAAGGGGTGAGCAGGCAGTACATCAGGACTGATCAATTTTCAAATATATATATACCATAGTTTGTAGGCTAACTTTTACACATTTAAAAAAAAAAAACGAAAACTAAGAAAACGTTGTCTTTTTTTCAAATTTTTAAATTGTTTTTTCGTAGCAAAAAGTCAAAGACCCAGTGGTGATTAAATACCATCAAGAGAAAGCTCTGTCTGTCTCAAACATGATACAAATTTAATTTGGGTACAGTTTTGCATGGCTGAGTAATTGTAAGTCAAAGTATAACAATTCTGAAAGTTTAAAAATGGCCTGGACTGGAAGGGGGGAAAGTGTCCAAGGTAGATAATTTAGTATAGGCTACGTTGTCCTTGTCTACATGAGGAATAAGGAAGTGGGAACAAGTACAGACTGAACCCCCACCCCCCCCCAAAAAAAATCCAAATGTGTAAAGCAGGGGGGGGGGGGGTTATTATTATATATATATATATATATATATATATATATATATATATATATAAAATGTCTAAAATGTTAGCTTTAAGCTGTGCTTGAAGAGGTTATCCTGTAAGATGCTTGTAATCATGCTGTTGACATGCTGTAATCAGTCCTGTTGGGACTTTGGCTCTATAAGACTTGTGCTTTCAGAGTTTCTTCCCATTTAAAAATGGTACTTGATGGTGTAAGAAACGCTGGTTTTCATTACAGGAAAGACCTCTAATGGTCTATTTTCCTTTAAACACTTTAAGCCTGGAGGATTTGGCTGCTTAATGACAAGGCCCTACTTTACAATTCGGCACTGTGTGATTTTAACGGACAATTGCGCGGTCGTGCGACGCTGTACCCAAACGAAATTGACAACCTTTTTTTCCCCCACAAATAGAGCTTTCTTTTGGTGGTATTTGATCACCTGTGCGATTTTTTATTTTCTGTGCTATAAATAAAAAAAAGAGTGACAATTTTGAAAACAATATTTTTCACATTCTTTTATATAGAATTCTCATAAAAAATGTAAAAATCTTAATTTTTTAACATTTTAGGCCAATTTGTTTTCTGCTACATTCTTTTGGTAAAAAAAATCGCAATAAGTGTATTTTGATTGGTTTGCGCAAAAGTTATTGCGTTTACTAACTACGGGAAAGATTTGTAATTCTTATTTTATTTTTTACTAGTAATGGCGGTGATCTGCAATTTCTTGCGGGACTGCAACATTGCGGCGGACAGATTGGACCCCTAACTGACATTTGACACTTTTGGGAGTACCAGTGACATTACTACAGTAATCAGTGCTAAAAATATGCACTGTTACTGTAAAAATGACACTGGCAGGGAAGGGGTTAACAGTATGGGTGATCAAGGGGTTAAATGTGTCCCTAGGGGTGTGATTCTAACTGTCAGGGGGCGTGGCTTGTGAAGTAATCACAGACATGCGATCCTATATAGCCTCTGTGATCACTTCAGGGAGAATGACAGACGGCTGTGTTTAAATCAGCCGTCTGTCCTTCTCTCTCAGCTGCGGGAGATGGCAAGTGGCCGGCGGCCATCGGAGCCGCCGGTCACATGCACTGGCTCCCCGGCTGATGAGCGGGGGCGGGAGCGCGTCAGCGAGGGCACTCGCTCGCCCCTAGTCTCTCCTGAGCGAGCGAGGTAGTACTACGTCGGTTTGTCCAGGAGCGACTGCCTGCCGCAGTAAATCTGCGGTGAGCGGTCATTAAGTGGTTAATTGCCTTTTCCTCAAAATTTTGAGAGCATATATGAGAGTGGCGCTAAATATAAGCACCATGTTTTTGGGGAGGCATGATGCTTGGCTTGATTGCATGTGCCCAGCATGGAGACTGAGCTGTTGCTGACAGTTCCTGGTCTTGGACAGACTGTTGGGAGCCAGGAGGAGGAGCTCCTGTTCATGTGGTTACTGTGGTAGCCAATCACAATGATCACTTGTTTTATACATTTCCCTGCTCTTCTTTCTCCTCTCTAGATGAGAAGTCTGTGGGAAAATAAGACTACTTGGGTCAGTGTTCGTGTTCGTGTTTTAGGTAGGTTAAAAATTAGTACAGACAATAAATATGCATACATATATGTGGAATCCTCATGCAAGTCAGGATAAGGGGTATTCATTTTGGGTTGTTTTAACAGGAAAAATCCATTGCCATTAAGCACCGAATGAAGGCCCAATTTCTTCTGAACAAAACAAGGTATAATTCACTTGTATACATTTTGTTGCAGACATGTACAGGTATACTAACACATGCTAATGTTGCAAAACTAGGTTCGGGCATTAATCATTTGAACACTGGGCATTTTCTGGCACTATTTGTTTCTATGTTTGTTTTTGTTTTTTGCTAGAAACTTTTTTAGAACCCTCAGAAATTGTATATTTTTTAAAGCAGAGGCCATAGAGAATAAATTGGTGGGTTTTGCAATTTTTTATGTCACACTATTTCCGCAGCAGTTTTTCAAACGCAGTTTTTGGGGAAAAAAATACACTTTTTTAAATTGTATTGCAGGAAAACACAACACATAACGCTTTTTTTTTGTAAAATATAAAAATTTGTCACTCCTAGTAAATAGATACCAAACACGCTTTAAAATTCCGCACAACGGCGACTAGCACTGGGGCGCCGGAGCACTTTAAAAAAATAAAATAAATATATATATATATATATATATATATATTTATTTTTTTACACTGTTGCTTTCATTTTTTTTTTATTGCTTTTTTTAATCGCTTTTATTGCGGTCACAAGGAATGTAAACACCCTTGTGACAGCAATAGGCATGTGATAGGTACTCTCTATGGAGGGATCTGGGGTCTAGGAGACCCCAAATCCCTCCTTTTCAATTGAAAGCATTCAAAACGCCAAGATCAGCGTTTTTGAATACTTTAGATTTTCAAAAAATGGCACCGTTAACATGCCAGTAAACCGGAAGTGATGTAATGTCATTGCTTCCGGGTTACCATAGCAGGGACCTATTCTGGCTGATTCTGGCTTTCTTCAGGTCTCCGACTAGCTGGCGGATGTCCTGGCTAGTGGTTTGGGTCCCCCTGTGGGACGGGAGAGCCTGAGCGAGCCTCAAAAAGTGGCGGGGGGGGGGGGGCGTCCCCTCCCGCTTTTTGTAATAACTGAGCAGCTAGTTAAAAAAAAACAGGACCTCGGTACAACTATTTGAAGTCAAATGACGTACCAGGTACGTGATTTGTCGGCAAGTGGTTAAGATATGTTTTTACCTTGGCCATGAAGGAGTTAATGTACTTTAAATACTATAGAAAAGTTGTTACTAATTTTCAGTGTTTGACAAGCTAAACATTTTTAATACTCTTACTTTTGTACCATTTCATGTTATTTAATGCACTTGCATTGCTTCCTTTAAAAAATGAAAAAAAAAAATGGGAAAAATGCTGATGTTCTAAAGTTGTTGACCGTGTGTGTATGTGTATAAACCGGTATGGTTAAGGACCAGAAAAGCAGGCCTCTGCCATAGAGCAGCAAACGGGAAATACATTCAGGCATGCACACTACCTTAAAATGGATCTAAACCCCATTCATCAAATTTGACCTGGGCTCATCTATCTGTAGTGTTTACTTATCTCTCTTCAAAGCCCTAAGTGGCTTTCTCTTGCTCCTTCTGCTATCAGCAAGATAACTTCTGACAAGCTCTCCATCAACTGCGATAAAACCAGGCTGAATTTTGTGTCAGCAAGGGTGTTCTAAATAGATTAGTAGAGAGATGGTCTATTCACAGCACAGCTCTTCATGTTTCTGCCTATGTGCAGAGGGGGGGGGGGGGTGTGCCTTTCCTCCAATCAGCTGTGTTAGTGTGTGGAAAGATCCACACCCACAGGTGAATCAGGAAGAGAAAATTCTAACAGGCTGTGCACTTTCTATGCACTTTCTAAACAGTCTAGAAAGCTGAAGACAGCACAAATACAAGTAAGGCCTCATGCACACTGGACGTTTTTGGAGCTGCTGTTAGCAGCGTCAGATGTTTTTTTTTTGCAGCTGCAGAATGCCCATCCATGTTATTCTATGGCCTCATGCACACATAGAGCTTTTAGGAGCTCCAAGTGGCATAGGCGTTTTACAGCTCCAAATAAAACCCAGGAACTGTGCGTTCTGGAGCTGCAGCGTCAAGCTGTAAAAACGTCTGATGCTGCTAAAGGCTGCATAACGTTGCTTAACGTGCGTTAAGCCACGTTGTATGCTTTTTTTTCTTCCTTTCAAAATCAATGGTTCCCTATGGGAGCCTATCGATTTGAATGGAAGTCGCACCGCAAGTCAGATCAGGATGATCCGACTTGCGGCGCGACTTGCACTTTGAGAATCTTGAGAGCCGGTTCACACTGGGGCGACCAAGTCGCCGTGGGTCGCCTGCCATAGATTAGCACAGGACCCGTTCTAATAGGAGCGACACAAGTCGCTCCGACTTAGAAAAAGGGTCCTGTACTACTTTGGGGCGACCTGCATTGACATCAATGATATGAAGTCTGTGCATGCCGCTCCGAGGTTGCAGTGCGCGCTGTGCACCGTGACTTCACAGGTTCCCCCGGCAAGTCGGGTCGCTCCTATGTGAACCGGCTCTGAGGGGGAACTCCACGCCAAAATGGGGAAAAAAACAGCGTGGGGTTCCCCCCCAGGTTCCAAACCAGGCCCTTGAGTCTGGTATGGAATTTGAGGGTAGCCCCACGCCGAAAAAACGGCGTGGGGTCCCCCCTAAAATCCATACCAGACCCTTATCCGAGCATGCAGCCCTGCAGGCCAGGAAAGGGGAGGGGACGAGCGAGCAGCCCCACCCCCCTGGACTATACCAGGCCACACGCCCTCAACATGGGGGGTGTGGGTGCTTTGGGGCAGGGGGGGCTCTGCACCCCCCACCTCAAAGCACCTTGCCCCCATGTTGATGAGGATAAGGGCCTCATCCCCACAACCCTGGCCGGTGGTTGGGGGGGTCTGCGGGCAAGGGGCTCATCGGAATCTGGAAGCCCCCTTTAACAAGGGGGCCCCCCAGATCCCAGACCCCCTCCCTATGTGAATGGGTATGGGGTACACTGTACCCCTACCCATTCACCCCATAAAAGGCAGTGTGTGTAAATAACGACAGGAGACGTTTTGAAAAGTTTATTAAACATCTTCACCCGGTCTTCTCCGCTCCGGTCTTCTCCTCTCTGCTCTTCTGGTCTTGTCCTCTCCACTCTTCTGCTCTTTTGCTCTTCTGCTCTTTTGCCTCCTCTGGCCTTCTTCTTCCTTGGGTCCTCCTCCTCCGCTGTCACCGGTGATTATGCCGGTCTCTGCAGCTTATTATATAGTCATTAGGGGCGGGACCTCCCGGTGACGTCACCGGGAGGCCCCGCCCCTAATGGCTATATAACAAGCTGCAGAGACCGGAGACTGGCATATTAACCGGTGACAGCGTCGGAGGAGGACCCGAGGAAGAAGAAGACCAGAGAAGGCAAAAGAGCAGAAGAGCGGAGGGCAGAAGAGCGGAGAGGACAAGACCAGAAGAGCGGAGAGGAGAAGACCGGAGCGGAGAAGACCGGATGAAGATGTTTAATAAACTTTTCAAAACGTCTCCTGTCGTTATTTACACACACTGCCTTTTATGGGATGAATGGGTAGGGGTACAGTGTACCCCATACCCATTCACATAGGGAGGGGGTCCGGGATCTGGGGGGCCCCCTTGTTAAAGGGGGCTTCCAGATTCCGATGAGCCCCCTGCCCGCAGACCCCCACAACCAGCAGCCAGGGTTGTGGGGATGAGGCCCTTGTCCTCATCAACATGGGGGCAAGGTGCTTTGAGGTGGAGGGTTCAGAGCCCCCCCTGCCCCAAAGCACCCACACTCCCCCATGTTGAGGGCGTGTGGCCTGGTATGGTCCAGGGGGGGTGAGGCCGCTTGCTCGTCCCCTCCCCTTTCCTGGCCTGCCGGGCTGCATGTTCGGATAAGGGTCTGGTATGGATTTTGGGGGGGACCCCACACCGTTTTTTTCGGCGTGGGGCTACCCTCAAATTCCATACCAGACCCAAAGGGCCTGGTTTTGAACCTGGGGGGGAACCCTACGCCGTTTTTTTTCCCCATTTTGACGTGGAGTTCCCCCTCAAGATTCTCACAGCGCAAGTCGCGCCGCAAGTGGGATCATCCTGATCGGACTTGCCGTGCGACTTCCATTCAAATCAATAGGCTCCCATAGGGAACCATTGATTTTGAATGGAGGCAGAAAAAACGCTGCTAAAAGATACGTGGCCAAACTTGCAATAACGCTAATGGAAAAAGCTACTGAAAGCACGTTTTTACAGCTGCTTTTTCCCGGCGTCAAGAAACAGCTTTGGCGCTCGTTTTTATGACACCCTGTGTGCATGGAGCCTAAAACTTATCACCTGAGGCTGTTCACTTCACTGAATATATGTGAGGGTTTACATCCACTTTAAAAATCCCTCCTAGCAGCATCTTTTGAGCATTTGTTTGCTGCTTCTCCAGTGTTATCCTATGTGTCCATGCACACTACATTAGTCTAGAAGTTTTTTTCAGCTTCTAGCAGCAGACAAAAAATCTTTTTTTGCGTTTTTGGGAGTGATTTGCCAGCAGAAGAAAATGCTGAACACTCCTAACTGCTGCTAAAACCTGGCAAAAAAATGTAATGTTTGTTTTTTATCTAGCGTTTTTCTGGCTTTTTTTTTTTTAAGCTCATGATGTGCATGGAACCAGATATTTAGAATGGTTGTCAGCTCAGATTTGGCAGAAACCATTGGGGCTCTGGTATGCCCATCTACAGTCTTATCAGTAGTGTTCTAATAGGAGAGATGCAATTCTCTGAAGTAATTACATATGGTAATTAACCACTTGCCAACCAGGCCAATTCTAACACTTCTCTCCTACATGTAAAAATCATCATTTTTTTTTCTGGAAAATTAGTCAGAACCCCCAAACATTTATATATATATTTTTTAGCAAACACCCTAGGGAATAAAATGGTGGTCGCTGCAACTTTTTATGTTACGTGGTATTTGCGCAGCAATTTTTCAAATGCTTTTTTTGGGAAAAAACTTTCATGAAAAAAAAAAATCACTAAAGTTAGCATGACTTTTTTGTATAATGTGAAAGATGATGTTACGTCGAGTAAATAAATACCCAACATGTCCACATTCACTTCTTGGACCTTAATATCGCCGTCCGAGAGAATGCTTTGATAACAACCACCTATTATACCGGAGCGGCTTTATCGGCACTGACAGCTTCCACCATCCTTATTGGCTGAGGTCGGTGCCGAAGAGCCAATTTATAAGAGTCCGGAGGAACTGTGCCCATTTAGATGATTTTTTTCAAGTCACAGATTCTGAGGGGAAAGTTCATCGATAAGGGATACTCTAATGTCGAACTGGATAATGATCAATGAAGTGGCAAATATAAACAGGTCTAACATGTTAAAAGATACCCCGAAAGTAAAGGAATTCAATGTGGGATTTGGAACCTCCTTTGTAACTTCCTATACCCAACAATATAGGGATATTAAAATAATTTTTTCCCAACACTGGAAGGTACTGAGAAATGATAGGGTTTTGTCATCGGTGGTGGGAGAACAACCCATGGTGGTTTATAGGGGGGCTCCCCCTCTTAGACTGAGGGTTGCACCAAACATCATTGATCGGCCTTAAGAACTTCCAATCTTTTTCCTGAAATAAAAGGTTTCTTTCCGTGCAGGAAATGTGTGGTTTGCAAGGCCAATTACATTAAGGACAGGAAGGTTAGTTCCTTCCAATCGCGGACCACACATAAAATTTATCCAATTGATAATTTCATCACATGTTCTACCAAGAACGTGGTGTACCAATATGTTGGGAGGACCATCAGGACAATGCAAGTTAGGGTTAACGAGCACCTTGGCAATATCCGACGTGGCTTTCCGAAGCACAGTGTGTCTAGGCACTATTTGGAATGCCATGATAAGAAGGCCATTGGCACAAGAATCATAGTTATTGATAGATTCATCTCCCATTGGAGGGGGAGTAATGTGAAACGGGAGATCTCCCAAAAGGAGACCCGCTGGATCTATGATAAGAGCTATACGCCCCATGGCCTTAATGTGGACTGGGATGTCAACTGTTTTATAAACAACAGCTGATCGGCCTGTTGTTTCTTTCAGTTGATGTCTCACTCCAATTTACATCATCCTTGGATTCATGCATCTTCAGACCAATTTTATAATTTTTGTCTATATTTTATATGTATTAGATCCATTTCATAGGTATATTAGGTATATGATCTTAACAAAATGTTTTATTTCTTATACTATTTTTAACTGATTTTGGTTTGTGATATGGATTTTTGTCCTGTTGTGCGCCTTTTAATATATGTATGCACAATATGGTCATGTCCACTATTAAGATTTCTACATGTTTTGAGGTGCGTGGCCGGACCGGCCATGTGAGAGGACTCAGCTCACGGAGCTCCCGACATTAATCCTTCCATAAGATCCTTTCCTCGGCCGGATAACCATAATTAGTGGACTGATCGTTCTCAGGGGGTCCCCCTGAGTCTATTGCTGCCTCTTGCTCCCGGATGTGTACCTGAAAACCAGAGGTCCTGGACCGTGGGGAGAGCTCCGCTCCGCCGGATTACCATCCCTTGCCATCCTACCTCTGCCTCCCATCATCGGGCTCCAGCTCGCCTCCCGGAGACTTTATTTCATCCCTGCCACGGAATCCTGCCTGTATTTTTTGCAGGGGACTCGTGGAGATCCGGACCGAGACCTAGTTACCGGCTGAAGCCACGGCCTTTCCTACGGCAGGCGGACGATCGCGGCGGTGCCTCGGCGGACGTGGTAAGCGGCTGTACTCCCTCCTTTGCTCGCTGCTCACCCTGGACTGTTCTTTGTATTAGGTTCTCCTGGACTCTGTAGACACCCTGCATGTCCCGATCGGGCGCTGCTATGACCCGCGGGAGCAAGCAGAAGGACGGCTCTGTCCCTGGTTCGGCCGGTCAGGATGTCGCCGGCGTGGGGACTCCGCAGCACTCATCCCAAGAACCTGACGGGCAGAAAGACACAGGCTCAAAGCCCAAAACACTGTACACAGGGGGAAAGGACAGCGCTGGTGACATCCTGCTGCATGCTAAAAAGTTGTGTGACATCCCGGGACCCAGCGATGTGGAGTCTGCACCCCCGACAGCACAGGCACTCGGACGGTCAGCAGGGCCTGGGGGATATGGAACTGCCTGAGCAGCCTGAGTTCAGTGCTGAGCTGGAGGGAGACATGCTGGAGGGGACTCAGCCCACCTTGGGATACATTCTTCAAGCTGTACAGAAATGCACAGCTTAAGTGAACACTGTCAAGGACAGATTGGGGGGTCTCACGGAGGAAGTGGCCCTTTTGCGCCAGGATTTACAAAAAATGTGGGAACGCACCAAAGCTGCCGAAAGTCGCATCTGCGACTTGGAGGACCAGATACCCACATTAATTACGGAATCCAGGGAAACGGCCAGGCAGGCTCAGGCTAACAAGAATAAGACGGAAGATATCGAGAACCGCCTGCACAGAAATAATGTTCGGATAGTGGGGCTCCCAGAGAAGGTGGAGGGCAGGGACCCCACGGACTTTGTAGAACACTGGCTCTGTGAGATCTTCGGGCGTGAGTCCTTCTCTCCTCTATACGCGGTGGAACGTGCACACCGTGTTCCCACTAGGGCACTGCCTGGTAATGCTCCCAGGCCCATGCTCGCCAAGATTTTACACTAGAGGGACAGGGAGAAGGTGCTCCGCCTTGCTCGTGAAAAAGCCGATATCAGATATAATGGAGCCAGGGTGTCCTTCTACCCGGACTTTTCGGCGGATGTACAAAAACAAAGGGCTAAATTTATTGATGTGAAGAAGAGACTCAGTCTAGTTGGCCTGATGTATGCTATGCTGTACCCTGCCCGTTTGAGAGTTACGGCGGAAGGCAGGGCGCATTTCTTTGACACTGCTGCAGATGTGGCGAATTGGCTGGATGTCCACGAGCCTGCTCTCGGCCGTAGGAACAGGGATGAGCGTGGAGAGTGACCGGGATTTCTTCAGTGACCGGATTTTTCTGAACGGGAGCTATTCTACATTTTGCACGTGTGCTAGCACGCTGTTTGTTTTTAACCCAGTCGGGGACGTTTACCGTGATTGGTTTGGAATCTACAGCTCCGACTATGGCAAGTGTTGACGAGCAAAGATGTATTTCTACACGGCTCTGTTTTGGAGCCTACTTTTGTGTTTGCACCGTTGTGCATATTGGCCGGGTGGGTCCCTTCTGGACGGTAGGGCTGCAGCCGTGTCTGTCTGGAGTGGACCGCCTCTTTTCAGACAGTTCGTTGTCAGGGTGCCGTTGTGCCTTGACTTACTGAGCTCTTGTTCATATGACATTTGTTTTGTTTTTGGGAAGATTCACACCGCATGTTTTTCTGGACACTGTCAAGATGCCACGTCTCCACACCGGCAGCCCTCTGAGGATCTTTTCTGTTTGGGCCTTGGCCGCTTTGGAGGGGGTCCCCGGTCTCCACGCATTTATTTCTATCATTTTTTCTTATGGCGGGGGTACCGGTAGTCTCTTGGAACATCCGCGGCTTGGGCTACCCGCTCAAGCGGGCTATGGTGGCCCATCAGCTACAAAAGTACCACCCGGCCATTATTGCTTTACAAGAGACTCATATGGCAGGGGACTCTGTAGGGTGTCTTCGGTACTCATGGGTGGGTTGGGGATATCACTCCACTCACTCCACATATTCCCTGGGGGTCAGTGTGCTGATTCATGGGTCGCTTGCCTTTTCGGGAACTGGGGGTCCGGGTGGACTCTGAGGGGAGGTATGTGTTCATACATTGTTCATTGTTCATACATTTGTATGCTTTTTCAAGTTATGTGTGTGTTAGCGATAGTGTACATAGCTCTAAGATAGCAGCTTCTCAATACCTAATCAGCGCACTTTCATTTTCTCACTCATAATGTACATACCGCCTCCTTTTTCTTCTGGGGTACTCAGGGAGCTCCTCCAATTTACTATGGACAAAGTTGGTCTGCCATTGTTTATTATAGGGGAATTTAATGGGGTGCTGGACCCTGCCAGGGACAGGCACCCTCCACCTTCCCCCGTGGGTGCGGCAAGAGGTACAGCTCTTTCCTGCTTTCTGGCGGAGATGGATTGGTCTGAGGTATGGCGCCTTAAAAACCCTGACACGGTGCAATTTTCCTGTTTCTCCAAAACACACTCTGCATTGTCTCGTATAGATTTATGTGTGGATAACGGAGCAGGCCCGGACTGGGACAAAAAATAGGCCCGGGCATTTTAGGCTGAGCAGCCCATTTTTTCTTTTTTTTTTTTAACAAAATAACCAATGATGAACAACTACCGGTTTCTCTATGTTTTTTAGTTCTATTTAGCCTGCACACCCATGCAATCCGATTCTGCAAATCGCGCTGCGTTTTGAAAACTGATTGCGGGGTGTTGTTAACCTAACATACACTCCACAATCTGTTTGCATGGACAGGTTGCTATTTAGATGCAGTCTGCATTTAGTGTGAACCCAGGCTAAGATATAACAGGTATTTTTAGGGTACATTAAAAATATATTACCCAATTTTTGGTTAAAATATAAAAGATGAGTTTGTGTCAAGTAAATAAATACCCAACATGTCAAACCTTAAGACTATGCATGCCCGAAAATAGCAACACATTTCAGTACCCTATATTTTCCATAGGCAAAGCTATTAACCACTTTACCTCTGCTCACAGTAATATTACTGCGGCAGAGTGGTTCGTTATCGTCTGACGACGTAGTACTACGTCGTCAGACACTCCCCCTTCTGGGCGGCGCTTGCGCGCCGCCGGAGGCTCGCTCCCGCTGTTTTCATTCACAGCGGGAATCGGGCCAGGGGAGGAGCAGCGGCGATCGCCGCTGCTCTTACCCGATCGTCGGGGATCGAGTCTGGAGATCCGCCCGCTGTAAACACAGCGGGCGGATCTCCATAGTGACAGGGAGTGACAGATCGGACTGTTCAGCATAGCTGGACATCCAATCTGTCCATGACTCACTCAGTCACCTCCCCCCCTACACGTCAGTAAGCACCAGGCATACATTAACCCCTCCCTCTCCAATAAAATTAACCCCTTCCCTGCCAGTGTCATTTTTACAGTAACAGTGCATATGTATAGCACTGATTACTGCAGTAATGTCACTGGTACCCCCAAAAGTGTCAAAAATGTCAGTCAAGGGTCCGATCTGTCCGCCGCAATGTCGCAGTCCCGCAAAAAAAATCGCAGATCGCCGCCATTACGCGTTAAAAAAAAAAAACACCAAAAATGACAGAAATCTTTCCCTTTGTTAGTAAACGCAATAACTTTTGCGCAAACCAATCAAAATACGCTTATTGCGATTTTTTTTACCAAACATAGGTAGCAGAAAACAAATTGGCCAAAAAATTTTAAAAAAATTGGTTTTTACATCTTTTTTGGGGGGAATTTCATATAAAAAAATGTTAAAAATATTGTTATTTTTTCAAAATAAACGCTCTTTTTTTGTTTATAGCGCAAAAAGTAAAAATCGCACAGGTGATCAAATACCACCAAAAGAAAGCTCTGTTTGTGGGAAAAAAAGGACGTAAATTTCGTTTGGGTACGGCGTCGCACGACCGCGCAATTGTCAGTTGAAGTTGCACAGCGCCGAATCGCAAAAAGTGGCCTGGACGGAAGACAGCAAAATCCTCCGGTGGTAAAGTGGTTAAAGATCATAGAGGTCATCAGTTCAGAGTTAACCATGAAAAATGATCCTATAATTATTGCTCTCATTCCAGTGTGCAGGGTCATATATTACACGCGTAGTAAAATCAAGGTTTTTGTTCACAGGCGCCCCCAAAATTTGTATGTAGTTTTGTATGGTGGTGGTGGGATAGGGATGACGTCAGTAGCAGTGGTGGTGGGGATAGGGGTGACATCAGTGGCAGTGGTGATGGGGATAGGGGTGACATCAGTGGCAGTGGTGATGGGGATAGGGGTGACATCAGTGGTGGTGGGGATAGGGGTTACATCAGTGGCAGTGGGAATAGGAATGACATCAGTGGCGGTGGTGGTGGGGATAGCGTTGACATCAGTGGTGGTTGGGATAGAGATAACATCAGTGGCAGTGTTGAGGATAGGGATGACATCAGTGGGAATGATGAGAATAGGGTTGACATCAGTGGAAGTAGTGGTAAGGATAGGGATAACATCAGTGGCACTGGTGGTGGGGATAAGGATGACATCAGTGGCAGTGGGGATAGGAGTGACAATGTTCACTGCCACTGATGTCATCCTTATCCTCACCACCATTGCCACTGATGTCATCCCTATCCCCACCTCCCCACCACCATCGCTACTGATGTTATCCCTAACCCCCCCCCCATCACCACTGCCTCATGGGAGGGGTAGAGATCAGACAGAGGGATGGCCGTGGGAGGGATGGGATCCGGCAGAAGGATGGCAGTGGGAGGGATGGGATCAGGCAGAAGGATGGCGATGGGAGGGATGGGATCAGGCAGAGGGATGGCGGTGGGAGGGATGGGATCAGGCAGAGGGATGGCGGTGGGAGAGATGGGATGAGGCAGAGGGATGGCGGTGGGAGAGATGGGATGAGGCAGAGCAGAGGGATGGCAGTGGGAGGGATGGGATGAGGCAGAGCAGAGGGATGGCAGTGGGAGAGATGGGATGAAGCAGAGGGATGGCGGTGGGAGGGATGGGATGAGGCAGAGGGATGGCGGTGGGAGGGATGGGATGAGGCAGAGCAGAGGGATGGCGGTGGGAGGGATGGCGGTGGGAGAGATGGGATGAGGCAGAGCAGAGGGATGGCGGTGGGAGAGATGGGATGAGGCAGAGGGATGGCGTGGGAAAGATGGGATCAGGCAGAGGGATGGCGGTGGGAGAGATGGGACGAGGCAGAGCAGAGGAATGGGATGAGGCAGAGCAGAGGGATGGCAGTGGGAGAGATGGGATGAAGCAGAGGGATGGCGGTGGGAGGGATGGGATGAGGCAGAGGGATGGCGGTGGGAGGGATGGGATGAGGCAGAGCAGAGGGATGGCGGTGGGAGAGATGGGATGAGGCAGAGCAGAGGGATGGCGGTGGGAGAGATGGGATGAGGCAGAGCAGAGGGATGGCGGTGGGAGAGATGGGATGAGGCAGAGCAGAGGGATGGTGGTGGGAGGGATGTGATGAGGCAGAGCAGAGGGGTGGCGGTGGGAGGGATGGGATGGAGCAGAGCAGAGGGGTGGCTGTGGCAGGGACGGGATGGGGCAGAGCAGAGGGGTGGCAGTGGGAGTGATGGGATGATGCAGAGCAGAGGGATGGCAGTGGGAGGGATGGGATGGAGCAGAGGGATGGGATGGAGCAGAGCAGAGGGTGGGAGGGATGGGATGGAGCAGAGCAGAGGGATGGCGGTGGGAGGGATGGGATGGAGCAGAGGGATGGCGTGGGAGGGATGGGATGGAGCAGAGCAGAGGGATGGCGGTGGGAGGGATGGGATGGAGCAGAGCAGAGGGATGGGATGGAGCAGAGAAGAGGGATGGCGTGGGAGGGATGGGATGGAGCAGAACAGAGGGATGGCGGTGCGAGGTATGGGATGGAGCAGAGGGATGGCGGTGGGAGGGATGGGATGGAGCAGAGCAGAGGGATGGGATGGAGAAGAGCAGAGTGTCTTGTGAAGTTGTACCATTTCTTCCTGACAAATGAATTAATCCCAGGTGATAAGTGACATAATATTGCCGTCATCCCATAAAGTCAATACAAAAGCAATGTAACACTAAAAAGTGCTGGTCTCCTCTAAAAAGGGGGGGGGGGATTTTTAAGGCAATGAGCAAAATATGAATGCTAAATAGAAAAAACACAATGGCATACTAACAATATAAAAAAATGTAAATTGTTTATTTAGTACAATTAAGAAAATGTATAAAATGACAATGTTGTCACATAGGAAATAGTTGTTGACATTCTCGTCATAAGTTCCATGGCCAAAAAATGGAAAAACCACAATCGGTCATGGATCACAAAAAAGCCACAAAGGATAACACAAACACAATGTAGCAATGGAAGAGAAGTTTGAGGAAACAAAGGATACACCACTCCCGCCCCGGGATAGCAACCCCTGGGGAAGGAGAGTGTTGAATCCAACGCGTTTCGAACAGTTTATTGAACTTTTAAGTTCCGATCTTCATCAGGGTTATAGGATTTGGTGATCCCTTTATTTTCCTTCCTAAAAAGAACAAAAAACAACAAACAAACACACAAAAAAACAATGTAAGAAAATATATATAAGATGTAACAATGTAAGAAAATATAATAGCAGCAACTATGGATATGAGCACTAAAAGCCGCTGATATGTAAGCATATACCCACCCAATCTTCTTGTCCGTAATTAATTAAGTATATGGCTGCAAAAATCCAAGCGTCTTTGAAATGACTGTTGGCCAGGAGAGGGCCCGGCGAAGCCGGGAGGCTAAACCGGATATCCCACTTGGTAGGAACGTCTGCCCGTCCAGTAGGTTCACGGGGTATAAATAGATAAAGGTACCCCCTAAAAAATGGTGCCTAAAAACAAAGAAATAAACATACATGTATAATCATGGAATAAAAGTGTGGTCACCTAGGTCACAAATTTACAGGAGCAAAAAAGCGGGGGTGAGTATATGAACCAACCTCCCAACCATAATATCTGGCATGGGGTTAACAAACCCCGGGCTAGGGACCAAGGGGTAAATGTACACCAGAAAAAGAAGGTCCCCAATATTACAATGCCAGGTCCAGGATATTCCAAGCTTTCCAAAGATAGTGGAGTCCTTAAGCGCTGAAAAGCTATGCACCCAATAAAATGCAATACCGCATGTATGTGGACCCCTTGCCGCCTCCTTACACACGGAGGAGCATGGGGTAATGGCGCAAAAAGTGAGCCTTGGCGTCCTCTGTAAAAGGCCGTGCGTGGCGGGAGGCCGCGCACTAAGCCCCTCCCATGGGTTAGCGCTACCCGGAAGTAGCTACATCCCCGCTGGTGAACCGGTAGCGTCGCACTCGGCGCACCGCAAATGACGTCAGTCATCTCCGTACAGCTTCGGGGGGAAAAAAGCAGAGGACCAACAAACCACCGACACATGGGAGGCAAGTGAGAGGCATAGTGGAATACAAAATTCCAATCCAGCAGAACACTTTGCTCAATGCCCAACACATATAGGAAATATACGTGTATGGGCTTACCTGTGCCGGACTGGAGGGGCAAAAATAACCACCAAGGGGAATGCTTTCTACCTGGCCATCCAAAAAACATTAATATACCCATAAAAAAGTTGTTAATTAATAACGATCCAAACCCAACATGGATGCTAACAATTGTGTGGATCCTTCACACCCCGTAGGAGAAAATAAAATAAAAGGCTGGATCTTGTAAGAAAAATGGGAAGAGGGGGAAGAAGAAAAAAACCCCCGTTCCATGCCATAAGGTACCAGCAATGGTCCAAAGTATTCACAATTCATAGACCGATGCTTGTAGACAGTTCAGTGCAGCACATGCATGCCCAAATTCTTAGCCAATAACAATGCAAAAACATGTAAAAAACATGCAAAAAAGTTTATATATGTACAAGAACTCAGCTCTGTTGTTCAAAAACATGTCGAATGGTAAAACCAAGAAGAAAGAAAAAAAAAAAAAAGGGAACAAAAGGGGACTGGAGGGGATTCAGTCTGTCTTGCCAGAGCTAAACCCTTGCAAGAAGGGTCTAAAACTCTCCGACTCATTCAAGCCTGGTCGCTTGGTGGCATCAAGAGTCTGAATCCAACGTGCCTCCCATTGGAGTAGTAATTTATTCCAATCACCGCCTCTTGGTGGAATGTGAATGCGGTCCAAAACGGTGAAGTTAACTTGAGGCCTGCGATAGTGATGATCCCAAGCAACGTGTCTGCCAAGGGGCAGATAGAGGTTACCTATTCGCATGCCTGCTAGGTGTTTAGTAGCCCGAGCCTGAAACTCTTGCTTCGTCTTCCCCACATAAAATGAGCCGCATTCACACTCCACCAAGTAGACGACCCCCCTAGTTTTGCAATTTGCAAAATGGTACAATCTGTAATTTTCACCATTGGGGAGGACAAAGGAAAGTCTTCTCTGTACAAACGGACAGAAGGAACATGCCCCACACGGAAAAGTGCCCCAAGTACGACAGGGATCATGTCTGCGATCACCCTTAAATTCACTCTGGACCAGCTTTTGGCCAATAGAGCTGGCCCTTCTGTAAACCACAGATGGTTTCTGAGAGACAAATTTAGATAAGGTAAGGTCATCTGTCAGAATGTCCCAATGTTTAGCAAGGACCTTCACAATAGGCTCATGCTCTTTGGAGTTTCGTGTGATCATTCTTACTGTATGATCCTCACGTTGTTTTCCTGACTTGAAGATCAAATCCCTGCGTTCTAAATCCTTAACTTTGTTAAACGACTTCCTTAAGCAGGACTTGCTATATCCTCTGGCCAAAAAACGTTCAGTCAGATTGTCAGCCTCCACCCGGAAGTTGTCAAAGGTCGAACAGTTCCGTCTGGCCCTGAGGAACTGGCTGTAGGGAATCGACCTCTTGAGCGACTCCGGGTGGAAGCTGTCGGCATGCAGGATGTTGTTGCCAGCCGTCTTTTTCCGAAACAATTTAATCAGTAATTTGCCATCCTCACCCTTGAAGATCGTCATATCAAGGAAATCAATCTGCCTCTTGTCGGCCACCATAGTAAAAAATAAATTGAAAACATTCTGATTGAGACACTTGAGAAAGGTCTCAAGCAGTTCCAGGGAGTCATCCCAGACGAGGAAGACATCGTCTATGTACCTCTGCCAGATGAGAATGTGGCAGGTGTACATAGACAAGGCCTCGTCTGAGAAGACCGCCCGCTCTCACTCCCCCAGGTACAGGTTGGCATATGTGGGGGCACAACAGGTCCCCAGAGCCACACCCTGCACCTGGAGGTAGTGGGAACCCTGGAAAACAAAAATATTATTGTGAAGGATGAAGTCCAACATAGACAGGACAAACTAATCGAAAGCCCAGTTGTCCATACCTTTTGTTAACCCCATGCCAGATATTATGGTTGGGAGGTTGGTTCATATACTCACCCCCGCTTTTTTGCTCCTGTAAATTTGTGACCTAGGTGGCCACACTTTTATTCCATGATTATACATGTATGTTTATTTCTTTGTTTTTAGGCACCATTTTTTAGGGGGTACCTTTATCTATTTATACCCCATGAACCTACTGGACGGGCAGACGTTCCTACCAAGCGGGATATCAGGTTTAGCCTCCCGGCTTCGCCGGGCCCTCTCCTGGCCAACAGTCATTTCAAAGACGCTTGGATTTTTGCAGCCATATACTCAATTAATTACGGACAAGAAGATTGGGTGGGTATCTGCTTACGTATCAGCGGCTTTTAGTGCTCATATCCATAATTGCTGCTATAAGGCAAGTTTGGCAGTGCATCCATGCATATATATATTTTCTTACATTGTTTTTTTGTGTGTTTGTTTGTTGTTCTTTTTAGGAAGGAAAATAAAGGGATCACCAAATCCTATATCCCTGATGAAGATCGGAACTTAAAAGTTCAATAAACGGTTCGAAACGCGTTGGATTCAACACTCTCCTTCCCCTGGGGTTGCTATCCCGGGGCGGGAGTGGTGTATCCCTTGTTTCCTCAAACTTCTCTTCCATTGCTACATTGTGTTTGTGTTATCCTTTGCGGCTTTTTTGTGATCCATGACCGATTGTGGTTTTTCCTTTTTTTGGCCATGGAACTTATGACCAGAATGTCAACAACTATTTCCTATGTGACAACATTGTCATTTTATACATTTTCTTAATTGTACTAAATAAACAATTTACATTTTTTTTTATATTGTTGTTATGCCATTGTGTTTTTTCTATTTAGCATTCATATTTTGCTCATTGCCTTAAAAATCCCCCCCTTTTTAGAGGAGACCAACACTTTTTAGTGTTACATTGCTTTTGTACCATTTCTTCCTTACCTTGCAGTTGCAGGCCTTGGGTGCTGGACTGCAACAAAGCCACTTCCAGTCTGCATGTCATTTCTCAGAATGGGTTTATGTCAATCACAGTGCTGCTGCTGTCCTGCAGTGCTGCCCTTTCCTTACCATGTTGTTGTTGCAGCAGGCCTTGGCTCGTGTGGTCGTGGGTGCCGGGTGGTGTTCTGACACCACACTCAGACAGACAGACTGACTGTCACTGTCAGTGTCTGCTGTGCGGTACGGTGCGGCGCTGGCGACTTTTCCACTTCCCGCTTCTTCCCAACAACAAGGCAAGCAGGGATCTCTCTAGCTCCACCCCCGGCCTTCGTCTCAGAGTCACCTGACAGTTCACGGTCCACCCCTCCTGAGCTACGCTGGATGCCGCTGCGGAGCTTAGGAGTGGGGACTAGTCGGGGACAGCGGCGGCCGGCCAGATTGCGGTAATGTGGCCCAGACTCTCAGCGGAATTGGCCGCGGAGAGGCCAGCAACAGCGGCGACAGGCGGACACACACAGAAACACAGTGACTGTGTCAGATCATGGCGGAGGCCTCGGCCCACCGGCATATGCCCGGAATGCCCTATGGCCAGTCCGGCCCTGACAGGGAGGCTATTGCCATGGTGGAGGACATTGAGTATGCCCGCAGGGGAATCTCGGATCACTCCCCATTGGTGGTCAGATTACAAGTTCGCCCTCAGGTGGACTTACGTAGAGCTCCCTGGCGTTTGAATGCCTTCTGGCTGAAACTGTTTCCGCCGGATAATGACATTTCAGCAGCCATTGCCAACTTTTTGAGGAGCACGACCAATTCGGGGATGGAAGGCTTTTAAGAGCTTTGTCCGAAGGGTTCTCATAGCTAATGTTAAGAAGGTCCAGACCAGGTCTAAATGCTTTGAGGAACAACTATCCCAGTGTGCACAGTGGCTGGAGCAGGAATACTTGCACAACCCCACTGATGATACGAGGCCGGCATGGCTCTCGGCTCAGTCGGTGTGGGTTGGGGAAGTTCGCTCCAAGGCGGACAAAAAGCGTTTTTTTGCCAAAACGGCATTTTATGAAGAGGGGGAAAGGACGGGCCGCATGCTGTCGAGAATGGTGGGGGCACGCCCATCGGTTCCTCCCATAGGGGCTCTCCGGCTGCCTGGCGGGGCTTTGGTTAATACGCAGGATAAAATTATGGCTGAATTGATGAGATTTTACAAGGACCTGTACTCCTCGCGGACTCATTACGGCCCGGAAGAGTTGCAGGAATATTTGGGTGCCACTCCTCTACCGCGGTTGACGAAGGAACAGCGGATGCAGCTCGAAGCCCCAATTACGGAACATGAGTTGCTAGAAGCGGTGGCCCTCTTTCCGGGATCTAAGGCTCCTGGAGATGATGGCCTTCCTGCTGAAATTTATCAAAACTACTCTGGGTTGTTGATGCCAAAATTATTAGAGGTGTTCCAGAGGGCTAGGGAGGTGGGGACTCTTCCGGAGTCTATGACTAGGGCAAGCATCATATTACTGCTTAAACCGGATTAACCCCCCATGGACCGGGGATCCTACAGACCCATCTCCTTGCTCCAGGCGGATGTCAAGCTACTGACTAAAGTTTTGGCGCGTAGAGTTAATAAGGTTATAACAAACATCATACATGAAGACCAGGCGGGATTTATGCCCAATAGATCTACGGCCCTTAACTTGCGTCGCCTGTTTGTGGCGATTCAGACACCGGCGGATAACACGGGGGAGAGGGCGCTGCTGTCACTGGATGCCAACAAGGCATTTGACAGTGTTGAGTGGGGATACCTCTGGGCGACCATGGAATCCTTTGGTTTTGGCCCTATTTTCCTCTCATGGGTGAAGTTACTGTATTATCAACCGACGGCTTCCATTAGGGAGGGAGGTAGGGTCTCCACATGCTTTTCTCTAGGAAGGGGGTTGAGGCAGGGGTGTGCACTGTCCCCCCTATTATTTCCCATAGCGATAGAGCCCCTTGCGGCACGCATTTGAGCTCAGCAATCCATCGTGGGGTTCCGATATTGTCCCTATCAGGATAAAGTCCTGCTCTACGCAGACGATATGCTCCTGACGTTGGGAGATACTGATGTTTCCCTGAGAACAGTTATGACAGTTATTACTGAGTTCGGGCGGTTTTCCGGACTCACTATAAACTGGTCCAAATCGGCCCTTCTGCAGTTGGACAGGGACGTCGCCCCTTTCCCAGGTCCCCACTGTCTGGTCCCCGTGGTCCAGCAGTTTAAATATCTGGGGGTCATGGTCTCAGCGGATCCGACCCAGTATAGCTTACTTAATCTTAGTCCCCTTCTCACCAGATTTTGCGATAAAATCAGGACTTGGAACAAGCTCTGGCTATCACTAGCCGGTAGGGTGAACCTCATAAAGATGGTGTTGATGCCGCAATTATTATATTTCCTCCATAATTCTCCTGTTGTCATTCCACTGAAAACCTTTCGCATAGTCAACACTCTATTCCGAACGCTTATGTGGAAGGGTAAGGCAGCTAGAGTACGTATGGAGCAACTGCAGAAACCTCGCGAAGGGGGGGGGCCTCGCTCTTCCTAACCCGTGGCTGTACTATCTGTCCTCCCAGTTGCAACATCTGGTAGGGGCGGTGTCCGGGACGCTTGTTTGCTGGCACGCGAGGGGTGCCGGAGGGACTTGAAGCGCAACTGTTTTCTAAACCTAACAAGCGTTTCCTGACCTATAGATTACTACAAAAATATGGGACAAAACTAAACAACTTCAGCGAGCCTTGGGCTACACTAATTTCAGCCCGTTCTGGGACAGTAAGACTTATCCTGAATTATGCAAGTTGGATCAGGCAGATAGGTGGCGAGCATATGGGGTGACTCACCTTACACATATTATGCGGGAAGGGTCCCTCCTGACTTTTGAGCAGCTTAAGGAGTGCTTCTCGCTTCCGGACAGTATGCGGTTTTATTATTTTCAATTGCGGCACACGTCGCGGGCACAGGCAGCCCAGGGACAGCTCTTCTTGTCCCCAACTCCTGTTTTCTTCCTTATGCAACAATACACGGACACCAAGGGCTTCATATCTAGCTGCTATGCCTCTCTTCTGGGTTCGTTCTTGGAAAAGAACCCAAGCCCGGCTTGTGACCGTTGGAGCGAGGATGTGGGGGAGATCCTGGGGGAACTGTGGGAGGAGGCCTTGGAGGTAGTTCGTGGCTTCTCTCTTAATGTCTCCCACCAGGTGTCGCAGCTTTACATTCTACTAAGAGTGCATCACACCCCCCTGAAACTTCATTCCATTGGTCTTCTCGACGATGATCTCTATGGACGATGTCAGAGAGAGAAGGGGGACTTGATTCACTTGCTGTGGAGATGTCCAAAGTTGCACAGATACTGGTCCGCGGTGATATCTGCCATTAATGGGGCTCTGGGGGTGGATATCCCTAGGGATCCCAGACACTGTATTCTTGGGATACTGGAGTCAATAGTGGAAGATAGGTTTCTGAGGGAAGCTGCCACTCGGGCACTCTTCCAGGCTCGTTTACTTATCCTGAAACACTGGATAGCACAGGAATCACCTACGTATAGGATGTGGCTGGAACAGATGGCTTCTACTTTACGTATGGAGGAGGTTATCTACCAGCATAGGGGGGTGCCTCAGAAATTCTCTAAGGTATGGGGTGTATGGTTGAACAGTCCGGGCATGGTCCCTGATGATCTCGTTCTAGACCGTTTGTTAATGTAATACCTTGGGTGGCACTCCTGTTAATTTGTGGTTTGAATGAATGGGGTGGGGGAGTTTCCTGCATTTTTCATATATTATGTTTTCTTTTATGTGGATCGAACTGTACTTATATGTGATAACCTTGGGGGGGACAGTGGCAAGGTGTGGGCTATGTAATGTTTATGGTTTGTGCTGTCATCCGACAGTTTTTTCTTTTTTGAATGTAATGGTGTGAATTTTTCTCAATAAAGCTTTTTCTTGATTTAAGATTTCTACATGTTTGATTTTATGCGCTTTTTGTGGAGTTTAACATGATTATGTAATTTGTTATTCGACCTTTTAATGAAGGATGAGGGTTTTTTCTGTTTATCCGTTCTTTTCATTATTTGGTCTATATTGTTGCGTATCCCTGGAATAATTCCAAGATAGGGCTGCTGACCGTATGGTTTTGTCCATGTCTGGTTTATCAGGGAAATGCTGTATGACGCTGGGTGGAACGCAAGTGTTCCGGTATTTTGTTTCTTCGCTGTGGAACGCATGCGTCCCGTTGGAGCGCATATTTCCTGATGTTTACCTTTCTGTTGCGCAAGCTCGGATATAATGTAACATCCAGTGATGCGGCTTCTGGAGATGCGTTCCATCTTGCGTCCCCATTGAGTTACCGTAGGCGGAAATGCGTCATTACGCCTTTCCGGCCGGGGATTCTATTTAAGGTGTGCTGCTTGGTGCGGGCTTTGCCTTTGACAACGTCCCATGTTATGACGAAACGCGCCAGGTACGCCGGCCCGCACGCAGGCACTACCCCAGCCGCGGCCATCTTGAATTTATGTTTTGTATCATGCAACAACATGTGAGTAATTTACCTTGTTTTTGTTGAGTTTTAATAAGCATACGTACTTCACTATCTGAGTTCCATCTGTTTTTGGAGGGGCATCCTTTACCATTCAAGATAAGGAACTTAGGAGATGTGAAGTTATGTCGAATTTATACCATTTATGAATCAAGTGTGACGGACCTGGTGCCAGCCATCATTGGGGATACCGCTTATTCTGGGTTCCTATGATCTATGCCCGTTTGACCCTTCCTTAACCGGGGTCAAACGTTCCGGTAAGGAGACAACTTTACTAGAACCCGTGATTTCTCCAAGATTTGGGATTTCAGTTATATGGTGTTGGAATTCTTCCTTTTTCCTCTACTCATTACTGATCCTTAAGCACCTGGTCTCATGGACTTTATGGACTTTTGTCTATTTTAAACTTCTGTTGCATGTCATTAATCTGTAAAGTTTTTGGCGCTGTACACCTTTTTTAATTGCTTTTTGGTCTGATAATACTTATGTACTGGCTGCCTTTTTGCTAACCAAGCGCGGCTATCCTCCCCCCCTTTCCAATTTTTAATGAATCGGCTGATGTTGCCTGGCATTCGACCCATGTGTACTTTGCTTGATGGTGTGATGGGCAGTGGCTCACTAGGGAAGGACAGTGCAGCAAGTTGGAGGCGATAGGAGATCCAGTAACTCATGCCATCTTAGGCCCCTTTCACATGTGCACCTCCACAAAGCAGAATCCGCTTGCTCAGCAGGGATTTCTCTGCTAATCCCCACTGAGCAGGTTGATGACAGGTCTTGTCCGCTCTGCTATACAGAACAAACATGGACACAGTCCTGCTCTCCTCTATGGGGCAGTCGAATGGAAATGGACTGCTTGTCCATTTCCATCCAATGCCATCTGATTCGATCCGTCGGACGGATGGAAAGTAGGACCACCATCCATCTGTTTTTGGCCAACAGGATCGGATGGCGACGGTTCTCAGCGGACATCTGCCACTCCATAGAGGAGACTGGAGGGTTTGATCAGGTCCGCCTGAAAAACTGACAGGTGGACCTGATCAGACAGCCCGGGTTAAAGAGGCCTTCAGCTTTGTGGAATGACAGGGAGAGAATAAAATCTAATAAAAAATTTATTTTTATTTTTAATTTTTTTTATATTTTTAAAAATATAATTTAAGAAAAAAAAGGTAGGTAAATGTCTACATTAGGCCCCATTGCATGACATCAGGTGGGATAAGGCGGGATTTGTACTTTTTTTTTTCCCTCTCCTTGCTAGACCAAAAAGTAAAGCTAAAATTCAATCTGCCTATATTTTGGCTGCTTTGGTTCCTCCCTACCCCCCCATATCTGCATTCCAATTAAAAAAAAAAATAATAATAATTTTAATGGAAGGAAAAAAATAAATCTGCTTCCATAATTGTGGGGTAGTAAATGGAACTGAGGCTGTTCCAACCAGCTGCCCCACACTCCCTGTCCACTCATGGGTAAGGACAGGGTGTCAGATCAAGCCCTCAACATCTTCAACCTCTTCTCTGAGCAGTGAGAACAGGCAGGGGCCTCAGCTCCACCAGTGACTGCTTGTTGCAGCCCCGGCCACCACAAGAGGGCGCCAGTTCCCTGATGTAAGAGTCTCCCTCCAGCATGCCGTAAAGCCGCGGCCTCAATTACTGGCCGGCATGGCATCGTAGTCCATGCACCCGCAGGTGGGGGCCGCATGGGGACAACAAACATCCCAACCTGCAAGAACTCATTTTAGGGAGGTTTCACTCTGCGCCCCAACCCCCCCCCCCCCCCCCCACCACCACCACCAATTTAACACAACTAGAGGATGATCAAATGAAATGTAATCAGTATACAGAGGTTTACTTCTTCTGAGAGATATTAAAGGAACACTCTAACCACCATGACCACTTCAGTGAGTTGAAGTGGTCATGGTGGTAGGAGTCAGAAACACTGAACGAGCTGGAATATTTGCAATTATGTGCTGGGAGCTAGTTGCACCCCTAGCACATGTGACTTACTGCTGGCTGGTACGGCTTGTGGTTACTGCTGGCGGGTACTGCTGGTAGAGAGTGTGAGGAGCGGTGCTGGAGGAAGCATGCAGAGCCGATGCTTCCTGTATTTCTCGGTCTCCTTATAGGAGGAGTGCATTTGATATCACTCCGCCTGTGACAGGACGGAGCCAGAACAATACAGGAAGCATCCGCTCTGTTCTGAAAGCTGACACAGACAGCGCAGAACTTGCGGGTGTCAGGGAGCCACAGCCCACATGCGGGAGACTTCGGATGTCTGGGACAAGACACCTGCCACAGTGTAGCCCAGGCGCCAGGCTGCTAATTCTAGCCGCCAATGAGACCTGGCGCCTGGGGTTTGTCGAGCCCTGTACTAGCTAAACCTCAATAAATAATTTACCTTGTGCTTGAAGGATGGACCTATCCCTTCTTGTATTGAGCCTTGTTCAATGCTTTTTTGAACTACCATACAGTTAACCGTCTTGATAAAAGAGCTTTGCAGGCAGTCTAACTAAAAGCCCTAATGTTCAGAAAATCGTACAAAAAATATCGCTTTTGATGCGATCATATGATAATCTGATCCTTAGTACACAGCTTTCGTCCAAAATTATCCGAAGGGACAAACCCAATTTTTTTCTCGTACGATACTGGATCGTACGGTTTGCATTTAATCAGCATAGTTTTTATCTGTGCCATGGACTACATGGTGGAGGAAAGGAGAATAAAAGCATGTGACAAAACTGTCTGTGCACTACCATTATACAGTCTGCCTTTGGACGTGGAGGTGATGCCTCTGTTTGACTTCCTAGTTTTCTTCAGCCAAGTGCATGAAACAGTATAGGACATCCTATTTATCCTGGTTCTGAGTTGCTGCCAAGGTTGTCAGCTTATACCATAACCGAAAAACTGCATTTGTTTTGGGTGTTTTAAAAAAGTCAGCTCTATCTTAATATGAACACATTCTTCTTTTAAAGTCTATCTTAATGGATGCATGGTTTCAGTAGTCATAGGTCACAATATTTTTAGATAAAGGTAAAAAGAGTAGCTGTGATTAATGATCTTGGTTTTCCCTATTACAAGAAATTGTATTGTAAGACATAAATATGGTGGTAGAGATTTTAGGCTCAATCCATAAAGCCAGCACACCAGCATAAATATCCTTTTTTTGTAATAACATATGATCAATTTACAAAGCTAAAACAACTGGATAAGGCCTTAGTCAATGGGCTTTAGTTTGCTTCAAGTGAGACTCCTGTACCTATACATATCTATTCATATGCAAAACCCTGCTTGAGGCTGGTCAAGTGTAGGTTAGTAAGAAGTTAACTGCAGGCCAACACCAAAGAAAGATATTTATAAGCCAGCAGTCTATCCATCTCTGTGGCTATAGCTGCTGGCTGATGAAGATGGTAAAAGCTCCCACAAGGAACAAAGAAACTGGCCACACTCCAATGACATCAACAAGATCACAGGGAGTCTACACTGAGTGAGGCTTGGTCTGGATGGACTTCCTGTCCTGGATTAATAAAGTTTGGTGAAGCTTGACATTGGAGTGGGGCCAGTTTCTTTGTTGCAGGTCAAATACCCGTCAGTTCATTCTGGATGATCTCAGAAGCGTCTCAAACTGATAACATTTTTTCCATCAACAAAATCCCAAAACCCATCAAAAAAGAACCTTAGTTTACTTATTTTCAAAAAAACATTAAGATTTCAAAATTGTAGTCACATGGCTAAGATAGAGTGCCTTAACTTTTGTGAAATGAGCCTAGTGGCAGTATTTCCAGGTTAAAGCCAATAAATATGAAAATATCAGTAAATTACTGAAATTAAAGGTCCTGTAGCGTTTGTAATTTCAAAAGTTGTTCTATAAATCTTCAGGTTTCCTTGAATTAATACCTGGTGAACCGGCTTTGAAGATCTGCGTCCATACACTTCTGTTAGGGGGTGACAACTGTCTCTAAGCAGTGTTGTCACCCTTTCACATGAGCCCCTGGGGTAGAGATGGCACACCTGCAGCTGTGCCGACATTTTGCACAAGTGTGGTCCACCATTGTAAATTTCAGGAAGCTGGTCCAGAGTATTGTTGTGCAGGCAACACTGGAGTGCATACAAAAAAAAAAAAAGATGAAAACTGTATTTAAAGTGCATCTATGGTAAAAATATAAAGTAAACGGGAAAGAAACATCTCAGAATAGCAAAAATACTGTGTGACCAAAAAATATTCTCACAACTCAGACATTTTTGCTGTTGAGGATGTAAATTTCCTCCCATTGTTTCTAAGTTACAAACAGAGAGATTTTCAGTAAAATTAAAAGCTAAAGTAAAACTCCAACATTCAATTACGCATGACTATATACAGTTTAAAGAAAACATAACTCCAACAGTCTTATTCTATTCCGAACGATCTTGAAGTCAGTAAACTTATTTGTGAAGATCCCCACACATTTTCTTTCTTGAATTCTGTGACGTAGTTAAAGAGGAAGTAAAGTCCAAAAAAAAATCCGAGAAAAAAAAAGCCCTGTAAAGAGAAAGGCATAATGAGCTAGTATGCATCGCATACTAGCTCATTATGTAGTACTTACCTTAAAACGAAGCCCCCGCCGTGCCGCCACCTCAGCGACAGGACGGCGACATGTCCTGCCGTCCCGCTTCCGGGTTCGCGTCCTCCGGCCATCTGATTGGCCGGAGGCGCGATTACATCACTCCCGCGCATGCGCGCGGGAGCCGCCGTTCACGGCACTGAGCTCTGAAGGAACGGCACGGGTGGCCGTTCCCTCAGAGCGCCTGCGCCAATGACGTCATCGGCAGTTTGCGCTGTAAATATCTCCTAAACGGTGCAAGTTTGAGAGATATTTATAGCACCTATAGGTAAGCCTTAATATAGGCTTACCTATAGGTAAAAGTTATACAAGAGGGTTTACAACCTCTTTAATGTGTCACACATTTCACAGAGCCTGCCTTCTGAACTATAGAGGTGCTGAGAGGAGGAGTTTCAGGAGGTGGAGTCAGTACAGGAATCAATACTTGCAGGCAGCAAGGTATCATGGGATATATAGAAATCCAAAACAAACCAAAGGAATGACCAGAGGAGAATCTGCAAAGCATGCAGGGAATCCATGAAGTTGTAGAAAGAGATGGCCAGTAAATGAACAGCACTTACAAGATGAAAGGAGATTTTTCAAGTAAGCTTATATTGGATTGTTAAAAATAACTATTAATAAATAAATAACTATTAAAAAATAAATAAATAACTATTATTATTATTACCATTTATTGTGTTTGTATTCATACAATGCTGATGTTTTAAAATGTAATCGTATGCTGTTACCATATATTTCTTTTGATGAAAAATACAGTGGCAAGTATATACAGGCCTTTAGCAAACTATCCATCTGCTTACATGGGGTTTCAAATATTATAAAACCCTGGGTCTGTCCACCTGTTGACATCTCTTGCTTTCTTGGCTGGTAGGCAAATTGGTATAGACTCATTGGAGTGTATAAAAATCTATGGACTGCAGAGAACAGTTGTTGTACTTATGGGGCATGAATAGGGTTGGCAGTGTTCCACGTTTGCTAGCACAGGCGCCTAAGTGATTCCAGCAATTGAGCTCCAGCTCCAGATTTACTCTGAAGTTAAAAATATAAGTAATCCCTCAAAATCAGTTTCTTTTATTCGCTCCTCTTTGGTCTGAAAATAACCATTAAAGCATTTTGTTATATTGGTTTCATAAAATATCCTGTGAACTCTTGTTTCTGCATATGAAGCCATTATGGAGATGAGGAGAGATTTTTGTTCTTTGAAATCCATCATTATTGAAGTAGGCGAGGCAGAAAACACATGCCAAGAATTTAAAATCTGATAATACACTGTGTTGTCATCTCAAAGAGTAAGGTAAGAACACACTATATTTTAGACAAATCAACAGTTAAGGCCCGTACACACGTACCGATCGTCGGCATACAAACGTCGGTGGACGAAGGTTCTGCCGATTGTACGCGTGTTAGTATGGTGCCTCCGACAGATGTCTGCGCACAATCCGCGGACAAAAGTCTTTCTTGCAAACATGAAAATTTTTGTATGCCGACACCAGAACGGACGATTGTTCGCCTGTCAGTACACAATTCGGCCGACAGACCGCAGATTTGCAAGACTGGGCATGCTCAGAAAATAGAAAACACAGGGAAAGTTAACCATTACATGACATCACTTCTGCAGTCGGCGGACAAAATTCTTGTGCTGTCCTTGTGCTGTCTTTGCACTTTTCAGCAGACACCGACATCCCGGGGAGAAAAGAGGAACATTTGTAAGCCGACCATCGGTACGTGTGTACGGGGCTTTACTGTATTTTTCTGTACCTGTAGTGTGTTTAAGGGAAGAAATGTGCAAGTATTGCAAATATATAGTAATTATATTTTTTCATGCTTTAAAGCCTAAGTGCACAAAATATAAAAAAATAGCGCAAAAAACTTTAGCTTCTATAAATGAAAGTGAACTATGAAAGAAGGATGGCTGAATGATTGAAAGGTCCGCCCCCCTCCATGCATAGATCGTGTTTCGTTGACAGAAGCTGTAGTAGGACTTCTATGAATGGAAGAGCTAGGCCGAGTCCCGATGACAAGACCCTTAAGGTGGGGTACACACTAGTAGAAAATCTGATGAAAATTCCCGTCCGAGGTAAAATCGCACGATTTTCGGCTAGTGTGTACACAACTTTCAGCAGCCGATGTCGACATTTTCAACGAAAAAAAACGGAGGGACAAACACCAAAATTTTTATTGTCCGTCCCCAGACAACCAATTTTCGTTTAATGTGTATGCTGTACGTCTGCGAAAAATCGGATACGAAAGACCGCGCATGATCTGAAGTCGTTGACGACCCGGAAGTCAAGGAACAAAAATTGGACAAGAAATTTGTGAACATTATGCACTGTCAAAAACGGTTATGACCGCTTAGCATGAGAGAGAGAAATCGGAGGATAATTCGTCCGATTTTCGTCAAGTGTGTATGAGCCTTTAGGCTGGGTTCAAACCTATGTAATGCCAGACATTGCATGTGATTCACACCGCATTGCTGTTCACATCACATGCAATGTCTGTGCGATGCAAATTTAGCCATACAGTGTGTATGGCTGAAATCACATCGCAGTCGCACCAAAATGGTACAGGACCCTTTTTTTGTATGCACTGGAATCGGATTGCATGGGTGTTCAGACTAATGCGATCTGATTCCATCTGATTTTACAGTTGGCACTGCGTTCTGCGAACTGAAACCAATCAGATGCGATGCAGGAACCCGCACAGGAATCACTGTGGTTCCCACATTGCACCAGTGTGAACCCGGCCTTAGTCCTATTAAAAAACATTGTAAGAATATGGGGGGTGGGGTTGCAATGGCGGAGGAAGATTTCTGCTAAACGAGGACATACCTGCAAAAGGGATGGGTCCCACTGAAGGTATGCAATGTGCCTTGTTCTTATTTTTTTTTCCTTTTAAGTAAACTTAAGCTTGAAGTAAACCCCAAACACCAGAACTGCCCCAGAAACCACTGCTCAGGCCTCTTTCACACAGGCATTCCGTCTGTCCATTTTCATCCATCCCTTGAATAGATGAAAAACAAAATGTATTTCTATGGGCAAATGGATGTAAACAGATCATAGCACAGACTGTACTTGATCAGCTGCTTCCCCAGCCACAGTGGTCAGAAAATGACCACACGTAACATAGAAATGACGTATTCCTTGTTTTCTTTTGCAGCTGACTCCCACCATGCCTATCCCAGAACGAGCAGGGCCCTGAGATACATGGCAAACAGCAGCAACTTATGAGAGATGTGAAAGTGATCAGGTGCCATTTCAGCCACCTGAATTTATTCCAGCAAAAAGCCAGCAGTCGACTTGACAAACGTAAACACACTCCCAATTGCAGTGGTAGCCAGGAATGTGTGCAAAAGTCCATGCTGCCACTAATGGTAAAGCCTAGTACACACTACTAGTTTTTTTTTCAACCCGATGGGCTAATGGAAAAAAAAAAAAAAAAACTGAGCTTAGGTCAGAGCCTCTATACTAACAATCCAATGTTGGTACAGAAACCTCCCCTGTTGAGCTTATGTGATCTGACAGTGGGACCCCCCCCCCCTTAGAATGCTTCAGTCAGCGTTTCCAGCCAGTGGCTAAAAGCGCTGATCTGGTGCCATATGGCAGACCTTTTTTTGGTCATCCCCTTTGACAAAAGCCAGGCTGACTCCAGTACACATGGGCCGAATGTCGACCGGGTTATATTGAACCGGCCATCGCTGCCCGACATTTGGCCCCTGTGTACTAAGCTTAACATAGACAAAAAAAAAAGTGCAGCGCTAGAAATGGTTGTACATGATTATAAAGTGCCTAGTGCAAAAGACTTAGAATATAAATTTGTGATAAATGCAAATGAATATAAAAAAAATTAAATACATTTTTAAATAAATTCATACATAAAAATATGTAACACGAGTTAAAAAATATGAAAAAATTAATGACAAATCCATGAAGCATAAAAATTACATAGTGTCCAAATAATTGTGAAAAAGAAAAATATATAAAAAACGAATTCCGTGATCCAAATCACCATAAAGTTCCAATGTGCATATGAGAAAAGGAATTAATCCAGTGATCCATCCACCTGATGTGCAACCACCAACATATAATAAGGATGCCTGCTTACCAGAAAAACGGCGGCCTCCAAATTAATGGAGAGCCCCACAACACTTTAGCAGGTAAGTATCCACAATAAGACAAGCATCGGCAGTGTGTATTCAGGTGAGTGTCCAATAGAATGATACCCAGAATTAAAGGAATGAACAGATCATAGCGCAACCCAATCAGGCAATAAAACGTTTGTTTAAAAAGTAATACACTTACAGACTGGAAATAGGTAACACGTATAAAAATATCCTTGCAAGCAGGAGAAATCAAGGGATGGCGTTCCTGGTGTATACAAGCTAGCTCCAGAGCGTAGTGACGTCCCGTCTGGTCCCATCCAATGCGTTTCGTCATATGTTTGACGTCACCCCCAACGCCACTGAGGATGTCAAACATATGATGAAACACGTTGGGTGAGACCAGACGTGATGTCAATACGCTCTGCAGCCAGCTTTTATACACCAGGAACGCCATCCTTTGCTTTCTCCCACTTGCAAGGATGTTTTTATACGTGTTTCCTATTTCCAGTCTGTAAGTGTATTACTTTTTAAATAAAAGTTTTATTGCCTGATTGGGTTGAGCTATGATCTGTTCATTCATTTAATTCTGAGTATCGTTCTATTGGACACACGCCTGAATACACACTGCCGATGCTTGTCCTATCGTGGATACTTACCTGCTAAAGTGTTGTGGGGCTCTTCATTAGTTTGGAGGCCGCCGTTTTTCTGGTAAGCAGGCATCCTTATTATATGTTGGTGGTTGCACATCAGGTGGATGGATCACTGGATTAACTTTACTGTGATTTGGTTCACGGAACTCGTTTTTTATATATTTTTCTTTTTCACAATTAATTATTTGGACACTAAATGTCATTTTTATGCTTTATGGAGTTGTCATGAATTTTTTTCATATTTTTTAACACGTTACACATTTTCATGTATGTATTTACATGTATTTAATTTCAGAGGCGTAACTAGAACTTTCAGGGCCCCAGTGCAAGAACCCATGGGGCCCCCCCTGACCCCCAGCCTGGGCCCATCCCACTGATTCCTGAGGCCATTTGCTCCCATTTCAGGTTTCTTTATTACAATCCAACAGTAGGACCTTTTCACATGTTCTGTAGCGGATCTCCTTCCTGCTGTTTTGGCCCCCCCCACGGTAGCAAAACACCAAAACCTGGTCGCATATGCGACCTTTGCAACCCTGGTAGTGTCAGTCAGTAGGGCAATGGATCGTGTCAGTAAGGCCATGGACAGCGTCCGCAGGGCAGTGGGCGGTGTCAGTAGGGCAGTGGACGGTGTCAGTAGGGCAGTGGACGGTGTCAATAGGGCAGTGGATGGGGTCAGTAGTCTTTTATTTTTGTTAATTTTTTTACCAATTTATTTTATTATTTTGTTTTACAATATTATTTTTTATTACTTTATACAACTTTTTTTTAGGAGCCCAGTTGGGAGGCTTTGGTGATATACCAGGGTTCTAAACAGACCTCTAATCTTAGAGAGGAGAGGAGCTGGGGATGTGTACGGACAGGCTGGGGTGGTATACGGACAGGCTGGGGATGTGTATGGACAGGCTGGGGTGGTATGTTGACAGGCTGGGTGGTATACGGACAGGCTGGGGTAGTATACGGACAGGCTGGGGACTGGGGTAGTATACGGACAGGCTGGGGTGGTATGTTGACAGGCTGGGGTGGTATACGGACAGGCTGGGGTGGTATATGGACAGGCTGGGGTTGTATACGGACAGGCTTGGGTGGTATGTTGACAGGCTGGGGATGTGTATGGACAGGCTGGGGATGTGTACGGACAGGCTGGGGTAGTATACGGACAGGCTGGGGTGGTATGTTGACAGGCTGGGGATGTGTACGGACAGGCTGGGGTGGTATACGGACTGGCTGGGGTGGTATACGGACTGGCTGGGGGGTTGCGGACAGGCTGGGGATGTATACAGACAGGTATAGGGTAGTATATGGAAGGCTTCCCCTATGTTGTTCCATAATCAGAGTATATTACTGTGTTCAGGGGATTTCTATGGTATTCTACATACAGTTGTATTCAAAATTATTCAACCCCCACTGAATTTTATTGTTTTGGCCAGTTTGACATTGATTTTGATCATTCAGTCATCCTGCTTACAATTAAATCAAAGAGGCACGTGTAGGTCAGACAAATATAACATAACATTTATAATGAAATAGCCACAAATGTCTTTTCTGTGCTCACATCATTATCAGTTTTATTCAACCCCCAAGTGACATTCAATCTTAGTACTTAGTACAACATCCTTTTACAGTTATAACAGCTTTTAAACGTGAAGCATAGCTTGACACAAGTGTCTTGCAGCGATCTACGGGTATCTTCGCCCATTCGTCATGGGCAAAAGCCTCCAGTTCTGTCACATTCTTAGGCTTGTGCACTGCAACTGCTTTCTTTAAGTCCCACCAGAGGTTCTCAATCGGATTTAAGTCTGGTGACTGTGATGGCCACTCCAAAATGTTCCAGCCTTTAATCTGCAACCATGCTCTAGTGGACTTGGAGGTATGCTTGGGATCAGTGGCGGCTGGTGAAGTTTTAAGATGGGGGGGCGCAAGACCCCGCCCTTATATTTTGGCCCCACCCCTTATAGACTCCACCCATTTTGTCCCCTGTATTTTGCTTGCGTGAACAAATTCTCCCAATATATCACATATTAAGGGGTCTCTCAGTACTAGTATATCCTATAATAGGGAGCAGGGGCCCTATTATGGCATATACTGTGAGAGACACCCTATTATGGGATACACTGACTGAGAGTGGCACAAACCCCACAGTACAGACCCCCTAGCACAAACCCCACAGTACAGGCCCCCTAGCACTAATCCCACAGTACAGGCCCCCTAGCACTAATCCCACAGTACAGGCCCCCTAGCACTAATCCCACAGTACAGGCCCCCTAGCACTAATCCCACAGTACACAGGCCCCCTAGCACTAATCCCACAGTACACAGCCCCCCTAGCACAAACCCCACAGTACAGGCCCCCTAGCACAAACCCCACAGTACAGGCCCCCTAGCACAAACCCCACAGTACAGCCCCCCTAGCACAAACCCCACAGTACAGGCCCCCTAGCACAAACCCCACTGTACAGGCCCCCTATCACAAACCCCACAGTACAGGCCCCCTAGCACAAACCCCACAGTACAGATCCCCTAGCACAAACCCCACAGTACAGGCCCCCTGGCACTAATCCCACAGTACAGGCCCCCTTTCAATGCAGCGACCAGCGTACATGCCCCCTTTCAATGCAGCGACCAGCGTACATGCCCCCTTTCAATGTAGCGACCAGCGTACATGCCCCCTTTCAATGCAGTGACCAGCGTACATGCCCCCTTTCAATGCAGTGACCAGCGTACATGCCCCCTTTCAATGCAGCGACCAGCGTACATGCCCCCTTTCAATGTAGCGACCAGCGTACATGCCCCCTTTCAATGTAGCGACCAGCGTACATGCCCCCTTTCAATGTAGCGACCAGCGTACAGGCCCCCTTTCAATGCAGCGACAAGCGTACAGGCCCCCTTTCAATGCAGTGACAAGCGTACGTGCCCCCTTTCAATGCAGTGACCAGCGTTCGTGCCCCCTTTCAATGCAGTGACCAGCATACATGCCCCCTTTCAATGCAGTGACAAGCGTACATGCCCCCTTTCAATGTAGTGACAAGCGTACAGGCACCCTTTCAATGTAGTGACCAGCATACATGCCCCTTTTATCCATCCATCCATCCATGATGATATATATATAATGATATCTGCACACTCTGGTCTGGGCCCGGCCTGGGTAACTTGATATTATTCTTGCACCGTGACCTGCCTGTACCTACCTGTTCTGGCCTGGCCTGGGTCCATCCATCCATGATGGATGGATGGACCCAGGCCAGGCCAGAACAGGTAGGTAGTACAGGCAGGTCACGGTGCAAGATTTATCAAGTTACCCAGGCCGGGCCCAGACCAGAGTGCAGATAGCATTATCATCATGGATGGATGGACCCAGGCCAGGGGAAAACAGGTAGGTACAGGCAGGTGAGGTCACGGTGCAAGAATAATATCAAGTTACCCAGGCCGGGCCCAGACCACAGTGTGCAGATATCATTATATATATCATGATGGATGGATGATCCATCCATCCATCCATCCATGATGATATATATAATGATATCTGCACACTGTGGTCTGGGCCCGGCCTGGGTAACTTGATAAATCTTGCACCGTGACCTGCCTGTACCTACCTGTTCTGGCCTGGCCTGGGTCCATCCATCAATGATGGATGGATGGATGGACCCAGGCCAGGCCAGAACAGGTAGGTACAGGCAGGTCACGTTGCAAGATTTATTAAGTTACCCAGGCCGGGCCCAGACCACCAGACTAGTGCTCAAGTGCTGCTGTGCTTCATCATCATGGAGGGCATCATGGCATGGCAAATTGGCAATGGCTGGCAATCGAATTTGGTAATGGCTGCCCATTGCACAGCAATTTGTTTTGGGGACAGTCACAGAGGCCTGAGGACTCACTTACTATTACCGGGCTGCTGCACACAGGGCTGGAGTCCGACCATGACCGACTGGTTCCACCGTTCCAGATGACCTCCGCTGGACCGCTCTTCCTCACCTCACGCTGCGCGCCGCGGCCTGTGGAATTTCTGGTGCGCGGCTGCGGCCTGGTCTGGATCCGGATGGATGCGGTGACGGTCTCGTCTCTGCAGTGCTGCCGACGCCGTCCCGTCCGTCCACGATTCCACATCCACGAAGAAGAAGGCCCGGCCCGCGGCCGCCCGATCCGACTCCCCGAGTCCTGGACTGGTCTGCGACTCCGTCTGTCTCCAGTCCTCCTGCTCCAGGCTCCTGGACTGGTCCTCCTGGTGACGGTGAGTGGTGAGTGACTCGAGTCGTCGCCTCGTCGGTCTGAGTGCCTGCCCAGTGCGGAGTTGCGGATGGGACGTCTTCTCCACTGCTGCTGGCTGCGCGACACACTTCACCAGATGATGTCCTACTGTGATTGGTCCAGGCTGGAGTCTGGACCAATCACAGCCCGGACATCAGAAAAGTGGGAGGCGTCGGGGCGCATTGCTCTGCGCCCCGATGACCCCCTGAAGAGCGCCAATCGGCACCCCTGCTGGCCGAGGGTGGGGTCAAAACCCCCCCTATACCCAGTCAAAACCACCCCTATACCCAGGACACAGTCCGGCGCCCCTAGTGGACGAAAATTTGACTTTTTTTTTCTTTTAAACTTTCTTTCTTTTTTTGTTTGGGGGGGACGGGGGGACGCCCCTGCGCCCCCGCGCCCCCTATCGGCCGACACTGCTTGGGATCATTGTCCTGTTGAAAGGTCCAACGTCTCCCAAGCCACAGGTTTGTGACGGACTGCATCACATTGTCATCCAATATCTCCTGGTACTGAAGAGAATTCATGGTACCTTGCACACGCTGAAGCTTCCCGGTACCTGCAGAAGCAAAACAGCCCCAAAGCATGATTGACCCCCCGCCATGCTTCACAGTAGGCAATGTGTTCTTTTCTTCATAGGCCTTGTTCTTCCTCCTCCAAACATAGTGTTGATCCATGGGCCGAAACAGTTCTAATTTTGTTTCATCAGTCCACAGAACACTATCCCAAAACTTCTGTGGTTTGTCCACATGACTTTTGGCATACTGCAGTTGACTCTTCTTATTCTTTGGAGACAGCAAGGGGGTACGCCTGGGAGTTCTGGCATGGAGGCCTTCATTACGCAGTGTGCGCCGTATTGTCTGTGCAGAAACTTCAGTGCCCATATCTGACAAATCTTTTCTCAGTTCCTCAGCAGTCACACGGAGACTTTTCTCCACTCTACGCTTCAGGTAGCACACAGCAGTCGAAGTCAGCATCTTCTTTCTGCCACGACCAGGTAGCGTTTCAACAGTGCCCTTTGCCTTGAATTTGCGAATGATGCTTCCTATGGTGTCTCTTGGTATGTTTAACATCTTTGCAATCTTCTTATAGCCATTGCCCTTCCTGTGAAGAGTAATCACCTCTTCTCTTGTCTTCCTGGACCATTCTCTTGACTTCACCATGTTTGTAACCACACCAGTAAATGTCTAGAAGGAGCTGAGTATCACAGTCATTTTAAAGCTGCCTAATTGGTGCTTATTAGGCTTTATTGCTGCTCCCTGACATCCACAGGTGTTTTCAATACCTGATTGGAAACACTTCAATGAACCTCTGTTCTTCAGAGTGGTAGTCTTTAAGGGGTTGAATAATTGTGTCAATGAAGAATTCACATTTTACTACTGTATTACAAAACCAATTGATGTCATTTTAGTTGCATATGGTTCTTTAAGAAGTCCTTGTAGGATTTCATTCTGAATACAATTACAAATGTACACTATATTCCCTAAAACCCTTTAAAGCATTGGGGGGTTGAATAATTTTGAATACAAATGTATAATAATAAACACACACACAGTTCCATGTTGGACTGTCACAACAAACAGTCAGGGGACTGCTTCTGCCAATCAGGTCCCCTCTGCCATATGACCCCCAGTACAGAGCCCAGGAGATACTTCTCCCCTCTGCCCTATGACCCCCAGTACAGAGCCCAGGAGGTACTTCTCCCCTCTGCCCTATGACCCCCAGTACAGAGCCCAGGAGGTACTTCTCCCCTCTGCCCCTCATCACCTCCCCTCCAGGCTAATCTCCCCAGACAGGTCCCACTCACATTCCATGAAGGAGGCTGCATCCCGGCCGCTTCCTTACTCTGTTCGGAGGTGACAGCACACAAGGTAGCAGCAGCCCGAAACTCGGATCACCTCTGCCAGCTCTCCACCCCATCACGCGCACAGCCCCACCCCAACTGGTGAGCCACACCACCAACCTCCGCCTCTAATACCTAGCAACACACAGCTCTGGCAGCGTTTTGAAGAGGCGGCGGTGGGGCCGGGAGACGGAGTGTCACAGGAAAGAGCACTGACAGCACGTGCCCAGCAGTCCTTCTTCCCAGGGGGGGTTTTAGCGCGGGGGCAGTGCCCCCGACTGATGTGCGCTCTAGGCTGGCGCCTACCTTGCCTATAGGTAGTGCCGGCCCTGGACACAGCCCTCCTTGCAGTTTAACTGCTGCTAGACGGTGACACACTGCTTTTCTTATATTGTTGCTTTAAAGCATTTGTGAGTAATGCAATATGTAGGTGGGGCTTTGTGTGGGTGTGGCTTAAGTGTGAATGGGGACACAGGGGCCCCATGATCTCCTATTGCCCAGGGGCCCCATGAGTTGTCAGTCCGCCCCTGCTGAAATACAATTCTGACAGATATTCTATCCAGTGGCGTCACAAGCAGGGTGCGGGGGGGGGGGGGCGGACCGCACCAGGGTGTCCACCGGAGGGAGGGTGACACCGCTCTGCAAGGGGGCCCGCCGCCGCCCGTGAGATAGTGCACTGGTCATTTGGTGCACTCTCACAGGCACACAGTCCCCGCCCCACCCATCCTCTCCGCCCGCACTCATCCTCTCCGCCCGCACTCATAGGCAGTGGCACACGGGCTCCACCCATTCTTTCTGCAGGAAGATGTCGGGACTCGGGAGTAGAGTGAAAGGGGAGGAGCTCTCCGTCCACCACACAAGGAGCCTCGGAGGGGGAATTGAGTGATCTGCAAGTGAGTGACTCTGATCCCATCCCTCTATCACCACTGCCACTGATCCCCCCCCTCCCCACACCACCCCACTGCTGCCACTGATCCCCCTCCTACACCACCCCCACTGCTGCCGCTGATTCCCCCCACACCACCCCCACTGCTGCCCCTGATCCACCCCCACTGCTGCCACTGACCCCCCCCCACTGCTGCCACTGATCCCCCCCACACCACCCCCACTGCTGCCACTGAACCCCCCCACACCACCCACACTGCTGCCACTGAACCCCCCCACACCACCCACACTGCTGCCACTGATCCCCCCACACCACCCACACTGCTGCCACTGATCCCCCCCCACACCACCTCCACTGCTGCCACTGACCCCCCCCCCCACTGCTGCCACTGACCCCCCACCCCCACTGCTACCACTGATCCCCCCATACCACTCCCACTGCTGCCACTGATCCCCCCCACACCACCCCCACTGCTGCCACTGACCCCCCCCACACACAACCCCCACTGCTGCCACTGACCCCCCACCCCCCACTGCTGCCACTGATCCCCCCACTGCTGCCCCTGATCCCCCCCACACCACCCCCACTGCTGGTGGCACGCTGGTCTCTCTGCATTGAATGGGGGCACGCTGGTCATTCTGCATTGAAATGGGGGCACGCTGGTCTCTCTGCATTGAAAGGGGGCACGCTGGTTACTCTGCATTGAATGGGGCACACTATACCTTGATTACTGAAGGCCCCTTTCACACTTTTGTGACCTCAAAGTCACGTAAATTTTTACAGCGTTTTTTGCCGCAAAGCAATGCCTATTACATCTTTATGTTTGCGCCCCCCCAAAAATTTAGAGCACCAGCCGCCACTGTGTGTACTGTCTGCTGCCTGGACTTCTCTCACTTGCTCCTCCTCCCGGGCCACCCTGAGCCTCCCCTCCCTACCCTTTGCGCTCCCTCACGTTCACGCGGCCGGGGGAACCATAGGGAACCATTGATTTTGAATGGAGGAAGAAAAACGCTGCTAAAAGCAACGTGGCCAAACGTGCAATAACGCAAATGGAAAAAGCTACTGAAAGCACGTTTAACAGCTGCTTTTTCCCGGCGTCAGAAATAGCTTTGCAGGACGTTTTTTCTAACGTCCCGTGTACATGGACCCTTAGTGTCAGTGTGAATTTAGTATTCCTCCTCTGTATGCAAGGGCCACTCCCCAGACCGATTCGGGCCTGCAAGGACCCCCTGCGTTTTGAGTACAGTACAGATGTCCTTCTAGTGGGTCTCCCCTGTTTCATCTTTCATGCACTGGGGAGAGAAATATGAAATATAAAAAATTGCATCCAGACCGTCTCTCTACGTTATTCCCAGCTCCTCTTTTGGGTATGTTTCTTTATGTCTGGATGCGATTTTTTTATATTTCTCTCCCCAGTGCATGAAAGATGAAACAGATGAGACCCACTAGAACAAGGGTGGGGAACCTTTTTTCTGCCAAGGGTCATTTGGGTATTTCGAAAACCATTCGGGGGCCGTACAAAATGATCACCTTAAACATTTGCCTGTTATATTTGGTCAAACATTTAATTAACTCACCCCTAATGTGATGGCTGCAACTGCTCCTCTTTGGTGAGGTGTGTGATGTTAGCTGGTATTGATGATGTTGCTACTCGCAACAGGTTTTCCAGGTTTGCGTCGGTCAGTCTGGAGCGTGGTACGTTTTGAAAAGAACTGCTGGTAGGTACTGCTGGTGGGTATAGCTGGCTGGTACTGCTGGTGGGCAGTGGCGTCACTAGGGGGGGCCAGAGGGGACCATGGCCCCACCAAAATTATTCTGGGCCCCCCATGTGCCCCCCCAATTAATTATGTGCACAAAAATTGATTCTCATTTCACTCTCGCAAGTAGCGCAGCCGCCGCAGCGCCTCTACACACACAGTGACAGGCCGGCGGGGGGCGGGGAGGCGCCGGGCACAGTGAGCACCAAGCAGCAGTAGCGCAGCCGCCGCAGCGCCTCTACACACACAGTGACAGGGTGGCGGGGGGGCGGGGCGGCGCGGCGCCGGGTACAGTGAGCACCAAGCACCAGTAGCGCAGCCGCCGCAGCGCCTCCACACACACAGTGAAAGGCCGGCGGGGGGCGGGGCGGCGCCGGGCGCAGTGTGCACCAAGCACCAGCCCTCCCCAGCCTGGCCGAAAGCGCGCGCGCTACTGCCGCGCGGGAGTGGCGTGACTCACGTGGTGTTGTTGTGACATGTGGCTGCAGTCTGTCGGGGAGTCGCGGGGACCGAGTCCGGAGTCGGGACACTGACGCACCAGCCCAGGACACACATGAGGAGGAGCAGCCGCAGCCGCAGCCGCAGCCCGCAGGCCGGGCGGCATCAGGTGGGTGGCAGCCTCTGAGCCTCAGCCAGTGGGAGGTGAAACACTGGACTCAATTCCTCCTGGGAGCTAGAAATAAGAGGTCATCACTATGGGTGAACTTGGCCCAAGGCAGGATAAATCAGAGCTACTATTCTAGGGCTTGACCTCTTCATTTGGCCTTTATAGTGTGATAATAATTGGATGATAATTGCAGAGAGATTTCCATGATGGATTTTCAAAGGTTTTCCAAAGCAAGGAACTGGGAATTGGACTCCCCTGCCTGAGTTGTTATGAGGTGGCATGGTGGTCAGTCTACAAATTTATTGGATAAAGACTGGTGCAAGAGCTGCAGCAGAACTGCAGAAGGAAGAGCGGAGAGGGGTATGAAGTGTGCCATTTTAGAGAAGCTGTCTACCACAGCCCAAATGACAATGCAGCTGTCAAAACGTAAGAGATCCATAATAAAATCTATGATCATATGTTCTCAGGGTTCCTTGACAATTGGAACGGCATTAAAATGCAAGCAGCTGTAAAAACGTAGGAGATCCATGATAAAATCTATGGTCATATGTTCCCAGAGTTCCTTAAAAATTTAAAGAGGCATTAATGTGCCAGCAGGTGGCAGGTGCACAAGAGGGGACTTTGTTCTGGGTGCAGATGGTACAAGCAGTCACAAATCCTTTAGTATCCCTCTTCACAACTGGACCCGCTGCTGACCTGCCAATTTGGAGCTTTGGGCTCAATATTGGTCATGAGATTCAGTGTCACCAATATTTTGCTTGTAGGAATGGGAGTTTTTGTGACAGAGGTCACTTCCTGAACTCCAGAGGTATTCTGACATTTTTTCAGTTAACCATACATTAGAATAGGTAGTGAGATGGAGCACAACCATTGTGTAGCACTGCAAAGAACAAAGCATGAAATATGGCTGCTCCCCATATTTAAATATAAATACAAACCATACATAAGGACAATGTTCTTAACAATTATATATTTTCTTTATTCAAATATTTTATTAAGGAGTATACGTGGTTTAAACTGGAGCAGTGAGTCCACTCACTTCCCATTTGTAATGCATTATACCACCCTCACACCCTGACCCAACAATTGTCAATGTGGACAGTGCTTGACATGCTGAGCTGACAGAAATTTACAGCTGAACAATGCTGTAAAATTCTGTCAGCATACTCAGCATGTCAGCCCACATTGTCATTTTCAGGGGTGTGAGGGTGGTATGAGATGCAAATGTGCAATGGACTCACATTGAGTCCACTGCACATTTGCATCTCATACCACTCTCACACCCCTGAAAATGACAATGTGGGCTGACATGCTGACTGAATTTATCTTACAGCTGAGCTGAGCTGAACTGCTCCACTAGTGCCACCTCTAAAACGGATGTCTCCGGGCCTGCTCCTTGTGTGCTGGCTCGCTGTGTCTGGTTCCATTGCTGCGTACTGCTGCCTCACCTTACAGGTGACTCCGCTAATGCTGTCCGCATGCTCTGGGCCTTCAAATATATAAAAATGAAATATTCGTGACTGAGGCCCATTGTCAGGAATATAAAAAATAAAACAAAGTGAATTTGTAACAAGGCCTCTGGAGTGCATTCTATTCTAGATAGATAGATAGTGTGTATATACAGTGGGTACGGAAAGTATTCAGACCCCCTTAAATTTTTCACTCTTTGTTATATTGCAGCCATTTGCTAAAATCATTTAAGTTCCTTCTTCTTCCTCATGAATGTACACATAGCACCCCATACTGACAGAAAAACACAGAATTGTTGACATTGTTGCAGATTTATTAAAAAAGAAAAACTGAAATATCACATGGTCCTAAGTATTCAGACCCTTTGCTCAGTATTTAGTAGAAGCCCCCTTTTGATCTAATACAGCCAGGAGTCTTTTTGGGAAAGATGCAACAAGTCTTTCACACCTGGATTTGGGGATCCTCTGCCATTCCTCCTTGCAGATCCTCTCCAGTTCTGTCAGGTTGGATGGTAAACGTTGGTGGACAGCCATTTTTAGGTCTCTCCAGAGATGCTCAATTGGGTTTAAGTCAGGGCTCTGGCTGGGCCATTCAAGAACAGTCACGGAGTTGTTGTGAAGCCACTCCTTTGTTATTTTAGCTGTGTGCTTAGGGTCATTGTCTTGTTGGAAGGTAAACCTTCGGCCCAGTCTGAGGTCCAGAGCACTCTGGAGAAGGTTTTTGTCCAGGATATCCCTGTACTTGGCCGCATTCATCTTTCCCTCGATTGCAACCAGTCGTCCTGTCCCTGCAGCTGAAAAACACCCCCACAGCATGATGCTGCCACCACCATGCTTCACTGTTGGGACTGTATTGGACAGGTGATGAGCAGTGCCTGGTTTTCTCCACACATACCGCTTAGAATTAAGGCCAAAAAGTTCTATTTTGGTCTCATCAGACCAGAGAATCTTATTTCTCACCATCTTGGAGTCCTTCAGGTGTTTTTTAGCAAATTCCATGCGGGCTTTCATGTGTCTTACACTGAGGAGAGGCTTCCGTCGGGCAACTCTGCCATAAAGCCCCGACTGGTGGAGGGCTGCAGTGATGGTTGACTTTCTACAACTTTCTCCCATCTCCTGACTGCATCTCTGGAGCTCAGCCACAGTGATCTTTGGGTTCTTCTTTACCTCTCTCACCAAGGCTCTTCTCCCCCGATAGCTCAGTTTGGCCGGACAGCCAGCTCTAGGAAGGGTTCTGGTCGTCCCAAACGTCTTCCATTTGAGGATTATGGAGGCCACTGTGCTCTTAGGAACCTTAAGTGCAGCAGAAATCTTTTTGTAACCTTGGCCAGATCTGTGCCTTGCCACAATTCTGTCTCTGAGCTCTTCAGGCAGTTCCTTTGACCTCATGATTCTCATGCTCTGACATGCATTGTGATCTGGAAGGTCTTATATAGACAGGTGTGTGGCTTTCCTAATCAAGTCCAATCAGTATAATCAAACACAGCTGGACTCAAATGAAGGTGTAGAACCATCTCAAGGATGATCAGAAGAAATGGAAAGCACCTGAGTTAAATATATGAGTGTCACAGCAAAGGGTCTGAATACTTAGGACCATGTGATATTTCAGTTTTTCTTTTTTAATAAATCTGCAACAATGTCAACAATTCTGTGTTTTTCTGTCAGTATGGGGTGCTATGTGTACATTCATGAGGAAGAAGAATGAACAAATGGCTGCAATATAACAAACAGTGAAAAATGTAAGGGGGTCTGAATACTTTCCGTACCCACTGTATATATATATATATATATATATATATATATATATATATATATATAAAAAATTGTGTTTTATAGTTGGCCACCCTACTTTTGTCTCCGTCCCCCCATGTGCCCCCCCTAAATATAAAAGCTGGAGACGCCACTGCTGGTGGGTACTGCTGGCTTGTACTGTGCTGTGAGTACTGCTGGCTCAGGCTTGCTGGTACTGCTGTGGGTACTGCTGGCTCAGGCTGGTACTGCTGGCTGGTATTGCTGTGGGTACTTCTGGCTCAGGCTGGTACTGCTGGCTGGTACTGTGCTGTAGGTACTGCTGGCTGGTACTGCTGTTGGTACTGCTGACTCTGGCTGGTACTGCTGGTTCTGGCTGGTACTGCTGGCTCTGGCTGGTAATGCTGTGAGTATTGCTGGCTCTGGCTGGTACTGCTGGTTCTGGCTGGTACTACTGGCTCTGGCTGGAAGAGGTGATGTTTCCTGTATTGGTCACAGGCGGAGTGCATTTGATATCACTCTGCCTGTGCCTCAGACTGTCATAACAGAGCAGGAACTATACAGGAAGCATCGGCTCCGTTCTGACAGATCAGCTGAGAGACACAGACTCAGCTGCATGGGGGCCGGACCAGATGACTTCGGGGGCCGCATACGGCCCCCGAACTGTAGGTTCCCCACCCCTGCACTAGAAGGACATCTGTACTGTACTCAAAACGCAGGGGGGGGGGGGGGCCTTGCAGGTCCAAATCTGTCTGGGGAGTGGCCCTTGCATACAGAGGAGGAATAGCAAATTCACACTGACACTAATGCCCCGTACACACGTGCAGATCGTCGGCCGAACGATCGGCCGTCTTTTGTCCCCGGGCTGTCATGTCTGTTGAAAAGTGCAAAAGACTGCACAAGAATTTTGTCCGCCGACTACAGCTGACTGCAGAAGTGATGTCATGTGATGGTTAACTTTCCCTGTCTTTTTTCTTTTCTGAGCATGCCCAGTCTTGCAAATCTGCTGTCTGTCGGCCGAATTCTGTATTGACTGGCGAACAATCGGCCGCTCTGGTGTCGGCATACAAAAATTTTAATGCTTGCACGACAGATTCTGTTCGGCTGAAAGTGCGCTGTCGGAAGCATCATACTAACAAGCCTACAAATGGCCGATCGGCCGAAGCTTTTCGGCCGACAATCTGCACGTGTGTACGGGCCTTTAGGCCCCTTTCACACTGTCCGTCCATCGGACGGACTCCGTTTATCTCAGCGGGGGATCGATCCGCTGATTCCCCCGCTGAGCAGGAGAATGACAGCTGTTCTCCGCACTGTGTGCGGAGACACAGCAGTCAGATCCCCATGCATCTCTATGGGGAAATCGGATGGGAATGAACCGTCGGTCCATTCTCATCCGATCCCATGCGCTGGACAGATGGAAAATAGGGTTTCCATCTGTCCAGATTTGACGGATCGGATCAGTCGGTCTCTGCTGACATCCGATGCCCCATAGGGATGCATGGGGGGAACCGTTCAGATCCGCCAAAAAAACGGACAGGCGGATCTGAACGGTCCACATGTGTGAAAGAGCCCTAAGGGTGAATAAACTGATTGCTGAGAGGGAGACAAGCACTGCATCTGATAAATAAACATATTGAAGTTTTGGACTATTTAACAGCACAAAGCAAAAAGAAGCACTATATATCTGTCTGGGCACCTTAAGTTTAATTGCACTATTTTCCACATTGGCACTTTTTTATGAGTAAATGTAATTGCACTTTTTTTTGAATAATACAAATATTATGTATGAATATTGCATATATGTTTTGAATAGAGTACTGTATATGAATTTGCACTAAGGAAATGCACTTTGGTCTTTATATGTAAGGGCCCTTTCACACAGATGGTACGTTCAGATCCACCTGTCAGTTTTTTTGGGCGGATCTGAACGGTCCCCCCATGCATCTCTATGTCTGCTGACATCCAATCCGATCCATTAAATCTGGATGGATGGAAATCCTATTTTCCATCCGTCCAGGGGATCGGATTGGATGAGAACAGACAGACGGTCTGTTCCCATCCATTTCCCCCATAGAGATGCATGGGGACCTGACAGCTGTGTTTTATTATTTTCATATGATATTGTAATTTAAAGGTCTTTTTAATTCTCCTAGTTATTAATGTTGCTATTGTCATTACATTTAGCCCCCGTTCACACTAAGGCGACCTGGTCGCCTCACAGGTCTCCTTCCATAGGGAAGCTGCGGACCCGTTCTAATAGGAGCGACACAAGTCGCTCCGACTTAGAAAAAGGGTCCGGAGCTTCTTTGGGGCGACCCGGAGGCGACCGCCATATGTTATGAAGTCCGTGGCGGCCGCTCCGAGGTCGCGGTGCGCTGCTCGCACCACGACCTCGGAGGTCGCGGTGCGAAGTAGCGTCACGTGTATGTGAACGGGGGCTTACTGTTATATGGGAGCTATGATTTACAAGTTACATTAGTAAAAAAAAAAACAAAACCATTATTGAAAGGGGTTGGGGTGACACCGAGTTACTGCACCGGGTGATACCAACCCTAGTGACGCCACTAAATCTATCCCCTCTCCACTCTATCCAAAACACAGAAAATATGTGGCTTTGTCTTTAGTTATACTTTCCACATATTTTCTTTTACTGTTCAGACAGGTGAGGAGGAATGGAAACCGAGGGCCCCGTGTACTCCTCTCTCCTTCAGAAGAAAGGCTGAGTGCTTGGCTACTGATAGCAAACTTGTGCCCCTCCCCTTCTTTAGCCCAGGGGCCCCCTCACACCAAACGTATCTCCTCCACAGACTGGCACACACGGGGGCGGGTGTGCGAGCCCGCCCACTGACGTCACGGCTTGTATAATTGGAGGAGCAGCGTGAAGCCGGGGAGCTCGGCGAGTAGGGGAGAGGAGGTTCGGGTTCTGTGAGGTAAGTTATACGGGGGGGGGGGGAATAGAGCGCTTAGTAAGCCGCTAGTACAGCGCACAGGGCAGAGAGCGGCTGTTATATAACGACATTCTTTCGAGGGTCCTCCTCCAGGACAGGCGCCCCCTCTATAGGCTGAGCAGTGGCAGTACGTCAGCGTAGCGCAGGGAGATACACGTGTGTCTGTGGCAGCTCAGTTCTGTGCCTACGTACTTACTTCTACACACTGCAGGGGTCACCGCTCTGCTTCCCTCACACTAATACCTGGTGAAGGGGGAAGCTGAGCTAAGCTGCTTCTCCATATGGCATTTCCATCACTAGAAGTCAGTGTAGTGTATGTCAGCAATAATGGGGCACTAAAGTCTGCAATACTTACCCCAATGCCTGCCATCTCCCCTTCCAGCATCTTCCAGATGCCAGTCTTTGGCTTTCTTGGTTAGCCGATGCAGGATTACATAACACATGAGTAACTCCGTATGATAAAGCGGAGGATTCTGGCCAAGCAGGTGAGTTCATTTATAATGCATTGCATGTCTCTTCTGCAATAATGAGCCCGATTGCATTAATATTATTTTATTTTCTTAAAGCGGAGTTCCACCCAAAAGTGGAACTTCCGCTTTAGGGAGTCCTGACCCCCCGACATGCCACATTTGGCATGTCATTTTTTGGGGGGGGGAGCGGGTACCTAGTTTTGACAGGTGCCCGCTCCCACTTCCGCTCGGAGCGCCGCGGCGCCCTGAGCGGAAGTTCTCCTCTCCCCCTCCCTCCCTGCAATCTTCTGGGACACGTCAGAGGTCCCAGAAGATTGCCGGCCAATCACGGCGCGCAGCGCGACTCGCGCATGCGCAGTGGGTACCCGGCTGTGAAGCCGCAAACTGAAACAGCCGGGTGCCCACAGCAGTGATGCCGGCGCCGAGGGAGAGGATCGAGGCTTCCGGCGGCCGCATCGCTGGACCGTTGGACAGGTGAGTAAATGGCTGGAACTCCGCTTTAACCTCAGTGCTACCTACTACTAGTGCTTTAACCACTTAAGCCCCGGAAGATTTTATCCCCTTCCTGACCAGGGGGTATTTCGCGATTCGGCACTGCCTGACTTTTAACGGACAATTGCGCGGTCCTAAACGAATTTGACGTCCTTTTTTTCCCACAAACGGAGCTTTCTTTTGGTGCTATTTGATCACCTGTGCAATTTTTTTTTTTTTTTTTTTTGATCATGCGCTATAAACAAAAAAAAGAGCGTCAATTTTGCAAAAATAATATTTTTCACTCTTTTTTTTTTTTTATATGAAATTCCCCCCCAAAAAATTTAAAAATCTAAATTTTTTAACATTTTAGGCCAATTTGTTTTATGCTACATATTTTTGGTAAAAAAAATCGCAAAAAGCGTATTTTGATTGGTTTGCGCAAAAGTTATTGCGTTTACTAACTAAGGGAAAGATTTTTGTCTTTTTTTTTTTTTTTTTTTTTAACGCGTAATGGCAGCGATCTGCGATATTTTTTTTGTGGGACTGCGACATTGCGGCGGACAGATCGGACCCTTGACTGACCTCTTTGACACTTTTGGGGTTACCAGTGACATTCCTGCAGTAATCAGTGCTATACATATGCACTGTTACTGTAAAATGACACTGGCAGTGAAGAGGTTAACTTTATTTGAGAGGGAGGGGTTATGTGTGTCCCTAGGGGCGTGCTTCTAACTGTGATTGGCTGTGGCTTGAGCTGTAGGAACAATGATCAACGGTCCTACATAGTAGAACCGTATGATCACTGTTCCTACACAGGGGAGAATGACAGGCGGCTTGTTTACATCAGCCGCCTGCCTTTCTCCCGCTCTAACGGACGATCGCGAGTGCCCGGCGGACCCGCACACGCGCGGGGGGGGTCCGTGATGGAGCGGGAGTAGGAGCGCACCTCCGGCGGCGCGCGCTCGTTCCCCAGAGCCTCACAGATTAGTGACGTACCCATACGTCACTTTGCCTGTGAGGGGCTGACCGCTGCAGTATATGTACATGCGGCGGTCGGCAAGTGGTTAAAGAGGTTGTAAACCTCAGAAAATTAAAAGAAAAGCAAACACCTGAAAGGCACATAATGAGTTGCATCGCATACTAGCTCATTTTGAAATACTTACCTTAGAACGAAGCCTTGCAGTGCTGCCCGCTCACCTCTCTCACGGGTGACATGTTCAGTCACCCTTCTTCCAGGTTTGCGTCATCGGCCATCTGATTGGCTGGAGCCACGATGACGTCACAGCACAGGGCTCTGAAGTGATGTCACTGGCTGCATGAAAGGTAAATATCTCCTAAATGGTTCATGTTTAGGAGATATTTACAGTACCTATAAGTAAGCCTTATCATAGGCTTACCTATAGGTACAAGTTGCAGAGGAGGGTTTACTTTTTAAGTGGTTGAAGATGCTGGGAGGTGGGGCGTGGCTTAAGATCATGTGACGGCCGTGATTGGCTGTCACGTGGTCTGAAAACTCCCAATCACAGCGAGCGATCCGGGAGCTCTTGGTTAGAGGACAGTAACTGCAGGGAGTGCGCATCGCGTGCAAGTGCACTCTCAGCACAAGTGTATACACAAACAACAATTACCGCAAATATGCCAGGCGTCGAGAGGGTGCATATTTGCATATGGCTTGCACCAAGGGGTTAACATTTAGGTCTCCAGATGGAGATGACTGCTATCTTCTGTGCAGAGCAGATGGTGTGTTCATCCAGCTTGGGGCTGTGTGCAGGCAGCCACATAGAATTTGATGTAGGTGCAGCGGCTGCACGAACACAATCCGTGTCAAGATCTGACATGCAGGCATCTCATGCCATTGTGTTGTGCAGCCGCTGTGCATGCGTCCGCTTGTATAGGCTGCCTGCTCGCAGCTCTGAGCTGGACGCATACGCTGTCTCTGCCAGTGGCTCTGCACAGAGGATGGGACTAATCGTCTGTCTGAAGGAGTCCTTAGAATTTAGTTCCACTTTGGGCTTGTCCTGATCTATGCAAAATCTTGGGCTTTCCCAACAAGCACAGAAACACACTGCTTTTTTTTTTTTCAATGGCACCCCCATGTGTCGACAAGTGCATGCCAAACTGTATAGTGCCACAGCCCCATGCAATTCAGTGCAGTGCAATTTTACAAAAGGGTCTGGGACTTCTTTCTCCACATGAATGGGTTGCCCCACACTCAGCCACATAGATCTGAACCAAGCCCTATAAGCGGAGCTCCATCCAAAAGGGGGATGTTTTGGGCCTCCTCCTCCAGAAGACTACAGCACCATTCACAATGCTCGCACATGCATAGTGGGTACCCGGCTGTGAAGCGGCAAGCTGTCACAGCCGGGTTCCCACAGTTGAGATGCTGATGATAGAAGATGAAGGGAAGGTATGGCTCAGGTGAGCACATCGCTGGATCATGGGACAGGTGAGTGCCTGTTAATGGTCAGCAGCTACAAAGTGTAGCTGCTGACTTTTCATGAACACAAAAATGACTGCAGCTCCCGCTTAAAGAAGATCTTCTGTCTCTCCCCAAAATTAAAAGTCAGCAGCTACAAATCCTGTAGCTGCTGACATTTAAAATGAAAACACTTACCTGTGCAGGGATCCAGTGCTGTCCTTACCTGAGCCAGTTCTTTACGGAGTTTCAGGTCCCTAGCACCGGCATCCTAACTAAAGAAAAGCAGCTATACAGTCTGATTCCCACAGTGCATGCACGAGCCGCACTGCAATTTGTGAGTGGTGCTGCATTCTTCTGGGACATGTGATGTGTTCCAGAAGGCTGCGGGCAATCCAGGCGGGAGTGGGGGGTACCCACTCCCCCAAAATAAAGTGCCAAATAGTATAGAGGAGGGGGGGGGGGGAAGAGGGCAATGAGCAGAATGTCCTGCCATTTGGCTAAAGTGCCGCTTCAATAATGTGTGTGGATCCAGCCATTGCAAAGAGTCTAGGAAATGGGGAGAGGAAAGAGAGCTAATGTCACAGTAGTGATCCCATCACTGGCAGCACATTGGGAGCACCCACCTGCTCCTATTATGCTGCTTCCTCACTGAACGAAATCGCATTCACCAGTGAGGGCACATTGATGGATCAAAGCCATAAAAGTGCGTGAGTTCTCTATTAGCAAATGGGAGGGTTGCAGCCAAAATGAGGATTGCTCATGTGACATGACCCCTTGTACCTTTTATACAGTAGAGCCTGAGGCACATTCTTGCATAGAGTTACTGTTTTCTGTAAATGTGACCGTCTACCTAAACAATGTATTTACTGTGTTAGTTCATACCCATTCTAACCAGTTGGGTAGGACATAACAATGTACAGTTGTTAGGAATAGGGTCATAGATATGAGAGAGCAGTCAGCTGTGCACATACAGCAAGAGAAAAACTAGGACACACAGACCTAGGGCATTAAAAGATGTAGTTAAAGTGTTACTAAACCCACAACAGTAAAATAAGTCTGTATATGCTTGTTACACTCACTGTGGAACCTAAGGGATTAATCATGTGCATTGTGTAAAAAGGCTGTTTGATCCTGTCTCTCTGATCCTCCCCTTTGGCTACAGTCCCCAATCCATTTCCTGATAGTACAGAGCCTTTGGAGTCACTCTGCACATGCTCTGTTTGGTGTTTATTTGCTATAGAGTTTTTTTTCTTTGCCCCTGTGCCCATAACATGTATCCTCCAATCTGCACTTTCCAGACAGAGAATCAAGGGTCCTGCAGACTCATAGAACAGTCAGAGGAAAATGAAAGCTCCTCCTACAGACACTGATAGAAGTCACAAGAGTGCTATATGCTGCTGATGACAAAAGCTATTTAGCCGTTAATAGTTAGTAAAATAATTGCATTTCCATGTTGTGTACTGTGGTAGATCAGATATAATGAATGCAGGCTCCTGAGTTTAGTAACACTTTTTAATAATGTAAAAATGGTAATAAACACACAAAAGTGAACAATGGAGCAGCACATCTAGGGTCAAGAAATACAGCAGCCTAGATAGACTCCCAATGTGGTGTATAATAAGCAGCATCCTCAACTACCTGAACGCACCAGAGGTGTTACTATTTCATGTTTGTTGCTATAGTGGTGACATGCTTCCTAAAGGGTAGGGACTCTCAAGCCTAACTTACTATACAAGGGGCAATATATAGAGCGATCATGCTAATCAAACCAACTGCTATATAATAAATACTGGGAATTGGGGAATAAAAAGCAAAAATAAAGGTAACAAATATTACTAACTACACAGACCAGTCTCAAGGTGTCTACAAACTATGTACAATTAGAAAAAATAATTTGTAAAGATGTTATACGATGGACATTTTGCCTCCTAGATGGAGATATATTGTACATACATCTTCAATAACTGGTAAAGGCCAGCAAACAAAAAGGGAAAGAATACAATGTAACACATTTCATAAACCATTACTTATGAAAGTGATTCTAACGTTTAAGGCCTGTTTCACACATGGGAGTCCGTCGGTGGACTCGCTGTCAGGTCCCCGCTGTTCTCTATGGGGGAATTGGATGAGAACGGACCGCCTGTCCTTCCTCCTCCAATCCCATCTGCTGGACAGATGGAAAATAGGGTTTCCATCTGTCCAGATTTGATGGACAGGATCGGATGTCAGCGGACATGTCTCTGCTGGCATCCGATGCTCCAAAGAGCTGCATGGGGCATCCGTTCAGATCTGCCTGAAAAAACGACAGGCGGATCTGAACAGTCCACTAGCGGGAAGGGGCCTAAAGGTTCATTGTCTGCATTAAGGTACAGTGGGTACGGAAAGTATTCAGACCCCCTTAAATTTTTCACTCTTTGTTATATTGCAGCCATTTGCTAAAATCATTTAAGTTCATTCTTCTTCCTCATGAATGTACACATAGCACCCCATACTGACAGAAAAACACAGAATTGTTGACATTGTTGCAGATTTATTAAAAAAGAAAAACTGAAATATCACATGGTCCTAAGTATTCAGACCCTTTGCTCAGTATTTAGTAGAAGCCCCCTTTTGATCTAATACAGCCAGGAGTCTTTTTGGGAAAGATGCAACAAGTCTTTCACACCTGGATTTGGGGATCCTCTGCCATTCCTCCTTGCAGATCCTCTCCAGTTCTGTCAGGTTGGATGGTAAACGTTGGTGGACAGACATTTTTAGGTCTCTCCAGAGATGCTCAATTGGGTTTAAGTCAGGGCTCTGGCTGGGCCATTCAAGAACAGTCACGGAGTTGTTGTGAAGCCACTCCTTCGTTATTTTAGCTGTGTGCTTAGGGTCATTGTCTTGTTGGAAGGTAAACCTTCGGCCCAGTCTGAGGTCCAGAGCACTCTGGAGAAGGTTTTTGCCCAGGATATCCCTGTACTTGGCCGCATTCATCTTTCCCTCGATTGCAACCAGTCGTCCTATCCCTGCAGCTGAAAAACACCCCCACAGCATGATGCTGCCACCACCATGCTTCACTGTTGGGACTGTATTGGACAGGTGATGAGCAGTGCCTGGTTTTCTCCACACATACCGCTTAGAATTAAGGCCAAAAAGTTCTATTTTGGTCTCATCAGACCAGAGAATCTTATTTCTCACCATCTTGGAGTCCTTCAGGTGTTTTTTAGCAAACTCCATGCGGGCTTTCATGTGTCTTACACTGAGGAGAGGCTTCCGTCGGGCCACTTTGCCATAAAGCCCCGACTGGTGGAGGGCTGCAGTGATGGTTGACTTTCTACAACTTTCTCCCATCTCCTGACTGCATCTCTGGAGCTCAGCCACAGTGATCTTTGGGTTCTTCTTTACCTCTCTCACCAAGGCTCTTCTCCCCCGATAGCTCAGTTTGGCCGGACGGCCAGCTCTAGGAAGGGTTCTGGTCGTCCCAAACGTCTTCCATTTGAGGATTATGGAGGCCACTGTGCTCTTAGGAACCTTAAGTGCAGCAGAAATCTTTTTGTAACCTTGGCCAGATCTGTGCCTTGCCACAATTCTGTCTCTGATCTTTCAGGCAGTTGCTTTGACCTCATGATTCTCATTTGCTCTGACATGCATTGTGATCTAGAAGGTCTTATATAGACAGGTGTGTCCAATCAGTATAATCAAACACAGCTGGACTCAAATGAAGGTGTAGAACCATCTCAAGGATGATCAGAAGAAATGGAAAGCACCTGAGTTAAATATATGAGTGTCACAGCAAAGGGTCTGAATACTTAGGACCATGTGATATTTCAGTTTTTCTTTTTTAATAAATCTGCAACAATGTCAACAATTCTGTGTTTTTCTATCAGTATGGGGTGCTATGTGTACATTCATGAGGAAGAAGAATGAACTTAAATGATTTTAGCAAATGGCTGCAATATAACAAAGAGTGAAAAATTTAAGGGGGTCTGAATACTTTCCGTACCCACTGTACATAAACATTCCACTAGCTGTTCCGTCAGACCGTTGTTCTCTCTGAAATGATCAGAGAGCGCCTGTGATCCTCCTATATAGGTTGTGTTTATTTCACAAGCACATCCTCAATACAGTTAGAAAACACTCCCCTAGGCTCACACTTAACCCTTTGATCACCCCTGGATTAACCCCTGTAATTATTACAGTAACAGTTCATATTTTTAGCACTGATTACTGTAGTAATGTCACTGGTCCCCCCCCAAAAAGTGTCAAAAATGTAATTTAGGGGGTCCGATCTGTCAGCTGCAATGTCGCAGTCCTGCTAAAAATCGCAGATCACGCCATTCCTAATGAAAAAAAAAAAATGACAAATCTTTCCCCTAGTTGGTAGACGCGATAACTTTTGCGCAAACCAATCAAAATACGCTTATTGCGATTTTTTTTATTTTTTGTAGCAGAACACAAATTGGCCTAAAATGATGAATTTTTTTTTTTCTGGGAATGTTCTATAGCAGAATGTGAAAAAAAAAAAAAATATATAATTTTTTTTTTTTTTTTCAGAATTGTCGCTCTTTTTCTGTTAGTGCAAAAAATAAAAATCGCACAGGTGATCAATTACCACCAAAAGAGAGCTTTATTTGTGGGGTAAAAAGGACATCAATTTTTGTTAGGTAGAGTGTTGCACGAACGCGAAATTGTCCGTTAAAATAACGCAGTTCCGAATCGCAAAAAATGGCCTAGTCATTAAGAGGGCAAATCCTTCCGGTCCAGAAGTGGTTAATCACCACTGGGTTTTTTCTTCTTTTCTAAATAAACAAAAAAAGACCAACATTTAAAAAAAAAAAAAAAAAACGTTTTCTTCTGTTATAATTTTCCTGGTGTGCTGATGGGGCCGCACTGATGGGTGGTGTGCTGATGGGGCCGCACTGATGGGGCCGCACTGATGGGTGGTGTGCTGATGGGGCCGCACTGATGGGTGGTGTGCTGATGGGGCCGCACTGATGGGTGGTGTGCTGATGGGGCCGCACTGATGGGGGGTGTGCTGATGGGGCCGCACTGATGGGGGGTGTGCTGATGGGGCCGCACTGATGGGGGGTGGGCTGATGGGGCCGCACTGATGGGGGGTGGGCTGATTGGGCCGCACTGATCAGTGTAAATGTCCCCTGTAACTAGAAAGCCAGTTATTGGCTTTCCTTTTATCACACTGACAGCGCTGAGGAAAGGAAATAACGTTAACCGTCATTTGTTTACATGTGATCAGCTGTGATTGAACACCGCTGATCACTTGGTAAAGAGCCTACATCGTTGGCTCTTTACCCTGATTGTGATGTGCTGTGTCCAAGGGCGCGCACAAGTGGCGTGATATCAAGGACGTCATATGACGTCTAGTTAGGATGGTAATGCGCCTGGCTGTCAATCTTCTATAGGCCTGGCGGGAACGTGTTAAGCAAAAAAAATTTATTTTGTTCATTTAAGCAAAATAATTAGTTAGGAATAATTTTCTGTGCTATTGTCCACCGGGCAAGTGTACACATGTGGGGGGTTGTTAAAAGTTGCATAAATTGGATTTGCGGATTGCACTGTTGTACAATTCTCTTAGCACGAGCCTTATAAACACTTGTCTCTGTAAAAGATTGTTTAGATAAGGCGTGCTTTTATGTGTTGTGTAAATTGTCTTTGTTGGCTTGTTGCAATGCAATGAGCCAAGACCGCTCATTTTGTGAGCTGGCTTTAATCCATTTCACCTCCTGAGAGAATAGTCATTTACACTGTATATTCTACCGGGATAAGCAGTCTTTGGCTCTCCAGCTGTTGAGGAACTGCAAGACTGACAGCCACAGGTCTGATCCCTTTGAGACATGATGGGATTTGTAGATTTTACCACAGCTGGAGAGTCAAAGTGTCAACTTCTGCATACTAGCGGTGCTCAGCCAGTAGCTTGCAAGCCCAACCCAACATTTTCTGTATGAACGTAATGCCTTATACACTTGATTAGAATCACAAAACCAGTCGGAGGCTGGTGTTCATTGTGTTGGAGTGGTGCTTTACAAGCACGGTGTAGCTTTTTGTGTTTTTTTTATTTTTTTTAACTTTACTGAAGTGTCACAAATACTTTTTTCGAGTCAAGTCTTTGCACCACAGCTAATTGAAACAGTGTGGTGACATGCAGTGCGTTGAGCTGTATAAAATTGTAGCATGTCTGCAAAGCACAGCATTCTGGTGTAAAGGGCATCTAGAAAGCTACTGTTTTCTACAAGGGTTAGACAAAAATAAGGAAACGCCAGGTAAAAGAACGAAATTGTTACCAAGTATGGTATTGTACCGCCTTTGGCATTCAAGATGGCCTAAATTCTAAAATTTTACAAATAGAAGTCTTGGATGGCGGATTATGGAATCTGATACCACTCTTCATGCAAAAATCATTCCAGTTCTTGCAGAGATGCCAGAGGCGGAAAATTACCCCTAACCTTGTTCTCCAAAATTGACTACAGTGGCTCTATAATGTTGAGGTCTGGCAATTGCGGTGCCCAGGGAAGGTGCGAGACTATGTCTGCATGCTCTTCAAACCACAATTTTACCAACACCAGCTGTGTGAATTGGACATGATCATCTTGTTAAATGGCACAGTCTTAAGTAAACCATGTCTGCATCCTGGCATGCACATAGTCATCCAAAATGTGTCCCTGGCAGTGACTCTACCATTTAAGATGATGTGGTCTGCAGAATACCAAGATATTCTTGCCCAAACCATGATTGTGCCGCCCCCATGCTTTACTGTTGGCATAAGACAGACCTGGTTGTAAGCTTGGGATGGTGTTTGCCACAAGTAAACACATCCAGTGGTTGGGAACAGTGTGAAGCTCGAATCATCGGACAATATTACAGTCTTCCATTGATCGATAGTCCATGAGTTATAGGTGTTGCCCCACTCTCTCCTCTTCTGAGCTTTAATATCGGTCACTAATGGTTTGGCAATTGCAGCACGTCCGTGAATGATTTCTTATGGAGTTTCCTCCACACAGTTTTTGTCGACATGGGCTTTGGAAGAGATTGAGCTCTGCAGTCACTTTGCTGCAGTTGTTTAATTATTCCGGGTCACAATTCAGCACAATGTCCATTTGTCTCTTGGTCAGTTGACCATGTCATCTGTGCTTACGCTTATCAGGTGACCTTTAAAAGAAATCCACAATTGGCTGCACCTGAGGTTCCGAGTAAGCACTAGCCACAGTGTGAAACGCATCAACTCTTACTGTACCCCGCACTGTCTGTGATGACTTTTGCATGAAGGATCAGTAAAGGTGAAGTGTTGCAGCAATTTACGCTTTTCTTTCGATTGTTTATCTGCAGAGGAGCTGTGCTAGCACCTTCACCTAAACCCTGGCTATGCTGTGGATGGATGGCTAATGTGCTCACGTGGAGCTGCTTTCCCTTTAGTGGTGAATTGCTGATCAGGCAACGTTTTCCTGGAAACTGCATATGCTTTGATACTGTAGCTTGTGGCACAGCAAATTGACCACTTCAGTCACAGAGGCACCAGCTAAGTGGGCACCAACAATTTGCCCTCTTTGGAGTTCGGTAAGCTCTGACATAACTCCGTATTACTAGCAGCGCATGCAGGGAATGAAAGTGAGGCTTTCCACAAAGTAACGTTACATCCCTTCCGATTTCATCATGAAACATGTCGTTACTTTCACACCTGCAGATTATGTGGGGTTATCATATTTTTGTCCAACCCCCTGTATGTGCCCGTGTATTGAGCCTGCGTTGAGGGAATGAATGGGTGATAAATGATACTCTTAAATACTTGCTTTCTAATCAACCAATTTTTTAAAAACATTTTTTTGCATACTATATTTTCAGGTTTTGAGCTGCTCTCCACTACTTCATACTAAAACATAACTTATGAGCTAAGAAATGTAGGAACTTTGCCCTGCACTGAATTGCAAATTTTGTCAAACCCAATTCAGTTGGAATTTTGCTTTACAGAATGTTTTCTAATCTGTGTGTGTGTGTGTGTTGTGTATTTCACAGCTGTCCATTGTAAAATTCTAAGTATAAAGCAGAATCCAAAAGGTTATTCTAGTAAATATTTAGCTGTTGGTTGGTTAATGCTTGTACAGTGAATTGCTCAAGCAGCAGTAAAGTACAACTAAAGGTAATTTTTTTTTTTTTTTTTTCCTTTTTCGATCGAGTAAGGGAGGATTAAAACCCCTGACTGTTTCTTATTCCATCAGTATCCCATTGGGGAGCTTTCCCTTTTCTTCCTGTGCCATAGCCGAAACTGAAATTGAGAGAATCCCTGCCTGTCACCAGAACTAGTGTCCCTATCGGAAAGTTTCCTCCTATACTCCTGTTCTGGTGACAAAGAAAATCAGGACAAAAATAGGATGAGCCTTTTTAACGAACCACAGACAGCACTAAAAACAGCAACAGTTATAGCACTAAAAACAGCAACAGTTCTAAACACTCTATTCGTATCTAAAAAAATGCCTTTGGTTATACTTTAAACAGCACTTGCAATGTGTACTATGAATAAATGTGTAACTTTTTTTTGTGAACTGCACCGACTAATATTCTTAACCTAGTTGTTTTTGAAAGTGTTATCTGGGTATAGTGCTTTGGGTGTGGTGAGAAAGCTGTATAGATAAGATAAGGATAATAGTTCATCTCCTCGCTGTGGCTCGGTTCACACTTATGCGATGCGGGAAGGCTGCGAATTCGCAGCCTGTTCCCGCATCGCAAACGCACCCTTGGGAGCTCACACTGCCATATGCGATACGCTGGGGGTGTCAATGTAATCTTAATGACACCCCCAGTTTGATCGCATATCGCAGTGCGATCTTACAGTTCGTACAGGATCGGATCACACAAGTGTGAACCACTGTGCGATCCGATCCTGATGCGGCTCAAAAAAAGGGTCATGTGCGACTTTACTGCGGGTGCAGTGCGAATTTAGCCATACAAAGTGTATAGCTGAATTCGCACCACACACCCGATCGCATATAATGAAGGAGCAGTGCGCTCCGATATTGTATGCGATCGCCGCAGCCGCACATATGTGAACCGGCACTGTAACTGCTTAAAAGGTTTTAGCTGGAGTTAGACCTTAATTTGTTTGTCCCGTTTACCTAAAGTACATTTAAAACTTCATGTGCACAGGGTTTATGCACACTGGACGTTTTTGGCGGCAGACTTTTTTTTTTTTTCTGCAGCCAATAGACTCCCCAGCATGTTATCCTGTGTGTCCATGCACACATATGCTTTTATCAGTAGTTTTCTGGCTGGAAGAAAATAATGGATTAACGCCAATGCTCTAACGCCAAAACTTGGCTATTCGGTGTTTATCAAAGTATTTGAGCCTTAAACTTTTGAGTATAGTTTAGTTTTGCTTAAAAAAAGCTGAAAAATCCCTACTACAGCTTTCTACTGATTTTTAATAACATCCAGTGTGCATGATGCCTTATAGTACTACTGTGAAAGTTCATTACAGAACAAATTGTGGTGTAAAGCTGGATACACACTATCCAACTTTTGTGGTTAGATTTCCTTCAGATTTACCTTTTCTATGTAGTGCAAGGGCCTGCCAGATTGCATACAAATTGAAAGTTTAGGTTTGACCTCATATTATATGGTTTTGGTAAATCCTAAAGGAAAAAGTCTTCAGAAAATCTTATAGTGTGTATGGCCCTTTAATCTGGTAAAGTCTAAAGCTGGATACACACTATACAACTTTTGTTGGTAGATTTCCTTTAGATTTAAGGCCCGTACACACGTGCAGATTGTCGGCCGAAAAGATTCGGCCGACGACCGATCGGCCGATTTTCGGCTTGTTAGTATGATGCTTCCGACAGCGCACTTTCGGCCGAAAAGAATCTGTCGTGCAAGCATTAAAATTTTTGTATGCCGACACCAGAGCGGCCGATTGTTCGCCAGTCAATACAGAATTCGGCCGACAGACAGCAGATTTGCAAGACTGGGCATGCTCAGAAAAGAAAAAACACAGGGAAAGTTAACCATCACATGACATCACTTCTGTAGTCGGCGGACAAAATTCTTGTGCAGTCTTTTGCACTTTTCAACAGACACGACAGCCCGGGGACAAGACGGTCGATCGTTCGGCCGACGATCTGCACGTGTGTACGGGGCATTAACTTCAACTATGTAGTGCAAGGGCCTGCCTTATTGCATACAAATTAGAAGTGTTTAGGTCTGACCTCATATTATATGGTTTTGGTAAGTCTAAAGGAAAAAATCTAAAGAAAATTGTATAGTGTATATCCAGCTTTAGGCAGGCCATAGATGGTGTGAATTCCTCTCATGAATACCTTAGCAACACAGACAGTGCTGACAGAAGAATCCCTCCTTCCAAGCAATTGTCTGCTCACTGTGACCCACAGTAAATTAGTGTGCCATTTAGGCTCATATGGAGAGTCGGGAAGCGATGTAGATGTGTATGTCCGCTGCTGTATGAGTAGCGGCGAGGAAGTGGAGCCCATCCCAGCTACTGTGTCCACTGAAGAGTGGAAAAGGATCCCTAATGCAGCACATCCATGCATGTGGTGAAGTGATGGAGACAGCCTCAGCCTGGGCCCCAACCAAGCCATGCCCCCATTTCATTTGGAAAGCAAGGTCCCAGAGTCTGGAGGAAGAGTGGAGGGGCACAGAATCCAAGTTGCATGGGGTCCAGTGTGAAGTTTCCACAGTCAGTGATGATTTAGGGAGTCCTCTCATCTGCTGGTGTTGGTCCACTGTATTTTATCAAGCCCAAAGTCAGCGCAGCCCTCTACCAGGAAATTCTAGAGTCTTTCATGCTTCCCTCTGCTGACGAGATTTATGGAGATGCTGATTTCATTTTCCAGCAGGGCTTTGCACCTGCCCACACTGCCAAAATTACCCTTACCTGGTTTAATGTTCATGGTATCTGATTGGCCAGCAAACTTGCCTGACCTAAACCCCATAGAGAATCTGTGGGGTATTGTCAAGAGGAAGATGAAACGCCAAACCCAACAATGCAAAAGATGTAAAGGCCGCTATCAAAGCAACCTGGGCTTTCATAACACCTCAGCAGTGCCACAGGTTGGTCGCCTCCATGCCACGCCGCATTGATAGTTATTCATGCAAGAGGAGCCCGACCAAGTATTGAGTGCATACTATAATGTACACTGACATACTTTTCAGTAAACCAACATTTTCTTGATTTTCTTTAGTTCATTGAAGGACACAGCGCTTGATATTCTTAACTATTGGGCAGTCCCAGGGAGTATACTCCCTCTCTCTGCTATAGGTACTCTTTCATTTATTTTATTTTTTCTGCCTTGCTGGGATCTCTGGTCCTGGCAAAAAATGTTTTTCTTTTTAGGGCTCTTTCACACGGTCCGCCTCCGTAGGCGGATCCGTGCTGCTCAGCGGGGATCGATCCGCGATCCCCGCTGAGCCGGCGGATGACGGCTCCGTCTCCGCTTGCAGTGCGGAGAGGGAGGTGTCACAGCCCCCGCTGCTCTCTATGGGAAATCGGATGAGAGCGGACCGCCTGTCCGCACTCATCCGATCCCATCCGATCCCCAGGACGGATGGAAAATAGGTTTTCCATCCGTCCGGATTTCACGGACAGGATCGGATGCGGATGGCAGCGGGTGTTAGCGGACATGTCACTGCTGACATCCGCTGCTCCATAGGGCTGAATGGGGCATCCGATCAGATCCGCCTAAAAAGCTGACAGGTGGATCTGATCGGACTGCCCGTGTGAAAGAGCCCTTGGATAGATTTTTTTTTTTTTTTCTCCTGGTTTTTCCTGTGAGATCTACAGTCAACTGCTGGACTGGGCGACGGGCTGGATAATCTAGATCCAGCGATCACTCCAGTCTGGCCAGCAAGCACGCGCAGACCTCAGCTCCGCGCTAGGCCAGCCGCGACCTAGCCCCACTGGACGGGGCTGGCCTGCCAGTTAAACGCCCGAGTCGCAGCATTCCTCTTGGCCGACAGCCCCCCCCCCCCCCATTTTGATAGCTATGAAAAGGGTGGGGGCAGGGCGCTATTGGGGCGAGTGTGCTCCACCTGCGACCGAACGATTAGTTGTGCAGGGGGGGTTGTACCTGGTGGGGGCTCCTGCCAGGTCCCCCTGTCCTGCCTGTCTGTCCTGAGGCTTAAGGATCTCTCCTGGGTCCCTGGAAGCCTCGTGGTGCCACACGGGGCCCCCATTTTCTTGTAGGCTTTGCTGCAATGCATGGTTTGTTCCATGACTTTGCTGCCATTCCATCTTTGTGTAGTCCGACCATTTTGCGGTGGTTTGCCATAGAAAACAGCGGCGGCCATGACAGTGGAGCCCTATGGGCAGAGATTTCGGCAGTGGCAACCCCCTCATCCCCTGGTGCTGACTCCTGGATCATTTCCTTTTCTGATCACCGTACGTGCAGTGCAGATTCTCCTGGTGGCTGCAGTGCCTGTTTTCTGTGGGGTAGTGAGTCTGATGGGTCTCCCCCTCTGCTGAGGATTGATTTGGGCTCTGTGACTGGCAATCGGGTGTGCTGCCAGAGCGGTAGGGTTGTCCCTTAGTGTCTTACACTTTTTTGTGGGGTCCCCCTGGTGACTCATGGAGTCTTTTAGAACACAGCTCCCCACCTGATCCCCTCTCTGAGGCCACGGGGGCCCTCCAGGTCCCAACCATCCATGGTCGCACTGACTTAGGTCCTGGAGTCCTTTGTGTCCCAGGTGGAGTTGGCCCTTTGGGCGACTAATTAATATAGTATTTGGTATCAGCGCTGCTTTTAAAATAAACTCTATCAATCATTACTTAAAAAAAAAATATCCTAGAGTGCTGTACATATTATACAGTCTATCCAATAAAGAATTAATAAAGTGCACAGAGTTAATAGTCCTTGTGCTTGACAGTGCTAGAATTTATAACTGAAAGGCCTTCCCATGCTTCAAAGTGACAGTACTTGGTACAAAAGTAGGTGAATCCTGCTGTGCTTCCCTCTTGTCTCCCTACTCACCGACAGTATGTTAAAAATCAGCATAAAGTGCTATATAAGCACTGCAGGTGGTAAATCTAGTCTTCCTCTTTCTTGAGCTCACTTGGTGTAATCAAGAAACCAATGCCGTTAAGGGTATTACTACTGCTTTCTCCATTGTTAGACTCTCAATAGCCTGTGTCCTAAAGATGAGAAGGAATTCTCCCAGCGTAACACTGTATTATTTATTAAAACCTAAAAAATCAATTGCACTTACAAGATGGAAACAAAATCAGGCAATGTTAGCTTGTGGTGGTCCCCGCTGTGGCCTGCATTCCATCTACTGTCTATGACGTCAGAAGTTGGTCCCCTGCTTTACGCGTTTCACCCCCTCCTACTCGACGTCTTCTGAAGCTGGGGGTATCCTATGACCATCTGCCTTTTATACCATGAACTCCTCATTCTACATCTAATACCACCTACTGCACCCGTACTATTATTCATCCAAGCATTATCCACCGGAAATGCCGCGATCTCCATCTTGGTTCTCTCATCCGTTGCCATATTCCTACTACACCCATATATCTCAACGAATGTATCTTATTCTACCCTCCTTAATGCCCTAACAATAAATGAATAAATACATACTTCATTTATACTTGAGAAAATTATTGTGTGATTGATATGAAAATGTCCATTTATAATCCAGATGGATATTTAGGTTAGATTAGCATATAATAAAATCTCCCTTTACAGGGTAATCGTTCTGTTTATCAACAATTACAACTATACTCATTTATACTCATTGCTTACAATAGCAATCATTTAAAAATAATTAATTAAGCAATTTACATCAAGTTCCACATTTAACCCTGTATTGTCCATACTCTGGAGCTGGTATATCAATTTTGTTTCATTTTGTGAAATAGCTCTTTTCATATTCGTACCCCCTCCAGTGTCTTTCTACCAATCTATTCCACAAAAGGAAAGTTTAGTAGGATCTTTATTGTGGTATCTTCTAAAATGGTTAGACTATGTTGACGGAAGCCCTTTTTTATGTTTTACATGTTCTCTTAATCTTACACTCTTGTGGTTCTCCCCACGTATTGTAGTCCACACTCACATTCCAATAGGTTTGTGACGTGTGCTACTACACGTAATTAATTTAGAATTTTCATAGGTTTATGTGATGGTGTTAGACTTAAAATGAGTGTTCTTTCGTTCACTGGTAGACACAGCTCCATGTCCATTGGGCTTTATACTGCTCTCTCTCGGAGTAGGACTAGGTGGAAACCTTTTTGGTTACGCCCTGCCCTGAGGCAGTCCCAGAGGGTATACCATCACTTCCTGCTATAGGATTTCAGTTTTTTTTTTTTCTGCCTTGTCAGGAGTAAGGACCTGGGTCTCTGCTGGAATCCGTGGTCCTGGCATTTTTTCCTTTTTTAAATGGATTTTTTTACTTTTCTTTTTTTTCCTGTGTGAACTACAATCAACTTGTTACTGTGTGAACTACAATCAACGGCCGGCTGGGCGATGCTCTGGATATCCTAGATCCTTATGGTCTTCCCAGTCTGACCTGAAAGCGTGACCCAACTATTAGCTCGTGCTATGTTGGCCGCGACATAGCCCCACTGGATGGGGGTGGGCAGGCGAAAACACCTCGGTCGCATAGCCCTGGTCACGACAGCAGTCACGATCAGTCGCAGTGTACCTGAGGCCGCAGCACCCCCATTCCAAGATGGTGCAGTGGACTAATGGGAGTAGCGCCCGTCTGGTGCCGTGGTGATTAGTGTCCCCCCTCCTTTCTTTCAGAATTGCTGGGGTGGTTGCGGGCCCTCCCTAGGGATGGTAGGCCCCTTCCTGTGTCCTCCCTCCCCCCTCATGTTCTTCCCCCATCTCCATAGTGGGGTTTCCCCTGCGTAGGTGTCCTCATCTGCTCCTCTTAGGGGGCATGGGTGCTATGGGATGGGGGGTTTGTTGGGTGTTGGGCCGGAGAGTGGTGGGTGGGTGCCGCTGTTGGCCTCCCTTTTTGGGGGTGCTCATGGCTCGGTGTTGCAGGGGGGATCCCCTCCTGGTGTATAACCTTTTTCCTTGAATGAAGATATTGTATTGCCGTCCTTGTGTCCTAAGCTGAAACATCCAAAAGAAATTGCTTTACATTCCTTGGATGTGGTCAGGGCGGTTTGGGTGACTGATTCTTTGTTTGTTCTTACTGATGGACCTTGGAAATGGTCGCAGCAGATGCGGCCTGCCTCTTACAAGTGTATCAGGCAGATGGTGGTGCGGGCTTTTCCAGTAAGGGTCAGGTTCCTTCTTTTCCTTTCTCCTTTTTAAAGTGCATTCTACAAGGGCACTTAGTACCTCCTGGGCCTTCCATCATCAGGTATCAGTGGTTCAGGTGTGCAAGGCAGCTACGTGGTTGTCTGTACACACATTCACAAAGTTTTATAAGGTGGATGTACTTGCATCTTCGGATGCGGCGTTCGGCAGAGGCTCCCGCCTCTCGAGGGGGTAATTTTTTTTTTTTTTTTTTTTTTTTTTATTTTTTTTTTTGTGGCGAGCTCCAGTTAACTGTTCCTGATTGAGCTTCTGTTTTACCTGGTTGGCTATGTTTAGCCATGTTAGGAATTATCTATTGCTCTGTTTTTTTCCCACCCCTCAGTCCCAATGGTCTAGAACAGGAGTTCCCAAACTGTGGGTCGGGACCCACTGGTGGGTCGCGAGCTGCATTTGAGTGGGTCGCGATGAGCTGGAAATCACTGAGAGCGGGCCTGCTTAAATTGTGCTGTGCGAGCCTGCACAAATTAGAGAGCCAGAACAGTCAAATCGCGATGGATTCAGGAACCCGCCCATGCAGTTTATGGAGGCTGGTCTGCATTTCCCAGGAGGAGGATACTTGCATCAATGAGTACGTATGTGGGCTGTTATGTAGGATATGTTCATGGGTTGCAGAGCCAGCTCCTCGGTCCTGCTGGCAGCAGCGGTGGTGGCTAGACTGGCGGCGGGATTCTCTCGGCTATAGCGGACAGAGACAGCAGCCTTGGTGCCATAGGAGGACCAGGTGGCCTGGCGGGGTCAGGAGTTCATGGCAGCTTCTGTGACCCCAGTAGAGGATCTGAAGGAGAAGAGCCAGGACACCAAGACCAGCATAGAGCTCCTCATCATGGAGACTCTAGGTGAGGTGTGCTGGGCCCTGGAGAGGGCAAACAGGGGCTTCACCTTCACTGTGGACCGCTGGTAGAGGAAGGAGGGTGAGTGCCGTATAGCCTTATATTTATTTAAATATAACCTGCATTTATATAGCGCCAACAAATTCCGTAGCGCTTTACAATATTCAATTACAGTGGGTCCCGAAAAATATCTGTATTCAGAAGTGGTTCTTGGCCCAAAAAAGTTTGAGAAGCCCTGGTCTAGAAGACATGGAGCTGTGTCTGTCAGTGAACAAGAGAATTGGATTTTTATCTTACCGTAAAATCCTTTTCTCTGAGGTTCACTGATGGACACAGCACCCGCCCCTGTTAGGTTGAGTAATGTGCTCTTCTGACACTGCTTGGTACGAACTAAAGTCCTATAGCAGGAAGTGATGGTGTTCCCTCTGGGACTGCCTCAGGAGCATAACCAAAAAGGTTTCTGCCTAGTCCTACTCCAAGAGAGAGCAGCATAAAGCCCAATGGTCTACAAGACATGGAGCCATGTCCGTCAGTGAACTTCAGAGAAAAGGGTTTTTACGGTAAGACAAAAATCCAGTTCTGTTTTTACTAGAAAAACCTTCTGAGCTTCTTTTTGCTTTGTCTCTGATGCAGATATGAAGATACTTTATGGAATGTCATCACTGTTGCTGCGCAGCCTTGCTAGACCACAAAGGTAAGGCCTGATCCCCAGAATGATGATATTTTTCTTCATCTCCATATATATCAGTGCAAGATATTTTTTTTTTTCAGGTCCTTATTTAAAATACTATAATGTATATCTGCTGTATGTTGTAAAATATGTGTTAAATACAGTATCTCACAAAAGTGAGTACACCCCTCCACATTTTTGTAAATGTTTTATTATCTTTTCATGTGACAACACTGACGAAATTACACTTTGTTATAATGTAAAGTAGTAAGTGTACAGCATGTATAAGATAACCCAACACACAGCCATTGATGTCTAAACCGCTGGCAACAAAAGGGAGTACACCACTAAGTGAAAATGTCCAAATTGGGCCCAATTAGCCATTTTCCCTCCCTGATGTCATGTGACTAGTTTAGTGTTACAAGGTCTCAGATGTGAATGGGGAGCAAGTGTGTTAAATTTGGTGTTATCACTCTCACTCTTATACTGGTCACTGGAAGTTCAACATGGCACCTCATGGCAAAGAACTCTCTGAAGATCTGAAAAAAAGAATTCTTGCTCTACATAAACATGGCCTAGGCCAGTGATGGTGAACTTGGCACCCCAGATGTTTTGGAACTACATTTCCCATGATGCGCATGCACTCTGCAATGTAGTTGAGCATCATGGGAAATGTAGTTCAAAAACATCTGGGGTGCCAAGGTTCGCCATCACTAGCCTAGGCTATAAGATGATTGCCAAGACTCTGAAACTGAGCTGCAGCACAGTGGCCAAGACCATTCAGCGGTTTACCAGGACAGTTTCCACTTGGAACAGGCCTCGCCATGGTTGACCAAAGAAGTTGAGTGCACATGCTCATCGTCATATCCAGAGGTTACCTTTGGTAAATAGTAGGAATGGGTGCCTCCAGCATTGCTGCAGAGGTTGAAGGGGGGGGGGGGGGGGTCAGCCTGCCAGTGCTCAGACCATACGCCGCATACTGCATCAAATTGGTCTGCATGGCTGTCATCCCAGAAAGCAGCCTCTTCTAAAGATGATGCACAAGAAAGCCCGCAAACAGTTTGCAGACGACAAGCAGACTAAGGACGTGGATTACTGGAACCATGTCCTGTGGTCTGATGAGACCAAGGTAAACTTATTTAGTTCAGATGGTGTCAAGCTTGTGTGGCGGCAACCAGGTGAGGAGTACAAAGACAAGTGTGTCTTGCCTACAGTCAAGCATGGTGGTGGGAGCGTCCTGGTCTGGGGCTGCATGAATGCTGCCGGCACTGGGGAGCTACAGTTCCTTGAGGGAACCATGAGTGCCAACATGTACTGTGACATACTGAAGCGGAGCATGATCCCCCCCCCCTCCCTTTAGGGACTGGGTCGCAGGGCAGTATTCAAACAGAATTACCTCAAACACACCTATAATGACCACTGCCTTGCTAAAAAAGCTGAGGGTAAAGGTGATGGACTGGCCAAGCATGTCTGTTTCCAGAGTTAAACCCTATTGAGTATCTGTGGGGCATCCTCAAACGGAAGGTGGAGGTGCGCAAGCTCTCAACATCCACCAGCTCTGTAATGTCATCGTGGAAGAGGACTCCAGTGGCAACCTGTGAAGCTGTGGTGAACTCCATGCCCAAGAGGGTTAAGGTAGTTCTGGAAAAAATGGTGAATCAACCAAAAATGAACTGCGCAAAGTGGATAATATTTAGCAATGTTGCACTGATAAGTGCTAAATAGACTTTTGTAAATTATAATAAATATTAAATTGGTGAGTATGCGGTTTGTGGGAATCTCTTCCGCACTGCGAGCAGCAACAAAAAACGTGTAAAACGTGATAAATGTGAAAAACAAAGGAGTGAATATTGTTCACAATAAAGTGCTAATGTGCATAAATATAAAGCCGATATGGGATCTAAAATTGCTAAAACCATTAATAGCATCAACTACAACAATGGATAAAAGCAAAGTACCAGCTTATTTAAAATAAATAGATAAAGTCCTTAAAGTGCTCAATTCAAAGTGATGAATATTCTCAGCAGTGTGAACAGCATGGACTTGGTGGGAATGATGGAAAGCCTTCACCTCAAAAACTTCACCCAGTGCTCTGATTAGGTACTTCTTACCAGAGGGATATGACCCCTTAATTACAGGGGGTCGTAATCAGCATTGATATCCATAAAGGCTCCATAAAGGCTCCAAGCCATCTTTATCACTGTCTTCTCATCGGCAATGAAATATGACCAGGTACTTAATGGAAACTCCGATTATGGGACATCCTCGTCTGCTGCCACGTCCAGCAATGTCTCCTCTCTACTTCTTCCCAACTCCAGTGCTGGAAAACAATGGTGGCCACACAATATTTGGGCCCAATTCGGCCATTTTCACTTAGGGGTGTACTCACTTTTGTTGCCAGCGGTTTAGACGTTCATGTCTGTGTATTGCGTTATTTTGAGGGGACCGCAAATTGACACTGTTATACAAGCTGTACACTCACTACTTTTACATTGTAGCAAAGTGTTTGCCAGGACCCGGTTTTGAACCTGGGACCTCCACTGTGCCTGGCAATGACTCTGCTTGCTGAGCCACCTGGAATACTGGACAGCTCTCTGGACAAATCCTTGAATGATCCTGCCGTGAATCTTAATTGCCTTTGAACCTTGAACCCTTTGCTCCTCTCATGAATTTCCTGATTTAAGCCATGTGTCTGCACTTCTGGTTGCGAGAATATTGTGCCTTCACCAGCCAATATCTTGCTTGTCTCTTCTGCTGCTGTCCGTATCTTCGCTACCATTCGTTATCGACACTTGGCTTGTTCCTCGACTATGCTTCTGCCTAATACCAACCTTCAACTACTCGTTACCGACCTTTGGCCACTTCTAGACTACGCTTCTGCTTAATCCCAACCTGCTATATCTGCTACTGGACCCTGGCTTGCTCACCTCCTGGTAGGGCGATCCTGAGGACCGCGACCTGGCAGCAAAATCCATCTCCGCCATAAGGAGCGCTGGTGAACACCAGTTAGTACTTAGATTCTGCACCTCAGGTGAGCCGGCGTCATCTGCCAGAGTGACCTGCCTGTAATCCTATCCAGCTGGTTCCTGTGTAAGCTGCTATAGCTACTGGTCTTCAAGCCTGACCCCAGATCGCAACAGAATATTCTGGCCCAAAACATGGAGGCCATCGTAGCAGCTGCTGTGGCTCCTTTCAGGGTACAAATCTCCGAGTTGCAGGCGTTTGGTACTACCTACAAGGAAAAGTTTGCTGGGTTACAAATGGAAGTGAAAGGGGCTACAAGAGGACATCCTTGATCTGCATAGACACTTGCTGGACATGCATTCTCAAGAAGCTGTTGTGGTTGATACTAACACACGGATGCCCCTCCCACTCTAGTTTAACGGAGACCATCGCAATTAGAGCTTTCCTTTAAACAATGTCATATACTTTGAGATGCAACCTGCTGCATTTACTTCATACAGGAAAAATGTGCTGTTTATCATCAACTGACTAAGGAAGCCTTAGCCTGGGGCTCCCCTTATGTGGAGAAAGACTGTCATCCTGGATAATTTCAATAATTTTTGTGGCTTCTTTGAATCAAGTTTTTGATGATCCTAAAGTTGCGCAATTTACGGCAGGGTAGGCGCTCTGTTGCAGAATACACAACTGAATTCCGACGTTGGATTTCAGGTACTAATTGGAATCCAGCAGCGCAAAAATGTCAGTTTCGTCAAGGACTTTCTGAACAAGTAAAAGATCAGCTTGCCCCAGTAGAAAATCCTGATGACCTTGAGGCTTTTATTAAATTATGTATTCAAATTCAAAGACTTACTGAAAGGAGAGACTCTGAATTCTAGGCAGTATTGGTGGCATGCGTTTTTCTACTACTCAGTATACTCCTAAGGGTCCAAGAGTTCTTCCAGGTTCTGACACTCCTGAACCTATGTAGGTGGATGCTATTAAAATATCTATTACCACTCAGGAGAAAGACGACGTTTTAGAGAACTTATGTCTTTATTGTGGAGAATCTGGACATTACCCAGTTAATTGTCCCAATAAATTTAAAAGAACAGTTGCGACAACTAATGTAATGTTACAGTATCTGAACAAATAAACTCAATTGCTCAGTTTGATTCAAGAAACAAATAAAGTTAATTTTGTTATCCTCTCATTTTGTCATCCCTATAAAGCTTATCGCTGAAAGCAGTGAAATACCTTGCTCTGCTATGCTGGACTGAGGGGAATTTTTTGGACATTGAATTTGCCCAAAATAACATTCAAAGCAGAAATAAATTTTCCCCGATTGATATGGAATCTGTGGATGGCACACCTTTGTCTTCAGGACCTGTGACCCATGAGACCATCCCACTTGAACTCCTAATTGAGACTGACCATTGGGAGACTATCGGCTTTCAGCTGATCACATCGCCCAAGTTCCCTATCATCCTTGGCATTTCTTGGTTCTCTATCCATAATCTGTCCAACTGGGAAACACGTTCTTTAAATGTTACACCGGAACATTGCAAAGAATCTTATCAAGTAAGCCCTCCACCAACTCGGGATGCAAAGAATCTTATCAAGTAAGCCCTCCACCAACTCAGATTTCACAAGCAACTATGGTAACTACCCAGTCATACGACAAGCTGCCTCCACAATATCTTGAGTTTCAGGACGTTTGTGATAAAAAGAACTCTGACCGGCTGCCTCCTCATCGTTCTTATAATTGTCCCATTGAATTGCTTTCAGGGGCAGGGATACCCTTAGGTTGAGTTTCTTTATCAGAACCTGAACTTAAGGTGCTCAGGGAGTGGCTTGATGAGAATCTAGAGAAGGGTTTTATCAGACACTCAACTTCTCCTGCTGGAGCAACCTTATTCTTCGTGGAGAAAAAGGACTCCACCCTGCATCCATGTATTGACTACAGGGAGTTAAACAGGATCCCAATCAAAAATCGCTATTCACTTCCACTGATTCCAGAAATGCTTGAGAGACTATGCTCCGCCAAGCTCTTTACCAAATTTGATTTACGGGGGGCATATAACCTTGTCCGCATTCGTTCCAGAGATGAATGGAAAACTGCTTTCAGAACCAGATATGAACATTTTGAGTCTTTTGTTATGCCTTTGGACTTTGCAAGCCATGTCATCTGCTGGTGTTGGTCCACTGGGTTTTATAAAGTCCAGCAAAGCCCTCTACCAGGAAATTCTAGAGCACTTCATGCTTCCTGCTGCTTAGCTTTATGGAGATGCTGATTTCATTTTCCAGCAGGACTTGGAACCTGCCAACACTGCCAAAAGTACAAATATCTGGTTAATGATCATAGTAACACTGTGCTTGATTGGCCAGCAAACTAGCCTGACCTAAACTCCATAGAGAATCAGTAAGCCAACATTTCTGTATTACATTTTTTTTTTTTATTGATACGAATTTTGGGTTTTCAATAGCTGTAAGCCATAATCAACAAAATTAAAAAGAAATACTTGAAATCTATCACTCTGTGTATAATGAATCTATATAAAACATGAGTTTCACTTTTTGAATTGAATTACTGAAATTTAATTGAAAATTAACTTTTTGATGACCTTCTAAATGTTAGGAGTTGCACCTGTATGTGTGTCTATCTATAGCTATCCATACACACATATATACACACACACACACTATATAATATAATGTAATATTATTTTTACTTGTGAATCTTGCAACACCGGTCAGTCCCATATTGATTATTGTGAGCGATTTATAACTGTATTTGTTTTCAGTTTTACTTCCACTGATTCCAGAAATGCTCGAGAGACTATGCTCCACCAAGCTCTTTACCAAATTTGATTTATGGGGGGCATATATAACCTTGTCCGCATTCGTCCCGGAGATAAATGGAAAACTGCTTTCAGAACCAGATATGAACATTTTGAGTCTTTTGTTATGCCTTTTGGACTTTGCAACCTTCCAACATTTCATTAATGATGTTTCTCGAGATTTGTTGGATCAGTTTGTAATAGCCTATTTGGATGATATTCTAATTTCTTTTCTGATAATTTGGAAGAACACTAAGCACGTCTGTACTGTCTTCGAGAGACTAAGGCGGAATCCACTTTACATCAAACTAGAGAAATGCGAGTTTGAACAAACTAATTTCTTCTGAAGGAGTGAGCATGGATCCTGATAAGCTCAAAGCAATAGTTGATTGGCCTGTCCCTAACAATGTTAAGGAAGGGGCGTGTCCAAGATGGCCACCGGAGTGGACGCTAAGAAAGAGAGCTCCGTGTGGATCGCCGCTGCTTACCTGGTCCCTGCGCCTACCGACCCTCTTGAGCTGCTCTCCCGACCCGTGCTGTGGAGGTGATGCACCGAAGCTCCCGTTCCTCTCACCACCCGAAGTCCGGTAAATCCTCCTCCGCTGCCGTCCTCAAGGCCCTTCCCGCCAGAAGCTCCAACATGGCGTCCCAGACGGATGGTGCGGACCCGACCCAGCGCGACTCGGAGCACTTCACTGCCCTGATGCTGGCTATCCACACCTGCCAAGCCATCCTAACGGGTAAGATTGACTCTATCCAGTCCGACATCGGTCTCCTGCGGAGGGACATGGATAAGTTCCGCACCCGCATGACGGAGGTTGAGCGCCGGGTGGGGGAGGCGGAGGACACTATTCATGAGCACACTGGCATCCTCCACACCCTGAAAGTTAAAGTGAAGGCTTTGGAGTCCAGGGCGGAGAATCGGAACAAGAGGAATAATCTCTGGGTGGTCGGCCTTCCTGAGGGGGCTGAGGGTCCCGACCCCGCGTCCTTCACTGAGCGCCTGCTGCGCTCCCTCCTTCCTCAGGCACAATTCTCCCCTTTTTTTTTGTGGTGGAGAGGGCGCACAGAATGCCTGCGGGCCCCCAGGGTCCCCGCCACGCACATTTATATTCCGCCTTCTCAACTTTCGTGACAGGGATCTGGTCCTGCGGGAGGCTAGGAAGTTGGATTCCCTGCACTTTGAAGTGGCTAAGCTAATGATTTTCCCTGGTTACTCTGTGGACACACAAAGGCTCCGCCGCTCCTTTGACCATGTCAAGTTGGATCTTCGTAACAGGAAAATGAAATGCAGTATGCTTTTCCCTGCTCGGTTGCGGGTGCAGGATGGGGAGTCGGTCCGGTTCTTTACTTCGCCAGATGAAGCCTCACGCTGGATTGAAACCCTCCCTAGGACCTGAATCGCCTCTCCTTGCCCGCCTATTTTTCTACACATTTGGAAGGCCTGCTGTAGTCTGGTTGAGACCTGGACCTCTTATTTTTCTTTCCTTTTTTCCCCCCGACTACAACTATCTGCCCTGTTGGCCCTCCCATTGACGTCTTCCAAGCCTGTCCTTCGGTATCCTGATACGAGGCCTTGGACCTGGTGCTACTGGATTCACTTCTCATAGTTGTTACTCCTTCTTCTGAAGTTGTCTGCAATCAAGCTTTGTGCCTCCGAACTCTTCTGGGTGATTGGCTATCCTGCAGGGACCGTGCATCCGTGATTTTCCCATTCTACATAGCTATCCACGTTGGGGCCTGGACTCTGGAACTTGGCCTCACATCGCCCTTCGGGGTGCCACTGTTCATTCCCCGTATGGCAGTTGCCATCCTGGTTTGGGGCTCTGAAACGCGCCCAGGTTTGGGGGGTTGCATGGGGTGGGGGGGTGGGGTTTGTTTTTTCTGTTGGGGTTTACTGTGACTTTTTTTTTTTTTTTTTTTTGTGGGTTCCTCTTATGCAACGATGGTCTTCTGGGCTGCTCCTGTTGCCTTGGAGCTGCCCCCTTCTAATGTTTCTGTCCTCTGGTGCTGTGTGCCTTACCCTTCCCTCTTTCCTAAATGATCCTGGGGTTTGGGTGGCGATCCGGACCCCCTTATGTTGTCCTTCCCTGCTATTATGGCCCCCCTAGTCATTGTGTCCTGGAATGTCCGGGGCCTTCACTCCAAATTTAAACGCTCACTATGTTTGACTACCTGAGGAAATACCACCCGCATATCTGCATTCTCCAGGAAACCCATCTGATGGGCAGCAAACTCCTTGCACTTATGAAACCGTGGGTGGGCTCCCATTACCACTCCACATACTCTTCCTATTCGAGAGGTGTCAGTGTTCTTATCCACAAGTCCCTACATTTTGTTTTGCTGGATCTCCACCTTGACCCCGGGGGTAAATATGTTGTACTTCATGCCATGTGTGATGGGCTTGAAATGGTTATCGCGGGGATCTACAATTCCCCCCCCCCCCCCGGCCGCTATGTCTCTTCTCCATACGCTGACCCCGATCCTGGTTCAATACCCTTCTGCTCTTGTGCTGTTGGCCGGTGACTTTAATATGCCTCCGATCCCTTCGGTGGACATGATGGGAAGCGATCCAGCCGGGGACTCCCCACTCTACCGATGGGCTGAAGTCTCTGGGACGTCTGGCGGTGGAAGCACCCCCACGAGCGGCAGTTTACCTGCCACTTATGCTACACTCTCCCGTATTGACCTCATATTGGTCAGCAATCCCCTCCTAGCGCTCACCCTTGAGGCCTCCATCCTCCCTAGGGGCATCTCGGACCATGCTCCTGTGCTCCTGCGGCTTGGCACGGACACGTCTCCTGGGCTCTGCCTTTGGCGGCTGTCTCGGTTCTGGGTGACGGATGGGAGGGTGGCCCCGAGGGTGACGTCTGAACTCCTGGACTTCTGGGTTCACAACAAGGGCACCGCAGACTCGGCCACGACCTGGGATGCCTTTAAGGCCTATGCTAGGGGCCAGTACCAACTGATTATAGGGACGGCTCGTAAAGAATCCTCTCTGGAGCTGGAGGACCTGGAGTCCAGGGCTAAGAGACAGGAAGCGGAGTATGTGGCCACTGGTAATAGAGGGATATATGGTGCACTGACGACGACCTATAGGGAAATAACCCTCCTCCGCACAGTTTCCTGCAAAAAATTGGTGCTCTCCCAAACGCAGTGTATTTTTGAGCAGGGTGAGCAGACGGGCAGGCTGCTGGCATGGCTCTCCAGGGAACGCTCAACCACTACCCACATAGCACGCATTAGGGGGGATGACGGCTCTATCTGTTCAGAACCTAGTCAAATCAACGACCATTTTGCTAGTTTTTACGCCAGGCTTTACGCCTCGAGAGTGGACTATACTAATGCTGAATTGGACTCCTTTCTCTCCCTCGTTGACTTCCCTGAGTTGTCTACCGAGGCAGCGAGGTACTTGGAGGCCCCCTTTACTCTGAAGGAGGTCCAGACGGTGATAGGCTCCCTACAGACGTGTAAAACTCCCGGCCCCGATGGGCTTCCATCTGAGTTTTTCAAGGCTAATGAGGATGTTCTCCTGCCCCACTTCCATGGTCTGGTGAATGAGGTGTCGGACTTGGGCGCCCTTCCCCAGTCCATGGCTCAGGCGGTGATTGTGGTGGTGCCTAAGCCCGGCAAAGATCCTGAATTATGTGGGTCGTATAGGCCGATTTCCTTGCTCAACGTTGATGCCAAGATCTTTGTTAAACTCCTGGCTATGCGCCTGAATTCTGTGATTTTTTTTATCCCTCGTTCACGGAGATCAAACGGGCTTCATGCCGGGCAAGGGCACTGACCTTAATCTCCGCCGCCTCTTTACCAATTTTGCATATGTGGGAGACTCTGCTTCCGCGTGTCTTGTAGCTTCATTGGACGCAGAGAAGGCCTTTGACTCGGTGGAGTGGGGCTTTCTCTGGCGGGTGCTTCGTTGTTTCGGGGTGGGCGCTAAGTGTATTTCCTGGATTCAACTCCTGTACAACAAACCCAAGGCCCAGGTGCGGACGAATGGTATTCTTTCACCCTCCTTTGAGCTGGGTAGGGGAACCCGACAGGGGTGCCCGCTCTCCCCCTCCCTATTTGCGTTGGCATTGGAACCCCTGGCTATTCTGATAAGGGCCCTCCCCTCTGTTGCGGGGATCCCGGTAGGTCCCTTGATGGAAAAGATCTCCCTCTACGCAGACGACACTTTACTTTACCTCCCTGACGCAGGGGACTCTCTGGCTGCGGCCCTTGAGATTATAGATGGGTTTGGTAGATTCTCGGGAGTCTGGATTCATTGGAATAAATCCCTGCTTTTCTCGCTGTCGCCAACGCCGTCGCCCTCTGTACCCTCCCTTCCACTGTCCTGGGTTCTGAAATTTCGATACCTGGGGATTGAGGTGCAAAGGGACCTCTCCTTGTCAGATAATCTGTACCCTGTGTTTCTACAACTTGTACTTGGGTGTCAGGCCTGGAAGACGCTCCCACTCTGCCCTGTAGGTAGAATTAATCTTATTAAGATGACCTTTCTTCCGAAGTTCCTATATATTTTCTGAAATACCCCGGTCCCCATCCCCTTGTCCTTCTTTCGTAAGTTGGATACGGTCCTTTCCGCCTTATTTGGTCTGGTTCTGTCCCCCCGCATAGCGAGCAAACACTTCAACTGCCACTTTCGCAGGGAGGACTGGCGTTGCCCTCGTTTCGTCAGTACTACTGGGCGGCGGTCTTGGTGACGGTGCGATGGTGGTTTGCCCAAACTCGTTCCAATCCGTCGGTTAATCTCGAGGCGGCCATCCTGGGATCCTACGCGGCGCTCAGTAATTTGGTCTATAGAGGCCCTAAGGCACACCCTAACGTGACTGTCCCAATGCGTACCACGGTTTTGGTCTGGAGGCAGGTGTCGGAGGCGGTTTTCGGGTACTGGGGATATCTTCCCCCCCCCCCCCCATACTCCTCTTTGGGGGAACCCTCGTCTCCCTCATTTCTATTCCATTCCTGATCCAGCTCTTTGGGCCAGATATGGAATCAAGAAATTGGAACATATTATGCCGGACGGTACCCTGCATTCATTTGATGACCTTAAGTCTGCCTTTGCACTCCCCTCGTCTGTTTTTCCGCTTTCTTCAGCTTAGACATGCGTACTCCAAGCAATTTCCCACTCTGCCCCAGGTAGCTCCACATACGGTGGAACGTTTTCTTATTACCAAGAATGCAGATAGGCTGCTTTTCTCCATATACCTTAGGATCTCGACCTATGACCCTGTGGCCTTGACCCGACTCTTTGACGCCCGGCAGGGGGACATTCTTTCCTTGACGATGGATGACTGGGAGGAAGGCCTGAGGAATTGCATTCCGCTGGTCATCTCAGCTAGGGACCGTTCCACACAACTCCGCTTCCTCCATAGGAGTATACTATACCCCGCAAAAGTTGGCCCGGATATATCCTGCTAGGTCTGACCGTTGCCCCAAATGCCAGAGCGCAGTGGGCTCCTTTTTTTATACATGTAGTTTGGTCTTGCCCTTTGATCCAGGATCCAGGTGGTTGCAGGGGAGTTGTCCAATAACGACCCTGGATGTCCCACTGGACCCCAAAATTTTCCTCCTGGGTGTGGCTGATGACCTTCCTGCAGGGAAACACACTAAACTTTTGATTTTTTTTTTTACGCTTCTTTTTACGCCAGGAAAACTTTACTTGCCAACTGGAAGAAGACTGATCCTCCTACTGTGTCCCAATGGCGGAAGGTGGTGGACGCGGTTCTTCCCCTATACAGACTAACCTATATGTCCAGGAAGTGCCCTGCTAAGTTCGATAAGATATGGGGACCTTGGCTGGATCGCTAGACCTCTTCCCTACTCCTTGCCAGTGGCGGGAATTCGGCCCTCTCACCTTCATCCCGGTCTTTCTCTGGCCCCTCTCTTTCCCTTCTTCCCCCCTCCCTTCTTCCCCCCTCCCTTCTTCCCCCCTCCCTTCTTCCCCCCTCCCCTTTACTCTTCTCCTTTTTCTTACCCTCTCTCCCTTTTCCCGGATCCCCCTGAAATATCTCTTTAACGACTTGTGAGTGTCACCCCTTCGCTGCCTCCTCCCCCCCCCCCCCCCCATCCTCCTTTTCACTTCTACCTCAATCTCAGCACTGTGACATGTGAAGTTTGCACTATTGTTGTATTTGAAATTTGCTACACTTCAGTGTGTTGCTTAATATCTCTGTTCTAGTTCCTTTTGATTCTGTAACCCCGAAGTTTGTGTTCTGCTTATGATTGGATGTACCTTGTTGTTGTTTGTGCTATGTTTTGCACATAAATAAAAACTTTTCTGTTAAAAAAAAAAGAATGTTAAGGAAATATGATTTGTTGGATTTACCAACTTTTACAGAAGCTTTGAGGAACTTCTCCAAGGAAATTGCTCCAATACGCCCTTTTTGTGGTCATCTGAGGCACTGGCCACCTTTTACTAAATGAAAAACTCTCTTCACTACTTCACCAATACTGGTACATCCAGATCCAAAGCTACCTTTTCATTGTAGAAGTGGATGCTTCAGATTCTGCGGTGGGAGCTATCTTTTCTCAGCGAATTGGTGAAAAAATGCAGCTCCATCCTTGTGCTTATTTCTCTTGGCTGATGTCCTCTGCCGAGAACAATTATGACATTGGAAACAAGGCGCTGCTGGCAATTAAAGCATTTTCTGAGTGGAGGCATTTGCTTGAAGTGGCTAAGCACTCTGTAACCGTTCTCACGGATCATAAAAATTTAGAATTTATTTGTTCTGCCAAAAGATTGTCATCTAGAGAAGCCAGATTAAATTTTTTTTTTTTTTTTTTTTTTTTTTTCATACCGCTCTGGGTCAAGGAACGGTAAGGCTGATGCTCTATCGGGACTGTTGTCTGGTCCTCTCCAGGAAAGCAACTCGGAATGTGTACCATTCTGTTTCAAAAGAACTTTCTAGGGTCAAGAAGTTCTAAGACCTTTTTTAATTTTCTCAAGGAGGGGTATGAGAATGACCCACTTCTTAATCATCCGCCTAAGAACATTCACCTCAAATACAAGAATGGCTTTTGGACTCAAGCACATTGCCTCTATGTACCTGAATCAATTCGGGTAGAAACCCTCAAATTGGTCCACGACTCTGAACTTGCTGGTCATTTTGGGGTTTCTAAAACAGAAGAACTCTTATCACGTTCCTTTTGGTGGCCTGGGTACAAGAAGGATGTCAAGAGGTATGTGGCCTTGTCTGATCTGTTCTTGCAATAAGACACCTCGATCTTCTCTTGGGTTACTTCAACCACTGCCTGTTCCGTCAAGACCATGGGGCTCAATTTCTATGGATTTTGTGGTTGATCTTCCCCTTTCAAAAGGGATGACCACTATCCTGGTAGTTGTTGACCATCTCACTAAGATGGCTCATTTCATACCAGTCAAAGGTGTACCCTCGGCGGAGCATACTGCAGAGGTAATGGTTCAAGAGGTTTTTCAACGACATGTAATTCCTGATGATGTGGTGTCTTGACAGGGGAGTACAGTTTACCTCAAAATTTTGAAGACGTTGTTGCTCAGCTTTGGGTGTAACAATCTCCTCGGCTTTTCATCCTCAATCTAATGGTCAGACCGGGAGGACCAATCAAACTTTGAAGCAATACCTTCGATGTTTTGTGAGTTATCTGTAGGATGATTGGGTTGACTACCTTCCTATGGAAGAGTTTGCTTATAATAACTCTAAACATAGCTCCACTTCCCATAGCCCCTTTTTCTTGAACACAGGCTATCATCCAGTTTTTATTCCTAATCTCCCTATCTCTACTCCAATTCCTGCTTTTACCGACATATTAAGTACTTTACAAGAAATTCAAGAGCAACTGATCGATACATTGAAGAAGGCCCAGGAATATTACAAGAAAACCTGCTGACAGACATCGTAGATCAAGTCCCACCTGTCTCGTCTGTGACAGTTTGGTTATCCTACCAAAAATTTGAAGGTTCATGTTCCATCTGCCAAGTTGGGTCAAAAGTTTTTTTAGGACTTTTTTTTTTTTTATTTCTGCTCAAATCAACCCAGTCAGTTTTCGCTTAAAACTTCCTGACAATATGAAGATTCACCCGGTTTTTCACATATCACTATTCAAACCATTTCATGGAAATCCTTTTTTGGAAGAAGTCATCCTCCTCCACCTGTGGAGGTTCAGAATGAAGAAGAGTTTGTGGTGGAGAGAATTCTTGACTCCAAGATCTTTAGGAACAGGTTACAATATCTGGTTCAATGAGAAGGATATGGGCCAGAGGAAAATTCTTGGGAGCCTAAAGAAAATGTTAATGCCCCTAGATTAACAAGGGAATTCCACCAGAGACGTCCTGGGAGGAGGGGAGTACTGTCAGGACCCAGACCTGAACCTCGGACCTCCACTGTGCCTGGCAGTGACTCCGCTTAGCCACCTGGAATGCTGGACAATCCTTGAATGATCCTGCTGTGAATCTTAATTGCCTTGAACCCTTTGCTCCTCCCATGAACTTCCTGATTTAAGCCATGTCTCTGCACTTCCTGGTTGCCAGAATATTGTGCCTTCACCAGCCAATATCTCGCTTGTCTCTCCTCCTGCCATCCGTATCTTTGCTACCATTCGTTATCGACACTTGGCTTGTTCCTCGACTACTCTTCTGCCTAATCCCAACCTGCAACTACTCGTTACCGACCTTTGGCTACTCCTAGACTACGCTTCTGCTGATTCCCAACCTGCTATATCTGCTACTGGACCCTGGCTTGCTCACCTCCTGGTGGGGCAATCTTGAGGACCGCGACCTGGTACTAACATGCAGCAAAATCCATCTCCACCATCAGGAGAGCTGGTGAACACCGGTTAGTACATCTCCACCATCAGGAGAGCTGGTGAACACCGGTTACTACTTAGATTCTGCACCTCAGGTGAGCCTGTGTCATCTGCCTGTGTTCCTATCCAGCTGGTTCCTGTGTAAACTGCTATAGCTACTGGTCTTTGAGCCTGACCCCAGATCTCAACAGTGTTATTTCTTCAGTGTTGTCACATGAAAAGATATATAATAAAATATTTACAAAAATGTGAGGGGTGTACTCTGTAAGTGATAATACTGTGAAGTTTGATCCTGATTAGGCACTGCACAGATAAGTTTAAGTGGTGTACTGGCATGTGCAGAGAAAATTGCATTTACTGCTTTAGTAGAGAATACATCAGAAGTAAGCTGGTGTATTACTGTAAAAAGGTACTGGTGGTGAGAGAAATACCTGGGTTGCTGACACTGACCTCATGCAATTGGTTGCCTATTTGGCTGGTCCTCTTACTTACTTTTCCCACCCTGCCATCCAATGAGTTCCTCAGTACCCAGTAGGAGAATTCTCATTTGACAGGAAAATGGTGCCTTGTGGAACCAACCCATGTAGGCTAGGATTGTGAGGTTCTGCTAACTAAAATGAAACTAGGTTGTAAAGTGAGACAGAATATGCAGTATTCAAACCAGAATTTTGTGGAGTCTATTAGGCCAAGTTTTTTACATTTAAAAATTAAGTCCCAACTGGGGTTGACCTATTGGAGCTTGCAAAGTCTGGTGTAGCTGTACGTGGTAGCCATAGCCAATCGGCTTCTAACTTCAGCTTGTTCAGGTAGGGTCCTTTCACAGGGGCTTTCTGCCCTGCAGACTCCGTTTCTGCTCAGCGGGGATTGATCTGCTGATCCCCTGCTGAGCAGACGGATGACAGGTCTGTGTCTGCTCACTGTGCTGTGACGGACCTCTCAGAGCCCCGCTCTCCTCCTTTTCCTACCATCGCGCCAATTCTTGTTTGTCTGCATCCAAGACTGGAATGACTGGTGTTGATCACCAGGAGGAGCAGTGACCTCCCTTCCCAGGTATGTGTTGGTCACAGACTTCTCTACGTCCAGAAGGTCTGGATAGCTTGCTGCTACCTGCACGGGCAAGTAACTCTAACCCTTTAACTACGAGAACCATGTTTTTTAAAACTCATATTTAAATGCCCCTTTTTTTACCTAAAGACTACTCAAACCTCTCAAAATTCTAAAAGCACATAAACACCGGATAATGCACATTTTATTTATATTTAATTTTAGTGCAAACAGCGTATACTTTTTCTTGAGTTGGCATTAAAGCTATAGCACAACAGTGAAAGCCTAATTTAACACCTAGTTTTGTATAAAGGTTATACATGCAAATGCCTATTAATGCACTATATTTCTTGAATTTTGCTACTCCAGGAAACATTCTCACTTCATTCCCCTTCATGTGAACCCAGTCCCATCTTGCTTCCCCCTTCCCAAAGCTCAGTTCCTGCTCCAGATGAAACATGGCAAAGTCCTACTTTGGGCATTTGTGTAATAAATTCTACAGTAGTTAGTCACTCTCAAGTGATTTTCCACCATGGAAACCAATACAGCTATAAAGCTTTTCTGCTCTGCTTGGAGAATTCTGCATAATGTCCCATCACCGGAAACCCAGGAGCAAAGTTCTTGTATCATCGACTCTGAATGCAGGAGAAGTGATTTTGTCTTTCACCCTGAATGTTCCATTGTGGCATTTTAAAGATGAACACAGAAAATAAACACCGTTCCACCTTCATTACCTTGCTTCTAAATTTGTCTGTTATTAGCCTGCATTGGGCTCTGACTTTGATGAAAATGGCAGTCAAATTAAGTAGCCTTTTGTTTCTTTTGCAGCCCATTTGCGTTGAGCCAGGAGTATAATGAACACTAGCGGTCCTATGCTTTTTAAGTCTTTTTTTTTTTTGTCTTGTCTTGGTATTAAACATATCAAAGGTTCATAGTCTGAATATAAACAAAACTGTATCTGTATGCCCCTGCCAACTGAGGCAACATCCTATTATTCTGGTACAGTTCAACTAAGTCTGAACACTTTTGTAGTGCTTCCCCCGGTGGAGCCTCTGGACACTGTCTCTGTATCCCAACCTGGAGTTTGCACAGCTTACTCACCTAGCACTTACTGACACACCTTGGGGTACTTCAAAGAATTTATTTAAACAGCCTGAAGGAAACATTATTAGTAAGGTAAAGTACCAACGGGCAATTAAACAATATTTTGACCCAAATAGAGGAAATTGGCTAAATATTTATTGTCAATCTAGCAATATTCAACTTGTGAATAAAGACTATTTGGAACAGTTAACCACTTTCCTCGAATCGACTTATCCACTCGGCCGTTATCCCAGCGAGCGTCGCGCCCCCCCCACTGGAGACCCGAGCAACCAGCCGGCACGTCCACTGGCTGGTTGGATTCCCGAGCAAAGCCGCATTCGGCTTTGATGGGGTCTCTGATGTATTAACCCGGAAGCAGCGCCATGACACCACTTCCGGTTTACTAGGCGGCTAACGGCGCCGAATGTAAAAAAACTGTCAGTATTCAGAAATGCTGATTTCGCCATTTTGAATACTTTGAAGTGCAGAGGAGGGGTCTGGGGTCTTTTAGACCCCCTGATCCCTCCATAAAGAGTACCTGTCACTGCCTATTACTGTCACAAGGGTACTATATTTACTCTGTGTGACATCTTTCACAATATACAAAGAAATTGGGCTAATTTTACTGTTTACTGTTTAGTTTTCTTTAAATGCAGTGAAATGTATTCCCCCAAAAAAATACTTTGAAAGACTGCTGCGCAAATACCGCGTGACAAAAAAATATTGCAACGACTGCCATTTTATTCTCCATAGTCTTTGCTAAAAAAAATATATATATATAAATATATGTATGTTTATATGTTTGGGGCTTCTAAGTAATTTTTATAGCTAAAAATACTGATTTTAACTTGTAAATAACATATGTCAGAAATAGGCCTGGTCTTTAAGTGGTTAAACCGTCTCTGGAGGAGGTGGAGTAAGTGTGTTGGCTGGCAATGGTTGGTCCTTTGAAGTGATCTCAACAGTCCCAATAGGAAAGGAAGTCCTTTTGCGAGGGGATGAACTCTTTCCAAACCTAGGCTGACTCCCTCGGTCTCTGTATGCTCATGCAAACTCAGTTCAGTTTAATGGACAGGGAAGAAAGATTAGGTTCATGTTTCCTTTTTCAGTTAAAGCAGTCTTTCTCTTAAATATAAGCAGTTGGAGTGAGTAGATTCTAGAGCTGCACGATTAATCGTATGAAAATCTCGATTCACCCCTCCTGACGATCTAACCCTGAAATATGCTTGATTCTTTGCATAGCAGAGAGAACAGCTGTGGAAAAAAAAAAAAAGCCTCCTGGCAAACATCAGCAAAGTCTCCCAGTAACTATAAACAAAGTGATTACATTGTATCTTTTCCTTCCCTCTGCCAGGGAGAAAGGAAGTTTAACCTCTTAAAGACTGGATCTTTTTCTGACATTTGTTGCTTGCAAGTTAAAATCAGTTTTTTTGCTAGAAAAGTACTTAGAACCCCCAAACATTTTATATATTTTTTTTAGCAGAGACCCTACAGAATAAAATGGCGATTGTTGTAATATTTTATGTCACACTGTATTTGCGCAGCAGTCTTTCAAACGCAATTAATAGACTTTAATGAATAAAAAAAAAAAACGTAACAGTAGTTATCCCAATTTTTTTTTTGTTACACAGAGAATCGTGAGAGAATCGTGATCTTTATTCCAAGCTAAAAAATCGTGATTCTCATTTTGGCCAGAATCGTGCAGCTTTAGTAGATTCTCAATTTTCTAGTCAGGATTCTTTGTGACAGCAAGTCTCTGGGCTTCTTGGAGAGGCTGCTTATCAGTCATGAGCATTAGGGTCCTGGTCTCCACTTTGTGGCGGTCTCCAGCAGCAGGGTTCGGGACTCATTTGGTAGCAAACCCCAAAAATGGGACTCCAGTCTCAGTTGGAAGCTGTCACCCATGGTGGGATTCCAGTCTCACTTGACAACGGCCACCAGCAGGGGTATTCCTTACAAGTCCGCAGCTCCATTTCCCACTCCCTCACTCATCATGCTTGTGTTTCCTGTCAAACCTTCTGTCCAGCTCCTCTCCTTTCTTTTTTCTTTCTCCACATCGCTGCCCTTTTCAGGTTCATTTAGACACCAGAACTCCATTTTCGTGGGGGGGGGGGGCGAGCAAATAAAAAATAAAATATTATATCGTATACATTTGTGACTCAAGTTACATTGTAAATGAATTATTAAAATTACCTTTCTTTTTTCTTTCCAAACTGCAGCCTCTGTAATTTTCTGTAAAATGCAATGTAATATTGCTACCTTGTGGCTTTCAGTGCGCACACACAGATGGTGTACAGAACGCCCCCAGAAAATTCAATTTCCTCCTTGTGTGATTGGCTCACTGATTTTCCCAGAAGATAACAATCATATTTTTGCCATTGCCTGTGACAAAAATGTAATTTTTGGTGAGATACTCCCAAAGAGAAGTCACATCTAAAGGGATAAGGAGAGAGGGAGAACACAGCGCCTTCTAAGTGCAGCAGAAAAGTAATTTTTTGGAGATGTATAAAAAAAACTAACTCACAAGGGTTAAGCTTGTTTAAATGCATGTGGTTAAAATTAGGTCATCGGACATCACAATCCTGGGGGTCCTAGGTGGCAGTGTATCCACTGGCTCTCACGGTATAAGGATTCTTCGGTTGTTGCCGCGGATTCCCGGGTCGGTGGAACACACGGGAGTCAGCTCCAGGAGACCGTGATGTCACTTCCTAGTCACAATGTGGAGACGTAATGGTGACTCGTTGCGGAGCATGCTCTCCTTCAGGCCGCCCCCGTCTACTCTGACTTTTCCGTGCTGTATCTTCCTATACAGTTGTCCCTCTTTATCCACAGCCTGTTGAAGTGACAATTATGAACTTTTTGTGCCAATTACTTGTTTGACTTATAAAGGGATGCAGACTGTGCCAATTTCCTCTGCTCTGCAGGTGCAGCAACTGATTGATAATTATTTTCACTGTACACATGGGCACAGACTAACTGCTATTTTTTTTTTTCAGAATAGCAAAAAGTAGAAATCTAACAGTTTGTTACAATCTCTGCGATGTGCATAGATCATCCAGATGGAAATGTATTTTTTTTTTCTCAACAAAAGGGAGTTACTCAACAAAAGATGGCCTTCACATAATTCTGAATGTTCAGCTAGTGATCTTAAAGCGAATGCTCCACCCAAAAGGGGAAGCTCCGCTTTTGTATACACACGCCCACCCGCCACATTTTGGCACTTTTTTTTGGGGGGGGGGGTACCTGATTTTGACAGGTTCCCGCTCCCACTTGCTGGTAAGATCACTACATGGTGATATCCGTCATGTCCGGCCCCTCCTTCTATCCCCCCCGCTGCTCTTCAGAAAGAGCAGCGCGACTCACGCACGCGCAGTAGGAAACTGTCTGCGAAGCCTGAAGGCGTCACTGCCGGTTTCCCTTACTTGTAATGCCGGCGTGTGCATCTGAAGTCAGTGGACAAATCTGCTTGGGTTGCCGACATTGCAGGATCCCTGGACAGGTAAGTGTCCTTATATTAAAAATTGGCAGCTACAGTATTTGTAGCTGCTGACTTATATTTATATATATATATATATATATATATATATATATATATATATATATATATATATATATATATATATATAATATATTACATTTTTTTTTTTTTACAGGCTGGAACTCCGCTTTAACCACCTCCCACCCGCCCGGGCCATTGTAAATATACGGCCAGGTGGGAGTCTCATCCTTCTGATCGGACGTTCCGGAACGTCCTTCAGAAGGAGCGAGATCGCGCCGCCGCGGGCACGCGCAGCGGCGCGATCTCTATGTGCCTGTGTCCCTCGAACACAGAGCAACAAGATGCGGCAGGAGAGCCCTGTGATTGGCCCTCCTGATCACATGACGGCTGTAATGTAAATAGAGCCATTGTAACGGCTTTGATTTCCCCTCCTCCTGACAGATCCTGTCAGTGAGGAGAAGAGGAGAGGATCGGTGCTGCAGCTGAGGTGATCAGTGAGTATTTCTAATTACTCCCTGATCACAGGGGGGGTCTGTGCTGGTAATCAGAACATTGCTTACCAGTGCAGCCCTGGGGGGAGGGGGTGCGACTAGAGCCACCAGGGATGCCCACCCATGACCACCAGGGATGCCCACCATGGCCACCAGGGATGGCAAACAGGGCTCAGAGAGCCTGCCAGTGGAGCCCCCCTATCAGTGCTGCCCACCAATGCCATCTATCAGTGCTGCCCACCAGTGCCCGTTATTGCCATCTATCAGTGCTGCCCACCAGTGCCCATTATTGCCCACCAGTGCTGCCTATCAGTGCCCATCATTCCCCCCCCAGCAGTGCCGATCAGTGCCGCCCATCGGTGCCACCTATTAGTGCCCATCAGTGCTGCCAATCAGTCCCCATCAGTGCTGCCTATCAGTGCCCATCAGCGCTGCCTATCAGTGCCCACCAATGCTGCATATCAGTGCTATCTATCAGTGCTGCATATCAGCGCTACCTATCAGTGCCCATCAGTGCTGCATATCAGTGCCACCCCATCAGTGTCTCCATCAGTGCCTGTCAGTGCAGCGTCATCAGTGCTCATCAGTGCAGGAAAAAACGTATCTATTTACAAAATTTTATAACCTAAACAAAACTTTTTTTTTTCAAACTTTTTGGTCTTTTTTTATTTGTGCACCAAAAAAGAAAAAACCTGGCGGTGATCAAATACCACCAAAGCTCTATTTGTGGGGAAAAAATGACACAAATTTGGTTTAGGTACAGTGTTGCATGACCGCGCAATTGTCATTCAAAATGCAACAGCACTAAAAGCTGGAAATTGGTCTGGGAAGGAAGGGGGATTAAGTGCCCAGTATTGAGGTAGTTAAAAAATTGGCTACTGTATTCATATTGTTCGACCTAACTCAGACAGTTCCACAGTAGAAAAATTCAGGAACAAGAAAGGAAGCAGAAGAGTCACAGTAGCTTATAGTCCTGTTTACACTTGGGAACAAAAAAAGCCATTACTGTGCTATACATTTTGTTAGGTTTCATAAATATCTCCTCATTAGTGAAAAACCTGTGCTCATGCAATGCAATCAATGAACCTTCCTGTCCTTGTTCGATTTTAGATAATACTTTCTCTCCTCCACTATTTAGAGGCAACTCCTTATCTCCCTTCCGGTTCCACAATATGCCAGGGCAATTAGTTTTATGGCCTTTATCTTATCAGGTAATTGCTGCTGATATGAACTCCTAATAATAAACTCCTCCTCAGAGAAACTGCTGTCCTTGTTGATTTGTGTATATTTTTCGTAAAAGGACAGCAAGGCATATATTCCATTGTCTAAATTGACTTTTGGTTTTGTGTGGGGGAAAAAGGCCTTGTGTACAAATATGAATGGTGGTCAGGCCTTGTGTACAAATATGAATGGTGGTCAGAATTTCTATTGGACTGCCTATTGTGGAGCTATTTTTTACTGCAGTTTTGCTGGCGTATAAAATATCTATAAATTAGTATTCACCATAGCTAACCAGATTTTCCCAAACTGCAGTGCAAACAAAGTAGAACCCGATTGCCAGGGCTATATAAAATGTTGTACTGATTAGTAAGGGCATGTGATCTATTATTCACAAGTCCATGACCTAGAGCAAGGGTCTTCAAACTATGGCCCTCCAGTTGTTCAGGAACTACAATTCCCATCATGCCTAGTCATGTCTGTGAATGTCAGTTTTACAATGCCTCATGGGATGTGTAGTTCTGCAACAGCTGGAGGGCCGTAGTTTGAGTATCTCTGACCTAGAGAATTCAAATACAGGCAAAAGGGATTGTCCATAAGAAATGGTAAGCTGGCTGGACATGCAATTTTGGACCATTTAATCCATTGCAAAGCTTCAGCTTTTCAGATTTGGCCATACATCTGTATTTTTTAATCCTGTATGATCCGGCCATTCAGCAGGCTGCAAAAGTTGACCAATGTGGTTATCATGCAGTTATTTTAAAGTGGTTATAAAGTCAGAAGGTTTTTTATCTTAATGCATTAAGATAGAAAAAAAACCTGTGTGCAGCAGCCCCCCTTTATTCTGCAATGTGCACGACTGCCTCTCCCTTCTGATTGGCTGAGACACAGCAATGGTGCCATTGGCTCCTGCTGCTGTCCATTAAAGTCAGTTATCTAATCAGGGGTAGAGGGAGGGCCGCGCGGCACCCCTGTGCCTGAATGGACACAGGGAACTGTAGCTCGGCTCGGGTGTCCTCATAGCAAGCTGCTTTCTGTGGGGGCACTCAACAGGAGGGAGGGGCCAGGAGCACAGAGGAGGATTCGGGCTGCTCTGTGCAAAACCAACTGCACAGAGCAGGTAAGTATATGTTTGTAAAGTCTGTTTTTTTTATTTTAAAAATACCAATTAATTAATCAGGCAGTACGGTAGGGAGAGTACAGAGAGAATGACTGCAACTTTTTATTCACATAGGGAGTTTATTAAGACTGGAGCAGATCAAATCTGGAGCATGGCAATCAATCTGTAGGGAGGATTTAATAAACCAACTCTCATATATGTGTAAATAGTAGAGATAGGATGTGCTAGTCCAATAATATAAAAGCAGCACTAAAAAATCCCCGAACTATGGAAAAAAAGTTGAATGAAAATATATACTAGTGTGCTAAAAATTTGTTTCATAAAGACATAATAAATAATGGCAATCAAGTTGACAAAAAAATTGTACATGTGACTTATGCTCTTAAAGTGCTGTGAAAGTTTGTGAGCTACCAGCATAAATGCATGTAGCAAAAAGTAGTGATCAAAATTCATAGATGAAATGAATACAATGTGAAGGAAAAGTTCATATTCGGTCCGGCTGGTGTTGTAGAGTGAGCAGTGAGTGAACACAGCTGATGGAATCAAGTGTTGCATACACCCCCGCGGTGGTCAAACAAATGGGTGACTGCTTACCAGAACCAAATGAACTCAGTGCTGATATATATCCTATATGGTGGGATGAGGGGACGGATGCAGCAAGCACCTTCAGCAGCCCTGATCCATGCAACTGAACTTCTCATATGGAACACCAGACTTTCCAAGTTTGACATGCAAACAAATGAAAGGCTAATAGTGCATTGGAGGTCCTCCAATCCCAATTGACGCCTTCTGAGGGGAAACGCATCTGAGTAGCCGCATCGTCGCTGTGCTCAGTCCACAGTGCAGGCGGCCGGGCTTTCTTGTCTCCATTTGTGTACCCATGACAGATCATTTCCATTTACATGTAAGTGTAACCTTTTTATTGAATAAAGCATTTTAAGGATAATGCACTATTAGCCTTTCTTTCATTTGCATGTCAAACTTGGAAAGTCTGGTGTTACATACAGTGCCTTGCGAAAGTATTCGGCACCCTTGAACTTTGCGACCTTTTGCCACATTTCAGGCTTCAAACCTAAAGATATAAAACTGTAATTTTTTGTGAAGAATCAACAACCAGTGGGACACAATCATGAAGTGGATCTAAATTTCTCTATCGCTCATTGACAGACGTAGTCTTCTTGATTCTCAAGAGCTGGGTTATGTTGTCTCCACAGGAGTAGGACTAGGCAGAAAGACAAAACGTTCTGGCTCCACCTTAGGGGCAGTCCCTGAGGGTATATCCTCCCTCTCTCTGCTACAGGGAATCAGTTTTTTTCTGTCTAGTCATTATAAAGTTGATGTAATGGCATCATCTGATGCCGTGTTTGGCCGCAAGGTTTTGCAGGCCGCCATTTGAGGAGACCAGTGGTCTGCCTCGAGGGTTTTTTTCCGTTGGAAATTTTTTCTTTTGAGTCTCATTCTTTGTTTATAATAAACCTTTAAAACTTCTAGTTTGGCACCGGTTGGGCCTTCTAGATTGGATTTTGATTTTTGTCAATCCCACCCCTCATTTGTGGCACTGCTTCTGGATGTCCCAGCTCTTGAGAATCAAGAAGACTACGTCTGTCAATGAGCGATAGAGAAAATCGGATTTTTGTAAGATCTTACCGTAAAATCCTTTTCTCTTAAGCTCATTGACAGACGTAGTACCCGCCCCTCTATCATTGAGTTGGGTTGGGTTAAATTCTCTGTTACTGCTTTAGAACAGAACTGATTCCCTGTAGCAGAGAGAGGGAGGATATACCCTCAGGGACTGCCCCTAAGGTGGAGCCAGAACGTTTTGTCTTTCTGCCTAGTCCTACTCCTGCGGAGACAACATAACCCAGCTCTTGAGAATCAAGAAGACTACGTCTGTCAATGAGCTTAAGAGAAAAGGATTTTACGGTAAGATCTTACAAAAATCCGATTTTATTGGATATTTCAAACTTTTTTTAACAAATAAAAAACGGAAAAATTGGGCGTGCAAAATTATTCAGCCCCCTTAAGTTAATACCATGTAGCGCCACCTTTTGCTGCGATTACAGCTGTAAGTCGCTTGGGGTATGTCTCTATCAGTTTTGCACATCGAGAGACTGAAATTTTTGCCCATTCCTCCTTGCAAAACAGCTCAAGCTCAGTGAGGATGGATGGAGAGCGTTTGTGAACAGCAGTTTTCAGTTCTTTCCACAGATTCTCGATTGGATTCAGATCTGGACTTTGACTTGGCCATTCTAACACCTGGATATGTTTATTTGTGAACCATTCCATTGTAGATTTTGCTTTATGTTTTGGATCATTGTCTTGTTGGAAGACAAATCTCTGTACCAGTCTCAGGTCTTTTGCAGACTCCATCAGGTTTTCTTCCAGAATGGTCCTGTATTTGGCTCCATCCATCTTTCCATCAATTTTAACCATCTTCCCTGTCCCTGCTAAAAAAAGCAGGCCCAAACCATGATGCTGCCACCACCATGTTTGACAGTGGGGATGGTGTGTTCAGGGAGATGGGCTGTGTTGCTTTTACGCCAAACATAACGTTTTGCATTGTTGCCAAAAAGTTTGATTTTGGTTTCATCTGACCAGAGCACCTTCTTCCACATGTTTGGTGTGTCTCCCAGGTGGCTTGTGGCAAACTTTAAATGACACTTTTTATGGATATCTTTAACCACTTTACCACCGGAGAATTTTGCTGTCTTACGTCCAGGCCACTTTTTGCGATTCGGCGCTGTGCGAATTTAACTGACAATTGCGCGGTCGTGCGACGCTGTACCCAAACGAAATTTACGTCCTTTTTTTCCCACAAACAGAGCTTTCTTTTTGGTGGTATTTGATCACCTGTGCGATTTTTACTTTTTGCGCTATAAACAAAAAAATAGCGTTTATTTTGAAAAAATAACAATATTTTTAACATTTTTTTTATATGAAATTTTCCCCCCAAAAAAATGTAAAAATCAAATTTTTTTTTAATTTTTGGCCAATTTGTTTTCTACTACATCTGTTTGGTAAAAAAAAATCACAATAAGCGTATTTTGATTGGTTTGCGCAAAAGTTATTGCGTTTAACTAAGGGAGAGATTTCTGTCATTTTTGGTGTGTGTTTTTTTTTTTTTTTTTTTGCAGGACTGTGACATTGCGGCGGACAGATCGGACCCTTGACTGACATTTTTGACACTTTTTTAGGGGTTCCAGTGACATTACTACAGTAATCAGTGCTATACATATGCACCGTTACTGTAAAAATGACACTGCCAGGGAAGGGGTTAATTTTATTGGAGAGGGAGGGGTTAATGTATGCCTGGTGCTTACTAACGTGTAGGGGGGAGTTGACTGAGTGACACAAGGACAGATCGCATGTTCAGCTATGCTGAACACTGCAATCTGTCACTCCTTGTCACTGAGGAGATCCGCCCGCTCTGTTTACACAAGCGGGCGGATCTCCAAACTAGATTCCCCAACGATCGGGGAAGAGCAGCGGCGATCGCCGCCGCTCCTTCCCTGGCCCGACTCCCGCTGTGACTGAAAACAGCGGGAGCGAGCCTCCGACGGTGCGCGCATGCCGCCACAAGGGGCGGAGTCCAGCGACGTAGGTCTACGTCGCTGGACGATAACGAGCCACATTGCTGCAGTAGCAGCAATGTGAGCAGTGGTAAAGTGGTTAAGAAATGGCTTTCTTCTTGCCACTCTTCCATAAAGGCCAGATTTGTGCAGTATACGACTGATTGTTGTCCTATGGACAGAGTCTCCCACCTCAGCTGTAGATCTCTGCAGTTCATCCAGAGTGATCATGGGCCTCTTGGCTGCATTTCTGATCAGTCTTCTCCTTGTATGAGCTGAAAGTTTAGAGAGACGGCCAGATCTTCGTAGATTTGCAGTGGTCTGATACTCCTTCCATTTCAATATTATCGCTTGCACAGTGCTCCTTGGGATGTTTAAAGCTTGGGAAATCTTTTTGTATCCAAATCTGGCTTTAAACTTCTCCACAACAGTATCTCGGACCTGCCTGGTGTATTCCTTGTTCCTCATGATGCTCTCTGCGCTTTAAACTGACCTCTGAGACTATCACAGTGCAGGTGCATTTATACGGAGACTTGATTACACACAGGTGGATTCTATTTATCATCATTAGTCATTTAGGTCAACATTGGATCATTCAGAGATCCTCACTGAACTTCTGGAGAGAGTTTGCTGCACTGAAAGTAAAGGGGCTGAATAATTTTGCACGCCCAATTTTTCAGTTTTTTATATGTTAACAAAGTTTGAAATATCCAATAAATTTCGTTCCACTTCATGATTGTCCCACTTGTTGATTCTTCACAAAAAAATTACAGTTTTATATCTTTGTTTGAAGCCTGAAATGTGGCAAAAGGTTGCAAAGTTCAAGGGGGGCGAATACTTTCGCAAGGCACTGTATGAGAAGTTCAGTTGCATGGATCGGGGCTGCTGAAGCACTTGCTGTATCCGTTGAGGTGCTTGCTGCATCCGTCTGCTCATCCCGCCATATAAGATATATATCAGCACTGAGTTCATTTGGTTCTGGTAAGCAGTCACCCATTTGTTTGACCACCATGGGGGTGCATGCAACACTTGATTCCATCAGCTGTGTTCACTCACTGCTCACTCTACAACACCAGCCGGACCTAATAAGACCTTTTCCTTCACATTGTATTTATTTCATCTATGAATTTTGATTTAGAGCACTACTTTTTGCTACATGCATTTATGCTGGTAGCTCACGAACCTTTCACAGCACTTATTTTTAAGAGCATAAGTCACATGTACAATTTTTTGTCATTTTTTTTTTTTTTTTTTATTGGCATTATTTATTATGTCTTTATGAAACACATTTTTAGCGCACTAGTATATATTTTCATTCAACTCTCATATATAAATGCACAAAGAAGAGCTTTATAGACAACTCACTGGACTAAATACAAAAATACACTATACTTTTATTTCATATATCAAATTTTAAAATGACATCACAATACCACACATACCAAAACACACAAAACCATATGCCCACCTCTCTCCAACGTATATCATATGTATGTTCATAGTACGTACACTTACCGGCCACTGTATTACCTACACTTTGCTAGTACTGATTTGAACCCCCCTTTTGCCTTTAGAACTGCCTCAATTCTTCATGACATAGATTCAACAAGGTGTTTTTAAACATTCCTCAGATATTTTGGTCCATATTGACATGATCGCATCATGCAGTTGCGGCAGATTTGTAACTATGGAGGCCATTGGAGTACAGTGAACTCATTTGTCTTGTTCAAGAAACCAGTGGTGAGATGATTTGAGCTTTGTGACATGGTGCATTATCCTGCTGGAAGTAGCCATCAGAAGATGGGTACACTGTAGTCATAAAGGGATGCATATGGTCAGCAACAATACTCAGGTACGCTGTGGCTTTTAAATGATGCTCAATTGACCTGTCAGGGGATGGGCTGGGTCTATTTTTAAGTGCTAATGTTGTTCGAACTTTATGGCTACTTCTCTACGAGTGACCTTGTACAATGTGCGAGGGGCTGTGTTCCCCCAATAAGCGGGGGAGGATGTGGCAGGAACTGCGTCATTTATGTCCTGACATTCTTTTGCTTCAGGAGACTCCCTTCACTGCCTCATCCACCCCACGCTTGCCTACTCGGATGTTCTCCCAGTGGTTCCACAGTGTGTCTCCGATATCTAAGGCTAGAGGGGTGTCCATAGCCATACACAAGTGTTGCCCGTTTGCTTTGACGACTGCATTGCAGGATCCGGAGGGACGGTTTCTGTTTCTTAAGGGTGTCATTAATGGTCCGTTGTACACCTTTGCTAATTTATATGAGCCCAACACTGGTATGGCCTCCTTTCTGTCCTCCGCTTTGTTGCGAAGACTGGCGGGCTTCCGAGAGGGCATAGTCGTGCTGGGGGGGCACTTCAATGTGGTTTTAGACCTGGAATTGGACTCCTCCGGTAAATCCCCCCCCCCCCCCTCTCCTTCAAAGCCTATAAGCACCTCAAGAAATTGTTCAGGTCATTGCACTTGGTTGATTGTTGGCGGATCTCTAACCTGGGAGCTAGGGATTATAGCTTTTACTCCAAGGTTCACGATATGTACTCCAGGCTGGATCTTCTCCTGGTGGACCAATTTCACCTGGACTCTGTTGAGTCCACTTCCATAGGTTCAATCACTCTCTAATCACTCCCCAGTCTCCCTCACCTTCGTACCTCCTGTTGCTCATCGTATGCGCCGGATGTGGTGACTCAATGAGAATCTCCTAGATGACCCATCCGTGTTGGAGAAGGTCACTGCGGAAGTGCGTGCCTATTTTTAGATGAATTCCTCATCAGAAGTTGCACCTTACGTCCTTTGGGAAGGCCACAAGGCGGTGATCAGGTGGATTTTGATTTCTCAAGGTACTAGGCTGAAGAAGCTGAGACAACAGGAGGTCTCTGATCTCTTGGAGAGGATCCATACCCTGGAGTTGAAACCTAAACGTGACTTGGCCCTGGAGGATGCGCTGGAGCTTGGGCCTCTTCGGGAAACACTGACACAATGCTTGGACCGTAGAGCTCGGGATAGACTCTGCTTTTGGGCCCATCGTTCTTATGAACATGGTAATAAGTGTGGCAGACTCCTAGCCTGCATGTTGCAGTCTTTTCAATCTTTTTATGAAACTTTGTACCGCCTTCCTACGCCTGGGGGGGGACAGGCTAGCCAAGATACAGGCCTACGTGCAGGAATCTGGTCTCCCTCCGCTCCCGGCGCAGGTTTTGGCTGACCTGGAGGCCCCGATCACTGTTGACAAGGTGGGTAGGGTGGTGTCCTCTTTGCATATTTGGTGGGACTGCCCACTTATTCAACCTTTCTGGGATGCCGTCCATCCCTGGATACAGAAATTGGCTATCTCCATGCCTGGTCGCACTCCCCTTCAATACCTTTTCCATGACACCCACTCCTCTGTGAAGAGATATAAACTGAGTGTTATCCCGTTTCTATTGAATGCTGCCAAATGTCTGATCCCCAGGCACTGGAAGCAATCCACGATCCCCACTTTAGCCGAATGGAAACGGGAGGTTAACTGGATCATGGAGGCGGAAAGGAGGGTGTTGACCCTTCGGGGGCAGCAATCTCGCTTTATGGATATTTTGGACGGGATGGATGTTTTACTCGGAGGAGATCCTTGATATGTAGTTTGGTCGGGGAGGGCTAAAGAACTGGAGGTGCTACTGTTTCTGTCCCCTTACCTCACCTTCGGGGCGTATGCGATTTCCCTAGGACGTCTTTCTGCTTTATCCCCCTTTTTTTTCCTTCTTCCTGTTCTTGGTACTCTACTGGCTCCATGGAGCACTATCTATTTCTTTCTCTCTCTTTTCTTCTGATCTTTCCTATGGAGTGCAAGTTGGGTGGCAATTGCGCCGGTGGATCTAGGTTGATGGAGATCATGTACTCTCTGGGTCCCGCCAGGGGTTCCTCCCTGGCTATGATATCCGGATATTGAGACAGGAGTTGTATGAGGGATACCCCTGTTTGGCCGATAGGCACAATCTTCATGTTAAGACTGTCCAATATGTTCATGACTTTGACTTGGTTTATATTGCCACTATTGAAATTGATCTATTCTGTTAATCCTCCTCTTTTTTTGTTTACTGTATTGTATTTCTTACCTTTTTCTGTTTCTATGTTGAAATTGCTTAAAGATTATATATAAAAAATAAAATGATGCTCAGTTGGTCCTAAGGGGGCCCAAGTGTGCCAAAAAATATCCCCCACACCATTACACCACCACCACCCTGAACTGTTGATGCATGACAGGATGGATCCATGCTTTCATGTTTATGCCAAATTCTGACCCTACCATCTGAATGTTGCAGCTGAAATTGAGGCTCATCAAATTAGGCAATGTTTTTCAGATCGGCTCGGATGAGAACGGACAGGCGGTTCGTTCTCATCCGATTCCCCCATAGGGGACAGCTGAGATCTGACACCTCCGTCTCCACACACAAAGTGGAGACGGAGCTGTCACCCGCCTGCTCAGTGGGGATCGGCGGATCGATCCCCCACTGATCCTGTCCGTCAAATCCTGACGGATGGAAACCCTATTTTTCATCCGTCTGGCAGATCGGATGAGAATGGACAGGCGGTCCGTTCTCATCCGATTTCCCCCATAGGGGACCGGGATCTGACACCTCCGTCTCCGCACACAGAGCGGAGACGGAGCTGTCATCCGCCTACGCAGTGGGGATCGGCGGATCGATTCCCCCGCTGAGCAGAACGGCTCTGTTGACGGAACAGAGCCGTGTAAAAGGGGCCTTAAGCTTTGACAATCCTAGAATCTGATTGCTTACTATGCACAGCTTGCACCAGCTTCTGTGTGTGTGTTTCAGTTTTAGTAAATCAACCCCTATGTCTAGCTTTCATTTTTAAAGCCTAATGGGCCATACACACTATAAGATTTTCTGAAGACTGTTTCCGTAAGATTTACCAAAACCAGATAATATGAGGTCAAACCTAAACACTTTCAATTTGTATGCAATCTGGCAGGCCCTTGCACTACATAGAAAAGGTAAATCTGAAGGAAAAAGTCTTCAGAAAATCTTAGTGTGTATGGCCCTTTAAGCTGAATGCACCATATACAAATTTCTTTAGATTTTTTTCCTTTTAGATTTACCAAAACCATATAATAGGAGTTCAAACCTAAACACTTTTTAATTTGTATGTTATCAGGCAGGCCCTTGCACTACATAGTTGAAGGTAAATCTAAAGGAAATCAAACCACAAAAGTTGAGTAGTGTGTATCCAGCTTAACTTTTAACAAGCTGAAGTTAGAATCTGGAGCAACTGTGCCAATCAACTTTGATCTGCTCAGATTTTGCACGTTTCCACCATTGTATTTTACTATCCTTTGCATTGTTTCCTAGGTTGCAGAAGCAGATGGTTGTTTGTGTACAGATCTGCTCACAAAAAAGAAGATATAAGAGCACAGAAGCAACACCCAGAGAAAAAAATTGGAAAAAGGGTGTCATCACAGCTGGGGCTCTTTTGGGATTGGGCAGCTTCCTGATTTATGAGGCACAGCAGAGAAAAGTAGGTACAATTCAAAACTATAATATATACATGCTCACTCCTTCCATAACGTCAAGTTTATACGAAAGAAACCAAAATAGTATTTGCAAAATATCAGGGGGTGAGTGAAAGTTGTCAAGCAAAGGTGAGAAGGGAGTAAAAAGGGGTTTACAACTTTAAGCGGAGATGGAATGGAGGTTGTTAGGCAAGATGAGCTCTGTCTGATGAATGGAGATTGTCAGGGATAAGTAACCAGGAATGTGTATAGACTGGTGTAGCTGTGGCCACTGTAAATGCAAGGTGTTATGTGCTGGTAAGTGGAATTTGTGGGTAGAGGTGAGCATTCATTGGGTAATGAACAAAAAGTGGGGGGGGGGGGGGGTTATTAGTGGTTGGCAGAAAAATGTGTTCCTGAGGAAGGGGTTAATAAAGGTTGTCATACTGAAGTTAGCTGTGAATTAAGAGGTGATTGGACTTCGGCAGAGAGTGGTAAGTGGGTGGGTTAATGGAGGTGACTGGGTGGAATGCATATTGGTGGCTAAAGCTCATCAATGATTGGGAGGGAGAAATGTTATGGGAGGGAGAAATGGAGACAAGCTGTGATCACTAAAGTCCTAAATGACAAGAGCTTTAGGCTGGTTCACATGTGTGGCCTCGGGTTCGTACTTTGGGTAGTTCGGTTTGGTGTCCAGGTGCGAATCGGGCCTGAATTTTTGACTTGTACACACAGGACCCTTTTTCAATCCGGACCTGTGTGAGCTGGCTTCATTGAGAGTCAGTCACACTTGCATGTCATGCCGATTGGATGCGTGTGAACCCAGCCTTAAGAGCAAAGGTAAGCTGTACACAAAGGGGAATGTCTGCTGTTTTTTTTTTTTTTGGAGCAGTGAGAATGGGTGGTGTAGGCTAGTAGCAGGGTGCATAGTTTTATTGAAACACTACGCATTCATTCTAGGATCACATGATCCCAGCGCGCTGCAGCCCATATTGCTGTTTTCAGATCCCTACAGTAAAGACGGCTCGCGGCTTGGCTTTTTTTTTTCTCTTCTCCTGGCCTATTTGCATGGGAAAGGGCCATGATGCAGCTGCATTACAGCCCCAGGGTTAAGCTGACAATGCCTCTGCCTTTCCCGCAGCCAATATTGCAGTTGCCTGTAGGCAAGCACTAGGATGTAGTCCCTTCCCGGGCCCTTGGCTAACTATATTGGTAATTCAACCTACACTGGATTCATAGTACTCATGGCTGTATTTATGCTTGCAAGCTTTCCATTTTACTGATCACATTGTCTGCCTGCATAGCAGTCTGCTTAGGAATATTTTTGAGTCTATTTAACCAGGGCTCAACAGATTGACTTGGAATCTAGGAGCCAGTTTTTTTTAAACAACAAATCTTTTGGGTGGAACATGTTACATGTTCCCGAAGATGAACTCATCCTTTAACCTTTCACAGCCAGAGCCATTTTATGTTTTTTGCACACGTTTAAAAAAATAATTTTAGGCCTGAAGATTACATAGGACCCCCAAACATTTATTTTCTGAAAGCAGACACCCTAGAGAATAAAATAGTGGTTGTTACAATTTTTATGTCACACAATGTTACTGCAAAGGTACATAGATACTCAACATGTCAAACCTTAAGTCCCGGTTCACATTTGTGCGATGCAGGAATGCTGCGAAAATGCAGCGTGATCCCGCATCACATCTGCACCCCTGGAATGCTCTCCCATTCCCCCCGGGGACAGCCTGGCACTGCCAGGGGAGGTGGAGGACGACTGCGGAGAGGATGAGGAGGAAGGTCGGGATAACACGCTGGCTGGGAATGATGTCTCTGAGGGCCCCAAGAGCCACCACCGCCGACATCACCCACCCACCAACAGCTCATCGGGCCCGACCCCTGGCACCTCCAGAGCCTGCAGAGCAAACTGCCGCCCACAATGGACTGCTTGAGGAGGCCCTGCCCTCCCTGCTCTCTGCCTGCACCGTGCACGACTTCCGCACCGCTCTTAGTCTGAGCTCCAAATGCCAGACCTCATGAGGCTCATTACTCGGGACCTGTACAAGCCCTACTGCATCTGCACCTACTGCTACTTCATCCACAACTGGCCGCAGCTCTGCTTCCAACCCCAGCAATCATCCTCTCCTAATCGGGGCCTACTACACTGTAACTGGGGGGTTTACAAGGCTCAGCCTTCCATCTGTGTTGCATCTGTGTCCTGATCATGGCCTGCTATACTACAACTGGGGAGACAACAAGACCCAGCATTTCTCCTCTGTCCTGACCAAGGCCTAACACACTGCATCTTTGGGGACTACAGCTTCCCCTTGGGGTGTTGGGGCAATTGCTCCCCATTTCCCTGGGGACTGGCTGGAGGGTCTACCCCCTGCTATATCACTGCAAATATTTGCGTGAATTGCCAGATGCTGTTTGCTTTCATTTGTCTAAGCTTTTTCTTTCTTGTCTTTAGCATTCTTTGCCCTTATCTTACTCTTCACCTATGTTCCCTTCCTTCTTTTCTATTTGGTGCCTGAGATCCCAGTCTGACCCAGTGAAAGCTTATTTGATTCTAATCAATCCATGGCGACTAAGTGTAATTTCCTATAATGCATGTGGCTTATATGCTGCGGGGAAAAGACCTCAACTATTGTGCAAATTGCAGCAACTATCTTGTGATGTAGTGTTTTTGCAAGAGACACCTTACACACACTATCCTCAACCACATATCCCGCTTTGTACTATAGTCTGTCTGACATTCATAAGGCTAAAGGAGTCGCCATCGGATTTCATAAGAACCTCCACTTTTAACTAAAGGATATGCTGGCAAACCCTCAAGACAGATTTTTGTTCCTAAAAGACTATTAGACAGATTCTCTGCGTCTTGGTAACAATTTACTCCCCCAACCAAAAACAAGTTGAATTCCTCTCTTGCACCCTAGAGACTTTGTCCAACTTTGCGCAGGGTCTTCGGATAGTTCTGGTGGATCTCAGTTTAGCTCTTGACCTTCACAATAACACCACTCTTAAAGCCTCAAGCATCCCTAATAAAAAAAACGTGCCTACTTAAGGCGACATTTACATTAGCACCATTTGACTGACACTTGGCGGACATTACACCCGACTGATCAAGATTTCTCATATTACTCTCCCCTACACTCCTATTTAAGAATTGACTACATCTTTTTCTATCACGATTACTTTTAATGGCTCAGAGAAGCTGCCATTGAAGTGGTTACATTTTCCGATCATGCCCCCATTTCTTGAGCGACAAACTGGAAACTTAACGACTCTCTTCTCTCTAATCCAGCTCGTCCCTATCCTCTCAACCCAACTTTCAACAATACTTTGATGTTGTTGAGGGCATTTCTCCAGCAGTTCAATGGGAGCTGCACAAGGCCTTCCTGAGAAGTAAGCCTCAGCTTCTCTCAAGAGACAGGTAGGCGAGTTAGAGCGCATTCACAAATGCATTACCAATCCCTCTATCCTTCTGCAACTTACAAAGGACAAGAGGAATTGAAGGCGCTCCTTCAAATGGAACACAAACGAGTCTTCCAGCTAGTGAATTGAGAAGTTTATGAATGGGGGAACAAACCCAGTAAATTTTTGGCTTGTGCACTTCGTTCAAAAAAAATCAGCATTTTTATCTCCAAGATTAAATCTGGATCAGACTCCATGGTACATAACTCTACTGACAGTGCCAAATTATTCAGAGACTTTTACCAACATTTGTATGACGTCCAAAAAACACCCTGTATCTGACCCTGCTGTCCATAAGACATTGCTAGCTGACTTCTTAGCTAAAGCTGACCTTCCTAAACTCCCTACCGACACGTTAGACCTCTTAGAGTCACCCATTTCCAAAGCAAAAGTGGGCACTACTGTCAAGTAGTTGGCCTCTGGTAAGGCCCCTGGACCAGGTGACTACACTAAGTACTACAAAACCTCCTGACTACTCTGACACTCTATGCCAACTTTGTATCTGGAGAGGGCTCTCTTAGAACAAAAACTCTTCATGCGCACAATACTGTCATCCCAAAACCGGGTAAGGACCCGACCTGCTGTGGAAGCTATAGGCCCATTTTGCTATTAAATATTGATGCCAAGATATATGGGAAGGTCATAGCGAACAGACTTCTCCCTTTACTTCCGAAATGGGTCTCTTGACCAGACAGGGTTTGTTCCTGGCAGAGGCCAAGGACAACTCTTAGTACGTTCATGCTGATGGCACTCAACCTTGTTCCCAGCCCACCCTGCTACTTTCCACAGATGCTGAAAAAGCATTTTACAGGGTGGACTGGGAAAATCTGCTGATGGTCGTCACACTTAGGCTTTGGCCCTCAAATGCTTGCCCGAGTCGCAGCTCTTTACAGACAAGCTACTGTTTAAATTGGAGTAAACAGCATACTCTGACCCGTTCACCTTACACAAGAGTACCCAAAAAGGATGTCTCTTATCCCCCCTCCCTCTTATTTGCTCTTTCCCTTGAACCTTTTTTTTTATCTATTAGGGGAGACCCTAACATCTGTGGCATAACAGTAGGTTAAAGAGAACACAAATATGCCGCATACGCAGATGACCTTCTTTTCTATTTACAACAATCCAAGATCTCCCTACCCAACCTAATGTCTGCATTTTCAGTTTTTGGTAAGATCTCCAATTTTTAAAATTAACCTCACCAAGTCAGAGATCCTCAACCTTCACATTCAGAAAGCAAAGGCACAGGCCCTGAAAGCAACATTCCTGTTAGCTTGGCAGGGCTCTTCCTTGACCTATCTCAGGATTTTGCTAATCCCATCCCTTTTAAAACTATTTCAGGCCAATTATTTGTCCTTACTTAATTCCATCAAACTTGACCTGAGTCGCTGGAGTTTACTTGCTCATACTTGGCTGGAGAGGATAAACCTCGTCAAGATGAACGTGTTGCTATTCATGTTTTAAATGATTCACTTTGGTATCCCGCCTGTATATTTCTACCTCTTTCAGTCTATTATTGGTAAATTTCTGGAAACTAGCTTAAGGGCTCTTTCACACGGGCGATCCAATCAGATCCGCCTGTCAGTTTTTTTTAGGCGGATCTGATCGGATCCTCCATGCAGCTTTATGGGGCAGCGGATGTCAGCGGAGACACCTCCGCTGACACCTGCTGCCATCCGTATCCGATCCTGTCCGTGAAATCTGGAAGGATGGAAACCCTATTTTTCCATCCGTTCAGGGATCGGATCGGATGAGAGCGGACAGACGGTCCACTCTCATCCGATCCCCCATAGAGAGCAGCGGGAGCTGTGTCACCTCCCTCTCTGCACTGCAAGCGGAGACGGAGCTGTCATCCGCCGGCTCAGCGGGGATCGGCGGATCGATCCCCGCTGAGCAGCAGGGATCCGCCTACGGAGGCGGACCCTGTGAAAGAGCCCTAAGTGCCTAGTGTGAATGTCAGTTTTGTGTAGATCTAAAATGCGAGGTGGTATCGCCCAACAGATTTAAAACGTTATTTTAGGCTGTTTTGAATAGTATAGCAAAATGGCCTTTTCACCATCTCAGTAGATTATGGATCCACCTGTGATACGAACTTTCAGGCTTCCCTACGTTTTTAATGCCTTGGATTTCATAACCATTCCAAGATCGCTCACCCTCCTCATCCCCTCTAACCTAATTGACCCTAGCCATATGGGACTCTATTTTGAAGCAATCATAAGGAGATTATAATTCACCTATATTGCCAATCCTGGGTCACTCCTACTTCTATCCAGGTCGCATAGATGCTGGCTTTCTATCCTGGGCTAATGCTCCTCCATCATGTACTCCAACATGAGGAACTCATACTACTTTGACATCTTAAACCATCCTCCCCAGTTACTAAAGTTGAGGAATGGGGCTACATGCAATTATCTCAGTTCATTTGCATACTTCCAAAACCTTTAAGATCGTTCAAAGATCTCACCCCCGTGGAACATATCTTTGCCGCAAACAAGGGCATCTCTCAATTCTACATGGCTCTTCAAAGATTGGAATACATGGATTACTCTCCTTACCTGGCAGGTTGGGCGCAAGACCTGCAATTTACACTTTCGAAGGCCCAACAAGACCAAATACTTCAACTGGCTCACATCTCCTCATTATCTTCCAAGGCGGCTGAGATTAACTTTAAATTACTCAAACAATGACATTACTCTGTCGCGTCTAACTTTTCCCTTGCAGGCGAGGCTGTGATCTGGAGGCCACTCATGCGCTTATTTTGCGGACGTGCCTCATTCTGCGACTCTTTGGGGGCTCTTATCGCTCACATTTCTGGGGTTCCATAACCTGATGATCCCTGGATCATACATTTTTTTTTTTTTTTTTTTTTATTCCTCTCAAGAATCTATTAAAACTTACAAACACTCCATTGTACCTTACTTATTGAATGCTTCCCTAATCCCTCTTTTCTGGAGGAAACCATAAAAACCTACTCTGAAATTGTGGCTACAAACAGTTGACCATATCTATGATATGGAAGACCTCACCAGAGTTATGTACACTCAACCACCCTTCACTAATATATGGGCATGTTGGCTGGCATTAAAGTGTATTCCACGCTACGCAGAGCTTATGTCTTCTGGTTAGAGTTGCCTCTGATTTTCATGTTGTATTGATATTGTGGTTATCGGTACTCCTATATTCTTTGTAGTACGGTAGTTTATCGCTTCCGGTCAATATGTCAGGTTAGAATACATACTGGATTGGGATCCCGGCAACCGGTTTGTCTTGGCACCCTCCTACTCCCCCCTTTTTTTCTTTCTATCTGCTCTGTTTTTTTTTTTTTCCTTTCAATGCCTTTTCATTCCTCCTACTTCCTCTATACTATGTTCTACTATAGAATGAAAATACCCGAGATGACTAACAACCAGTCTTAATTGTTCATATTTAAAATTTAAAAGAGCAAAATTAAACCCTGGGTGGCTAAACTCCAACATAAAAATGCATATTAGTGCTAAAGAAAAGGCCTTAAAAAAATACAAGACTGAGGGGTCATTGGCAGCATTTAAGCATTACAAAGAGTGTAATAAGAAATGTAAAGACGAAATCAGGGCGGCTAAAATAGAACACGAGAGACATATAGCGGAGGAGAGTAAAAAGAACCCCAAGAAATTCTTTAAGTATATAAACAGTAAGAAAGCGAGGCCAGAACACATTGGCCCCATAAAAGATGACAAAGGAAATATGGCCACTGAGGACAGAGAAAAGGTGGAAGTGTTAAATAATTTCTTCTCTTCAGTCTTCACAAAAGAATCGGGGGGGCTACACGAACCTTGCTTGTAAGGCCGAACTAAACAATACACCTCAGGAAATGCCGCCATGGCAAACAGAAGTTAGACTTGGAACTAAACTAGAGAAACTTAACATAAATAAATCACCGGGACCGGATGGCTTGCACCCGAGGGTTCTTAAAGAGCTCAGCCAGGTGATTGGCAGACCATTATTCTTGATCTTTAAGGATAGTTTACAGACGGGTATGGTGCCAGCTGATTGGAAAAAAGCCAACGTGGTACCAATATTTAAAAAGGGGCCGAGATGTATCCCGGGGAACTATAGGCCGGTCAGCCTAACATCAGTAGTCTGCAAAATTTTGGAGGGGATGTTAAGGGACCACATACAAGACTTTAGTAATGAAAACGGTATTATAAGTAGTAATCAGCATGGATTTATGAAAAATCGTTCTTGCCAAACCAATCTATTAACCTTCTACGATGAAGTGAGCTGCCACCTAGATAAAGGAAAGCCTGTGGATTTGGTGTATCTGGACTTTGCAAAGGCCTTTGACACCGTTCCCCACAAACGCTTACTGTACAAACTAAGGAAGGTAGGTATGGACCATAAGGTGAGTACCTGGATAGAGAACTGGCTCAAGGGGAGAGTTCAGAGGGTGGTGATTAATGGGGAGTACTCGGATTGGGCGGGTGTGGAAAGTGGGGTCCCCCAGGGTTCTGTCCTGGGACCAATCCTGTTTAATTTATTCATAAATGATCTAGAGGAGGGGATATCTAGTACAATCTCAGTATTTGCAGATGATACTAAACTAAGCATGCCATTATCTTCTAAGCCGGATGTGGAAATCTTACAAGCGGACCTGAACAAAATAACGGGGTGGGCAACTAAATGGCAGATGAGGTTTAATGTTGAAAAATGTAAAGTAATGCACTTGGGGGCCAAAAACCAGAAAGCAAGCTACTCACTAGGGGGGGGGGAGCCTCTGGGTGAGTCTAGGATGGAAAAAGACTTGGGGGTACTGGTAGACAACAGGCTTGTCAGTGGCATGCAATGCCAAGCCGCTGCAAGTAAAGCCAACAGAATACTGGGATGTATAAAAAAGGGGGATTCACTCCAGAAATAAAGAGATTATTCTCCCACTCTACAAGACTCTGGTCCGGCCACATCTGGAGTATTCCGTCCAGTTCTGGGCACCGGTCCTCAGGAAGGATGTGCTGGAACTGGAAAGAGTCCAGAGAAGGGCAACAAAAATAATTAGGGGAATGGAGGACATCAGCTATGAGGAAAGACTACAAGCACTGAACCTATTCTCTCTGGAGAAGAGACGACTGAGGGGGGATATGATATCAATGTACAAATACTGTACTGGTGACCCTAGCATAAGGAACAAACTATTCAGAGAAAGGAGATGCAATAAGACACGTGGCCACTCACTAAAACTAGAGGAAAGGCGGTTTAACCTTAAAATGCGTAAGGGGTTCTTCACTGTAAGGGCAGTAAGGATGTGGAATTCTCTTCCACAAGCAGTCGTATCAGCAGGGAGCATTGATAGTTTCAAAAAACTGTTAGATGGGCACCTTAGAGACCACAACATACAGGGGTATACAATGTACGGTTAAAAGCAAACACACACACACATCATAGGTTGAACTGGATGGACTGGTCTTTTTTCAACCTCACTAACTATGTAACTATATTTATGTAGGTGATGTGCTGTAGTCGCATCGGCCCTATATGGCCTATGAGGAGGATACAGTATTCACATCATCCATTTATTTGTTGGGCAAGCACTGCTTGTTACACCAGTGCGCTCTGTATAGCGCTTTAGGTGGAATTTTAGCCTAATAAAGCACTGCACTTTTTTCATCGCCACCTATATTCTTGCCTTTTGTTAACCACTTTGTGCACTAGTTGATGGGTCATCCTCTGGCAGTGCACACCTTTTGTTCCCAGGTAGCTGGAGCACAGCAGGTCTCCCCTACCTTTATTCTAAGACAGGGGTCTCCAAACATTTTGAGAAAAAGGCCAATTTACTGTCTTTTTTTTTTTTTTTTTTTTTTTTAAGGATTTAAGGGGGCCAGACTGGAGCCAGTGGGAGCAGAAAATGCCTCCAAATGTGAATGAAGGAAAACAATTCCCCATCATTGGTGTCAGGTGGAGCAGTAGTACCTCAAGGGCCAGATAAAGGCAAGCAAAGGGGCCCGTTCGGCCCCAGGGCTACAGTTGGGAGACCCCTGTTCCAAGAGATTGGCTTGAGAAAACTTTTGTATTAATTAGGTCATTTTTCTCCAGTCGTCTGTCCAGGACAGCATAGGAGAGAGGCTCCACCTCTGAAGGTAGGAAACCCAAAATATCAGGTGTATAAAGGGGTGGTCACCATCCCACTTCCACAGCATTAGGAAGAAGGCGGGGCCTCCGACGCATCACTTCCGGGTCTCACAGCGACGAGGACGACGGAACTATGGCGGTTTTAAAACGCCAGCCGCCGACAGCTAACGGTCCTATTTCCTGCACAAGCACAACGTAGATAAGATAAAAGATCCGTGGAACCATCAGTACAGAACGATAGTGGCGCCGGCCTGGCTCAGGTAGGAACCACAGGGGTAGAGGCAAAGAGAAACAAAGAAAGGGCGCACCGACCTAGCGCATTATCCTCATTAATAGGCTTTATTCATGCAACATATAAAATGGCTACTCACAAACGTAGGCGAAAAAAGATCATATCACGCTCAGTTGCTCCAATATCAGGAGTAGTCCATAAATTAGTCCATATCCGATGAGATGACGGCTGACGCGTTTCGAGGCTAACCTCTTCCTCAGAGCCCAGGGGTGGCTAAACCTATGGAGCTGGGTGTGGGGGAGAGGGGGGGAAATAACCCATCAACAGCGGTTGGTGATCTAACCTTTGTCCTTTTGTCCCTCTCTCCCTCAGGCTGGATCCAGGCTAGAAAGCCCCGGATCGAGCACCATTTCTTTTTTTTTTTTACTGTTGATGGTGCACCTTTTTTTCATTTAAAGGTGTCTAAACCTCTTTTTTGCATCTTGTCTTTTTCTCTTTCCTCTCTCTGTTCACGCTCCGCCCAAAGAACCAGAGACATCAGGGGTGTTCACGCTCCGCCCAAAGAAACAGAGACATCAGGGGGGAGAAAGATGTACAGCCGGTGCTTCCAAATTTAAGGAAGGCTGGAAAGAGCCACTCTATATAAACCTTGTATAGACACACTGGTTTACAAAGAGGCAATGGGGGCATGTAAAGACTTCATTGCCGGAGTTAAAAAAGAGATGAAGGCAATTAAGTTAAAAAAGAGATGAAGGCAATTAAGTCTATGTTGTCAAATAATGAGACCCCCCAAACAACCAGTGGATGTTCCCCCTTTTTGAGCAACAGAGGAGGGTAGGTAAACGGTTGCTTCTTCCAGGCATGTCCTAGAATCTGGGACAAGATCACCTAGATACAAGCTCTCACTTGAAGAGGTGGAAGCCCTGCTAGGAGTATTTTATGAAACTCTGGATATTAAAGAACAGGTTTCATTGTCCCTGCATGACCAAATGTACCAAACCCTGAAGAAAGGTCAAACTAGGGTTTTTCTGGTTCATAGTGCTTTATCAGACTCCCATCAAAAAAGAATGGTTGGAGCCTGAGATAAAAATAATTTTTTTAAAAAAGTTTAACCACTTCTGACCCGTGCTATAGCCGAAGTACGGCTACAGCGCGGACTCGAATTTCCCGGACGCCGTCTTTAAACTGCCTCCCAGTAACAGGCTCCCCGCGCGCTCCCGCGAGCGCGCATCGGGGATAATCTGTGTCAGCCGTGTCCCTTGGACACCGCCAATCACAGATCGTGGTGAATGGCCAATCACAGCGGCCATTTACCACGTGATCGGACCGTGCAATGAGAGATGATCTCCTATGTAAACATAGGAGATCATCTCTCATCGCCAGCTCTTTTCCTCACACGGAGACTGCAGTGTGAGGAAGAGGAGAGCAGATCACCGGTAAGGGGACACAAAGGAATGTAATCAGGGCACTGATCACCAGTGCCCTGATTACAGAAGAGGGGAAAAAAATGCCACAACTGCCCACAGTGCCCGCCATCAGTGCCCACAGTCAGTGCCTGCTCATCTAGGCACTGACTAGCAGCACTATGGGCACTGAGTGTGGGCACTGATGGTGCTGCCCAGCAGTGCCACCCGTCAGTGCCCAGCAGTGCCGCCTCTCAGTGCCCAGCAGTGCCGCCTCTCAGTGCTCATCAGTGCGGCATATTAGTACCTCCTCATCAGTGCCCATAAGTGCCACCTCATCAGTGCCCATCAGTGCCTCCTCATCAGCGAACATCAGTGAAGGAGAAAAATTTATTTTATTTTTAAAATTTACTCACCGAAAATGAGAAACTTTTTTTTTTTTTTTTTTTTTCAAAATTTTGTGTTTTTTTCCTTTTTTTTTTTTTTTTTTTTTTTGTAAGAAATAAAAAAGCCAGAGGTGATTAAATACCACCAAAAGAAAGCTCTATTTGTGTGAAAAAAATGATAAAAATTTCATATGGGTACAGTGTAGTATGACCGCGCAATTGTCATTCAAAGTGTGAGAGCGCTGAAAGCTGAAAATTGGCCTGGGCAGGAAGGGGGTATAAGTGCCCAGTAGGCAAGTGGTTAAAAAAGAGGTTCCTTTAAGATCCCTCCTGCGTTCGAAATAAAATTCAGAAATTGGATGCAGCCTATTCGCAATGCGCCCAAGCGACGGATCTTGCGTTTTTGAGGACATGGGGATCCTTCGAGAACCCATGGACAAAAGAATGGAGGTTCTATTAAAAAGGACATGGGAAGTAGTCGTGAATAATTTAAAACCCGCAATGGCTACAACAGTAGTGGCCCGTAATTTGGAAGTCTGGTTGGACCAACTTCAAGCCCATTTGGAAGGGGGGACCTCTTGGAAGGAAATCCTAGATTCCCTACCAATGCTTAGTAAAGCAGCAGGGTACATGGCAGATGCCTCAGGGAATTGGTTAAACTTTCAGCAAAAGCTGCAGCCTTGGTAAACTCTTCCTGCAGGGCCCTGTGGTTGAAATCCTGGTCAGGAGATTCAGGCTCAAAGGTAAGACTGCGGTATTCCTTTCGATGGGGATCTTCTGTTTGGACCGGACTTAAAGTTTTGGACTGGTCAAGAGAAAGTTTTGGACTGGACAGCAAACAGAAGATCAAAAGAAAGCCTTTCCAATAAAGGCCAAAAAGGTTCCGGAAAGTTTTTTTTTTTTTTTTTTTTCCGTACCCAAAAACTGCAGGGGCAGACCTCTAAAGTACCAGTCACTAAGACAGTGGGAAAGGGGACAATGGAAGGCGGGTGTCCTTGTTCGTATTTTTTTTTTTTTTTTTTCTCCTAAAAAAAAAAAAAAACAAAAACCCCAACTGCCAGTGACTGGGTCCCAGTGGGAGGAAGGTTGGGGCAGTTCCTCCCACAGTGGGAAAAAGTTACCCCAAATGGGTTTATTCTAAGGATCATCAGAGAGGGTTATTGGATCAAGTTCAGGGACACTCCGCCAGAGATCCTCAGAAGGCGTCTGTACTTCTGTCTCAAATTGGTGACCTGATGTATCTGAAGATCCTAGTTCCGGTGCCTCAACAGTCAAACCAAGGTTTCTATTCACACATTTTTGTAGTGAAGAAACCATCGGGCAAATTGTCTTATTTTGAGCCTAAATTCTCTAAACAAGTGGGTATCCTACAGGAGGTTCCGGATCTAAACCATCCTTAGCGTAAAAGCGATTCTCCCCCCAGTTTGCTATATGGCTCCCCTCGATTTAAGGGATGCTTTTTTGCACATTCCGATTCACTGTAAATCGCAACAAATTTTGAGTAGCAATCAAGTGTGGGAGGGAGGTATGCCATCTTTAGTTCAGGGCTCTACCATCTACCATTTTGGCCTATCTGCTTCCCCTAGAATATTTACGAAGGTCCTCGCGGAGGCGTTGGCCCCCCTGAGACTAAAAGGGATCTCAATCATCCCGTATTTAGACTAGCTTTTATTTTTCGCTCACTCGTTGCCCAAGTTACAGGAGGACTTACGGATTGCCATTCTGTTTCTAGAGGATCTAGTCTGGTTAATAAATCAAACCTGATCCCAACATAAAACTTGTGTTATCTGGGGTACAAAGTAGACTCTGTGGCGCAGAAAGTTTTTTTTTTTTTTTTTTTTTTTTTTTTTCTCATGGCAGAAAAAGTAAAGGCTACAGCGGTTACCTTTCAAAACAATCAAGTACTGTCCCTCAGGACAGCCATGTCGGGCCTGGGGCTCTTAGTGGCAATGATTCCGGCGGTTTCTTAGGCAAGGGCCCACTACAGGGGTCTCCAAACCAACATCTTAAATGTCTGGGACGGGAGTCAACAGTCATTGGATGAAACCTTTCGCCTTTCCCATAAGACCAAGCAGACGCTTTGGTGGTGGAGAAACAAGGAGAACCTTTTTAAAAGGTCTTCAGTGGTGCTTCCTGGTGACCATCCGTATTACCACGGAAGCCAGTACCTAGGGATGAGGAGCCCATTGGGGAATGAAAGTGGCCCAGGGGGCTTGGTCCAGGATAGAATGCCTAAGCTTGGCCAATTGGAGGGAGTTGCGGGCGATATGGGAAGCCCTGAGGGCATTCGCAAAAGATCTGGGGGTCACCATGTGCAAGTCCTCTCAGACAGCGTGGTGGCAGTAGCAGATGTCAATAAACAAGGAGGGACATGGTGCTCTTCCTTAATGCGACTGGCCGCATTTGTTTGGGTGGAAGCAAACCCATATTTGTTTGGGTGGAAGCAAACCTAAAATCAAGTTCCGCAGTCCACCTCAGGGGAGTGGACAATGCTGTGGCAGACTTTTTAAGTCACCATTGGGTGCACTAATCAGAGTGGTCTCTGAACAAGAACGCCTTCCAGCTAGTGACTCAAAGAAAGGTGGGGCCTCCTAGATGTGGACTTGTTCGCCAGCAAGGTGAACAACAAAGTCTCGATATACTTCTTACTGGAGAAGGACGGCGGGGCCAAAGGCATAGACACCCTGGCACAGAAATGGACTTTTCACCGGTGCTACGCCTTTCCCCTGTTGAAACTCATTCTCCTAGTCCTAAGGAAGTTTGCTCAGGAGAGCACCAATTTGATCCTAGTGGTCCCATATTGGCCAAAAAGGCCTTGGTTTTCTACCCTCTTGCGTCTGGGGTCAGAACCTCCCCTTAGGTTACCCGAGAGGGAGGATCTGCTGGCTCAGGGACCGATCCAGTTGCCAAAAGTTCAGATGTTGTTGAAATTATCGGCTTGGTATCTGAGGAAAGTCTTTTAAAGTCAAAAGGACTTTCAGATGGGGTGGTGCTCACTATCCTGTCTAGTAGGGAAAAAGTTACCCAAGCAATTTATTTAAAATATCGGAAAGTTGTTTTTTTTTTCTTTTTTTTTTCTTGGTTGGGTACCAAAAAGCAGGTAGCAGGTGTCCCAACCATCCTAGATTTTTTGCAAGACGGGTAAACCAAGGACTGGCCATTAGTACATTGAAAGTCCAAGTAGTGGCCTTGTCGGTGTTTCTTGAACAATCTCTGGCACTAGAACCCCTAGTGTACAGATTCTTTAAAGGTTTGGCAAGAATTAGACCAGTCCCATTTAAAATTGTACCTAAATGGGATTTGGCAACAGTGTTACAATAAAGCTTTCGCAGGAGGAATCTGTGTCCTTAAAGTGGGTTACATCAAGACATTATTCCTGGTTGCGATTTCTGCAGCCAGACGCTTTAGCGAACTGCAGGCGCTTTCAATAAAGGAACCATTTCTGCAAATTTTTGAGGACAGACTGGTAATGCGTAGAGATCCGGGATTCTTACCTAAAGTGGCCTCCAAGTTCCACAGGACCCAAGAGATTGTTTTACCTTCCTTCTGTATGTCTCCAACTAATCCTAAAGAAGCAGAATTCCACCTTCTGGATGTGTGAAAGCTCATGTCTTACACTATTTACAATTATCCGAAGGCATTAGTAAAACAAATGCTCTGTTCTACATTGGGACATCAAGCCTCAAAGAACACAATTGCTCGATGGCTCAAACAAGCAATTGTAAAGGCCTATAAAAGCCTTAAAAATGAATGCCCTTTTTCCCTGTTGGCTCACTCTACGCGGGCACTATCTGCTTCTTGGGCGGAGCGAGCTGGGGTGACTCGACCTTCATTAAATATTATAGACTGGACCTTCTCTCAGCAAAAGATCAAGCGTTTGGGAGAAAGGTCCTCCAGGCGGTAGTACCCCCCCCCCCCCCTTCCCAAATCTGGTAAGTTCGTGTTGATCCTCTCCTATGCTGTCCTGGACAGACGACTGGAGAAAAAACAGAGTTAGACTTACCAGTAACTCGGTTTCTAGGAGTTGTCCAGGACAGCAGGGTTTCCCTCCCTATATGCTGTTTGTATCCTTGGACGAGTGTTTTTTTTTTTCCGGGGGATTTCTTGAATTAGACTGGGGAAGTGGGATGGTGACCGCCCCTTTATACACCTGATGCTTTGTGTTTCCTACCTCGGGAGGCTCTGTGTTTCCTACCTCGGGAGGTGGAGCCTATCTTCTATGCTGTCCTGGACAACTCCTAGAAACCGAGTTACTAGTTAGTCTAACTCTATCTAACTCTCTTATTTGCTTTTGTTGCTCGAAGTAGTGAATGTTTTAACCACTCCCCCCCCCCCCCCCCGATCAACATCATATGACGTCCGGGATTTGAAGTAACGATATCTGAATGATGCCTGAGGCTACAGGCATCATGCAGATAGCTTTGTTTTCAGCAGGCGATTCCCTGCAAAGTAAAACCATTATAGCAGCTGTTTTGCCTCTTGATTGCTTTTTGCATGCGACGGAAGGGGGCTGCGGAAGGGGACGCCCTCCGGTCCCGCCCGTGTGATCGGGGAGCCAGAGAATAAATCCACCGGCGGCGGAAATTTACCATAGAACTGGCCGTGTACCAGATGGTCCCCGCCCATCTCTTTGACCCTCGGAGGCCGGGAGTGACGTCCCTTCAGGTGCTGGCACATGTAAAAACTGGAAAGCCTGGGATCAATACATATTTTTTTTTCTCTCTAGCTTTTCAGCATAGAGGAGAGATCTGGGGACTTGTAGACCCCAGATCTCTTTGTAAAGGGGACCTGTCATGCCCTATTCCTATTACAAGGGATAAAAGGATATTATGCGGGCAGATAGTGGCTTTATTCGAATAAGCATCTCATCCCTAAAATAATAGAATTCAAAAAGGGGGGAGTGGAGAATCAGGATTGTGGTGCAAAGAAATCTACAGCAAAATTTTCTTTAGTTAAAATATAAAGCATTTTATTAGTATCAGATTAAAATATGCGGTATGGAGAAGCAGCAGCACAAAACAACTGTTGCCATAGAACTTCTTCATCAACAAAAAATGAAAAACTAGTGTACAAACATATAGGTGAACAACCATGCATTTAAGTCGTAACAGGAGGACGGTGCTCCGAATCATCCCATGTTTCGCCTGAACCGGCTTCTTCAGTGGACTTTGAAGTAAACACCAACCATCCAGAGACTAGCAAACAAAAAATACAAATATTAACCACTTCAGCCCAGGAGATTTTACCCTTCCTGACCAGGCCCTATTTTGCAATTCGGCACTGCATTACTTTAACGGACAATTGCGTGGTCATGCGACACTGTACCCAAACTAAATTTAAGTCCTTTTTTTCCCACAAATAGAGCTTTCTTTTGATGGTATTTGATCACCTGTGTGTTTTTTTTTTTTTTTTTTTTTTTTTGCACTATAAAACAAAAATTTTGAAAAAAAAAAAATATATATATTTTTCACATTCTGCTATGACATTCCCAAAAAAAATGTAAAAATCAAAATTTTTAAACATTTTAGGCCAATTTGTTTTCTGCTACATATTTTTGGTAAAAAAAAAATCGCAATATGTGTATTGGTTTGCGCAAAATTTTATCGCGTCTAACTACGGGAAATATATTATTTATTTTTTTTTTTTTTGCTTGACTGCGACATTGCGGCAGACAGATCGGACCCCTAACTGACTGACATTTTTTGACACTTTTGGGGGTACCAGTGACATTACTACAGTAATCAGTGCTTAACAGGGGTTCACGGTATAGGTCAGGGGTGTCCAAACTATGACCCTCCAGCTGATCAGGAACTACAATTCCCATGAGGCATTGTAAATCTGACATTCACAGACCTAACTAGGCATGATGGGAATTGTAGTTCCTGAACAGCTGGAGGGCCATAGTTTGGACACCCCTGGTATAGGTGATCAAGGGGTTAAATATGACCCTAGGGGAGTGATTCTAACTGTGGTGGGGGGGCATGGCTTCTGAGATGACCATAGAGACATGTGATCCTATATAGCAGGATCACATGGGCTCTGTGATCATCACAGGGAGAAGGACGGCCGGCTGTGTTTACAACAGCCGACCGTCCTTCTCTCTCAGCGGGGAACGATCGCAGGTGTCAGGCGGCAATCAGAGCCGCCTGACACACGCATCGGCTTCCCCGCTGACAAGCGGGAGCTCGCCCCCTAGACTCCCAAGAGCGAGCGCCGTACATGTACGGCGATTCGCCCAGGAGCGGCTGCCTGTCGCAGTACATCTGCGGCGGGCGGTCGTAAAGGAGTTAAAGACAATCGCATGCTCCAGAGAGACCCAAAGTGGTAACAATGCTATGTCTAAGTAATTGTCTGTTTGCACCCAATGTGTTCACGCCCATATTAGACTCACCCAAATGCTGTTGAACAGAAGGCGCCTGATCAGCGTCCACAAAAAAGCCTCCTAAATGGAACAAATGCCTAGGAGGGGGAACAGACAGACTTTGCAATCGCTGGAGGCCAGAAAGGCACACCGGGCTGCAATTGAAGAGTAGATTATAACCCTTACGTTTGTACTCTAGTTTTTAGTTTTTTGTTGATGAAGTGCTATGGCAACTGTTTTGTGCCGCTGCTTCTCTATACAGCATATTTTAATCTGATACTAATAAAATGCTTTATATTTTAACTAAAGAAAATTTTGCTGTAGATTTCTTTGCACCACAATAATCCCATTTCTCCACTTCCCCATTACAAGGGATGTTTACATTCCTTGTAGTAAGAATAAAAGTGATTAAAAAAAATGAAAGGGAAAGTGTAAAGTTTATTCTTTCTTCAAAGCGCCCCGCCCCCTTGTGTTTGCATGCAGAAGTGAGCGCATACATAGGTTGTGCCCGCATATGTAAACACCATTCAAACCACACACGTGAGGTATTGCTGTGATCATTGGAACGAGAGCAATAATTCTAGTACAAGAAATCCTCCAACTCTAAACTGGTAACCTGTAAAACATTTTAAAGTGTAGCCTATGGAGATTTTTAAGTACTGAAGTTTTGCTTCATTCCATGAGTGTGCACAATTTTAAAGCGTGACATGTTAAGAATCTATTTAATTGGCATGACTTCATCTTTCACACTATATAAAGATTGGGCTAACTTTAGTGCTGTGTGTGGTGTGTTTTTTTTTTTTTAATCCCTTAAAGTGCAACAACCGCCATGTAGGAGAGAAGTGTCAGAATTGGCTTGGGGGGCAAGTGGTTAAAGACCATAACAACTGTGTTCCTAATCTTTAATCTTTTGCTGCTTAATTTTGATGAATGGATTGGCAATTTGTAATTCAAATCTGTTGTGAGTTGGAATTGGATTTAAACAATATATGACTTGTTAGGTTGCTATGTAGCCTAGAACGTTACATGATGTTGTCACCATCTAATCCAACACTAGTACAACTGTGTTAATTGCTTTGATAGTCTGATAAAACTAACAGTTGACTGTGAACAGAAACCAAATTAATTCTGTAGAAATCGGAGTACAACCAAATGACACCAGGCTGTCATACAGCAATTCCAGCATCTGCTTATAAGGCCACATGTAGTTAAATTGTTGCTGACCTTTCCTTCTAAAGATACTCGCTGTCTGTCATGCTGATCCAAGGACTTCAATAATTCTTAGCCACTGGCTTTAGTTACTGCATGCTTGTTCCCGGTCAGTAACCATTTTAGGGTACATCCACACCTATGTATTGGTACAGTGTGTTAACATAAAACCCACATGCTGCATCTTTGGAGCAGTTTCAGAAAAATGTTCTATGGGGATGAAGGTTAATGCATGTAAAACCCACTGCACCTAATACACAGAGGTGTGAATACCTTCTTTGCATTCTTTACCCTTACAGCTGTTTTTAGAATCAAAGTGAATCCGTTTTAACTGGACTTTTTTTTCTTTTTTCCTAGGTTGCTCAAGCTGATTTTGAGGAGCACCCTGTAGTTGGGCACCCTTTCCCCACATATACAAGAGAAGATGTAAAGAAACACAAAACGCTGGCTGGCAGGGTGTGGGTGACCTATGCAGGAGAAGTGTTTGACATCACAGATTTTGTAGAGTTACATCCTGGAGGGGACCGAATCCTGCTGGCAGCTGGAGGAGCTTTAGAACCTTTTTGGGCTCTTTATGGTGTGCACAAAAGTGAGCATGTTCTGGAAATTCTGCAGGAGTACAAAGTGGGATTACTTGATCCAGGTGACAAGGAAGAGGTGCCCGACTTATCTGATCCCTATTCCCAAGATCCATCTCGACATCCAGTTCTAAAGGTCAACAGTGCAAAACCATTTAATGCTGAACCTCCTCCAGAAATTCTCACTGAGCATTATATCACTCCAAATGAGCTGTTTTTCAAGAGAAACCATTTACCTGTGCCTAACATAAATCCTGATGAATACCACTTGACTGTAGATGGACCCCATGGAACGAATCGGGAAACACCGCTGAAATTGTCCCTTAATGATCTGAAGACCAAATTTCCTCGACATGAGGTTATTGTTACCCTGCAGTGTGCTGGAAACCGACGCTCTGAGATGAGTGCAGTGAAACCAGTCAAAGGACTAGACTGGGGTATAGCAGCTATCAGTAATGCCCAATGGGCAGGTGTACTGCTAAGAGATGTATTATTAGATGCTGGATACACAGAGGACACACCCAACGCTCTACATGTGCACTTTGAAGGCTTGGATAAAGACTTAACAGGAACAAATTATGGAGCTTCCATCTCCTTTCAACGTGCAATGAACAAGCAAAATGAAGTTCTGCTTGCATATGAAATGAATGGGGAGCCAATTCCAAAAGACCATGGCTTTCCCTTACGAGTTATTGTTCCAGGAGTAGTGGGTGCTCGCAATGTGAAGTGGCTGGGTCGAGTATTAGTGAGCGCAGAAGAGAGTCTTAGTCACTGGCAGCAGAATGATTACAAAGGGTTCAACCCATCTGTAGACTGGGATACAGTGGATTTTAAATCTTCCCCTTCCATACAAGAGCTGCCTGTGCAGTCTGCCATTACAGAGCCAAAGCCTGGGCAACCAGTCACTCCAGATTCTGATGGTAAAGTGACTGTTAAGGGTTATGCCTGGAGTGGAGATGGGAGAGAGATTGTTCGAGTAGACGTGTCTCTTGATGGAGGGAACACATGGAACGTGGCAGAGTTATATGGGGAAAAGCAAAAGGAAGGACAGTCATGGGCATGGAAACTATGGAAGCTGGAGGCTTCTCTACCCACTGAAGACAAAGAAGTAACAATTATTTGCAAAGCTGTTGACAGCAGTTACAATGTGCAGCCTGATACAGTGGCACCAATATGGAACTTGCGTGGTGTACTAAACAATTCTTGGCATCGTGTGCATGTTTCTGTGCATAGAGATTAGCAACAAACCTATACTACCTAGAAGTTTCTTCTATTCCCTCTCTAGAAATTGCACCAATGACTAGTATAGGAGGACTTAGGTGGGTGACCTTAACTGGAAGCCTTAAAGTGGGTCTCAAGCCAAAATCTTCTGTTATTTTGGGTGAAAGGGAATGTTTTTATTGCTATGCACACGTTGAGAAAGTTCTCTACACTTTGTGGTCACTAAGGGCAATCTCTACAACAAGGGCAGGCAGCATTCACAGAAACCGGTTGTTGGAGAAATACAAAGGTTAGGCATAGCAGCCATCTAATCTTCTAAATGCTAGTGCCTGGCTATCATGTTGAACCTCTTCCATAAAAAAAAAAACAAATCTGCTGGTAAGTGCTTCTGCCTTTCCAACCCTGCATACCTGTTTTAGGCCACGAATTCCAAGTATTGAAGATTTTGTATTCCCAAGTATTGAAGACATTGTTTTAGCCTAACATCTAGGCAACTAGCAGAAGTTGGCATTGGCAGCCCTCCATATTTAATCCATGCCTTGTTTACTTTAAAACCTTTCCTAACTATCCAATACAAAAACCTTTTTTTGACTGAACTTCCTCTTGAAATGAGTTATCGAAGCAATAAACTAGGAAATAATAAATGATGATCTGCTATTCATTTGAATAAACACTAGGCTGGTATGAACCGGTAATGATTTCAGCCCTGGAAGGTTTCACCCCCTTAATGACCAGGCCATTTTTTTGCAATACGGTACGTACTGTACCCAAATAAAATTGATTTGATCACCTCTTCGGTTTTTATTTTTTTGCGCTATAAACAAAAAAAAAAGACAGACAATTTTGAAACAAAAAACAATTATATATATATATATATATATATATATAATATAATATAATTTTTTTTTTTACTTTCTGCTACAAAACCTTTCCAATATAAAAAAAAAACTATCAGTTTAGGCCAATTTTTATTCTGCTACATATTTTTGGTAAAAAAAAAAAAATACCAAAACAGTGTATATTGGTTTGCGCAAAAGTTATAGCATTTACAAACTCTGGGATAGATTTATGGACTTTTTTTTTTTTTTAAGTAATGACGGCAATCAGTGATTTTTAGTGGGACTGCCACATTGTGGCGGACAAATCTGACACTAAGTAACACGGTTTGGGGATCAGTGACACCAATACAGTGATCAGTGCTAAATAATATGCCCTATTACTGTATAAATGATACTGGTAGGGAAGGGGCTAACATCAGGGGCGATCAAGGGGTTAAGTGTGCTCTTAAGCAATGTTTTCTAACTGTGGGGGGAGTGGACTGACTGCAGTAAGAGATCTGTGTTCCTGATTACTAGGAACACACGATCTCTCCCTTCCTGTCTGAGAGAACAGCCAACTCCCTTGTTTACATAGGCAGACAGGCGTTCTGTCAGTCTCCTTGACAATTGCGGGAGGCCGGCAGCGATTGCGGCCACCGGTCCTGCGTACTGGCTCCTGCTGTGTCTAATCACAGCGGTCCGGCGACGCATGCACGCCGCCTATAGCCTTAACGCAAAATCACATACATGTACGTTATTTTGCGCTTAAGGGCCGCCCTGCCGCAGTATGTGGGCGGTCCTTAAGTGGTTACAGGAGAAGCACAGCCAAAGCTTGTTTGGCTTTACTTCTCTTGTGGATCACAGGAGTGTAGTTTGTTAATTAAAGCCCGCTGTCAACTGACGTCAGTCTGTCCAGGCTCAGGCAAGATCACGACCATATGGTCAGGATCCGCCCACATGCCTGAACCCTCTCCTAGCTTAGCCTCTCAGTGAGCCTCTAAGAGCCTGAGCCGGCCATTCCCACTCCCTCCACAACCCAGCGCTCCAGTGAACGAGGGGGGGAAGAGCAGAGAGCTGGTGAAATGTGTCTGCTCAGGAAGCTCTGAGAACTGAGCGATTGTTGGTGTTTGATCACTTGGTTCTCAGTGTTAGAGTCGGCAGGGAACAGATGCAGCATCAGACCAATGCTGCATCCACCTATGTAAGTATTCTACAAAAACCCCATTTCCCATACTTCTCTTTTTTAAAGCTGAACTCCAAGAAACCGAACAATCCTCTTGCAGTGGGGCTGCGTCCATAGTGCAAGGGTTAACTGCTGGTTTATGTTCAGTAATGCACTTTAAAGTGGTTTTACACCTTGGAGCAAATATGAACAAAGCATATCCCTCTATAGTGTGTACTTGCCTCTATCCAGAGCACAAAGTGTCATTTCTGTTTGCTGTCTCGTTCCTCTATCTGCATGGGTCACTTCTGACGAGTTTTCCCGACCAAAAATGTGACGGATGGTAGCTCCAGCAGATTGACAGCCTCAGCTCTGTTCCTGTGTGTCGTGTGAGGGGGGGGGGGGGGGATGTGTCCCTCCTCTCCAATCAGCTCTCATCGAGCTCTACTCATGAAACTCTTCAATGTGTCTTTTCAACTCTCTACCCCCCTTTTTTCTGACCACTCAATCAAGCTTAATTAACTGTAGTCTTCTCTTCTCTACCTCCATTAAATCCAGAGTTTAACAGGTACAACTTATGTAGGTTTTGTTTCAACTATGTGTATCACAGTCACTTCAGTGGGTATATGGAAGGGTTTACAAGTTCCTTCAATCTCCAGTACCCCGCAATCACCTCTTCTCCATGCTTCAGCAGTCTAAGGTCCTACAGTGGATATAAAAAGTCTACACACCCCTGCTAAAATGTCAGGTTTCTGTGATGTTAAAAAAATGAGACAAAGATAAATAATTTCAGAACTTTTTTCACCTTTTAATGTGACCTATAAACTGTACAACTCAGTTGAAAAACAAACTGAAATATTTTATGTGGCGGGAAGTAATTTTGCAAACACACTTCAGATGTGTGTTTGCAAAATTTAGCTAGGTTTGGATGTTTTTTTTTTTTTCTTTAAGAAAAGGCATCCATTTTGCGACTCTACCCCATAGCCCAGACATAATGAAGAATACAGGAGATTGTTGTCACATGTACCAAACAGCCAGTACTTGCCAGATATTCCTGCATCTCCTTTAATGTTGCTGTAGGCCTCTTGGCAGCCTCCCTGACCACTTTTCTTCTCGTCTTTTCATCAATTTTGGAGGGATGTCCAGTTCTTGATAATGTCACTGTTGTGCCAAATTTTCTCCACTTGATGACTGTCTTCACTATGTTCCAGGGTATATCTAAAGCCTTGGAAATTCCTGACTGATAACCCTTTTAACAAAGAGATCCTTCTGATGCTTTGGAAGCTCTCTGCGGACCATGGCGTTTGCTGTAGGATGCAACTTGGGGTCCTTTCACACGGGGCGGATCGTTTTTGTGATCTGCTCCGGCACTTTTTTTTTTTTTACGGACACGGATGACATTTGTGTCATTCGGTCCATATGTCCGTTTATCATCCCATCCGTTTGCGGATGATAAACAGAGATAATGTATGTCAATGGGATTGCGGATGACACCGCTGACATCCGTTTTTGCGTCCGTTCTGTTTTTTTAAACGTAAGAAAAATAGGGTTCTCTTCCGTTCCAAAAAACGGAACTGATAGGAAAGGACGCAAATCGGATGTCAGTGGATGGTCATCCGCTGACATCCGCAATCCCATTGACATGCATTATGTCCGTTTTTTTCATCCGCAACAAAATGGGATGAAAAAATGACATACGAACCGCCCGTGTGAAAGGACCCTAAGAAAATGTCAGGAAAGACGTACTAGAACAGCTGAACTTTATTTGGGGGTTAATCAGAGGCACTTTAAATGATGGCCGGTATGTTCTGACTCCTATTTAACCTGTATTTGAATGTGAACACAGCTACATCCCCAGTTAACAGAGGGTGTTTGTTTTTCAACTGAGTTGTACAGTTTATAGGTCACATTAAAGGTGGAAAAAGTTCTAAAATGATTTATCTTGGTCTCATTTTTTACATCACAGAATCCTGACCTTTTTAATAGTGGTATGTAGACTTTTTATATCCACTGTATGCAATGTTATCAAAACTGATGCAGATACAGGTTTTTAATGTTGGTTTTAGGGACACAGACTAGAACAAAGCACTAGTTTTTAAGTATTTACTTTTCCCTGTTCCAAAAAAAAAATATTTGGCTGGCGTTGAGCCTTAATTTGAACATTAAATTAATTTTTCTGCTTAGTGTGTAAAGGGTTTTTTTTTTTCTTTTTTTGTTTTTTTCCCTCTAGTAGTTTCTGCTACTTATTTTTGTTAGCAATGCTGCCAATTCTGAATTCCATAGCTAGCAGTGTATAGTATTTGGAATTTTCTGTAGAGGTTGCTTGCGCTGATTCTCTAACATGCTAAAAGATTTTAATTTTTTTTGTTCCTTAAAATGGAACGATGCTGTTGCCGGACATATTGTAACTTTGCTCTAGGTCAAAAGTGAAATTCAAGGCTTGACAAAAAGGTCTTTTTTGTTCTTTTTTTTTTTTTTTTTTTTTCCTCTTATCAAGTTCCTTCTCTTATCAAGTTCCTGGCAAACGGCTACACATTTGAAATACATGTGTACTGCTATACCCACCAAATAATTTGTGATTTCTACACTTTGCAGCCAGAAAATCACACGTACACCCGATCAGCCAGAACATGACCACCCATGGTAACCTATTAAGGCATGGACTCTGGCACAATGCTGTCCATAGCAGATTTTTAACCACTTCAATAATGGGCACTTTTACCCCCTTCCAACCCAGTCAAGCTTTCAGTGCTGTCGCACTTTGAATGACAAATGTGTGGCCATGCAACGCTGTACCCAAATGAATCTTTTATCATTTTCACATTAGAGCTTTCTTTTGGCGGTATTTAATCACAACTAGGGGTTTTTTTTATGTTTTGCTTAAAAAAACACTGAAAATGTTGAAAGTGTTTTTTTTTTTTTTTTATTTACAAAATTTTCTGACAAACTAAGTAATTTTTCTCCTTCATGGGTGCTGATCTGATGAGGCATCACTTTTGGGCACTGATGAGGTGGCACTAATATGCCATACTGATAGGTGCCACTAATATGCTGCACTGATAGGTGCCATGGATAGGCAGTACTGATGAGCACTGAAAAGCAGCACAGATTGGCATCACTGATGGGCACTGACTGTCACCGCTGTTGGGGCTGCATTGATTACCTGTACAGGTTTCCCCTGCAAGGAAATGCCACTGATTGTCTCTCCTCTCCTCATGCTCTGTCAGTCTGAGGCGGGGAGAGCTGATTATTGGCACTTCGACTTCGTGTTTACATGTAATAAGCTGTGATTGGACACAGCTGATCACATAGGTAAAGAGCCGTGTCATCGTATCTTTACCGGGACAAAGAGCACCTGCAAAAGCATGAGCGGGGCAAGGTCATATGACGTCTCGGAATGAGTACATCCTGCCTGCTGTCATTTGACTATACGGCAGGCGGGAGGTGATTAAGGTCCTGAAAGTTGCGAAGTGGGACCTCCATCGATAAAACTTGTTTTTCCAGCACATTCCACAGATGCTTGATTGGATTGAGATCTGGAGAATTTGGAGGCCATGTCAATACCTCAAACTCATTTTTGTGTTCCTCAAACCATTGTTGAATTCACCAGAACAGGCTGCCACCTTCCATTTGCTCCATGTTTGCTCCAGTTCTGATGCTCATGTGCCCATTGTAGGTGCTTTTGGCTGTGTGGACACAGGTCAGCGTGGGTACTCCGACCGGTGTGCGGCTACACAAACCCATACACAACAAACTGCAATGCACTGTGTTGTGACACATTTCTATGAAAGCCATGAGTTGCCCACCCTTGGTAGGTCCTAACCACTGCAGACCAAGAAAACCCCACAAGAGCTGCAGTTTTGGAGATTCTCTAAACCAGTCATCTAGCCATTACAATTCGGCCCTTTTGAAATTTGCTGAAATCTTTAAACCTGCCCATTTTTTATTTTTTCAACACAAACTTCAGGAAAAACATGTTCACTTACTGCCTAATATATCTGTAATATATATTCTTTCAGGTACCACTGAAACTAGATAATCCATATTATGCACGTTTATGTGTCAGTGGTAATAATGTTATGGCTGATCATTGTAGTTTCTGGTGAAAGCGGAAATTTACACTAAAAGAGATTGTGCTTTAACACCTACTCCTCCTCCCTCCCACTTTTTGGAGGTGTGTTTTTTGTTTTAGACCCGCTAACACTTTCGCACGGAACAGACATTTTATTTATTTGAACTGAAGATCCTCTTTAAGCAATTAATCTCATCATGTCCCTTATCTGCCTAAAATGCGGTGTAAGGGCACATCCAAACCTTTCTGTGTCCGTTACAGTATTTTGTCTACTTTGAAATGATAGTTAACCAGCCTCTTAGTCATATAGATGACTATGCTATAGGGTATAATTAACCCTTGCTGAAGCATTTGGCAGCTAAATTGCATTTGAAGTGGCATATTTTTGGCTATATGAGCAACATGACTGCATTACATGAATCAAGAGGGTTTAATTGGGCTTGAATGTGGTTGTGTTTTTTTTTATATAAAGGTGAAAAATTAATTTTAGGACTGGAAACGCATATTTTTAGTTTTTTACTTGTGATTCTTTATGCAATGCAAAGTCCAGTGGAACACATGCATGTATGCATTTAATTGTTTTTCTTTGATTTCAAAGAAAAAACAAAACACATGAGATTAAGGCTGCATTCAGGCTCGGTTCACACTAGGGCAACCTGTGAGGCGACCTGGTTGCCTCCCATAGGGAAGCTGCGGACCCGTTCTAATAGGAGCGACACAAGTCGCTCCGACCTAGAAAAAGGGTCCGGAGCTTCTTTGGGGAGACCAGGAGGCGACCGCAATAGACTTCAATGTTATGAAGTCCGTGGCGGCCGCTCCGAGGTCGCGGCTCGCACCGCGACCTCGGAGGTCGCCACCCGAAGTAGCGTTGCGGTAATGTGAACCGGCGCTTACACTTGAGCGTAGCGTTTTACCGCGGTTTTTTACCGCGATTTTACAGCGATTTTTTTACCTCAATTTTTTCAGGCGTTTTTGGAGGCAGGCATTGACATCTATCAAAAACGCTGGTAATCAGCCCAAAAAGAAGCTCATGTACTTTTTTCAGCTACAGGCGTTTTGCAAAACGCTCAGATGTGAACAGGGGCCATTTAAATGAATGGGGTTTTACTTGTTGGGCGTTTTGGAACGTTTTTTTGAGCGTTTTTGGAGCTGAAAAACACTCAAAAACGCCCAGGTGTGAATGGAGCCTAAAAAATGCGCTAAAACAGAAAGGTATGTTTTCATGCTAGTGCTGTATGGGATATTTTGATTCCATGAATGACTGGCAGGCCCAGCTTTGCTTATTCCTTTTTTTTTTTTTTTTTTTCTTTCAATAATGCTTTTTAAAGAGTTGTGATTAAAATATTTAATCTCTGATACTAGACTGATCTTTGTTCAGTAAGCCTTTAGTTGTGTGGGATAGGAAGAGTGATATACATATATTATTAAAGAGGAACTGTGGAAGCTGTGCCCATAAAAGGCAAAGGGCTGATCACTGATATTGCCTATGGGGCTCCTATAGCTGCCCCTTCCCCAGTACTTCCCAGAAAGTGCCTTGTACAACAGCTCTTGGACAGAGATAACCGTGAGCAGCACAGTAGTGACATCAAATCTCCTGAAACTAGCATTCGGGGGGCACAGTTTTTATCCCTGTTTAAAAAAAAAAAAAGCCAGTCTTGGTTGCACTGTAGAGCTAAGCCTCATGCACATGGATATTTACATACTCAAAAAGTCTTCAAGCATAAAGTTTTTTTGGCGCTTACCCACAGTTGGGGACCACAGGCCAATAGCTTCTGCCTCTGTGTTTTACTATGTGAAAGTGGCTTGTTCAGGGGAAATTTCCAAAATGCACAGATGCGGGTAAAGACGGATGCAGAAGCCATCCGCGTTTACAAGTGTACAGCCACATAATGCCATTCACTTTTATGGGTGGCTGTACATAGCACCTATGGCCAGGGCTGCTGATAGAAATCGCGGGGCCCCTTACAGACTACCTGACAGGGCCCCCAAGAAAATATTAAAGCTATATTTAGCTAAAAATACAATAAAATCATTATTAGCAGAAACAAATACAACATAACTCACAGAATTCCTGCTAAATCTAAAAGAAAAAACTGAGTTAATAAAAAAAAATGAAGATGAGATGAAAAAATATACAGGCTGGGCAGTTAGAGCTCTGGATCAGAGAGACAGAGGGAGAGAAACAAAGATAGAGATAAAAATCTCAGGAGCAGAGCTAACATTAGAGCCAGGGATGGGAGGGGGGCCCACACAGGGAGGGGGATTAGTGAAGGATAACTGTCTCTTTCTCAGTAGATAAAAGCTGGCAGCAGGGAGAGGGGGGGAGACCAGCTTTCGGCTGCTGGAGGAAGAGTTCATCACTAAGCCCCCCTCCCTGTGTGGGCCCCCTGCGTGTTTGGGCCTCCTACTAAATCCAAAGGGGGCACACAGAAAATGCTGAGGGTAAGCTAGCTGTTTTGAAATGGCACTGGGGTGGCACTGAAATAAATTGCCGCCAGTGCTATCCCTACCACATTTTAAAGCAGTGGCGTTGGGAACTAAAAAAAAAAAAACCTCAAAAATAAGCTGGGCATAAAATTTCTGCACCTGAGGAGCTGCAGGTGCCACCGTATACAGCCTTCTATACAAGTTCATGTTCTCTTGATAAAAGCTGATGCTTCAGATACTGTATATAGATCTTTCAGTTCATCTCATTGTTCCTCTCTACATTCTCTTCTGTTCTCTGTCTCTTTCTTTCTCTCTTTCCTCCCTCATTCGTTCACTCTGTTCCTCTTTCTTTCATTCATTATGTCATCCTTTCCTCTCTCTCCATTTATCTTTCTGCTCTCTCCTTTTCCCTCTGTCCATTTTGCTCTCTTTACCTACCTATGACATATATATATTCTATCTCTCTCTGCTGTATCTCTATATTTTCAGTCTCTCTCCCCCTCTCTCTCTTTATCCATCTATCTTTATTCTGTAATATATAATCTTTATCTCTCTGTCTTTCTCTTTATTTTTCTCTCTATTTCTCTTTCTTTCTCTCTCTCTCTCCCCGCCCCTCTCTCTTTCTGCCTACCTCTCTGCTTCTTTCTCCATTTTTCTTTCTCTCTCTCGCTCTCTCTTCATTTTTTTCTTATATAATATTTATCTATCTGTCTCTCTCTTTCTGTCTGCCCCTCCATCTGTAATTCTCTCTATGTCTTGTTTTCTCCATCTGTGGCTTTCAGTCTCTTTCCCCATCCATCTATCCATCCATCCCCCTCTCTCTCATCTGAGTTTTTATATAAAGTGAAAGCAGTGATTGTTAGGGCAGTGTTATAATGCTTCCCACCTCTGGCAGGGAGAATCCTCTTTGTTAATTCATTACCTATTGAATTCCTGATACTTTCCCTTGTAACAGAAGTGACAGAATGCATCCAATGACACTGCTATATGGTTAGTTAGCATTTTATTTCCAACATGAAAAAAAAAAAACGTTTCTGTTTTCAGCAGAGATGTATAGTAACGAAGTAGAACTACTTAAGTACTGTACTTAAGTACCGAAATGCGGTATCTGTACTTTCCTAGAGTAGAATTTTTTTCTCCTACTTCTACTTTTACTTCACTACATTTTTTCGATGATTTCGATACTTCTACTCAAGTATTTTTTTTTTGTGCTGCATAGTTACTCGTTACTTTTAAAAAAATTACCACTGCCAGAACACTAGATGGCAGGTTGCATAAAGCTCAAAAAAATGTGTATAATGTTATTTGTAAATCAGCGCATACGAAAATAAAGGCTGTGTATAATAAAAGCTGCTATACCAAATCTTTCCAATAAAAAGAAAATATGAAACAAACAAATAAATGGTGCTACAGCGCTTAAAGTGCATCAAGAAACTACTAACAAACACAGGTTAATCATTTGAATAAATCATTTGAAATAATAAAAACAATATGATGTTCAAACTTTTGACTTATTTCTTTAATAACTACATAACACAGTACTTGTACTTCTACTTTCAGTACTTGAGTAGAAATTTTTTTTCAAAACTACTGGTACTTTTTACTTTTAGTACTTAAGTAGCAAATTTTTTGAAAAAACTACTTGCAATACTTAAGTATAAAAAATGTTGAATACTTTAGTACTTCTACTTAAGTAACTTTTTCTGTGAGCACTTCCACTTCTACTCAAGTAATTTTTTGATCGAGCACTTGTACTTTTACTCAAGTAGAAATTTCGAGTACTTTATACAAGTCTGGTTTTCAGAAAGTTTGATTTAAAAGCACACATGTCAAAGGATAACTTTTATTTCTATTTACTATAGAAGCCTTTAGGCTGACTTGGGAAATAACAGGCAAACACATATTTAGGTATAGCAATCCTGCAAACGTTCACAAAGTTAAATAAATAAAGAGACAATCTGGACTTTCCCTGAATTTATAGCCCTGCCTGACTTTATGTGAAATAAATGTGTCTTCAGACAGTCAGACACACCTGTTCTGCTGTGTTAGGCACTGGCAGCATCACCAACCTCTTCTCCTCCTCAGTTCCTGCAGTGCTGCTTCCTGTGGAGAAATGTCGGCTGAGCTGTTTCCTCTGCCGCCTCACAACATCCAGGCTGAGTGGAGAGCAGAGCTGAGCACTGTGAGCAGGGGAAGATAGATCACTCCGCCAGGGAAGGCAATATACAGAGAATCCTATGCAGGGCAGGCACTGAATTGACATGCGCCCGAAATAGAAGTAGTCCCTCCCACACACTCACCAGAACATCACTGCAGAGGGGCCCAGAAAAACGAAAAACTCACCCAGCTGTCATTAGGAGGGGGGTGCTGCCTGGTTTTCATTAAGGCTTTTTTTTTTTTATTCTGCACTATGTGTTTGATTTTAGATTGCCCGGGCCCCCCTGCTGAGCTGAGCACTCCGGGCCCGGTACAACAGGGCCAGTTGTACTGGCTTATCAGCGGCCCTGCCTATGGCTCCTCAGTTGTGGGAAAGCACCATACATTTTATGCTTGAAGATTTTTTTAGCATCTAAATGTCCGTGTGCATGGGGCAGTACAGCTGTGTAGCTCAAGACACAGACTAACCTAGAACAGGAAGTGCACTGCTATTTTTCAATAGGAATTCAAGACAAATAGTAAATCTTTTTAGCTTACGCACAATAATATAGCCTATTAACGTTCTAAACTTTCATAGTAACATTCATGGGGGGGGGGGGGGGGTGTCTGAGATATTATGTGTTTTTGTTTTTTTGCAACATTATGTGGCCAATGAATGGAACGGGCCATAAAATGTACTATTCTAAATTGAATGTTTGCTTAAAATGTAAATGTACTTTTTACATGCAAAATAATGTAGTAAAATATATTCTTTATAGTAACTGTCTTCCATTAAATCCTTCTTTCTAAAACTGCATTAGTATGAATGGATATGTAATACATTGGTGGAAAAGCCACAAAACACTGAGTCTAGAGATTTATAAAATGCAGTTGGGAACAACTTAAAGGGTGACTTCACTTTTGGGGGGGGGCACCCTTTTAGGTATAGTATATACAATTGCGACACAAGTTACAGTATCTCACAAAAGTGAGTACACCCCTCACATTTTTGTAAATATTTTATTATCTTTTTATGTAACAACGCAGTACAAATGACACTGCTACAATGTAAAGTAGTGAGTGTACAGCTTGTATAACAGTGTAAATTTGCTGTCCCTTTAAAATAACTAAATTCAGTCATTAATGTCTAATTGTCCGGCAACAGAAGTGAGTATACCCCTAAGTGAAAATGTCCAAATTGGGCCCAATTAGCCGTTTTCCCTCCCTGGTGTCATGTGACTCGTTAGTGTTACAAGGTCTCAGGTGTGAATGGGGAGTAGGTGTTAAATTTGGTGTTATCGCTCTCACTCTCATACTGGTCACTGGAAGTTCAACATGGCACCCCATGGCAAAGAGCTTTCTCTATCGCTCATTGACAGACGTAGTCTTCTTGATTCTCAAGAGCTGGGTTATGTTGTCTCCGCAGGAGTAGGACTAGGCAGAATGACAAAACGTTCTGGCTCCACCCTAGGGGGCAGTCCCTGAGGGTATATCCTCCCTCTCTCTGCTACAGGGAATCAGTTTTTTTCTGTCTAGTCAGGAGTAAGGACCTAAGTTCCTTGCTGGGATCTTTTGGTCCTGGCAAGACTTTTTTTCTTTTAAGAAAAAGACATTTTTTAGGTAGTTTTCTCCAGTGTTTTTTTCCTGTGAGATCTTCAAGCAAAAATGCCGGACTGGGCGACACTTGTGGTCACCCCAGCCGGCCTACGAGCGCGTGCAGACCAGGCATTGCGCTTGGTCGGCCGCGACATATTCAAGTAAGTATGCGGGGCCGGGCGACGGGCTGGATGTGAGATCCAGTGGTCACCCCGGTTTCTGCCTAAAGACGCGTGCAGACCAGTGCGCTGAGTCGGCCGCGACGGAGTCCCAGTAAAGGGACTGACTTTGCGAGTTAAAAGCTCGCTTGGACGCCAGGACCAGAGAGTCGAGGCGTCCACAAACCCCCACCCCGGTGGAGAGGGTATTGTGAAGAGAGGGTGCCTGTCGGTTCGGTATGGTGAGTAAACGTTCCCTTTTTTCCTCATTTATGAGGCAGTATATATTATGGGCCCCTCCATATATGGTCAGTATATATCTGACACTTACAAGTCCCCCTTGTAATACAGCATGTGTTTGTGGGAAGTGGACTTGGTTCAAGAGCTAACACTCTACCCAGCAGACTGTAACATTACAGCAAACATAGGAGGTATAATCCTACCTTATGTGCAGTGTATCTCTGTAGATCCATATGTCACTTCTCAGCAGAGTGCAGGTGGATGTGCTGGGAAGATGATATCGGCGGTCCGCCGCCATTTTGCCGTAGACCGAATGCATGTATGTCCTCAGGTCACGCCGGCCGCCATGTTTTTGGAGTCTTATGTCTCTTCTATGGGGGCGGCCATGTTTTGTGAGCCCAGCTTCCTCGTGGAGGGCTGGGAACGCCGGAAGGCGTACACAGGGGGCGGAGCCACGCCTTCTGCCCGGGAAAAAGCAAACAGCTCCTTCCAGTCTGTGTAAGACAGACGCTGGCTGCAGTTTGTTGGAAACTGCACTGCATCGGTTGGTGAGCCTTGGGGGTCCCTCTCTCTCTCTCTGGGATCGAGAAGCAGGTACTCTGAGGGGCGCTATTGCGCTAGGGGGAGACACACAAAAAAAAAAAAAAAAAAAAGGTTTTTTTGTTTATTGCTGGCAAAAGTGTCCTGTATTACATGGACCCTGCCACTCATGTATCTCCTCCGGATCCCCTCGAGGGGTCTGCGGGATCCTCCAGCACCCCATTGACAATTGAATCTTTGTCAGCCATTATGGAAACTTTTGTGTCCCGGGTGGAAGTGGCTTGTCAGGGACAGGGCGCAAGAAAGCGACCCCCGCCTAACCCCTTATTATCTGAAACCTCGGATTCAGACTCTGAGCCTATTTCTGCAGTTGCAGGTACTTCATCTGGTATTGGTGTCTCGGGTCCTGTCTCTTCAGACAGTGAGGAGGATGTTTCGGCATCTGCCATAGCCCGAGAGGAAGCGTTGGTAAACGCACTCATTGTATCTGTTCAAGAGACTTTAAGGTTACAGGGTATTCCATCAGAAATAGCTGAAACTGAGATCCCTTTTGGGACTAAAAAGCGCATCAAAGTGGCAAAGGTTTTTCCATTGCCCAAATGTTTTGGCAATCCAATCGATGAAGAAAGGCGTCTGCCAAAACGCACTTTTAATATTTCCAAACGCATTGACAGGCGTTATCCGTTTGAGGAAACCCTTATTAAGAAATGGACAGAACCACCTGTGGTGGATTCACCAATTGCTAGATTGAATAAAGCCACGGTTATTCCTTTAGAAGACGCTCCGTCTTTTAAAGATCCAGTGGATCGCAAGATAGAAGCTATGTCTCGCACCATGTTTTCCTTGATTGGATCAGCTTTCAGGCCAATAATTGCTATTGGTCTGGTTTCGCAGGCTGTAACTGAATGGACCAAGTGGTTACGCCGGGACTTAGAAGAAGTCCCTCAGGCGGTATCAGATTTGTTGGAGCAAATGATACAGGGGTTACAGTTTGTATGTGATGCGGCGTTAGACGCCACTCCATTAATGGCGCGAGCATCAGTCTCAGCAGTGGTTCTCAGGCGTACACTGTGGCTAAAAGGTTGGATAGCCGACCAAGGTTCCAAAAAAGCATTGGCTAATATCCCCTTTTCAGGAGAACGTCTATTTGGAGCCAACTTAGATGAGATCATTAAGGATCTCACCGGTGGAAAAAGCACCTTTTTACCGCAAAATTTTAAAGGTAGAGGAACTCGTCAAAGACGAGGGCCTTCTTTTTCTGCTCACAAGAGGTTTTTTCGTCCAGCGGGTGAAAAAACTAAGTCCTCCAAGGTTCCTACAGGAGGCATCAGGGGTCGTTGGTCGGGCAAGCAAAAGCCCGCCCCCTCCAGACCTGAAGATAAACCATCCAAAGCCTGAAGGTGCGCCCCCACCCATAACTGGGGTGGGGGGACGTCTTCGCCGGTTCCCGGATCCATGGCTTTCCAGAATCCCGGACAAATGGGTTTGCGAAGTCATAAAGTCAGGGTACAAGATCGAGTTTCGATCTCTCCCACCGGCGCGATTCTTCCCTTCCAATATCCGACTATCTCCGGATCGTCTAGAAGATCTGCGGAGAGCAGTCACAGATCTACTACAACAAGGAGTGGTAGTCCACGTTCCTTGGACAGAACGGTTTCAAGGGTTTTATTCAAACCTGTTTACAATACCCAGGAAAGAGGGCAAAGTGCGTCCAATTCTGGACTTAAGAGCACTCAATTCTTTCGTCAACATAAGAAGATTCAGAATGGAGTCCATTCGCACGGTAGCAGCCTTCCTGCATCCAGGGGATGTCCTAGCGTCCATAGACATCAAGGACGCCTATCTTCACATTCCCATTTTCGCAGGACATCAGCGTTTTCTACGCTTTTCCGTAGAGGAGAACCACTATCAGTTTGTGGCGTTACCTTTCGGTCTCGCCACGGCTCCGCGGGTCTTCACAAAAGTGTTGGCCCCAATGTTGGCACTTCTGCGCCAAAGAGGTATATCGATTCTAGGTTACCTAGACGATCTTCTGCTTCATGCAGAGTCTCCTCAGTCCTTGCTACAAAACATAGAAATTACTATGATTTCTTTACAGGAATTCGGGTGGCTGGTGAACCAGCAAAAGTCTTTTCTGGTTCCCACCCAGAGGCTCGAATATCTGGGTCTAATTCTAGACACAGTCAGGACAAGAGTGTTTCTTCCGGTAGGGAAACTTCGAAAGATTCAATCAGCAGTCCAGTTGTTACTGTCCAACAGCTGGTCTTCCCTTCGGACTTGCATGAGGGTTCTGGGGTTGATGGTGGCTTCATTCGAAGCAGTCCCATTTGCCCAGTCCCATACCCGAATTCTTCAGCAAGAGATTCTCCTCAGATGGAATCGGAATCCGGAATCCCTGGACAATCAGATACGATTGAGCAAACAGACCAGAGAGTCTCTGGTTTGGTGGCTTCGGTCTCCAATGCTCAGCCAGGGAAAGTCATTTCTGCCAATATATTGGACGATAGTGACCACGGATGCCAGTCTATCCGGATGGGGAGGAATTCTCGGTCAATTATCTGCCCAGGGACTTTGGTCCCCGGAAGAATCCAGATTACCGATAAATGTATTGGAACTGAGAGCGATCAGACTTTGTCTGATTCACTGGACCGAGCAGCTCCAGGGCAGCCCGGTTCGGATCCAGTCGGACAATGCCACGGCCGTGGCTTATGTCAATCACCAGGGGGGCACCAAGAGTGTCCGAGCGGCCAAAGAAGTGGCTTGCATTCTTCGCTGGGCGGAACGATTTGTTCCAGCAATCTCTGCGGTGTTCATTCCGGGGGTGGAGAATTGGCAGGCAGATTATCTCAGCCGTCAGACCCTGGATCAGGGGGAATGGTCCCTCCATCCAGACGTTTTCCACCAGTTGTGCCTACGGTGGGGCACCCCAGATGTGGATCTGTTGGCATCACGTTTCAACAGGAAAGTTCAGAGATTCGTGGCTCGCTCCCGCGATCCTCTAGCAGAAACCGCAGACGCACTGATCGCCCCGTGGGGGCAATACCAGCTAATATATGCCTTCCCTCCTCTCGCGTTACTGCCAAGACTTCTTCGCAGGGTAGAGGAGGAAGGAATCCCAGTAATCCTGGTAGCTCCGGACTGGCCTCGTCGAGCTTGGTACGCCGACATGGTCAGACTGGTGGCGGACGTCCCGTGGAGACTTCCTCTCAGAGAGGATCTACTGTCTCAGGGACCGATCCTCCATCCTGCTTTACGATCGCTGGCTTTAACGGCCTGGCTATTGAGACCCAGGTGCTGAAGGACAAAGGTTTGTCAGCTTCAGTTATTCCTACTCTAGTTGAAGCAAGGAAAGCGACTTCCAGAAAGATTTATCATCGCACATGGAAGTCCTACATTGCATGGTGTGAACCTTTGGGGTTCCGTCCTCGGTCTTATTCGATTAGTCGAATATTGGCTTTTCTGCAACAAGGGGTTGAGCAGAAACTGGCCTTGAGTACTATCAAGGGTCAGGTCTCAGCATTAGCCATCTTCTTTCAGAAGCCTTTGGCTACTCATTCCTTGGTGCGGAATTTCATCCAGGGGGTGCGACATCTGGCTCCGCCAGTGCACGCGCCGTTACCCCCCTGGGATCTTAATTTAGTGTTGTCGGTTCTTCAGAAACCTCCCTTTGAAGATATTAGGGAGATTCCTCTACCCACGTTGTCCCAGAAGGTGGCCTTCTTGGTGGCTATTACTTCTGCACGCAGGGTGTCAGAACTGGCCGCATTATCTTGTCGTTCACCATATCTGGTGGTTCATAGAGATAAGGTGGTTCTTCGTCCGAATCCATCCTTCCTACCAAAAGTAGTTTCAGAATTTCATCTGAATGAAGAAATTGTATTACCTTCCCTGTGTCCTAAGCCCAGTCATCCTCGGGAATTTGCTTTGCACTCCTTGGATGTGGTCCGGGCGATCAGGGTATACTTGAAAACGACAGACTCGTTTCGCAAGACGGATTCACTTTTTGTGATCCCAGATGGACCCAAAAAGGGGTTGCCTGCATCTGCCGCGACCATTTCCAGATGGATCAGACAGACGGTAGTGCAGGCTTATTCTATTAAGGGTCGGGAGCCCCCGTTCCCTGTTAAGGCGCACTCCACTCGGGCACTTAGTGCGTCATGGGCCTTTCGCCATCAGGCGTCAGTGGTCCAGGTGTGCAAGGCGGCTACCTGGTCGTCGGTGCATACCTTCTCTAAACATTATAAAGTTGATGTAATGGCATCGTCTGATGCCTCATTTGGCCGCAAGGTTTTGCAGGCTGCAATTTGAGGAGACCAGTGGTCTACCTCGAGGGTTTTTTTCCGTTGGAAAATTTTTTCTTTAGTCTCATTCTTTGTTTATAATGAGCCTTTAAAACTTCCAGTTTGGCACCGGTTGGGCCTACTAGATTGGATTGGATTTTGTCAATCCCACCCCTCATTTGTGGCACTGCTTCTGGATGTCCCAGCTCTTGAGAATCAAGAAGACTACGTCTGTCAATGAGCGATAGAGAAAAATGGATTTTTGTAAGAACTTACCGTAAAATCCTTTTCTCTTAAGCTCATTGACAGACGTAGTACCCGCCCCTCTATCATTGAGTTGGGTTGGGTTAATTTCTCTGTACTGCTTTAAACAGAACTGATTCCCTGTAGCAGAGAGAGGGAGGATATACCCTCAGGGACTGCCCCCTAGGGTGGAGCCAGAACGTTTTGTCATTCTGCCTAGTCCTACTCCTGCGGAGACAACATAACCCAGCTCTTGAGAATCAAGAAGACTACGTCTGTCAATGAGCTTAAGAGAAAAGGATTTTACGGTAAGTTCTTACAAAAATCCATTTTTCTGAGGATCTGAAAAAAAGAATTGTTGCTCTACATAAAGATGGCCTAGGCTAAGATTGCCAAGACCCTTAAACTGAGCTGCAGCATGGTGGCCAAGACCATACAGTGGTTTAAAAGGACAGGTTCCACTCAGAACAGGCCTCGCCACGGTCGACCAAAGAAGTTGAGTGCACGCGCTCAGCGTCCTATCCAGAGGTTGTCTTTGGAAAATAGATGTATTAGTGCTACCAGCATTGCTGCAGGGGTTGAATGGGTGGGTGATCAGCCTGTCAGTGCTCAGACCATACGCCGCACACTGCATCAAATTGGTCTGCATGGCTGTCGTCTCAGAAGGAAGCCTCTTCTAAAGATGATGCACATGAAAGCCCGCAAACTGTTTGCTGAAGACAAGGAGACTAAGGACATGGATTACTGGAACCATGTCCTGTGGTCTGATGAGACAATGATAAACTTATTTGGTTCTGATGGTGTCGAGCTGTGGGGCGGCAACCAGGTGAGAAGTACAAAGACAAGTGTGTTTTACCTACAGTCAAGCATGGTGGTGGGAGTGTCATGGTCTGGGGCAGCATGAGTGCTTATGGCACTGGGGAGCTACAGTTCATTGAGGGAACCATAAATGCCAACCTGTACTGTGAAGCAGAGCATGATCCCCTCCCTTTGGAGACTGGGCAGCAGGGCAGTATTCCAACATAACCCCAACACACACCTCCAAGACTACTGCCTTGCTAAAGAAGCTGAGGGTAAAGGTGATGGACTGGCCAAACATGTCTCCAAACCTAAACCCTATTAAGCATCTGTGGGGCATCCTAAACGGAAGGTGGAGGAGCGCAAGGTACATAACATCCACCAGATGGTTTGGTTGAGGGCACAACCAATGTTAGTTACATTCCTGGCACATGCCGGGAATGCCCTATGAAACCCCTCTGGGTATGCCCACTGAGACGGGCAAAGCCCAGACTTTATCAATGGTCCAGTGTCGTGGACAGGTAAGGCAGGGTCACTGTATCTCTGACTTCATATACTGGGGCAATGTTTGAATTGTATGTATAAAAAGGCGTGTCTAAAAAGTTTGGTGAATGGTGTCGGAACACAAACAGAATAGAAGATACAAACAAATTACCTTTTATTGGCCTTCAAAATAATCGCCATCTTTTACAACACTCTGCTGACTCCAGAAGTTTTATGAACATTGCCAAAAAAGGCCTCTTTAGGAATTGATCGCAGAACTGCTGTCACACATTCTTGGAGTGTGGAAACCTCTTGCAAACGTGGCTCAACAGTCGTTTCCTCCCCTTTTTGTGCTAGCGTTTAAACCGTCGTAAACCTATTTTCTCTATCGTTCAATGATGGACGCAGTCCTCTGATGCATATCAGTAGGATTTTACTGCCCCCTACAGAAGTAGGACACTAGGCAGAAAAAAGTTCTGGCTTCGCCTATTGGCAGTGCCAGGGGGTATTACCCTCTCTCTTCCTGCATAGGATGTCAGTTTTATTTTGCCTAGTCAGGAGTAAGGACCTAGTTCATTGCTGGGATATCTCTGTTCCTGGCAAAAAGTGTTTTTATATGTAGACAATTTTTTAGCTAGCTTTCTCTGGATTTTTTCCTGTGAGTTCTACAAGTAACTATGCCGGATCTGGGCGACAGGCTGGATGAATAGATCCATTGGTCACCCCAGCCTGCCAGCGAGCCCGCGCAGACATTAGCTCTGGGCTGGGTCGGTCGCGACATAGTTCCACTGGACGGGGACTAGCCCTGCGAGTTAAACGTCTCGCCAGGTCGCACACGACTGGGTCTAGACCCGAGTTGCATTGATCCTATTTTGCCGACAGCCCCCCCCACTTCGGTGGAGAGGGGTCCTGTCAGGAGGCGGGGGTGTTTCTGGTATGGTGAGTAAATGTTCCCCCTTTTTCCTCCTGGCAGATTTTGGGGTGGACGCGGTCCTCTCCCTGGGACGGTCACACCCTCACTATCCCGGGTTCCCCTCTGTCCTGTCATGCACCCCCTCTTCTTTCCTCCCCACCCCCCACCATGCAGGGGGCTGTTTTGGGCCTACTCCTGGGGGCTGGGGCCATGTTCTCAGGCAGGATGGGGGGTCAGGGGTGCACCACCGCCAGCGGCTGAATGATCGTGCGGGGGGGGGGGGTCACGGTCTATACTTACAGAACCCACCTGCTGATTGATTATGTTGGGGGGGTCCCCTTGAGAGTCCTCAGATGCTCTGCTCGCCGCACGGGGGGGGGGGGGTGCAATTTTCTTGTAGCCACATGTGCTGCAGAGATCGGCGGCCTTCTTGGTATACCCGGTTCGGCCATTTTGTGGTGGATTCTCTGCTAGGAATCTGGGGGTCTTCGGCATGTTACCTGACCTTTTGGGGGACGCTGTAGCGCATTGGGACTTCTGTCATTTTCTCAACTTTTGCTGACTGGTTCCCCTGGTGCAACATGGACCCTACAGAACGTGTGATCCCACCTGACCCCTTCTCGGAGGCAAAAGGGCCCCTTGGATCTCAGCTGCAACTTCGGCGGTTCTGGAAGCATTTGTGTCCCGGGTGCAGGTGGCCTTTAAAGGGCGAGGTGCTAATAAAACCCTCTGCCTACCCCTGCCTCATCTGATGTCTCCGATTCTGAGTCTGACTCAGCCACCGCAGACACGGGTCTCCCTGCCTGGTCTGCTACCTCGTGCCCTGTCTCCTCTGATAGCGAGGATGACATCTCTACCTCCACTGCTGTGCAAGATAAGGCGCTGGTGGACGCACTAATTGTTTCTGTGAGTAAGACCCTGAAATTGGAGGACGCAGCTGCGCCTGGGGCGCAGGTTAGGTTTGGCACTCCTAAGCCATCTAGGGCGGAAAATATTTTTCCCTTTCCTGCTTATTTTGCCAACATGCTTACAAAAGAATAGGACTGTCGTTCCCCTGGGGTGTCTAAGCGGATTGCTAGATGCTACCCTTTTGAGGAGTCTCTGGTTAAGAAGTGGACTGTGCCACCTAGGATGGATCCACCGGTCTCCGGACTGAATAAGGCTACTGTTATTCCAGGGGAGGAATCCTCGTCCTTTAAGGACCAAGAGGATAGAAAGGCTGAGGCTGTGGCCTGCAATATGTACTCCCTGGCGGGGACTGCACTGAGTCCAGTGTTTACCATTGCCCTTGTCACGCAGACATTGACTGAATGGGCGAAGTTACTACGCCTTGACTTGGAGGGAAAACAAGTCCCTCCTGCCTTTTGGGGAGCTGTTGGACCAGCTGGTGCAGGGGCTGCAATTTGTTTGCGATGCCGCGCTAGACACTGCTCCCTTATTGGGCCGATTGTCGGTTTAGGCGGTGGTTATCGGGCGTATACTTTGGCTGAAGTGTTGGTCTGCGGATCAAACGTCTAAGAAGGCTTTGACGGATCTCCCATTTCAAGGAAATTGCCTGTTTGGCACTACTCTGGATGACATTAAGGGTCTCACGGGGGGGGGGGGGGGAGTACTTTTTTTCTTCCACAGGCTAACAAGGGTAAGGACCCGAGTTTCCATCCATCCCTCCAATGTACGGCTGTTGCTTGTTGGCGCTCTATGGGGCAGTACAGGACCTGGTACAACAAGGGGTGATGGTTCTGTGTGCAGAACGATTTCAGGGTTTTTATTCCAACCTGTTCACGGTTCCCAGGAAGGAAGGCAAGGTACGTCCAATCCTGGACCAAAAGGCACTGAATGGTTCCGTGCAAATTCAGAAGTTCAAGATGGAATTGATTCGTACGGTGGGGGCTTCCCTACATCAGGGGGATTTCCTGGCCTCCATATGCATCAGAGATGCCTACCTTCACATCCCAATCCGTGCAGGTCACCCAACGGTTTCTCTGTTTTGCTGTGGGAAGAGGATCACTATCAGTTTGTGGCATTACCCTTTGGTCTCGCCTCCACTCCTCGAGTTTTCACGAAGGTGTTGGCTCTGATTCTGGCGCTGCTACGGCAGCGGGGGATATCCGTCCTGTTACCTGGACGATCTGCTTCTCTGTGCAGAGTCCCCTACGGTGCTGACAACGAATTTGGAAATCACCATGAAAACTCTGGAGGAGTTCGTCCCTGGTCCCTTCCATGAGACTGGACTGTCTGGGCCTGACTCGTCCTCAGCCAGGGTGTTTCTTCCTCCAGAAAAACTCTTGAAACTTCAGACTGCGGTTCAGCTGTTGCTGTCCAGCAAATGGTCGTCCCTTCGAACCTGCATGCGAGTTCTGGGACCGATGGTGTCGTCTTTTGAGGCGGTTCCCTTCGCTCAATTCCACATGAGGATCCTCCAGAGGGAAATCCTCCTCAAATGGAACAAGTATCCAAACTCTCTGGACATTCAGATCCAGCTGAGCCAGGTGACCAGGGAGTCCCTGATCTTTTGGCTTCGGTCCCCGATGCTCAAGCAAGGAAAATCCTTCCTCCCTATATACTGGACAAATGTCACCACGATTGCAAGCCTGTCTAGGTGGGGAGGAGTCCTCGGCAGGTTCTCTGCTCGGGGAGTCTGGTCCCTGGAGGAATCCAGGTTACCGATCAATGTCTTGGAGCTGAGAGCGATCAGGCTTTGCCTTGTCCACTGGACCGAGTACCTGAGGGGTTGTCCAGTGCACATTCAATCAGACAATTCCGTGGCCTATATCAATCACCAAGGGGGCACCAAGAGTGTCCTTGCAGCCTTGGAAGTGGCAGGCATTCTTCGTTGGGCAAAGCGCCTTGTTCCAGCTCTCTCCACTGTTCACATTCCAGGAGTGGAAAATTGGCAGACGAATTACCTCAGTCGACAAGCCTGGATGCAGGGGAATGGTCCCTACATCCGGAGGTGTTCTAGCAGTTGTGCCTTCGTTGGGGCACTCCAGACATGGATCTGTTGGCGTCTTGAATCAACAGATAAGTGCAGAGGTTTGTGGCTCGCTTCCGGGACCCTCTGGCAGACGCGCTTGTGGCCCCATGGGGTCAGTAACAGCTGACGTATGCCTTTCCTCCTCTAAAGTTACTGCCAAGACTTCCTCACAGGATCAAGGCGGAAGGGATTCCGGTCATTCTTGTGGCTCCGGACTGGCCTCACCGAGCTTGGTATGCCGACCTGGTCAGGCTAGTCGCAGACACTCCTTGGAGACTTCCTCTCAGGGAGGATCTACTGTCTCAAGGACCAATCTTCCATCCTGCTTTACGGTCGATGGCTTTGACGACTTGGCTGTTGAAAGCCAGGTGCTGAAGGACAGGGGATTGTCTGCTTCCATAAATTCCCACTTTGCTTAAAGCAAGGAAAGCAACTTCTAGGAAGATTTATCATTGTACGTGGAAGTCGTATAGTGCGTGGTGTGAGTCTCTTGGGGCTCCTCCTCGCTCTTACTCAGTGGCTCGGATCTTGGCTTTCCTTCAACTGGAAGTTGATCAAAAGTTGGCCTTGAGTACGATCAAGGGTCAGGTTTCAGCCTTGGCAATTTTCTTCCAAAGGCCATTGGTCACCCATTCCCTGGTGCGTAACTTCATCCAGGGGATGCTACACTTGGTACCTCCAGTGCTACCTCTGTTACCACCTTGAGACCTTAATTTGGTGCTGTCCGTTCTCCAGAAACCTCCCTTTGAAAGTATTCTGGAGATCCCCCTGCTTACCCTATCCCAGAAGGTGGCCTTGGTGGCTATCACTTCTGTGGCAGGGTGTCAGAACTGGCGGCTTTGTCCTGTCGTTCTTCCTATGTGGTGTTTCATAGAGACAAAGTGGTACTTCGCCCGGATCCGTCCTTCCTTCTGAAGGTGGTTTCTAGTTTTTACTTAAAGGAGAACACTGTATTGCCATCTTTGTGTCCTAAGCCCAAATATCCTAAGGAATATGCTCTGCATATTCTGGATGTAGTTTGGGCAATCACGGTGTACTTGACGACTACTGAGTCTTTTTGTAAGTCAGATTTGCTCTTTGTTCTCATGGATGGCCCAAAGAAAGGGCTGCCTATGTCTGCTGTGACGTTTTCCAGATGCATCAGACAGACGGTGGTGCAGGCTTATTCAATTAAGGGTCACGTTCCACCTTTCCCTGTTAAGGAGCATTTTACTCGGGCGCTTAGTGCTTCCTGGGCTTTTTGCCATCAGGCATCTGTGCTTCAGGTTTGCAAGGCGGCTACCTGGTCGTCTGTTCACACCTTCACCAAATTTTAGAAGGTGGATGTGCTGGGATTTGCAGATACCTCTTGGCCACAAAGTTTTGCAGGCTGCTGTTTAACCACTTGCCGACCGCTCACTGAGCTGGTACTGCGGCAAAGTGGCTTGATATCGTCCAGCGACATAGACCTACGTCGCTGGACTCGTCCCCTTGTGGGCGGCACGCGCCGCCGTAGGCTCGCTCCCGCTGTATTCAGTCACAGCGGGAGTCGGGCCAGGGGATCGAGTGTGGAGATCCGCAGGCTTGCGCAAACAAAGCGGGGGGATCTCCTAAGTAACAAACAGTGACAGATTGCAGGATTCAGCGTAGCTGAACCTGCGATCTGTGCCTGTGTCAACACAGTCCCCTCCCCCCACACACGTTAGTAAGCACCAGGCATACATTAACCCCTTGATCACCAATAAAAGTTAACCCCTTCCCTCCCAGTGTCATTTTTACAGTAACAGTGCATATTTATAGCACTGATTACTGTAGTAATGTCACTGGTAACCCCAAAAGTGTCAAAAATGTCAGTCAAGGGTCTGATCTGTCCGCCGCAATGTCACAGTCCCGCAAAAAAAAAATCACAGATCGCCATTACTAGTTAAAAAAACACAATAAAAATGACATAAATTTCCCATAGTTAGTAGCTGCGATAACTTTTGCGCAAACCATTTAAAGTACGCTTATTGCAATTTTTTTTACCAAAAATATGTAGCAGAAAACAAATTGGCCTAAATTTTGATTTTTACATTTTTTTTGGGGGGGGGGGGGGGGGGGGGGAATTTCATATAAAAAAAATGTAAATAAATATTGTTTTTCAAAATTGTTGCTCTTTTTTTGTTTATAGCGCAAAAAGTAAAAATCGCACAGGTGATCAAATGCCACCAAAAGAAAGCTCTATTTGTGGGGGAAAATAGATATAAATTGAATTTGAGTACAGCATCGCATGACCGCGCAATTGTCCGTTAAAGTAACGCAGTGCTGAATCGCAAAATATGGCCTGGTCAGGAATGGAGTAAAATCTTCCGGTCTTAAAGTGGTTAAAAATACGCTCATTAAGAATTTTTTTTTTCAGACATGTAGCTAAATACATTTTGGCCTAAATATATGACAAAAATTGAATACATTGGATATTTTTTAACTGTCAAACTAGAAAAATATTATTTTTTCAAAATTTTGATAACATTTTTTTTTATTAATATCGCAAAAAATGAAAAGCGCAGAGGTAATCAAATACCACCAAAAGAAAGCTCTGTTTGTGGGAAAAAAAGGACGTAAATTTAATTTGGGTACGGCGTTGCATGACTGCGCAATTGTCAGTTAAAGTCGCACAGTGCCGAATCACAAAAAGTGCCCTGGACGTACAGCAGGAAAATCCTCCGGTGGTAAAGTGGCTAGGGGGCTTTTTGGCCTTCCTTGAGGGTGTTTACTGTTTGTTTCAGGTGGGCCTCCTCTTGCTGTTTATAATGTGTTTTAGCCTCGGGGGCTTGTTTTTTTTTTTCTGCTGTTCCCACCCCTCATTTTTGTGGTACTGCTTTGGGATGTCCCTACTGATATGCATCAGAGGACTGCGTCCGTCAATGAACGATGGAGAAAACTGGATTTTTTACTTACTTAAAATCCTTTTCTCTTAGGTTCATTGACGGACGCAGTACCCGCCCCTTTATTTTGAGTTGGGTTGGTATTGTTTTCTCTGACACTGCTTTGATACAAACCTGACATCCAATGCAGGAAGAGAGAGGGTATACCCCCTGGGACTGCCCATAGGCGCAACCAGAACTTTTTTCTGCCTAGTGTCCTACTCCTGTTAGGGGGCAGTATAACTCTACTGATATACATCAAAGGACTGTGTCCCTCAATGAACTGAAGAGAAAAGGATTTTACGGTAAGTCAAAAATCCAGTTTTTCTGCTCATGGCTTCTGTCCCATACACTTGCACCAACGTTTCATGCGTCTCTGCCACTGCTTTTCCCAATTTGTAACAGTACTTGATGTTCATTAATTGCTTCATTGCACTGTGCCCCTACACCTCACACTGACTATGTCACTTGCCTGAGGAAGGGGCCCTACATTGGCTCTGGCTCCAAAATGTTGCCTTATGCTTCCCATGTGACCACAGAAATAAAGATTTGGACCCTGTTTGAGGCATACTTGGTGTGCTGATGACATTTCTTAACTTGTACTCCAAGATAGGGAAGTCAAAATTGTGTTTTTTTTTTTTTTTTTATATGCACTATATTTTATACCTTGAAGTAATGTAATGTAATAAAATTCATTTTAATATATTACTCATGTCAAGGATATTGCAGAGTGTTGCAAATAAGTCTAAAAATGAATGAGTTATTGCCTTACTGCACACCTATAATTGGTAATAATTAACAATTCCATGGTAGTCCGAGAATTGTTTTTCCCTTGTGCAATAATTTTTAGGAACTGAAAAATCGTGCACAGTCAGGATTGTGGACTGTTTTTGATCACAACAAACCAGTCATCTGCTCTTCCAGAAAGGCTCAAAGTCTATGGGCCAAGTTAGATGTTCTAACATTTAAATCCCAATTTACATTCTAGTTCAAATCAGCTAAATACATTTTCAGGTGCATCAAAAGGTATGAAAAATTCCACAGATTTTCCTCAGAAAGCAGCCACAATCTGAGTAATTACTTGTCTCTTGCAAGCATGATGCAGAGCAGGACCCTTGATCTATGTAGAAGCAGTAGTTTCTCTGCAGTGGCCTGACATCTGCCCTGCTGAGCTATAGATCAAGGCACATATTAGCCAGCACACCATGGATCATCAAATGTCATCCAAAACTTTCATTGCTGGCCGGTCAAATCGCAAAGGATCAAGTGCAATATTTCAGAGCTGCGATGAACCCCTTCACTAGGAAAGGGTCTTTTGTGATCTCCCTACAATACGTTTTTGACAGCATTTAATGATCCATGGTATGCTGGGGAATATGTGCATTGATCTGTGACAAGTTCAGTTTTTAGCTGGTGATTATTGCAGCACCCACTACTGACGAGCCCATAGCCAAGATAATGTGTAATGGTAATATAGACATGATCTGCTGAGCTATAGCTCTCCAGTTTAGCAAGGAACAAGAGCTTTGGTGATGAACCTTGAATATATTTGATTTAATTAATGATGATCACCTAATGGTAAATAAAGTGTGCCAGATCTCTTAATACTAAACTTAGGAAAAGGTGACATGAAAGGGAGATGTGAATTACTGCAACCCCAGAGATGTAGAATTTGAAGAATTGGGAAAGTTACACAAACTGAACTTTAAGACATGGTAAAACAATGCAAACTGATGGCCAGGGAACCCCTTATGAGTTGGTTCCTGCGTTTGTGGGATGAAGGGTGTGACGAGACCCTTGCTCGCTCGCTTCCGCTCTCCCTACACTCCTCTGCTTCTAGTGAGTCAGTTTGCAGATCGCAAAGTCTGATGGTTCGGTCAACCAAGGCTCCGGGATCCGAACTACAGCTATGTGCCGTTCGTAATCCATTAGAACAAACACCAGGCAGGCTGTATGTAAGTTCGAACAGGAAGACGATTTATTGGAAGTACACAACACACTTATATACAGAATTTGGAACATCCTGCCCCCAACAACCGCTTTCCCATTGGTCAATTGCAAAGTACATGCCGTTCTCCTTTAGGTCCTCCTTAGCCATGCAAATGAGGACTTGAAAATGAGTCGGCAGGGATTGGTCCGATAGCTTGATTAGAAGGACTGTTATGTGTAATGAGACAGAAACCCCCAGGGGACAATCACTGTACACAATAGCCAGACACAGAACAATGGTTCCATAATGAGCCCCCAATACACATTACTCTGAGTGTCAATACATCCCTTAGCAGACAACAGGTGAGTTCATTAGCACACCCGACAATAGGTGAATGGAAAGCCACCTCAAAAGCAACATTATTAGACAGTCTCCTCATTGAAGTTCCTGGAATGACCATATTAGGAGTTGTACTTCCTGGTCAGAGACCTCATACTGTACAGGGAATAAAATCTTCATATTACAAGGGAGACATTATTCCTGAATATGACTGTCCCATTTGTAGTAGTCCAAACCATATTCTCAGTGTTCACCACCCTCCTGCTCACCCTGCATCCATAACAGATGCAGGGTGACTTAAACATAAGAGAGCCCCATAAGGCTGGGCATGGTGCCCCCCAACCTCTCTAAAGGAATTTGGGGTCCACAACCCCCATGCCCAAAGTGACTCCCGTCACAAAGGGGCAATGTTCTTTTGTCAGAAAAGTAAGCAGTTATCCTGTTATCCACAGTTTTGCCAGGCCATGTATTAGACCTGATATTTTCTTTTGAAGTTTCACTGTTTAGACCTTGTGAAGGATGGGACAGTCCGACTATACACTAAGCTCAGTGACCTAGAAAATACCTACTTGTGGAGAATGTTGGGAGAGGATCGTGTCCGTTTATGCAATATGGGTTGTATAACTGGACTAAGTATTGCATCCAAAATGGGTCTGTCCAGACATTGACACCTTCCACTCTGCCCCCTAACTGGATTAAGTCTGCATCATTTAATGCTGGGGCTCCATGGAGACAGTAAGCATGGCACGGCCCCACTCTCTCTTCACAGGGTTTTTGTCCTCCTCACTCCCTCCTTACCTTAGAGGCCCCAGTCGTACTTCCCTCTTACATGGTCGTACATTCCATCATGCATGCAGGCTGTAGGGCACTGTGCAAAGGTTGTAGGGCACTGCAGGTTGGCTTGGTCCTCCTACCTTCTTCATCCTACTATAAACGGGTGCCAAGCATGTTGACCTGCACCCGCCCTGCCATCCGAGTTAGGCCAGGCTCAGCAGTCTAAAAATCAGCCGGCTCCGGAACTGCGCATGCGCAGTACAGAGCCAGAAAAAAAATTGAAATTTTACAGGCTCCTTCTGTCTACAGACATTTAGGGACAGGAGAAAATCGCACCCCCCCCCCCCCACTCGACAACAGAAGTTCACCCCCCCCCCCCCTGCAGTCTTCTGGGACACTGACAGGTCATAGACGGCATCCATCATTCACAATGTGCAACGCGACTCACGCATGCGCAGTGGGAACCTGGCTGTGAAGCCGCAAGCTGTCACAGCCAGGTGCCTATCGTGAAGATGCCGCCGAGGGAGGACAGAGGATGAAGATGGCAGGGCGGAGTGCATTTTTGTAGCTGCTGACTTTTTTCTTTTTTTGATAGGCGGCTGGGACTCCCTCTTTTACATATTTGATCTATGATATGTATAATATTATGAGGCCATCTAGAGTTTGCAGTAAGAAATGCTTACATCATAAAAGATTATGTAGGTAGAAAGTAGAAAAAAGTCTGATCATGTGGGAAGGGCTACCCAAATTTTGTAAATAAACGTTCTGTAAGGCTACATTCACACCTGAGCGTAGCGTTTTTCGCGCGTTTTTTACCGCGATTTTTGCGGCGTTTTTTACCGCGATTTTACCGCGATTTTTACCGCGATTTTTGTGCAGGCGTTTTTAGATTGAATAGAGATCAATGGAAAACGCCTGTAATCTGCCCAAAAAGAAGCTCATGTACTTTTTTGAGCGTTGGGCGTTTTGTATACAGCGTCAAAACGCTCAGATGTGAACAGGGGCCATTGAAATGAATAGGATTTGTCTTGTTGGGCGTTTTGAGAGCTGATCCTAGAGCAGAAAAACGCCCCAAAAACGCCCCAAAACGCCTAGATGTGAACGGAGCCTAACACAAGCTGAAAGTGGGACTTTACTTTACCATGGCATGACACTAAAGATCCTGCTTTCCTTTGAACTTAAAGCGGAACTTTAGTCAGAAAGATAAGTCCTGTTAGATCAGTTCAGGCTGGCCCCTTTTTGCAGGTATGTAAAAGACTAAAAATAAGTGCCTATACTGTTTAAAATTCGGTAAAACACAGTTTGACCCTGCTTCTCCACATGCTCAGTTGCTCTCTATTTTTTGCCACTGTGACAAAAATGTAGAGGCCAATCTACAGCCTAAAGGCCCGTACACACGATAAGAAAATCTGTAGGGAAAATTCGTCCGACGACCGATCTGTTGATTTTCGGATTGTTAGTATGGTGCTTTCGACAGCCAACTCCGACTTTTCGGCTGTCAAAATCCTGATGTGCAGGCTATAAAATTTTTGTTGTCCGTCAAATCAACGTCCGATTTTCGTCTCAGTACAGATTGACTGAAATAAATCTTAAGAGCAAGACTAGGCATGCTCAGAGACGAAAGAACACATACAAAGCAATCCAACATATGACATCACTTCTGAAGTAGAATTCTGTCGTACGGGAAAATTCGTATGAAAATAACCTCTTCACTTTCCACATCAGACTAGCATGCCACAAAAAACGGACGACAGATCGTTCGATAATCTGATCGTGTGTACGGGGCTTTAAACTGCCTAAAGATTTACTTTTGCTCGGTGGCTCTGGGCCTCAACAAAACTGCTGCCCCTGGCAAGAAGTAACAGGGGCAATACTGGAGGCAATTTACAACACACTCATTTTGGTAGCATAATTTTTAATGTGGAATGTATGTGCCTTGCTAAAGAACATTATTTTTTTTTTTATCAAGTTGTCATTGGTAAAGTTCCGCTTTAATGCCTCTAGTCCTGTTCAAGGAGGAAACCTGTTTTCTTTTTTTTTTTTGTGTACCCTTACTACATACAAACTATTGCCAATGTTCATTTGTTAGAAAGGCTAGGTTGCGTGTACATGTGGTGTGTGTTGTATACAAATTTGTAGCATTGTGTATGTCTTGAATTGTATTCCCGTGACTTTAAACAGTTTGCATACACAGCATTCTTGTTTGTTTTATTATTTTTTTAAATTCTTTATTTAGGGTATGCAACATAACAGTGTAGTATAATATGACAGTCAGTTCTCAATGATAACCATCAACAGTGATACAATAAACAAATACAGACCGGGGGTTTAAAACCAGCACTAACGCCATAGGCATAGTTCCTTTCAATAACAAACATTACCTAAAGTCTGATGACCATGGCATTCACGGTGGGTTTGTCCTATATTGTGGAGAAAGTCACATAGGAGAACATGATTGACAATCACATACCGAGAAGATGGTACAGAGCATTCTTGTTTATTAAAAGTACATTACTACTACTACTGGGTCATTTTCCTTCTCTTTACTGCAAAAATTAAACATACAGCAAAAACTACCCTGCAACAGGACACCTATGTTGCAAATGAACAATTTTTCAATATATGTTATATGTTGATTGAAGAGGCCTATGAAATCAAATGGCTACCAATTCTACCAAGCAGGCTATGTCTGTAAACACAATAAAATAGTTTAGACTGATCAAGTTGTCTCAAAAACTGAAGTAAAAGGAGGCACACGTGAGCAGCGAACCAAGATGGCCACTTCTCGCAAATCAGCCACTTTATATAGTCATCAAGAGGGCTTTCTCAGTTCCTACTGCATCTCTCCGGGACCCTTACAGCCGGAGAGGAACAATCGATTGGTGCTTGTGCCTTGCGACTGTGTGGTGCTGCCATCCCCGTGGGGATTGTCCCCTGCAGTGTTTTACACTTTTTGTGGGGTCCTCTGGTGACTCATGGAGCCTTCGGAGCACATCTCCCCACCTGATCCCTTCTCTGTGGCTGCAGGGCCCTCCGAGTTCCAACCATCCATCGATGCACTGAGAGCGGTCCTGGAGTCCTTTGTGTCCTGGGTGGAGGTGGTCTGCTAGCGACGGGCTAGCAAAAAGCGCCCGCCCCCCCCCCCCCCCCGCCTCCTTCCCCTGCCTCATCAGATCCTGAATCTGATTTGGCCGCAGAAAACGTGGGTCTGGAATCCTCTGATAGTGAGGATGATTCCTCCATGTCTGCAACCGCACATGAAAAGGCACTGGTGGAAGCACTGATTGTATCTCTGCATGAGACCTTGAAGATGGAGGATGCAGCTGCAACAGAGGCGCAGGTACCCTTTGCCACTCACAAGCCATCCAGACCTGCTAGGGTGTTTCCTTTCCCCGCCTATTTTGACAGAATTGGCGCTAAAGCGTGGGAACGACCAAAGCCTACCCGTGGGGTCCCTAAGTGCTTTACTTGGCGTTACCCCTATGAGGAGTCCATTCTTAAGTGGACTGCTCCACCAGTGGTGGATCCTCTGGTTTCCAGATTAAACAAGGTAACCATGATTCTGGTTGAAGAGTGCCCGGCCTTTAAGGATCCGGCTGACAGAAAGGGGGAGGCTGTGGCCCGCAATATGTACACTCTGGCTGTTTCGGCACTGAGGCCGGTATTCACCATTGCCCTGGTGTCGCAAACTGGCCGAATGGGCTAAGCTTTTATGCCGTGACCTGGAGGGGGAACAGCTCCCCCATGCCCTTGCTGTGCTGGCGGACCAGCTGGTTCAGGGGCTGCAGCTTATCTGTGATGCCTCTTTGGATACGGCTCCCCTAATGGCTCCGCTCTCTGTTTTGGCAGTGGCCCTTCGGCGTGTCTTTTGGCTCAAATGCTAGTCTGCAGACCAGTTTTCTAAAAAGGCCTTGACTGATCTTCCCTTTCAAGGAGATCACCTGTTTGGAGCTACCCTCTCACAGGGGGGAAGAGTACCTTTCTTGGGCAGGCTGCTAATGGCAAGGAACCTTGTCGTAGACGCGGGCCTTCCTTTTCGGGTCATAAGAAGTTTTTTCGTCCCTCAGGCCCCTCGAAGCCTTTCAGGGCCTCCTCTGAAGGATCCAAACGAACCTGGTCTGGCAAGCTGAGAGCAGTTTCTCCAGACCCGCGGACAAGGCTCCTTCAGCATGAAGGTGCGCCCCCACCCGTATCAGGGGTGGGGGGGGCGCCTTTGCTGGTTTCAAGAACTTTGGACTTACCTGGTGCAAGACAAGTGGGTCCACAAAGTCATACGGTAGATAGCTCTGCTCTTACCCCCCAGCAAGATTCTTTCTTTCCAACTTGGGCCTGTCCCCGGACCACTTACAGGGTCTGTTTTGGGCGGTACAACCTGTTACTTTAAGGGGTGGTTGTCCCGGTTTTGACTTTGAAACATTTTCAGTGTTTTTACTCAAACCTGTTTACAGTTCCCAGAAAGTAAGGCAAAGTGCGTCCAATCTTGGCTCTCAATGCGCTGAACTGCGTTGTGCGGGTGCAGAAGTTCAGAATGGTGTGCATTCGCATGGTGGTGGCATCCCTGCGTCAGGGCGGTTTCCTCACCTCTATCGACACCAAGGATGCTTGCCTTCACATTCCAATGTGTGCCAGTCAACAGCGCTTCCTCCGCTTTGCCGTGGGAGAGGAGCATTATCAGTTTGTGGCGTAACCCTTTGGTCTTGCCTCTGCTCCTCGGGTCTTCACAAAAATGTTAGCCCCGGTGCTAGCTTTGCTACCCCAACTGGGAATCACGGTACTGGGCTACTCAGATAATCTCCTTCTGTGAGCGGAGTCTCCTTCTGCTCTGGTGGACAACCTGGAGATCACAATACGAACTGCGGGAGTTCGGGCCACTCCCTGGTGCATACCTTTCTTCAGGGTTTTTGACTTTTTGTTCCTCCAGTGCAGGCTCCGTTGCCACCTTGGGAGCTCAATTTGGTGCTTTCAGTCCTCCAGAAGCTTCCCTTTGAGAATCTTCGGGAGAATCCCCTGTCTTTTTTTTAATGGCTATTACCTCTGCATGCAGGGTGTCGGAACTGGTGGCGTTATCCTGTCATTCACCTTACCTGGAGATTCACAGGGATAAGGTGGTTCTTCGCCCCTGTCCGTCATTCCTTCCAAAGGTTGTCTGTCTTTCATTTAAATGAAGACATTGTGTTGCCTTCCCTGTGTCCCAGGCCTAAACCTCTTAAGGATATTGCCTTGCATGACTTGGATTTTGTCCGGGCAATTAGGGTGTACCTGGCAGCTACGGAGTCTTTCAGGAAGTCAGAATCTCTATTTGTGCTCACGGATGGGCCTTATAATGGGTTGTCCACTTCCTCTGCGACCAGTCAGATGGATCAGACAGACGGTGATTCAGGCCTATTCCATCAAGGGTCAGGTTCCTCCTTTCCCTGTGAAGGCGCACTCTACTCGGGCGCTTAGTGCCTCCTGGGCTTTCTGTCATCAGGCTTTAGTGATGCAGGTTTTCAAGGTGGCCACTTGGGCGTCGATGCACACTTTCACAAGGTTTTATAAAGTGGATGTGTTGGCATCTGCGGATGCTTTTTTTGGCCTCAAGGTTTTGAAGGCTGCTGTTGAGAGGACCTGTTCCTCTTCGAGGGTGTATTGTTTTTTTTTCAGGTGGACTCCGTTGTTTTGGTTGTGCTCCTGTTGCTTGGTTGGCTACTGTTTAGCCTTGGGAATTTGTTTGCTGTTCCCACCCCTCATGTTTAACATGGCTTTGGGACGTCCCAATGGGTTTTTTTTTTTTTTTGTAAATTTCTTTTTTTAAATGTTTTGAACAAGCAAAACACAGTAAAAAAAAAGACAGTAAACAGGCTCTCCCCAACATGAGGGAACCATATACAAACAGTGAAACCCCCCCCCCCCCCCAACCCAGGCAACCCAACCCCAAGTAAACCGGATGTTTCCCAAATAATCTAGAATTTTAGGACCCGGAACGACTGAACTCAGGCAAACCAAACATCCAGTCGCCCCGGCTCCCAGTTCACACACAGAAGCATCACTCAATTAGGTGGACAGCATCAAGGCAAATTTCAGAAGACATTCACCGCACCGTATCAGAAGATTCCACCCATGCCCTCCACACCTTCTCAAACTTCTTGGGGCATCCTCTGGACAGATAGGCCGACTTATATAGAGGCAGGACAGCATTCACCACCAACCCCTTCCATTACAATAGGGAAGGCGGGGCTACCTTCTTCCAATGCAACAATATGTCCTTTTTGGCGTAAAACAACAGGATAGTCAAAAGGGTCCTATGGGCCACCGAGGGAACCACCTCCTCCACCAAACCCAATAGACAAACGCTCAGGGTGAACGGGACTGGGGTCATCAGCACCCCCCCAAACAGGAGGTAACTTCCGACCAGTATCGTTTAATCAGTGCGCAATCCCAAAAAATGTGCTTCGCATCCGCCGGGGAGGCAGAGCAGCGCCAGCATTCAGCGGAGGAGGTAGGATACATTTTAGCTAAGCGAGCAGGAGTATAGTATACCCTATGAAGAAACTTAAATTGTATAAGTTTGTCCCTGGCAGCAATTAAATGTTTAAAGGGTTCAACCCACATATCATCCCAGTCTTCACCCTGGAGCCCAGGAATTTCAGCATTCTTTGCACTTAACAATACTCGATGGAGTCAGTTTAAAAAAATCCTTGTAAACAGAGGATAACGTCTTGGTAAGGTCAGGATTAGTCAGCATTAATTCCAGGTCAGATGGTACAGGTTCAATCATGGAATCAGTAAATTGGCACCTAAATGCATGGCGCAGCTGCAGATACCTAAAAAAATGTGTATTGGGTAAGTCATGTCGAGTGCGCAAGTTGTCAAAAGACAGCAAGTCCCCCTCCGTGGTTATGTCCCCCAACGTCTTAACCCCCACAGTAGCCCACACCATAGGGTCCGGTAAGCCGTAAAAATGAGGGAGTTTGGGATTCATCCAAAGGGGAGTAGACGGGGAAAGTCCAACGTAGCTGGGGCAGGCCAGCTTCACAGTCTGACCCCACGCCCTAATAGTAGCCCTCATGGATGCTGTCAGCGGGAGGTCCGAGCCCACACCCCGGTACGAAGCCAGACGGAGGCTCTCATACGAACCCAAATGAGCTGCTTCCAAGACCGTAGTGGAATCCCCTTCATCTGCCCTCAGCCAGCACCACGCAAACACCATCTGTCCAGCCAGGTAGTACTTACGCCAATCCGGGAGAGCAAGACCCCCGTTACCCCAGGGCTCCTGGAGGGCCCGTAGGCCAATCCTGGGAACCCCAGGGGACCAGAGGAAGGAGCTAATAATACCATCGAGCTTGCTAAAAAAAAACTTTTTCGGAATTCACAAAGGGGAGTGACGCAAAAAATACAATACCACCGGAAGAAATTTCATTTTTAGGAGGGCAATCCGACCCAACAGGGAAAGCGGAATCTTCTTCCACACCTGCACCAGGTGCTGGAGCCTAGGAATGAGCGGGAGGAGATTCAGGGCATAGTAATCCCTCGGATGTCTAGTTACCCGGACCCCCAGGTAGGTAAGGGTGTCTACCCAACAAGGGGAAGGGCCATCGCTGGTCACCGGTCCAGGCACCCCAGTTAAAGAAAGAATCGAAGACTTTCCCCAGTTCACCTTGAGTCCGGAATACTTACCAAATTCATCCAGGATCCACAGAACAGCATGCAAGGAGGGACCGGGATCATTAAGAAAGAGGAGCATGTCGTCGGCATATAACGCCACACACTCTTTAATAGAACCCACCTTGACCGCCTCGAATCCCTGCGAGGAGCGCAATGCAATAGCAACAGGTTCAATTGTAAGTGCAAAAAGGAAGGGGGATAGGGGGCAGCCCTGCCGGGTCCCCCTACCCACCCTAAAATACACCAAGGTCGACAGTCCCAAGCGAATGGCCGTACGGGGGGGAGGAATATAACAGTTTCACCCAGGTTCGGAAGTTGGGGCCAAAACCCATTAGTGACAGGACAGTATGCATGTAAGCCCAATCAACAGAGTCGAAGGCCTTTTCTATCTCGATAGAGACCATGACTCACTGCGAAGAAGCAGCAGCTGGGAGTTGGAGATGAGTAAATAGACGCCGGATGTTAGTATCCACCGATTTCCCCGGCATAAAGCCCATCTGATCAGGGTCAACCAACGTGTGTATGACCCCCGCCAGACGGGTCGCAAGGACCTTGGTTAGAACCTTCAAGTCAGCATTCAGGAGGGCTATGGGCCTGTAGGAGGAGCAGTCCATGGGATCTTATCCGGCTTTGCCAGTAACACCATATATGCATCTATCATAGACGGCAGGAGAACCCCCCCCCCCCCCATCCAGGTTGAAACAAGGCATTAAGGCGTTGTAATGTTCTGGTACCTCTGGTACCCTTTATTTCACTTCCTATTCATGTATGCGTCCCACCATTCTCTTTTGGTCGGTGCGCATACACCTTTAAGACCGATGCTGTCATCACTGAGCGCCGCAGAGCGGCTATTTCAACCGCCGGCGTTCTCACTCACATGTTTGTTCAACCTGCCTTGAAGCTCATATGCTCACAAGCGTACCTCGCTGTCGGAACCTCGCTACTGATCCCTGTATCCCGCTACCGGATTACTCGCTCATACCGAACCTCTCTACTACTGCTTGCTATTAGTGATAATTCCCCCGCAGGGGAATCCTCCATAAACCTTCCTACTAAGCTTACACTATCTAGCTCTGCATATTAAGGACTGTTACTATCATCTGCACTCTTATTTAGATTGCTAGCTCTTGAGCCTACTAACATCTATCCTTGCACTGGGTTAGTCTCTCCTGTATGTCATCTGCTATCCTACCACCTACTACCATACATGATTGCTAACCTATCTGCATCCTACCTGTTACCATCTATACTCTCATGAACATTTCTCTCAAGTGCTGTTCACCTATTGTCACTGTTCATACCTGTCTCTTTAGCTCATCACCACTATACTGCTATATACATCTATCACTCCAGGAACATCTTATTGAGTGTGTATATTTGTATGCTGAATCAGACAGACCACAGTGATGAGTCTTGGGAGTTGGAATTGGTATTTCAACTTATCTCTACATGACTGCTGAGTGGAGTTTTTCTGCAGCTGCAAATCCATCTTGTTTCAGAAAACGCAGGAGCGTTACAGGCGTGGGGCCAACTGTTCGGAGAACTCTTTGTAAAAGTCCGCAGGGAACTCATCAGGGCCCGGGGCCTTCTGTGGCAGAAAGGACGCAATGGCCCTCTCCACTTCCAGGGGAGTGATCGGGACGTCCAGAATGTCCCTGTCATCATCCGCTAGGGTAGGGAGGTCAAGGGCTCTGAGAGTACGCTCCATGGTAGCACTGTCATAGTCAGCAACAGGGGTATACAAGGACTCAAAGTAATTCCTGAACTCCTCTAAGATATCCCTGGGATCAGTAAGTTCAGTACTGCTAGAACTCTTAATGAGCGGGATGTTGATCGGGGCCCACTGATCTGCCACCAGCGTAGCCAAGAATTTGCCATTCTTATCCCCCTGCACAAAAGCAGAAGCCCTGCAATGTGAAGCCTCGGTGTGGGCAAGGTCGGAAAGGTGAAGCGAGAGAAGACGTCTCGCCTCCAGCAATAAACTGTAACTGGAGTCAGATGGCGAGTCCGCATATTCCTGCGCCCTCTCCCTCTCCACCTCCTGTAAGGACCGAAGCTCCCCATTGTGATCCCCTCTAGCAGATTTAATACCAGAGATGCACTCTCCCCTGGCCACCGCCTTAAAGCGGAGTTCCGGGCACAAAAACAGTTTTTCAATAAACGTACCCCCGGGACAGTCAGGGCTAGTACATTCCACAATGGCTAGCCTCTGATCTGTCCCGGTTCGCACTTACCTACAAGAAGAAATACTTACTTATAAAATTTCTTCTACAGCGTTGCCATCTCTGTTGTGGGCAGCTGAAGCCGGCGCGATCCTCTTCTGCATCCTCTTCCGTGTCTTCTTCTCCCAGAATGCGCCTGCACCGGCCCCTCTCGTCACTTCCGGTGCGGCGCCGCATTCCTCCACAGCTTCTGGGCATGCCGTTGCTGTTTAGCAGGGAATGCTGTTTAGCAGGGAATGCGGCGTCGCCCCGGAAGTGACGAGCGGGCCGGTGTAAGGTTCTGGCACTCTCAGTGCCTCCTATCACATTTATTCCGGGTGATTTCCATCTACCTAGACAGAAGAAACACATATAGGTGTGTTTCCCTTTAAGGCTGAAGCTGTCATCACCCAGCGCCGGACTAGATGGCTATTTAGGGCGTCGGTTCTCATTCACATGTGTTCGTTCAAACACCAGTACCTGGATACTAATCTTGCTTGAAGCTTCCATGCTTGCAAGCTCTCCTCGCTGACGAACCTCGCTGCGCTGATCCCTGCATCCTGCTACTGGATCATCCGCATCTCCTGAGCGATCCTTCGGCTATCGCTATTAGTGCTAAGTACCCCACAGGGGAAATCTCTATAGACTTGTACTAGGCTTACACTATTTAGCTCTGCATAGCAAGGACTGTCTTTTACATCTGCATAACTAGATTGCTAGCTCTTGAGGCTACTGCTACTATTTCCTGCACTGGGTTGATCTCTCCTGTATGCACCTGCTACTCTGTCATCTGTTATCATACATGATCGCTAACCCTTCCTGCATCCATCTGCACTGTCTCACCTCAAGTGTCTGTCACCTACCACTTCCACTCAAACCTATCCCTAAGACCTTTATCATTGTCTTACCACATGTATATAAAGTCACACTAGGAACCAGCTTAATTACTGTGTGTATTTACTGGCTGAAATAAGACCTTCCATACATGATGAGTCATTGAGGTTGGGATTGGTATCTCAGCATATCTCCTACATGACTACTGACGTGGAACTACTTCCGCAGCTGAAAATCCACACCTTATAAGAAACGCAAGGAGCGTTACAGATTGAACGAACCCAAAAAATGGATTCAGCAGAAGTAGCCACTCAGGTGACACAATTAAAACAGCAGGTATCTGCGTTAATACACGCACTTGCTGAATTGAAAAACGACAATCAGGCTCTGTCGCAGCAGGTAATTAGACTGACACAACTTACCTCTGCACAGTCTCCTGAACCCAAGATAAATCCCCCTTTGGTATTTACAGGCGATCGCAAAAAATTTCGCGAATTTAAAAACGCATGTGAGTTACTTTTTTTGCTAAAACCTCGTACTTACCTTACTGATCACATTAAGGTTTGTACTATTATTTCTTACCTATCAGGCGATCCTCGAGCCTGGGCAGATTCTCTTTTTGAAAAAAACGACCAGCTTCTCAACTCCTATGCCTTGTTCCTGGCAGAGCTCACTAGCCTATATGATGACCCCAATAGGCAGAGTACTGCCGATCTTCAGTTAAGATCCTTGAAACAAGGAAAAAGGCCTGTAGAAGACTTTGTCACAGAATTCAAGAGATGGACCCTTGATTCAGGATGGAATGATGCATCTCTGAAAACCCAATTTAGGCTTGGCCTATCAGAAGCCGTCAAGGACGAGCTCGCCCGAGCAGAGATGCCAAAAACCCTGGATACATTGATACAACTCAGTATCACTATAGATAGAAGACTACGAGAAAGGAAGTCTGAAAAAATGGAAATGCCATTATCCAGTTCTTCTCAGAATTCAGCTATTGACCCCACTCCTAAACCCGCTCCAGGTAACCACAGACCCCGGCTACCTAAGGAAAAAAGGAGACCTAGTAGATATGGTGATCCTGCCTGGTCATGGTCCGAGCCTGCCTCAAACAGTCGACCTTGTCACTCTGACACATCCCATTTGGACCCTGATCCTACAGAGATGGATGAGGAGCCTATGGAGATTGGTGCCATACATGCTAGGTTGTCCTCACAAGAAAAAAGAGATCACAGGAGAATCTGTGGCCTTTGTTTTTATTGTGGTGAAGGGGGACATTTCATTACATTCTGCCCAACCAGACCCCATAGGCCTAAGGCTCTCCCAATGGAGGCCAGGCGAATCCGAAGGGTCTTCCCTGAAAAACAGCCTGGAAATTATCAAGGCTGTTACCAGCCCTGTCCCCGTTCTATATCAGTGAAGGACACCCAGAAATTAACAAATATTGGAATAGATATTCCTTCAACTCCAGTGAACTTTATACCACGTTCAAAAAACCCTCCTGTACCACCTCCTGAGGATACTCCTATTTTTGCAAGCACATTTCTGGCTTCCGATGAAAATACAGAGATTCTTGCACCTGACTGCGTACGTGCTTCTAATGGCACGGTGGTATGTAGGAAGGATCTGAGGATGTTTGAAGAAGCATTGGTTGCTAGGACTACTAGGATTACTTCGGATGGTTATGCGTCCGATTCTAGTGAGGGGTCCATGTAGCAGACACCCTAACAACAAGTCCTATCCGATTCTCAGATCGGTTACCAACCTGATCCGATTTTCATATCGGCAAACAAGTGATCCGATTTTCATATCGGCAACAAGTGATCCGATTCTCAGATCGGTTACCAACCTGATCCGATTCTCATATCGGCAACAAGTGATCCGATTCTCATCGGTTACCAACCTGATCCGATTTTCATATCGGCAACAAGGGATCCGATTCTCAGATCGGTTACCAACCTGATCCGATTCTCATATCGGCAACCATTTTTTTTTTTTTTTTCTTCCCAATTTTCATATCGGCAACCAGTCTTATCCGATTCTCGCATCGGCAACCAGTCTCATCCGATTCTCGTATCGGCAACCAGTGTTATCCGATTCTCGTATCGGCAACCAGTTTTTTCCGATTCTTATATCGACAACCAGCCTTAGAGGCCTTCCGGAGCCGGCCTTACGGGGGGGGGGGGTAATGTAAGGTTCTGGCACTCTCAGTGCCTCCTATCACATTTATTCCGGGTGATTTCCATCTACCTAGACAGAAGAAACACATATAGGTGTGTTTCCCTTTAAGGCTGAAGCTGTCATCACCCAGCGCCGGACTAGATGGCTATTTAGGGCGTCGGTTCTCACTCACATGTGTTCGTTCAAACACCAGTACCTGGATACTAATCTTGCTTGAAGCTTCAATGCTTGCAAGCTCTCCTCGCTGACGAACCTCGCTGCGCTGATCCCTGCATCCTGCTACTGGATCATCCGCATCTCCTGAGCGATCCTTCGGCTATCGCTATTAGTGCTAAGTACCCCACAGGGGAAATCTCTATAGACTTGTACTAGGCTTACACTATTTAGCTCTGCATAGCAAGGACTGTCTTTTACATCTGCATAACTAGATTGCTAGCTCTTGAGGCTACTGCTACTATTTCCTGCACTGGGTTGATCTCTCCTGTATGCACCTGCTACTCTGTCATCTGTTATCATACATGATCGCTAACCCTTCCTGCATCCATCTGCACTGTCTCACCTCAAGTGTCTGTCACCTACCACTTCCACTCAAACCTATCCCTAAGACCTTTATCATTGTCTTACCACATGTATATAAAGTCACACTAGGAACCAGCTTAATTACTGTGTGTATTTACTGGCTGAAATAAGACCTTCCATACATGATGAGTCATTGAGGTTGGGATTGGTATCTCAGCATATCTCCTACATGACTACTGACGTGGAACTACTTCTGCAGCTGAAAATCCACACCTTATAAGAAACGCAAGGAGCGTTACAGCCGGTGCCGTCGCATTGATTCCTGGGAGCGATGACGTTCAGCTCCCAGGAATCATCGCAAAGAGGAAGTGACGGCAGAGCCGCGGCACAGAGGGAGGAAGTGGAGAATAGGTGAGTATTTTCTATCTACAATTACAAGGTGAGTAAAAAAAAATATATACCTAACTATCCAATTCCTTTTCAGGTGAAGAAGAGCCAGCGGATGGGCACAAAATCGATTAGGTCGATTTTGTGCCCGGAACTCCGTTTTAAAGGCCTCCCAAACCACCATAGGTTCAGCGGTGTCCTAATTGTTCGCCCAGTATGTCTGGATCGCCTGTACAAGGTGAGAGGCAACCTGATCATGCTGAAGCCAGCCCGGAGACAGTCTCCAGCCCCGCTCTCTAGCCCCCAATTGGAGGTGCACTGTCAAGAGAAGCGGGTTGTGGTCAGACACCCCCCCCAGCCAAGTAGTCAGCAGCTGTCAAGAGAGACTGAAGGCGAACATTACCGAAAGCCAGGTCTATTCTGGCCGCCGAACGGTGTGTGGTGGACAGGTGAGAATACTCCCTACCATCAGGATGCCTCCATCTCCAGAGCTCAACAAGGCCCATTGCAGACGCCCAAGCAACAAGGTCCACCGAGGCCTGTCGGGTGGGGTTGGAAGTATCCAAAGTACAATCCAAAATGGCATTAAAATCCCACATTAACAACATAGGTAGAGAAGCATAGGCAGAGAGCTTATCAAGCAGGTCATACAACATTTGAATATTAAAAGGAGGAGGCACATAAATGGCAACCAAAAGGAGCTTTAGGGAATACAAATCCATTACCACAGCCACATATTGCCCCCCGGGTCCTAGATCACCTGGTGGATAGAACACGGTACTGACTTACTAATAAGCACTGATACACCACGAGCATAAGTGGAGTATGTGGCATGCAACGCCCTTTGAATCCACGTTTTTTTCAGGGCAAGCACTGAGCCCCGGTTCACACATGTGCGTGTGCGGGGTTCGCATGTAATGTCGGAGCGCACTGTTCCAACATTACATGCGATCAGCTGTGCGGTGCGAGTTTAGCCATACAAACTGTATGGCTAAATTCGCATCGCTCCCGCAGCAAACACGCACAGGAGGCATTTTTGCAGCCGCATCAGGATCGGATCGCACAGCGGTTCACACTTGTGCGATCCGATCCTGTGCGAACTGCACGATCGCACTGCGATATGCGATCAAACTGGGGGTGTCGTTAAGATTACATTGACACCCCCAGCGTATCGCATATGGCAGTGTGAACTGCCTGGGGTGCGTGTGCGATGCGGGAACAGGCTGCGAATTCGCAGCCTTCCCGCATCGCATATATGTGAACCGAGCCTGAGTTACCATCCAGGTGAGTCTCTTGCAGGAGGAGGACATGCAGCTTCGCCTGCTTTAAATGTTGGAAAACGCTAGCCCGTTTATATTTACTATTGAGACCCCTCACATTCCAGGAGAGAAAACGTATGGTATCAGCCATGGGAGTCTATAAAAAATAAGGAGAGGGACCCAGGAAGATAAAAGCGCCACCAGAAACCATAATCGAGTCGTGAACTGAGAGTGAATAGCAGCAGAAATTAAATAGCAGAAGGTTGAGTTGTCCATAAAACATCCCCAATGCCCTTATACCAGCAACCAAAAAAAAGAAAAAACTAGCAACAATCAAGCCGGTATGAGGCTCAAGCCCATAACTCCCCAAATCTGGAACTGTGGACAAGTGTCGTATGCAATCAAAAGTTCGGCAGTCACTTAGTTTGCGATGAAAAGAGACTCCAACGGAGCCCCCGGAACCAACAGGGCAGTCAAAGGGGCATAACATGAAGCAAACGTGGGGAATGTCTCCTCTGCAAGGAAAAGTATAGGCCCACTGAACATCAAAGCTGGGAATTACAAGTATGACCCAGGGATGGGAGCAGACTCAGAGTGGCACCTCAGCATAGGCCATCCAGCCAGTCAGAGACCTCCTGTGGCGATTCATAAAATGTAACAGCACCATTGTACTGGATCAGGAGCCAACTTGGGTACAACATACTGTATTTGATCTCTTTATCCCGGAGACGCTTGCGGACCTCCGTGAATGAATGACGTTTCCTTTGAGTTTCAGCCGAGAAGTCAGGAAATAGCATAATCCGGGTATTCTCAAAGTGCAGATCTTGATGTTTCCTGGCCTCAGACAAAAGCATGTCACGGTCCCTATAGTTCAGGAATTTAACCAGGAAAGGCCGCGGTGGGGTACCTGGTGGCCTAGCTCCCATGGGGACACGGTGTGCACGCTCCACAACATACGTAGGAGGGAGATCAGTAAGGGACAGCAGTTGTTTAAAAAGTTGCTCCGCAAAGATGGCCGGTTTGTTCCCCTCCGCACCCTCAGGGAGTCCCACCACCCTAACATTATTCCGGCGTTGGCGGTCTTCCGCATCATCAGCTCTATGTTGCGGAGATTTGACCAGGTGTTGCAGGTCAGACAGCTGTGAGGCATGTGCGTGGGTACTGTCCTCCACCCCAGAGATACGTTCCTCAGCAGAGGTTATGCGGCCCCGCATTTTATCCAGGTCATGCCGGATCAACGTGCACTCCGATGCTAGGTGGTCTATCTTGACCATGAGCGCCGCCTTGATGCTGTCAGGATGGGAGCCGTGATGGCCCGCTGGTATTGCTCCAGCAGCGAGGGAGAAGGTAAGGAGAAAGGTACCTGCAAGTCCGGAGGAGAAGTAGCATCCATCTTCCCACCCACTCCTGAAGCACGCCAAGGGACGGATGACGGCTCCAAGATGGCGGAGGCGGAGCTTTGTCCTAGGCCGCAAGCGGAGCGGGTCTGCCTCTGGTTTGATTGCTTCCCACGCTGCGGTTTAGAGGCAGAAGTGGGCATCCCCAAGGTACACAAGGACTCCCCCCACCGTAAGTGACCCACAGATAGGAAGGAGAAATGCCCCAAACAGGGATAATATCAGGATAGTACGGGAGCTCCGCTGAAGCACGTCCTGCCGCGATCACATCCGGCCACACCCCCTGGACGTCCCAATGGTTAAAGATGATCAGGAGCTGTGTCCATCAATAAACGAAAGAGAAAATAGGAATTTTGACTTACCGTAAAATCCATTTCTCTGATGATCATTGACCGACACAGTGCCCTCTGTGGAGTTGTAATTCTTCTGACACTGCTTGTAACTAAACTGAGTGCCTATAGCAGAAAAAGGAAGAATACCCCCCCGGGACTGCCCATGGGCGTAGCCAGACTTTCTTTCCTGCCTAGTGTCCTACTCCTGTAGGGGGCAGTATAACCCAATGGTTATGAAGATCTGAAGATGTGTTCATCAATGAACATCAGAGAAATGGATTTCACGGTAAGTCAAAAATCTGTTTTTTCTGGAATGCACCATGGACATGATAGTCTCAAACCGAGCCACTACCGTTGCCCCTCCTAGGGGTGTATGCTTTTTCCACAACCCCCCCCCCCCTTTTTTTTTGTGTGTGTGTGCCCAGACTTTCTTTTTTTTTGTGTGTACGCCCAGACTTTCTTATGTACCTGATGCCGCTAAGGGCTAGAACAGCCATGTGTCAGGTGGCAGAGCTACACTGCCTTGCACATCATAAATTAAGATGTGACCCACCTTTTAGAGAGGCTTACTCTGTATGATTCTTCCTTTTTTTTATGTTGCTATCTTCTGTCCCCCCCGTACTGGCCCTCCCTTCTCTCCTCTTCTCTCTCTCCTTTTTCTTGTTTCCTTTTGTTCCCCAGGCTGGAACACCTGAATAAATGGAAACTCAAGACCCTGGTCACGCTGGCCTCTGCTGCTGGATCCCAATAGTTCAGCTTAATTTCATCTCCTCGCCATGGCTCAGATTCCACTTAAGATCTACTCACACAATATTTATGGGTTTAACTCCCCAGTGAGGCAGTCAAAGGTAAGTCATGTTGACGTAGTATGCCTAGAAGAGACCAGGATTTTTTCCTTTTTTGCCCCGACATATCTTTCCCTTCATTTTCCTACCTTTCACTTAGCCTCCGCTCCTGAAAAACATAGAGGGGTACTGATCGCCTTTTGGCGCAATCTCTTATTTTCATGCAACAAAGAAATCGCAGACCCAACTGACCGGTATCTACTGCTCCAAGGGCCCCAAATAGCCATGATGTAACCTTAGTTGCCTACTATGCCTCCAACCGATTTCAACACAAATTTCTCTGTCGCTCATTGACAGACGCAGACTTCTTGATTAATATCAGTAGGGTTATACTGCCCCCTACAGGAGTAGGACACTAGACAGAAAAAAAGTTCTGGCTACGCCTATGAGCAGTCTCAGGGGGTATACCCTTTCACTTCCTGCTATAGGATGCCAGTTTTTTTCTGCCTAGTCAGGAGTTAGGACCTAAGTTCCTTGCTGGGATCTCTGGTCCTGGCAAGCCTTTTTTTAGATAATTTTTTTAGCTAGTTTTTTTCTCCGGATTGATCCTGTGAGATCTACAAGCAATTATGCCGGATCTGGGTGACAGGCTGGATGTTGAGATTCAGTGGTCACCCCAGCCGGCCTACAAGCGTGCGCAGGCCCTAGCTCAGCGCTGGGTCGGCCGCGACATAGTCCCACTGGACGGGGACTGGCCCCGCGAGTTAAACGTCTTGCCAAGTCGCCCACGGCCAGTCTGAGCCTGAGTCACAGCGTCCTTTTTGGCCGACAGCCCCCCCACCTCGGTGGAGAGGGGTTCTGTCAGGAGTTGGCGCACGCCTGTTCTGGTATGGTGAGTAAAATGTTCCCCCTCTCCCCCTGACGGGTTTTGGGGTGGACTCGGGCCCCTCCTTGGGATGGTCGGACCCCCACAATCCCGGGATCCCCTCTGTCCTGTTACGCACCCCCACCTATCTGCCCCTCCCCCCCTCCCCCCCTCACTAGTGTGGTTGTTGGGAGGTGAATCCAGGGGGCTGAATCTGGGTTACAGGCTGCAGATGGGGGCGGGGGGTGCACCGCCGGTGACGCCCAAACGATCGTGCGGGAGGGGGTTGCTACCTGTGTTTTTCAGGCCCATCTGCCGATCGATTCGTGGGTAGGCACGAGGGGGGGCCCCCGGGGGTCCCCTTTGGTGCTGCGGACCGCACGGGGCCGCCATTTTCTTGTAGCCTACATGTGCTCTGTATGGCGGTGGCCATCTTGGTACACCCGGCTCATATTTCAGTGCATGGGTTCACTGTATGGGAGTTCCTGGAGGCGTGCATGTGGGTGGAGCCCCTCCCCAGACCCGGGCGCTATACTCTGCAGAAGGATTGCTGCTGACCTCCCCAGACCCGGGCGCAATACTTTGCAGAAGGATCGCTGCTGACACGTTGCTGCTGCGACACTCTGGGCCTTCTGGTGCATCTGGCTGTGGGTTGGTGAGCCTTGGGGGTCTCTCTCCCTCTCTCTCTCTTTGCTGGGGGTCTCTAGTGCGTGCTGTCTGGCCACTTGGGGGCGCTATAGAGCGGCGGGACGTTTTAAAAAAAAAAAAAAACGTTTTTCTCAAAATTTGCTAACGGGTCCCCCTAGTGTAAAATGGACCCTGCTGAACATGAGTCCCTACCTGACCCCCTCGAGGTGGCCGCAGGGCCGCCGGGCACCCGGCTGGCTATAGATGCACTTCGGTGGTCCTGGAATCTTTTGGGTCCCGGCTGGAGGTGGCCTTTAAAGGACAAGGTGCTAATAAACACCCTCCGCCTACCCCTTCCTTATCTGATGCCTCAGACTCTGGGTCTGCATCAGTCGCTGCTGACACGGGTCTCCCTGTTGGGTCTTCTATCCGTTTTTTGCCTTCGCTGCATCGCAAGCCTAGGCGCTGGTGGACGCACTGTTAGTGTCTGTGCATGAATACTGATTGGAGGACGCGGCTGCGACTGAGGCGCAGGCTACATTGTCGCTCACAAGCCTTCCAGAGCAGCAAAGGTTTTTCCTATGCTCAAACAAGAGTGGGTCCATCCAAAACATTCCTCTGGGGTTTGGACACTGCTCCCAGCCTGAGGGGAAGCTAGACGCTATAATTTTGCAGGGTCCCTCATTAAATAGTGGACTGTGTCACCTACGGTGGATGCGCCGGTATGCAGACTGTATGGAGCTACTGTGATCCCGGTGGAGGTTCCCCCATCCTGTGAGGATCCGGTGGATCGGAGGGCGGAATCTGTGTCCCGCACTATGTTCTCTCTGGCGGGGCCTACTTTAAGACTGGTGTTGCTGGGTGCCCTGGTGTCACACACATTGACTGAATGGGCTACGCTACTACGCCGTGACCTGGAGGGGAGGCTACTCCCCCCTGCTGTTTCAGAGCTGCTGGACCAACTGATGCAAGGGCTGCAGTTGTTTGTGCTCCTGCATTGGTCACTGCTTTCATGCTGGGCCGTTTGTCCTTTTGGGCAGTGGCCCTCTGGCGCATGTTGTGGCAAGTGTTGGTCTGCAGATCAGCCTTGGATGATTGCTTCACTGATCTTTCCCTCTGGGGATCATCTGTTTTGGACTTCCTTGGCTGACTTTTTCCAAGTCTCACTGGGGGTTAAAGTACCTTTCTCCCGTAGGCTACAAAGGGTGTGGACCCCCGTTGCTGATGAGGACCCTCCCTTTCAGCACACAGGGAGTTCTCTCGTCCCTCAGGGTCAGCCGATGGGGCAAAGTCCTTCAAAGCTCCCTCGGGAGGTTCCAAGCGACCCTGGTCTGGAAAACGAGAATCAATTCTCTTCAGACCTGCGGACATGGCCGCTTTGGCCTGAAGGATACCCCCACCCATATCTGGGGTGGGGGAACGTCTTTGCCGGTTCCCAGACCCGTGGCTCTCCTTGATTCAAAACAGCGTCCAATACTGGACTTAAGGAGATGAATTGTTTCGTGCTGGTTCAAAGTTTCAAGATGGAATCCATCACATGGTGGTGGCCTCCCTGCATTGGACTTTCTGGCCTCCATGGCTGTCAATGATGCCTGCCTTCATATCCCCTATACGTAGGACGCCGTTTTCTGCGCTTTGCAGTGGGAGTGGCCCATTATCTATTTGTGGCGAGTTACCCTTTGGTCTCGCTTCTGCTCCTCAGGTCTTCACAAAGGTGGTTGGCTCTAGTTCTGGCGCTGTTGTGACAGCGGGGACTGTCGGTCTGGGAGACTGGCTTTTCTGGGCCTGACTTGGCCTCACCCTTAGCCAGGGTGTTTCTTCCTTCGGACACACTGTTGCTGTCCAGCAAATGGTCGTCCCTTCAGGCCTGTATTTGTGTTCTGGGACTGATGGTGTCGTCCTTCGAGGCGGTCCCTTTCGCTCATTCCACATGAGAATCCTCCAGCAGGACATCCTTCTCAAATGGAACAATAATCACATTTCCCTGGACAAATCCGATTCAGCTGAGCCTGGTGCCTAGTGAGTCACTGATATGGTGGCTTCAGTCCCTGATGCTATCTCCAGGGAAGTCTCTCCTTTTCGATTTATTGGTCTATGTTACCACGGATGTCAGTCTATCCGGGTGGGGAGGGGTTCTTGTGGATTTTCTGTTCAGGGAGTCTGGTCCCTGGAAGTATCCAGGTTGGCTTCTTACTGTGCTGGCACTGGGAGCGATCCGGCCTGCCTGTTTCGCTGGACCGAACGTCTTTGGGATTGTCCAGTGCGCTTTCAATCGGACTATGCCATGGCCGTGGCTTGTGTCCATTGCTGAGGGGATACCTTAATTGCCCCTGCGGCCTTGGAAGTGGCCGACATCCTCCAATGGGCGGAACGCTTGTTCCAGCTTTCTCCGCTGTTCCCTTTTCAGGAGTGGGAAATGGGCTGGTGGATTTCCTCGGTCGACGGGCCTTGGATCTAGAAGAATGGTCTCTCCATCCGGAGGTGTTCCACAAGTTGTGCCCAAGTTGGGGCACTCCAGATAGGGATCTGTTGGCGTCCCGGATCAACAGTGATGTACAGCGGGTTGTGGCCCGCACCCGGGATTCTCAGGTAGACGCCGCTGATGCGCTGGTGGTCCCATTGGGGTCTGTATGAGCTGCTGTATGCCTTTACTCCTCTCAGGTTACTACTGTGACTGCTTTGCTGGATAGAGGTGGACGGGATTCCGATCATTCTTGTGGTTCCAGACTGGTCTCGTTGGGCTTGGTACGCCGACCTGGTTGGGCTGGTCGCGGACGCTCCCTGGGGAATTCCTCTCAGGGAGGACCTACTGTCAGGGACCAATCTTACATCCTGTTTTATGGTCGCTGGCTTTGATTGATTGGCTGTTTATAGCCGGGTGCTGAAGAAAAGGGGATTGTCTACTTCAGTCATCCCTACTCTGCTCACACTAAGGAAAGCGACTTCTAGAACGATGGATCATCGTACGTGGAAGTCATATATTGCGTAGTGTGCGTCTGTTGGGGTTCCCCCAAGCTCTTGTTCCGTGGCTCGATTGTTTGACTTTTTTCCACGGGGAGTTTCTCAAAGGTTGGCCTTGCGTATATTGAGGGTCATGTCTCGGCCTTGGCAATATTATTCCTAAGGCTATTGGCCACTTTTTTCCCTGGTGCATACTTCATCCAGGTGGTGCGACACCTGCTATCTCCGGTGCAACCTCCGTTACCACCTTGGGACCTTACTTGGTGCTGTCGGTTCTTCAGAACCCTCCCTTTGCAAATTTTCAGGGGATTCCCCTGCTCACTTTGTCCCTGAAGGTGGTTTTTTTCTTTGTGGCTATTACTGCTGCGCACAGGGTGTCGGTACTGGCGGCGTTGTCCTGTCGTTCTTCCTATCTGATGGTGCATTGGGATACAGGATACTTCGTCCGGAACCGTCCTTCCTTTCCGAAGGTGGTTTCCGTTTTTTTCCTTTGCATGAAGTCATCTTGTTTGCCTCCTTGTGTCCTCAGCCTACACATCCAAAGACTTGCATGCATGCTCGGGTTGTGGTTCGGGCATTTTGGGTGTACCTAGCAACTATTGACTTTTTTCGCAAGTCAGATTCCTTTTTTGTTTTCACGGATGGCCCTGGGAAAGGGTTGCCTGCGTCTGCTGCTACTGTTTCCAGATGGGTCAGGCAGACGGTGGTACAGGATGGTTCAATAAGGGTCAGGTCCTCCTTTCCCTGTGAAGGCGCTTTCTGCTCGGGCGCTTAGTTCTTTCTGGGGTTTTTCGCCGTCCGGCTTCTGTGCTTCAGGTTGGCGAGGCGGCTACCTGGTCGTCTGGGCCCACCTTTCCAAAGTTTTATAAAGTTGATGTGCTATCGTTGGACAACCTGCGATACATGCTAGTGTTGGGGATTTGGGGACTTGTTTCCCACATGGTTGGTGGCCCGTTACTCATTTTTCTGCCACCCTTCGCTACGATTGTTGTCTTTCACCCTCATTTCCCATTGTCAGGGAACTAGCCGGAGAATAATTGCTCATAGACCTGGCACATTAGCCAATTCTCAACATGGCCGCGCCAGCATGATTACGCACACAAGTATTGCAAACGCACGTTCGCTAGGGCAAAGACTTGTGCATGCTAGCGCACAAAGTGGACGTCCAATCCCAGCACCCTCTGGCCTTTAAAAGGATATCTGTGGCACATGAATATTGCTGACTGGTCTTCAGCTTCCTGTTTCCTGCTTCCTGTTCCTGTGTTTGCTGCTGCTTCTGATCACCTGTTGTCAACCCGGCTTGCTCTTGGATTCCTCTTGTCTCGCTCCCAGCTCTGACCTCGGATTGTTCATGGATCTTCTCTTGTCATCTGCCCTGTGTATGACCCCAGCTTGCCTAACCACGACTCTGCTATCTGATCTGCTGACCACTGGCTTACTGACCTCTACTTCTGTCCCTGACTAAGCCTTCGGCTGTGCCTTGTCTGCTGTGATCCGCCTTGGTGCTCACCTGCTGTACCCAGCCTGCAGTACCTGCCTCCTGTACTTACCTGTTGATCCTGCTAGCTGCACTTTCCATTACAAACAACTTCCAGCCGTGTGCAGTCTGCAACATCCTCAGCACTCCTGGGTCCTAGTGCTCATCTCCTCTGGTGTTCACCTGCAGAGAGATCTCCCTACCACCAACCCTCATCTGGGGCACAGATGGCAATCCCTGCTACTTTGGGCTTCGTGCTTCCTGTTACCACCTTCAGGGATACCAAGCACGAAGCCGCAAGGAGAGCCCTCTCAGCATTTCAGCTTCAGGACCAGGTACGTGACACACATTTTCAGAGAAACGAGACCCGGATGCCCTTAAAATTCTGGCAATTTCTCCTAGAGCTGATCCAAACTGTCACGGGCCCTACTTCTCCCCCCTTCTTTTCCTCTTTCCTGCACCCCCAGTACTTTGCCATCTTCCCCAGCATGGGATTCTTCCCTCCCCCCTGGCTGCTCACTCCATTGCCTGCCCCCCCACTTTGCTCTTCTTCTCCCCTCCCCGGCCAGGTGCCAGAAAATCTGGTTAATGCTCCCTAGGAACAAAGAACACACTCCTTGTGTGGGCTTGAGTAGAGGAGGGTGGGGCTGGTTGCCGAGGCAACCTGACGCCAGGGTGGGAGTTGCCTGGCCACCTGCTGGAGCGCAGCTCCTAAGATATATAGCAGAGTGAGAGTCCCTCCTGTGTTTTCTTCTCTGCTGTTGGTCAGACTGTGTGTTCCTGGGCTGCGGCCAGAGAACATAGACTCTTCTATTGGTTTTACCTTGTACCTGCCTCCAACCCTGCGTGTGGATTAACCCTGTACCTGCCTGCTGGTGAGTGGATTAACCCTGGGCCTACCAGAACTTTGCCTGGACTTTGTCACCTCATTGTTTGCCGGACCTGTGTGTGGCCCAATCCCTCACTGGCCAGGACTTTGCCATTCTATCGGGAGCCCCCTGTTATGGACTACCCCTGTTATCTGGAACTCTGTCCTACCCACGTTGGGCCTGACCCTGGGCACCTTTGTTTATGCCCCTTACTTTGTGAGCCTACCCGCTACCATTCAATAAAAGGCTTTGTTGGCACTCCTGCTCTCCATGTGCGTTCTGTCCCACCTACACTTCTGTTACACTAACAACAACAGAATTCCATACGTGGGCGAAAACTATAAAGGTTTGCAGACCATGCCCTCCTGACCCTTACCAACTCGATTGTCTCCCTGCCCAACCTGCAGACTCTTTTGACATGCTTTGCCTCCATTTTCAGGGCTCCAAATTAACCCACACACAAGGACTGCCTTGGACATCACCCTTCCAGATTCCCTGGCCTCGGACCTTCAGTTAATCTTTCCATATCACTGGACGAGCTCTCTGGACTACATGTGGAATGAGAAATGGGGACTTTTAAGGTGCCAAACAAAGATAATCTACTACATCATATTTTTAAAATGAATAACAAATTTTAATGAATGCATTCTAATGACATTCTAGTCTTAAAAATAAAAATATTTTTTCAGAGTCAAAATCTTATGTGTTCAAGTATACTGTACAGCGATCGTTGCTCAACCTGTTTCGCCAGGAAATTACTTCTTAAGGAGACTTTTCTAGTTTACTGTACAAGTTGTTCACTGTAGACAAAAAGCGTATATTTAAAACAGTACTTGATGGGGCCAGCATGCCCTGATAGTCATAGTTCATACATAAACAAATTATATTATCTCAAAATTACAATGAATTGTCTGAAAAACTGCTTTTACCCTGTAGCCAAGGCCAGGTAAGTGTGCATCTGCAAAAGAGCTTGAGCGTCACCACCAAAAGGATATCAGTGTATCATAGGAGGACCATATTGCCAACATGACAATTGAAGCAGGGCAAAAGAGATCTTAAATCCTCCTATTCAGGACTTTCAAATAAAGGCACAAATTATTCAAAAATTACCTGTCCCATCAGAATATGGGGGCCAAAGACAAAATTATGTTTTGCTGAGGTTCATACAACCCAATTATAGATGAATTATATGATCCACCAGAGGGAGCCAGTCCAACCTTATAGACCAGAGATGGTGAACCTTGGCACCCCAGATGTTTTGGAACTACATTTCCCATGATTTTCATGCAGTTTAGTTGAGCATCATGGAAAATACAGTTCCAAAATATCTGGGTTGCAAAGGTTCACCATCACTGTTATAAACATTACAGATCTTTCATTCAAGCAAAGTATCTGGCCAAGAGCTGAAAATGGAAAAGGGAAACAGATTTTCTTTAGTTCTCTTTCTTCATTAGTCAAATGGGTTAGGCTGTGCTTCCTAGGAGTAGGACACTAGGCGAAAAAGGGTTAACAAAGTTAACAGAACTTTAACTACGCTCATGGGGCAGTCCCATGGGGGTACACCCACTTAGTGCTTTAGAATTCAGTTTTTTTCTGCCTAGTCAGGAGTAAGGACCTAGCTCCCTGCTGGGATCTCTCTGTCCTGGCATTTTTTTCTCATTTTGAAACACAAATGTTTTCTTTTGTTATTTTCCTAGTTTATTTGTTCCTGTGAGAACTAAAATCAACTGTTGGACTGGGCGACGCACTGGATATTCTAGATCCTGACGGTCACCCCAGTCTGGCTCAGCTCCGCGCTAGCTCGGCCACGACATGATCCCACTGGAGGGATTGGCTTGCGAGTGGGATACACTGCACGGACACACACGACCTGGCCATGGCCGGAGTCGCAGCGTTCCTCGGGCCCACAGCACCCAATCTAAAAAAAAGAGGAGAGGAAGGAAGAAGTTGTATAGATGGCTCAAACATGGGTATGTTGTGTATAAAATTGAAAACTTTATTGAGGCAAAAAGAACAATTTAAACATGACCTACAACAAAAAAAACCCCCAACAAATAAAATAGTCATGATGCACAAAGACATTGAGGTAAAACCGTATGAAGAAAAAAGGAGTCCTGACTCTTCAAAGAACACTGAAAAACCAACACTGAGGCTCCACCCACCACCCCACCAGACACATCAACAAAAATTAGCTGAAAAACTGCCACTGTATCTGTAACAGGAACAGATGGAGTAGAACTTCTGAGGGACTCCTGGTGGATAGGATCACCGTTTTCGGGATGAATGTCTCTAGTGGCAAAATGAAGAAGTCAAGTGAAGACGGACTGGGGCATATGAAGCCAGGGTGAAGATACTCCTAGAGCTGATAATACTTTACCTGTGAACAAAAAATGCGGATAAACGCTCTACTACTGCTCACTCTAGCATATGGGCATTAGATTCCATATTGGGGCTCCTCGATGTACAATCCTGTGGAAGCAATTTAAGCAGAAGCACAGCCAAAGCACAGCAATATTTTCATAGGTCCAGCAAAGCAGAGAAACAGCATATGTTAGGCAGCAGCAAGAAAGCAGTATAGCTAGCACATATAAGTCTGCTTCAATCCAAGTGCGGATGGAACGCCCAACCACTGCTCACTTTGGTATATGGACATTAAATTCCGTATTAGGGCTCCTCAACATACAGTCCTGTGGAAGCAATTAAAGCAAAAGCACAGCCAGAGGGCAGCAGAATATTAATAGGTCCAGAAAAGCAGGGAAACTGCATTTGTTAGGCAACAACAGAAGAGCAGTATAGCTAGCACATAGATAAGCCTGCTTCAAATCAGGTCACTGTTCGTTCAGTACATCCTAGGTCTGGACATCACCTCTAGCAGTTAGTGTACTTCAGAGTCCAGGGAAGATGGTCGATATTATTATTCAAACAATTGATCATGAACTGCTAGAGAATTCAGGTGCCAGGACATAAGGTAAATATGACAAACAGCTGGAAGCAATGCAGTATGTATTGCTGTAAGAGGCAGAGGTTTTGCAAGCACAGGGAGTGGCTGTTGGCATTAAAGTGCTTGACAGTCAGTTTTCCACATACCGGGAATTTGTAAGTGGTCCGTGGTCATCCACAGGTGATCCGATGTCAGTCTGCAGGAGGTAGAGGAAAGCCGAAGTGTCCGCCAGAGAGGTAGGAGCTTGCCGCAGTCACCGGGAGGTTGGCGACAAAATGAGCGGTGTCTGCTGGAGTAGTCCACGGTTGCAGTGTAAAGGTCCGGGTGGTGGGGGGAGCCTGTGGTGTAACGGCGTATGATGTTGACGCGTTTCGCGTGACGCAGCACGCTTCTTCAGGACGTAGTGTGCGTCAGACACGTCATTCCTTAAATACCGGAAGCACCTAGGCCAATTGGTCAACGGCCTTAAGGCTACCCTTCCGACGTGTTACTGAAAGAAGAGGGACCCCTGGTGGACATAGGAAGACTCAACATAGAAATAAAGAATATTCACAACAAGAAAATAAATACACACACAGCATCAAAGTAATATTTCAAAATACAACAGGTACACTTGCAACGGGAAAGATATGCATTGTCACCAATCAGTAGGCAAAACTAGGGTGAAAATAATAACACTATAGGACCTTTTAGCAAGTAAGGAACAAATGTGTAAAAAAGCAATTAATTATTCCATAATTAAGAGCGGAAGGATGACCTGGGATGTGACATTTATAGACAGTATATAGTCTACACGACACACACTGTGCATATAGACTAAATAGACGTCAGGGGCGAGGGAAGAGGTGACGGATTAAAGGGTTCAAAGATGAGGAGGTGACCTGCATGGAGTGAATCTCGCTGAGTCTCTCCAATGGTATGGTGAGTAACTTCCTCTCTCCCTCGGGAAGTTAGGGGTTAGTGCAGGTCCTCCTGGGGTTGGTGGTCTTGGTGATGCGCTGCCCTCCCCTCCCCTATTTTTTCCTATCCTCACAGGGGGTCTTCCCATATCCCCCCCTCGCATCTTTCCCCATCTGCCCCCAGGGGGCGTCCAGGGGTGTTTTCTGTGGATGGGGTGCAGTGCAGTGGGTGGTTAACGGCTAGTCGACATGGATCTGTGGGGCCAGGAGTGCTGTGATGTACTGGGGGTCCCGAGCGGGCTCCCAGAGGGGTTGAGCGGTGCACTTCTCGGGCCCGCAGGCTCCGCCATTACTTAACATGTGCGGCCGCTCTGGGGGCCATTTTCCGAGGGACCGGCGGTGGCCTTGGCTACTGCGCATGCGCGGCGGCCATTTTCTCATAGTCGCATTGTGTAATAGGCAGCGGGCAGCCTCTGGTGGCAGCACGGATGTTCCTCACTCAGAGTGTGCTGCAAAAGATTGGCGCCTCTTCTCCTCACTCCTTCTGCTGCAGGGAAGCGGGTGGTGGTGAGTCCTAGGCCGGTATCTTCCTACCTGGTCGGACTGTTTGCAGTTTTCTGGGACCTGTAGTCCCACAGACATCAGCGTTGCTGGGTTTTATTATTTACAGCTCTGTTGAAACTTTTACTGTGTTCCCATTGCGGCACCAGGGTGTGATGGAGTCGGCTGAACATGTCTCACCCCCAGACCAACTCTCAGAGGGGGGATCCTCGGGGTCCCACTCTGCTATGGCGGCCATGACCGCGGTCCTACAATCTTTAGTATCAAAAGTGGACATGGTTTTACAAAAGAGACCTGCCAAAAGTGCCCGCTATCCTCTCCTGTTTTCATCTGCCTCCTCAGAATCTGAGGCTGATATGGCCGCCGCGAACGTAAGTCACCCCATGGGGTCTGCGTCCACGCACATTGAGTGCTCTGATATTGGCGATGATTCCTCTTCCTCCACCTCGGTGCAGGAAAAAGGGCCTGTAGAGGCACTGATTGTGTCAGAGCGGTAAACTTTAAAAATGGAAAAATTATATGGATAGCTGCTAAATACTCACAGATAATGACCGCATCCCTGAGCTCTAGATTCTGTAATTAAATCCCCTAATATGGGATTTTTTTAGGGCAACAAGTAATACCAAAATAGTTAAAAATATACAAATTTTAATTCACATATATACAAAATGACAATACATTCCATAGTATCCATAAAATGGCAAAACAAGGCATGGCAGTTGACAAATATGTTGTTGTGTGAGCAAAACCTCACAGCAAGTGTAGTAACAGAGCTGTGAGCTCTCAGGTAAACTGTAAAACCAGTAATGGGGACCCACAGTACAATGGTTCAATAAAGAACATATCCTGACACAATCATTTGTCAAATAAAGTATGGTTGTAAAAATGTAACCTCAAATCAACTGTGATGACAGGAAAGTATACCAAACAGTGGTGACAGAGATATGAATCCGACGCGTTTCGAAAGATCATGTGTTTAAACTTTAAAAATGGAAGACGCAGTGGATGCTGTGTCGGCCACGCCGGTGCAGTTTGGCACCTGCAGGCTATCTAGAGTGACTAAAGTGTTTCCTTTCCCTGCCTATTTCGACGAGATTGTCGCTAGTCAGTGGGGCTCCCCGAAACGCATTATAGAGGGAGGGACGAAGGGTGTAGAATTAGGAGAGTCAGAATTGGACAGAGAAGTGCTAGACATACTAGAGGAGTTATGGCTGGAGGGGGGTACATCATTGTAATCTCCAATCCATATTACAATGACATAACACATAGTCACTTTAGGCCAAAGTCAAGCTTCTATCCACATCATGTTAAGAATGAATACATCAAGACATTCTACTCCATGGTCTATGCGGATTTCAAAAAAATCTGTGCCCGTCCCAAGGGGAAGTTAAGTATTAATAATCTATCCTCAGAGGAAAAAGTGGCACTCAATTGCCTGAAAAAGAACAATAACATAATTATAAGGTAGCAGACAAAGAAGAAGGAATAGTAGTCCAAATAAGGATGATTATATCAAGGAAGCGGTAAGGCTACTCTCTGACCGCAACACCTATGAGGTCTTAAGCTGTGACCCCTTACCCGAATATAAGATAGAACTACAGGAGCTGATCAATAGGGCCTTTAATAGTAAAGTTATCAACAAGTCTGAAAAACTGTTTTTCCTAAATAATTATTTCAAAACCCCGTACTTTTATCACACTCCTAAGATACACAAAAACCCGGTATGCCCTCCAGGCAGACCGATTGTGGCGGCCATGGAGAGCATTACTTGCAGGCTCTCCCAATATGTGGACCTTTATCTGCAACCGATAGTTACATCACTCCCGGCTTACATTAGGGACTTAACACAGGTACTTGAGATACTGCAGAAATATAGGTGGGAACCGAATTACCTGTGGTTGTCCCTGGATGTGAGCTCCCTGTATACTTCTATACCCCATGAGGGTGGATTGAAGGCAAAAGAGCATTTTTTTTGTCGGGAGCAGAGTACCTACATCCAGACCAGTCGGAATTCATCAGCGCATGCACCCAGTTTGCGTTGGAAAGGAATTATTTTGAGTTCCAGGGAACACACTATAGGCAAATCTCAGGCACAGCGATGGGTGCACATTTTGCACCATGCTATGCAAACCTATTTATGGGTTTTTGGGGAAAAGTTCATATTTGGACCCAGAACCCGTTTGCACAGCATTTGGTGTATTACGGGCGCTACATCGATGATGTACTAATCATCTGGGATGGTACAGTTGATAGGGTGGCGGAATTTGTGGATTACTGCAATGCAAATCCGTACGGCATCAGATTTACGCACGTAGTAGATGCTAAGTCCCTTGTATTCCTAGACTTAGAATTAGCCTGGAACCAAGAAGGGGCCATTATTTCCAAAACACATTTTAAGGAAACAGCAGGAAACTCGTATCTACACTGGAAGAGCTGTCATTTGCCTAAATGGAAAGAAAACATACCTTTTAGTCAATTTTTTAGGCTGCGCAGAAATTGCACAGATACTAGGCAATATTTGTTGCAAGCTGAAATTTAGGAGAAAAAATTTGTAGAGAAAGGGTATGCCTTGCAACACATACATAAAGCCAGGGACCACTATATAGAAGGTTGTAAGAGTATGGAAACTGTGGGAAATGAAGCCCTCCGGGAAGTTATGTTCATCACCAAATATAATGACCAACATTGGGCCATTAAGAGAACACTGCAGAAATACTGGCCTATTCTAAAGCAGGATGCAGCTCTGAGTAGAGTGCTACCCACAAAACCAAAAGTGGTGTTTAGGCGGGCCAATAACGTTAAGAGTCTGGTAGCTCAGAGTAAAGTTAAAAACAAAAAACGCATAGATAGAGTATCGAATATCCCTATCCTCTTTAACATGGTAGGCTCCTATAGGTGCAAACAGAGCAGATGTAAGGCCTGTACGTTCATGCAGCATGGTAAAAGTAGCTTCACATCCGCAGCAGGACGCTCCTATAACATAAAACAATTTATTAGCTGTGGTACACAATTTGTAGTTTACGGCCTAAGGTGCCCATGTGGTCTTCTCTATGTCGGCAGGACAGTTAGAGCCATGCGCACCAGATTTGGTGAACACCGCCGGTTTATTGAGCAGAAAAAAGACAAGCACAGTGTGCCAAGACATTTCTGCAAAGCACATGGCGGGAGCACCGCAGGCCTAGAACTATTCGGGATTGAAGCCATACCTATGACTCACCCAGAAGGTGAAAGGTTCTCGATTTTATGTGGACAAGAAACATTTTGGATCTTCTCGCTTGGGTCCATGTCGCCGGGAGGACTCAACAAGGAACTAGAAGTTAATACGATCATCTGACTGAAGCTTATATACATATACTAGTACACGTACGTGTATGTATGGGTGTGTGTGTGAGAGTATATGTATGTGCACATGTCCACAGCAGTCATGCATATGGTGCACGCTCATAGAGTTATTGTGTGTGTGTGCGCGTATATGTACACCTACACATGCCCATATAATATCACTAGAGCGTAGGTGTACAACCAATATAATGCTCACTGCATATGGAAGGTGGTGAGTGAAGCCTAGCATAATGTAGATCTAGGTATTGTATTGGCGTAACCTTCACTGTAATAGTCTATATAGAATGACTGCTATATGGATTGCTCCATATCCAATATGTTATATATCATAGGAGAAAGATTTTGATTTTTAAAGTGATTTTAAAGTGATTTTAATTAATCTTTTAATAGTTCATTGGCTATTTAATCTATGGTTTGTCCATTGGTGTTTGTAATGATGTCCAAAAAGATTAAGATGTAGTGTCTTATTAGAGTTTATAAGTTTAGAGTCCTATACTTTTGATGTTTTATAAGCATATGATGCTGAATGTAATATAAGGAATATGATTTATTATATGCATGTTTGCACTGTAAGTGGATAGCCCCTTGCTCCTCCTCTCCAGCCAAGGCAGGTAATAATTGGAAACTGGCCCTTTAAGAGAATGAGCGAATAAATTAGGGCTGGGATTCTTTAGGTATAAAGGGAGGAGGTGTTCGTAGGAAGCAAGGTGGGACCTGAAGAAGGAGGCTCCGCCTCCGAAACGCGTTGTCCGTGGCAACCAGCAGAAGCTGTATACCCGTGTGGATCCCTCCACTCCATAGCCCCATACTGCTTGCAGCTCGGTTAAGGCTGAGGCTCGCTGGTGTAGCGGTGTATGACGGGGGACTGGTGCGCAGGCGCACTAGTACCGACACGTAGTGACCCGACAGTGGAGCCGTAAGCAGGAAGTAAGGGAGAGCGGGGTCATAGCGGCGGCAGCTGTGACAGAAGAGCCCGGAGTGAAATTACTTGGAGGGACGGGAGGAGCGAGGAGCTGCTGTTATAATGCCGATATGCTTTTGCAACAAGGATGAAAATGTGAGTGCATTTTAACTGTACTGTTTATTTGTCCCATAATAAAGCGATATTGCCCGAGGTCTGCGTGCGCTTCCCTCTATTACAGATTGGAATCTACTTTTTATCCGCCCCCCAGTGGAGTGTGAGAGGAGCTGCAGTGACCAGGACATACCAGCCTAAAAGCATACAGCAAGAAGGAAGTGGACACATGATCAGCGCCATAGGCTGGTGAAGTATATCCCCACGTATATGTTGTAATTCAGCATGTGCTGGGGTTGTTCTTATTGATTACTCCCCGAAACGCATGGCTGGGATACCGAAGCGTTTCGCTAGGAGATATCCTTTTGAAGATTCCCTGGGAAAGAAACTGATGGTACCACCGGTGCTGGACTCCCAGGTTTCTAGATTGAATACAGCCACATTACTGCATGTGGAGGACGCTCCGTCCTTTAAGGACCCTGCAGATAGGAAGGCTGAAGCATTGGTGCATCATCTTTTTACCGTGGGCTGCTCAATTCTGAGACCAGTGTTCGCCATTACCTTGGTCTCCTAGAACTTGACGGAGTGGGCAAAGCTGTAACGCCAAGATTTGAAGGGGGGTCAGCACCCTAAGGAAATGTCAGAGCTGGCGGAGCAAATAATTTAGGGATTGCAATATATTTGCAATGCCTCCTTGGATGCAGCCCCGTTAGCCTGCAGGGCACTAGTGACGGCGGTGACTTTGCGCTGCATGATCTGGCTGAAATGCTGGTTTGCGGACCAGGCTTCCAAAAAGGTTCTGACAGATCTTCCCTTTGTGGGCGACCATCTGTTTGGAGCCTCCATGGAGGAGATCATTAAGGGTCTCATGGGGGGCAAGAGTACGTTGCTCCTAAGAATAGAGAGTTTCACCGCAAATGTGGCCTGGTCTTTTCCGCTCACAAGCGTCCCTTTCGTCCCACAGGGTTGCAGTACAAAGGGTCCAAACCCTCTCGACCTTTCTCGGGGGGGTTCCAAGAGACCCTGGGATGGTAAGTCTAAGACGGGTCCCTCCGGTCTCATGGAGAAGCCCTCCTCCGCCTGAAGGGACACCCTCATCCGTTCTAGGGGTGGGGGGGCGTCTTTGTTTCTTCCCGGATCCATGGATCTCATTCATCCAAGACAAATCGGTTCTCGAGTTGTTTCGGTCTGGTTACAAGATAGAGCTTTGGTTCTTGTCCCCGCCAAGGTTCTTCCCCTCCCAATTTACGTCTGTCCACGGATCAGCTTCAAGGCCTTTTCGGAGCGGTTCGGGACTTGTTGTCACAAAGGTTGATAGTCCCTGTTACGGAGTTGGAACGCTTTCAGGGGTTTTAATCCAACCTCTTTACGGTTCCCAGGAAGGAAAGGAAGGTTCATTCTATCTTGGATCTCAAGGCCCTGAACCATTTTGTGAGGGTTCAAAAACTCAGAATGGAATCCATTCACTCAGTCGTGGCTTCTCTCCATCAGTGGGACTTTCTTGCTTTTATCGATATCAAGGATGCTTACCTTCATATTTTCCGATCTACATCAGACATCAATCGCTTTGCCATAGGCGAAGAGCACTATCAATTTGTGACGTTACCCTTTGGTCTCGCCTCCGCTCCTTGGGTTTTTTTTATGAAAGTGTTGGCCCCGATGTTACTCAGGCAACGGGGGATTTTGGTTCTGGGGTACCTGGACAATCTTCTTCTGAGGGTGAAATCGTCATCGGTCCTGAAGGAGGACCTGAACATCACAGTAAGAACTCTGCAGGAGTTCAGCAGCTGGATTCTGAGTTTTCAAAAGTCAGCCTTGACTCTGTCCAACAAGTTGGACTTTCTGGGGCTGACTCTGATTCAGCATCAGCCTGGGGGTTTCTTCCGGAACCAAAACTATTAAAATTGCAGCCTCCTGTTATCCAATCGTCGGTCGTCTCTGAGAACTTGCATACAGGTGCTGGGTCTGATGATTTCCACCTTCGAGGCCGTCCCCTTCGCTCAGTTCCGCACCAGACTTCTACAAAAGGAGATTCTAACCAAATGGGACAAGCACCCACAGTCTCTGGACAATTTTGATCCTGTTGAGTCAGGTGGCGAGAGGGTCTCTGCTTTGGTGGCTCTGCTCCCTGGCACTTCGTCAAGGAAAATCATTCCTTCCCCTGTTCTGGACAGTAGTGACTACAGACACCAGTCTGTCCGGATGGGAGGGGCGTCCTGGGCACGGATTCAGCCCAGGGTTTTGGTCCTCGGAGTCCAGTCTGCCGATCAAAATCCTGGAAATTCGAGCCATCAGAACTGTTTCGGTGGACGGATCGTCTGCAGGGGTGTCCGGTGAGGATTCAATCGGACAACGCCACGGCTGTGGCATATATCAATCACCAAGGGGGCACCAAAAGTGCCCTAGTGGCAAAATAAGTTGCTGGTATTCTTCAATGGGCGGTACGTCTTGTTCCTGCACTAACGGCAGTGCACATTACAGGGCTGGAAAATTGGCAGTCGGACTACCTCAGTCATCAGGCTCTGTGTCCGGGCGAATGGTCTCTTCACCAGGAAGTTTTCCATCAACTGTGTCTTCGGTGGGGGACACCAGATGTGGCCCTGTTGGCCTCTTGGCTCAACTGAAAGGTTCCGAGATTCGTTGCAAGGTCTCTAAATCCTCTGGCGGATGCTGCAGACACTCTGGTGGCCCCTTGGGGCTGGTATCATCTGATTTATGCATTTCCTCCAATACAACTTCTGCAGGGCTGGTAGCGTATGTTCCTTGGAAACTTCCTCTCAGGGAAGAAATTCTGTCCCAAGGAACAATCTTGCATCCTGCTTTACAGTTGCTGGCTTTAACAGCTTGGCTATTGAAAGCCAGGTGTTGAAGGACAGAGGGCGGTCGGAGGCAGTGATTCCTACGCTGTTGAAAGCTAGGAAATCTACTTCCAGGAAGGTTTATCATCGAGTTTGGAAGTCATACATTACTTGGTGTGAATTCCGAGGGGTTTCTCCCTGTTCCTTTTCTGTGTCTCGCCAGTTGGAGTTTCTACAACTAGGTGTAGATCAACGTTTGGCTCTGGGCACACCATCAAGGGCCAGATTTCCGCTTTGCCCATATTTTTCCAAAGGCCGTTGGCGGTGAAGTCCTTGGTTTACACTTTTGTGCAGGGAGTTCGCCATCTAGCTCCTCCGGTGCCATTCCCTGGTACCTCCATGGGATCTAAATTTGGTATGGTCGGTACTTCAAAAGCCTCCTTTTGAAAACATTTGTAAACTTCCGTTGCTCACTCTCTCTCGCAGAGAGTGGCCTTTTTGATTGCTATTACTTCCGCGCGTAGGGTGTCAGAGTTGGCTGCGTTGCCCTGTTGGTCACCTTACCTGGTGGTTAAAAGGGAAAAAGTTGTTAAAAGAAATAAGGGACCCTCATCCGTACACCCTAGGGTGATAGGATATTGGTACCTAAAGGTAAAATATTGGATATGTTGAGGAGGGTTCCTGATGGGTGAGCATGAGACCAAAAAATGATTCACATATTAGAACATACAATTCATTTATTAAACATCAATTCATAAAAACAGATAGACATATAAAAGAGAAAACATTTCTCGAAGTATATTTATCATACAACATATCCAGAAAATTTTCACATGAAACCAGGGACAGGTCTGACGCGTTTCGCCCTGAAAATGGGCTTTCTCAAAGACCATATGAAGTCTCAAGTGAACTATTACAGAAACAAGAAGACATTTCGTTAGTTTACAATAACAATTCCACAGGTTGATGACATTTTAGTACATAAACGGGTCAAAAACATTCAATTTATGCTCACCCCATGGAATCTTATACTGAGAATAGTTGCTGACAATTCAAAAGGCTCGGTCCACGGCCATACATACGGCTCTGCACCTGCGCTCTGAGGGTTCAAGCTAGGTACTCCCGGCCCCAGTAACAGGAGGGCCAAAGGATTATCCCACAAGGTGGAGCGTCGAGCCCGACCCCTTGATCAGAGGTGATCGTAAATAACGATAAAAATCAGGGAAGAGGACTGCCCAAAATGAGATCAGCCCACCAAACACCGGAATAAACTGCTCAGGCTCTGAAAAAATAAAATAAAACAAAAATGCATATAGTGGTGAGCCAATGATCCCAAAGGGGGGTGGCAATCAAGAAGACCCTCCACCCCCACCAAAAGAGAGGGAGGGGGGGGAAAGAAAGGAGCAAAAGTACCCAAAAAATCTTCTTTTATTTCTCCTTCTGAAATATAACGGACATAAATGTTTGCATGTTCAGTGGAGGTACGATCAGTAGATCCATCAATCATGATACCAATAAAAGCTGACTTTTTAATGTTTTCCAAAAGACTTTCTCTGATAGTTTTTGCAATGAAATGAATGAATTGTTTGCACTGCACATCATTTCCATACTTCTGCAGAACTGGCACATCAAGTTTAGCAGCTAACATTATTAAATCAGGAAAATCTCGAAATGGCTTCTCATTTTTAGCTACATAATAAGCGATATTAAACACGTGTGTCATGTGCTGAAACATTGCTGCGTCCATTCTTCTGACACATACAGCTAAAGGTCTCTCCTCAGGGTTGTCTTTAGCCTTTACTTTATCAACATTCTCCTTGTGCTTGTTACTTTTCTCGTGCCATACAAAGGTTTCCCTTTTAAATGGAGCCTTTATCCCGTCTTTCCATTTTGCATCAGAACTTTGGGGGAACCGACTGCAAACTTTACACGTAGCTGTATCTGTATCCTCTGAGAAAATAAGCCATGAAAATTGTTCCAGCCAATGAGTATTAAAAGGGCGTTTTCTAGACGTCTTGTCAGCATCACCATCATTTTTCCTCTTAGGTGTTAAGGCAGTTGAGTTGTGAGGCAAACTACAACTAGCAGCTGGATTTGCTCTTGATTCATTGTCTTTTTCTATAGGGTTTGATTGTGACTCCACTATAGTAGGTTGAGCTTTCGCTTTAATGAAAAAGTTTAATGTGCTCTGTTTCATGTTTCTTTACGTGCTTTCAAAAACTTGTAAAGGCTTTAAAAATGAAGAGAAAGGTCAGGTCAATTTGTTGAATAGGAAGGTGTCACATCTCTACAGAGAACAAGAATGGAGCAATACAGAATACTGCAGAATAGCATCAGCTATAGAGGACTGCAAATCCCAACAGTACATAATACAGCAGTGAAAAATATCATCAGCTATAGAGGCGTACAAATCCCAGTAACCGAAAAGAATATTGACTTACAGTGTGCAGTTCATCTGATTCACGTGCTCCCTTCCTCTCCTGGTGGTTGTAGTGGTGGTGCAACAATGTTCTTCTTACATCAGTGTCCTCTGTTCCCCCTGCATATCACATTGCCCACTTCAATACAGAGTGACCACAGTGTGCCCTCTTTCAATGCAGAGCGCCCACAGCGTGCCCCCTTTCATTGCAGAGCGATCACAGCATGTCCCCTTTCATTGCAGAGCGATCACAGCATGTCCCCTTTCATTGCAGAGCGATCACAGCGTGTCCCCTTTCATTGCAGAGCGATCACAGCGTGTCCCCTTTCATTGCAGAGCGATCACCGCGTACCCCCTTTCATTGCAGAGCGATCACAGCGTATCCCCTTTCATTGCAGAGCGATCACAGTGTGCCCCCTTACGTTGCAGAGCGCCCACAGCGTGCCCCCTTACATTGCAGAGCGATCACAGTGTGCCCCCTTACATTGTAGAGCGATCACAGTGTGCCCCCTTACATTGCAGAGCGATCACAGCGTGCCCCCTTACATTGCAGAGCGATCACAGCTTGCCCCCTTACATTGCAGAGCGATCACCGCGTGCCCCCTTACATTGCAGAGCGATCACAGCGTGCCCCCTTACATTGCAGAGCGATCACAGGGTGCCCCCTTACATTGCAGAGCGATCACAGGGTGCCCCCTTACATTGCAGAGCGATCACAGGGTGCCCCCTTACATTGCAGAGCGATCACAGGGTGCCCCCTTACATTGCAGAGCGATCACAGGGTGCCCCCTTACATTGCAGAGCGATCACAGCGTGCCCCCTTACATTGCAGAGCGATCACAGGGTGCCCCCTTACATTGCAGAGCGATCACAGTGTGCCCCCTTACATTGCAGAGCGATCACAGAGTGCCCCCTTACATTGCAGAGCGATCACAGAGTGCCCCCTTACATTGCAGAGCGATCACAGTGTGCCCCCTTGAATTGTAGAGCAATTAGTGTGCCCCCTTACATTGTAGAGCGATCACAGTGTGCCCCCTTGAATTGTAGAGCAATTAGTGTGCCCCCTTGAATTGTAGAGCAATTAGTGTGCCCCCTTGAATTGTAGAGCAATTAGTGTGCCCCCTTACATTGTAGAGCGATTTTCTGTTGTGTGAACCAGCCCAGTTTGCAGAGAGCAGCGTGTACTTACCTGCAGCGGGCGGCTCCTCATCAATCCTGCGCGTCCTCCGCGTCTCCCGAGTCCTCCTCCTGCTCCTCGGCCAGTTACAATCGTTCGCCTTTTGGCCAATCAGGATACACCTGCCTCCTGATTGGCCAGAAGGAGGATCAGGAGGAGGATCCCTGTGACAATAGCGAATACTCATTCGCTATTGTCACAGAATGGGTGGGCTCTGGGCGCAATGCTCTGCTCCTAGAGCCCATCCTTTTCTAAAGTAATAGCAAGCTGCTCTATATGTTAATGGCGGCGGCGGGGGCGGGCACAGCTCGCCATCCTCAATCGCAAGCTGCTTTTAATGTTAATGGCGGCGGCAGCGGCGGGCACAGCTCGCCAGCCTCAAAATTCCACTCGCAAATTGCGAGTGGGCTAGTGGAATTTTTGAGGGCTGGTATAAAGGATAATGAAGGGAATCTGACTATAAAAGACAGAGAGAAGGCAAAGGTTCTTCTCCTCTGTCTTGACAAAAGAAATGGGGGAGGGGGGGGGGGATACAGTAACCTGAATTGTAATGTTAATAACACATCAAAGGAAGCACCCTCATGGTTAACAGAAGAGAAACTCAGAATTAAACTTGAAAAACTTAAGATAAATAAGTCACCGGAACTGGATGCCTTACACCCGCAGGTCCTTAAGGAACTCAGCCAGGTGATAGCCAGACAATCGTTCCTAATTTTTATGGACAGTCTACTCACGAGAATGGTACCAGCTAATGGGAGAAAGGGCAACGTGGCACCAATATTTAAAAAAGGGCAGATATACAGTATATCCCAGGAAACTACAGGCCAGTTAGCCTAACATCAATAGTCTGCAAGCTATTGGAGGATATGATAAGGGACTATATACAAGATTTTAGTAAGACAAATGGTATTATTAGTAATCAGCATGGATTCATGAAGAATCGATCTTGCCAGACCAATTTATAAACCTCCTATGAAAAAGTGAGCTTCCATCTAGATAAAAGGCCTGTGCCTGTGGTGTATCTGGGCTTTTCAAAAGCATTTGATACAGTGCCCCACAAATGTTTACTGTACAAACTAAGGTACGTAGCTATGGACGTCCATAGGGGGTCCATATGGGAGTCCATAGGGGGGTGATAAATGGCAAGTACCCAGAATGGTCTGGTGTGGAAAGTGGGGTCCCCCAAGGATCTGTCCTGGGTCCAATTCTGTTTAATGTATTCATAAACGATCTAGAGGATGGGATAAATAGCTCAATCTCAGTACAATACTAAACTAAGAAGGGCAATACCTTCTATACAAGATATGAAAACCTTACAAGAAGACCTGAGCAAAATAATGGGGTGAGCATCTACATGGCAAATGAGGTTTAATGTTGGAAAATGTAAGGTAATACATTTGGGTGCCAGAAATATGAACACAAGTTGCTCACTAGGGGGAGAACCTTTGGGGGAATCTAAGATGAAAAGGACCTAGGGGTCCTACCAGATGACAAGCTCCGCAATGGCATGCAATGCCAAGCCGCTGCAAGCAAATCCAACAGAATAATGGCATGTATAAAAAGGGGATTCACTCCAGAAATAAAACGATAATTCTCCCACTCTACAGGGCTCTGGTTGGGCTGCATCTTGAGTATACCATCCAGTTCAGGAAGAATGTGCTGGAACTGGAGAGAGTCCAGAGAAGGGCAACAAAGCTAATAAAGGGAATGGAGGACTTCAGCTATGAGGAAAGACTACAAGCATTGAACTTGTTCTCTCTGGAGAGGAGACATTTGAGAGAAGTTATGAAATCAATGTACAAATCCTTTACTGGCGACCCTAGCATAGGTAACAAACTTTTCAGCGAAAGGGAATTTAAAAAGACACGTAGCCATTCACTAAAATTAGAAGAGAAGAGGTTTAACCTTAAACTACGTAAAGGGTTCTGTACTGTCAGAGCGGTAAGGATGTGAAATTCTCCTCCACAAGCAGTGGTATCAGCAGGGAGCACCAAGTTTAAAAAAACTATTAGATGGGCACCTTAACAACCATAACATAAAGGGGTATATGATGTACTATTGACAGCAAACACACACTCATCACAGATTGAAATTGAATTGGATGGACTGGTGTCCTTTTTCAACCTCACTAGCTTTGTAACTCCGTATGTAACTTTCACACAACCTGGCCAGATACAGAGGCCTAACATGCAGAGAGCACCGCCAAGAGTTCAAGGAGCATAAATTACACATCTAATTGATGACTACCTATTACACTTTTGTGATGCACTGTAGGGCACTGATGGCTCTTTACCGCGATCCATGATGAGCTGGGTCTTGAGGTCCATCATGGACACTCCCGACTGGGGGCGCGAGAAGCGCAAGCATGGGAGGCCATCAATAGGCGTCCTCCCAGAACTAGCTTACTGCCTGGGCTCCTAATGGTTAAATTATGGCTTATCCACTCTGAGAGAAGCGGACAACCCATTTGTATGTGCAGTCTTGTTGAACAGATTATCATGGTAATATGATATAAATTTTCCATTACCTCGCCAACTTTTTGGACCTCAAAAACCACGAAACATACAATTTTGAATCCCGCAGACCACTGACATGAATTTTACATGCCTTATACACTCACAATGCTCTGACTCTCTGCCCCCTCCCCCTCGATCACACTCCTGCCTTAGGCTGGCCATACATTATACAATTTTCTTGTACAATTTTCCTTTACATTTACCAAAACCATTTAATATGAGGTCAAACCTAAACAATTTCAATTTGTATGCAATCAGGCAGGCACTTGCACTACATAGTTGAAGGTAAATCTAACGGAAATCGAACAAGAAATTTGTATAATGTATGGCCAGCTTAATACACACAATGCTCGAGCTCTCTACCCCCCCGCCCCACGCACTCTACATCACACTTCTGCCTTACACAGACTCATCAGTAGATCTTACCTCCTGATCCTACAATGTGCTCGAGGTACATGCTCCCTCCCACAGTCTGTTATCAGTGCTGTCATTGGACGTCCCCTCCTTCTTCACCTCCCACTATCTACTCCCAGCCTCTCCCTCTTGAGTTCAGAGAAGCCGGAGCTACAGAGGAGGCATTGGCTATGAATGCACGCTGAAAGTATTGACTGTCAGTGCGCATTGACAACAACACTGGAAACAACTTTGGGCTGTATACATCCGCCACAATGTTAATTTGTGGCAGAACCCCTGGGGGCCACCAAAATGTTCTCGTGAACCATCAGTGGTCCATCACTGGTTGGCTGACCTAGAATGCTTACCAACCTATAACTTGAATCATAATGCTTGATGTATAGTAAACTTTCAAAAGTCTTGTATAGTAAACAGTGCCGGGGCAAGGTCATTTAGAGCCCAGGGCGAACATGCCAAACTGCGCTCCCCCAAGATGTATGAGCATTTTGTGTCAGCAAACAATCCCCCCCACAAAAACACTGAGCTCTAATCTGCAAACTTACCACCTAAGCATAAATTCCCCCTCCTCCCAGTACAAATCCGCCCCCCTGCTAAACCCCCCCAGCACAAATATTGGCCCCCCCCCCAAAAAAATGACTCCTCCTAGCACAAATCCTCTACCCTTAAATGTCCCCTCCTAGTACACATCTTCTGCCCCCACTTTAAATCCCCCCTCCCAGCACAAATCCCCCTCCTAGCATTAATCTTCTCCCCCCCCATCCCTCTTCCCAACACAAATCCCCCTAAACCACCACTCTTATCACCCCCCCCTTGCTAAATTTCCCCAACTAAAACAATACATACCCCCTGTTGCCCCCCAAATTCCCCCTTCCAACACAAATCCCCCCCCCATTCTCCTTGTGGTGCCCCTCCACTTCCCATAATACCGCAGCACCTAGGGCTGCCCACTCCTTGTCCCGGCCCTGACAGTAAACCTATAATTTTCCTTTGCCCAGTGAAAGAAGCAGTGTTTGACATTATTACTGTGTGTGTTTGACATTATTACTGTACAGACGCAGTGATTTACTTTCCAAAGTGGTGTCTATGCTCTGAATCTGTAATTCAGCATAAAATTGCAGAGGTTAATTGGGAGGTTAAAATAACCTTTAACCACTTCCGCACTGCTCACTAGAGCTCTACTGCGGCAAAGTGGCTCGATAACGTCTGGCGACGTAGACCTACGTCACCAGACATTCCCCTCTCTTGGAGGCTCGCTCCCGCTGTTTTCAGCCACAGCGGGAGTCGGGCCAGGAGAGGAGCGGAGGCGATCGACGCTGCTCTTCCCCGATCGTCGGGGAATCGAGTGTGGAGATCCACCTGCATGTGTAAACACAAGCGGGCGGATCTCCTAAGTGACAGGCAGGGTCAGATTGCAAGGTTCAGCATAGCTCAACCTGCGATCTGTCCTTGTGTCACATAGTCCCCTCCCCCCACACAGGTCAGTAAGCACCAGGCATACATTAACCCCTTGATCACCAATAAAAATTAACCCCTTCCCTGCCAGTGTCATTTTTACAGTAACAGTGCATATTTATAGCACTGATTACTGTGGTAATGTCACTGGTACCCCCAAAAGTGTCAAAAATGTCAGTCAAGGGTCTGATCTGTCCGCCGCAATGTCACAGTCCCGCAAAAAAATCGCAGATCGCCGCCATTACTCGTTAAAAAAAAAACACCAAAAATGACATAAATCTTTCCCTTAGTTAGTAAACGCAATAACATTTGCGCAAACCAATCATAATACGCTTATTGCGAATTTTTTTTTACCAAACATAGGTAGCAGAAAACAAATTGGCCAAAAATTTAAAAAAATTTAGATTTTTACATTTTTTTGGGGGGGGGGGGGATTTCATATAAAAAAAAATGTGAAAAATATTGTTATTTTTTCTAAATGTACGCTCTTTTTTTGTTTATAGCACAAAAAGTAAAAATCGCACAGGTGATCAAATACCACCAAAAGAAAGCTCTGTTTGTGGGAAAAAAAGGACGTAAATTTTGTTTGGGTATGGCGTCGCACGACCGCGCAATTGTCAGTTAAATTCGCACAGTGCCGAATCGCAAAAAGTGGCCCAGGCGTAAGACAGCAAAATCCTCCGGTGGTAAAGTGGTTAAAATAGAAAGAACAGAGTGAGGCCCTTACAATATTATTGTAATATTACATTGATAATCCTCAGTCTATAGAGGAGAAACAATATAAGAGTATAAAGTTATGAGACTGCTGGAGCCTAGCTCTCTGAAGCCACCTAGTGTTTGAAGTTGTCAGTGTTCTCCTTTTTTGCAGTGTTTACTTCAAGACATCACTAAGACAATGGAATAATGTTATACTCTGTAGTCTAAATGAAGCAACTAAAAACATAAATCTTTCAAAATTACACAAAATGTTTACACAAAACAGCACTCTGGGGACACTTGAAATAAAGAGAGAATTATACTTTTGTTTCTGGCAAGTAATATCTGTTTGTTCGTGTTCATGTACATTCACATGTTGAGTATGCTGTTAAAGAGAAATAGAGCCGCACTGCTGCTGAATCCAAGACGTCTGCCGTTTATTCAGACAATGAGCTCATCTACATCTTGATGCAGGCTCCTCCACTGGTGCATTTTGTAACTGGGTTTAGTTGTAGTCCTCTAGCCTTTTTTTTTTCTTTTTTTTACTAAAACCTTGTAAACTGGCCCTGATGAAGGCCAGAAAAATATACAAGGTTAGGCTCCAACAGATGTCAATAGGATTTGGGGTTCGCTGATTTCTGCCTGGTTAGGCGAATGTGCAGTGAGCTAAACTTTGCTCATCTCTAGTTACTATGAGTGATATAAAAATGTTTGTAACAAATCAAATGTTGCAGGACACCGCACCAATGACATTTTGATCCAGCTATGTTTATTTGGAGAAAAGTGTCAAGCAGAACTATCCTACGAACCAAATTTTCTAGAATATAAACAAACATATGACATAATTGTGATATAACAATCTGGATGTGCACGCTAATTGAATGTTCAATAGTGCCACAATTAGTTCATATATCATGATTTCACAAACGTCTAAAACACATGTGCAACAAGGAAACTCCAATAAAGTGTTCCTATGACTATTAAATCATGTACAAAATTGTACAATGAAGGAAAATCCAATAAAGTGTCCATGTATGTCTTACAGCACCAACTCTTCACTACATTTGCTAACTGAATACATCTGGTGAGTGCTCACTCACCAGATTGTGTCAACCTCTAATAACTATAAGAAATCTATATGCACTTATGATACAGCCTACAACTCCTATTCTACCACTGGAAAGGCCAGCTCTTTGGGTTCACCACACCTTCTTCTTCAATAAATCCCCAAAGCACCAGAGGAGTGAGCATCAATGAGCTCAAACCATAATCATAAACACTATATTACCAAAAGTAATGGGACGCCTGCCTTTACACGCACATTAACTTTTTTTTTTTTTTTTTTTTAAAGATTTATTGCTCGACAAAAGATTCACAAACAGTTTAAAAAAGCATAGTGCATCCACTGCAATATCAATGGACAAACATAAGATAAGTGGTTGAAAGCATTATCAATGATTTAGGAAATGATCGTCGCATACATTTATCCAGCAGTAAAACATTAGACGCTTCTTCCCTCAGAGTTGGAAAAATGTATTTTGTTTTCCTTCCATTTCCCATTTTTTTATTTTTATTTCCCTCATCCCCCACCTTTATTAGCTCAATCCTGAGGAAGGGCAAAAGGCCTCAACCTTGAAACATAAACAAAAGACTAAACGAAAAGAAAAACTGAACAACCATCTGAAAAATTTAAACCGGGGAAATAAACCCAGTCCCCTAATTCCAGCAAGTGTGCAATACCATACCCCCAGCAGAGACCATTCAAACAGACACACCTCGTCTCGGGCCATGCACATGAATTTTAATGGCATCCCAGTCTTAGTCCGTAGGGTTTAATATTGAGTTGGCCCACCCATTGCAGCTATAACAGCTTCAACTTTTCTGGGAAGGCTGTCCACAAGGTTTAGGAGTGTGCCTATGGGAAGCGTATTCGTGAGGTCAGGCACTGGTGTTGGACAAGAAGGCCTGACTCGCAGTCTCCGCTCTAGTTTATCCCAAAGGTATTCTATCGGGTTGAGGTCAGGACTCTGTGTTGGCAAGTCAAGTTCCTCCACCCCAAACTTGCTCATCCATGTCTTTATGGATCTTGTTTGTGCACTGGTGCACAGTCATGTAGAAACCAGAGAGAGGCCATCCCCAAACTGTTCCCACAAATTTGGGAGCCTGAAATTGTCCAAAATGTATTGGTATGCTGACGCCTTAAGAGTTCTCTTCACTGGAACTATGGGGCCAAGCCCAACCCCTGAAAAAACGTAGAATTAGAGTGGAGACTTTGGGACGGCCCTTCTTGTCCACATCAGTGCCTGACCACACAAATACGGTCCATTCTGTAAGAATAGACAACCATTCCCATAGGCACACTCCTAAACCTTGTGGACAGTCTTCCCAGCAGAGTTGAAGCTGCAAAGGGTGGGCCAACTCAATATTGAACCCTACGGACTAAGACTAGGATTCCATTAACATTCATGTGCGTGTAAAGGCAGGAATTCCAATACTTTTGATAATATAGTGTATAATTAAGCATGGTAGACACAGACCAGGGGGGACTTCATCAATTACCACTTTATTAAAAATTACCCATGTGTATAAAAGTTTTTTTTAATGCAATCACATATAGAGGTGCCCCTCCAGCACCCAGAATGACCAGCCAGCTAAGTAATACAGGAAGACGCTGCTGCTCTGCTAAACCCTAGGGTCAACATGCATTCCACCAAGTGGAAATAACATCACAAACTGGAAGTCATGCCCCTTTGCATTTCACCACATCCAAACCTCATCAGGAAGTAGGACTGACAACGCACACCATAGCCTCCCACCTGAAATTACTCCCGTTTTACCCATAGCAGGGCCTAATTGTAGAGAAAAGGGCAATTAAGCGGAAGAAGCATAAATATATCCAAGGTACTCAAACACAGTAGTCTAGTGTCCTCTTAACATGAGCTGGATGGCAGCTATCAGCATAAAGGAGTGAATTCTTAGAGACTGGATTTCAATGTGCTTAAAGGGGTTGTAAACTTTAGTCATGAAATTTCAAACAAAGCACATATGTTTGTAGTGTTTATTTTTCTCTCTCCGAAGCTCTAAGTGTCGTTTCTCTCTGGTGCTTCCGACACATAAGAGAAATTTGTGATGGGGAGGGAAATAAGCACGGAGCTTGTCTATTCAGAATACAGCTCTGCATGATCCTTCGTTCCTCTGCGTATGGGGGGTGTCCCTTTTCTTCCAATCAGCTCTCACGCAGTGTATTAGAGCTTTAACTGCATCTCTCCCCCCCCCCCCCCACCCGTATCTGTAGGATTTTATCACAAATGTGCTCATTTGAAGGAGACAGCAGATAAACAAGTAAGTCTGGGTTCACACTAGTGCAAATTGGATGCGGGTTTCCTCACATCCAATTGGCAAGACAGGAAAGTGTGCCTGGCTCTCAATTGAGCCGGTTCACACATCTCAGTGGTGGCTGCGGAGCGGATTGGACAGGGGTCCTGTGCGTCTTTGGCTTTGTTTCAGATCGGAATTCAGGCAAATATTCGAGCTCTAAACGGAGAACAGGGACGCACCGGACCCCTGCTGTGAGCCGCATCCGATTTAAGCGAGGACCCAGTCTAAAACTTATGTAGAAGGATTTGTTTCATCTCTGTGTTTTATCTGAGGCTATTCACTTCACTGGGTATAGGAGAAGGGTTGAAACCACTTTAAGGGAGAGATATATTCAGTTTGTTATCTCAGAGGTATGATTATTGCTGATTAGGGGGATATAGACATCCCGGGTCCAAGATCCCTGATTATTATACAATCCATGTGTGTCTCAATTAATGCTTTTAAGGGTTAAATATGGGGCATATAAGAAAAAAAAAATTCAGCGCTATAATCAAAGCATAAACATAACACTCAAGTGTTCAACGTAAAAAACACACATATAAATATGGGATGCAATTAAAGAGTCCCGAACCATCTGGTGAAAAATAATAATATAAGTGGTCATAATATAGACAGCTACTACCTCTGGTGAGTTTGCATTGTAGCCACTTGGTGGAGGTCTATTGCTCACGTGTCATTCTCTATAGAGCACTATTTTCTAAGTTTTTCGGTTTGATTGGACATTCTGACTATTATGGATATTTTATGATATCTGTCACATTGGAAATACTTTTGGTTATTTAGCACCACTTATATTATTATTTTTCACAATATGGGCACCAGATGGTTTGGGGCTCTTTAATTGCTTTACTTATTTAAATGTGTGTTTTTTACATTGAACACTTGAGTGTTATGTTTATGCTTTGATTATAGCGCTGCAATTTATATTTTCTTTTATGTACATCAGTGTTGGTATATTGACACTTATTGCACACTGCTGCCACTTTTATTGGGCGTTGCCATTATTTTATTATAATTATGGGGCAGTAGACCACTGTGTTTAATTAAGCACCTTGGATCTATTAAAGCTTCTTCCTCTTGATTGCCCTTGTCTCTATGATTAAGCCCTACTATGAGTAAAATGCGTTAGAGTGTGGCTTTTGGTGGGAGGCTGTGGTGTGTGCTGTCAGTGATTAACATAGCTGGATCAAGACGTTATTAGTGCCCTGTTCATTTGTAGCATGTGGTGGAGCAGGAACAACCTCCTGGGCTTTAGGAACCCCAGCTGCCATCCATGGGACTGAGGAGGCTACAGGTTGCTTGGAAGCAGTGATACAGACTGATCCTCCATCAATATTTTTGCCCTTAGAAGCTTTAATTTGTGTTGAATACTTTTCTGATATTAGGCCCTACTTAAAGTTGTGCTGAGATCATGGGGTGGCGTTAAAGCACTGGAAAAAATGGGTACGTTGGTCTTGGGAGTAGCTGGTCCCATGGATCGGCGGCGGCAATTGCGGCCGCCGATCCATGGGACCAGCGGCCGCAATTGCCGCCGGGCACCCGCGATCGTTCCCCGCTTCGTTCCATTTATTAAATTTTTCCAACACATAGCATGTACATAGCAAAAATTGCACCCCAAAATACATTCTGCTACTCCTCCTGATTAGGTCAATACCACATGTGTGAGACTTTTTCACAGCCTGGCCACATACAGAGGCCTAACATCCAAGTAGCACCGTCTGGCATTCTAGGAGCACAAATTTCACATATAATTTCCTGACAACCTATGGCAATTTTGAAGGCCCTGGAGCACCAGGACAATGGAAACCCCCATAAAATGACCCCATTTTGGAAAGCAAACAGCCCAACGTATAATTTTTGAGGCATAATGAGTCTTTTGAATATGTCATTTTTTTTCCACAAGTTTTTGTAAAATGTGGAAAGAAAATGAAAATGCATTTTTTTTACACAAAGCTGTCCATTTATGCAATATTTTTAACACATAGCATGTACATAGCAAAAATTGCACCCCAAAATACATTCTGCTATTCCTCCTGAGAATGGAAATACCACATGTGTAACACTTTTACACAGCCTAGCCACATGCAAAGTCCCAACATCCAGGTAGCACTTTACACAAAGTTGTCCATTTATCCACTTTTAAGACTGGGCCTATTTTTGACACTTGGTGTTTACAAGCTAAAATAATTTTTTTTGCTAGAAAACTACTTAGAACCCCCAAACATTATATATATATTTTTTTTTAGCAAAGACCCAAAGAATAAAATGGAGATTGTTGCAATATTTTTTATCACACCATATTTGCGCAGCAGTCTTCCAAATGCAATTTTTTTTTTAATTTTTAATTTTAATTTTTTAATTAAAAAAATAACAAAAGAGTAAATTTAGCCACATTTTTTCCATAATGTGAAAGATAATGTTACGCCGAGTAATTAGATAAACATGTCATGCTTCAAAATTGCACACGTTCACGGAATGGCGCCAAACATTGGTACTTAAAAATCCCCATAGGTGGGGGGGGCGTGGCTTGCCGGGAACCGAGATGGCCGCTTGAGTCTACAGCTCCCGCTCCTGAGCGACTAACAGTGGCCCGCACAGCACACCCAGACACCTGATCTGCCCGCAATCAGTGCGATCCGGTCCCCCTCATCTCCAGGGACATGACGAGGAAGCGGAAGGAAGAAGCCAGGCCGCAAAAACTCACAGCCTTTTTTGTCCATCAGCCGCATGCTGTCAGGCAAGATGGCGCCGGCCCCTCTCCTCCTGCTCCCGCTCGCTCCACACAGCAGCTGCAAGGACATCCTCCCACACGGTATGTGACTCCTGCCTCCCATTCCCCTGGGGATTGTCACTCTACCCCCCTCTCTGGCAGCCCTGCCAAAGCCAGGTTCAGAATGGATAAGGAGCCGGGGGGAGGAAGGGGGAGTCCAGGCAGGGAGATGGAGGAAGACACCAGAGACCTGCCAGATTCTATTGAAGAGTTTCCCACAGCCAACAAGCCTGTGCTGGACACTAGGGCTGGGGAATATAATCAAAAGATCGATGCATCGCAATTCGACCCTTCGCGATTCTGCATCGATGTGGGCTGCCGGCATAATCGATTATACTAAGTTACTAAGTGACGTCATCAGCCGCGGCCACGCCCTATCGCGCAAGGGAAAAAAAAAAAATCACAAGATCGCAAGATCGGCAGCTGATTGGTGGGTTAGTGGCGGGAGCTTAATAAAAAGGCTCCGCCCCTCCCCTTCCGTCTCTTTGACCCGGGCCGAGGCGCAGCAAGACATCCCCCGCGTGTATCGGCGTCCCACCTGCGGCCTTGCAGAAGCCAGCCAGCCATCCAAGCCAGAAGCCGCCAGTCCAGTGAGTCCACACACAGGAGCGAGGAGCCCCAAGTGCGTCCCCATCGCAGCCAGCCAGCGCCGCCAGCCTCACCTTACCGTAGCCGACAGGCCCTGGAGGCCCAGCCGCCATGCCACTGCCAGTGACGCCAGCCGCCCGCCACAGAGCCCAGAGAGCAGCACAGCACCTGTCCTGCTCTGCAATGCAGTGCACAACAACCCACACAGTCACACAGCAGGTATGTCCGAATAAATTGTGTAATCATTCATGGGGGTCTCTCGTCTGTATCTCTGGGGGATGTCTGTGATGGGGGGGGGCCTGGGACAGGGGACGGTCGGTCGGGGCCCGGGGGTACTGTTCTGCTGTGGCAGTCTGGCAGCCAGGGGGGTCAGTCAGTGTCAGTGGGGGCCTGTGGGGGTCTCTGTCAGTGTCAGTCAGCTATGGGGGTCTGGGCAAGGGGGGGACTCACTCAGTGTTTGTCAGTGCTGTGGGGGATTGGGGAAGGTGTGGGGGACATCCAGGTCTCTGTCAGTGTGGGGGTCTGGGCAAGGGGGGGGACTCACTCTCAGTGTTTGTCAGTGCTGTGGGTAACGTTTTCTGTAAAGTAAGTGACATAAAAGTGACATAAGTGAATTGATAAGCTTAAAGCTTATATTTGTAACTCCCCTCTAGCAGCCAATCCATCAACTCACTTGAGTTGACTGGCAGTTGCAGAGGGAAACAAACATCACGGTGAACATGGAAGTTATGCAGCAGTGCACTATTGCCAGGTTCACCCTTGATGTTTGCTACTAGTCAGGAAGTGCTCTGTTTTGTAGAGGACAGGTTATGGCACACCTGGAATTTATTGCAATGCATATTCACATAAAAGGATTTATATATAATGTTTGTGGGAATTTATGATGACCATTTTCACAAGAATATTAGCTTGGCTGGCTGGCTGGCTTCTTCTATCTTGGCTTGCCTTAAAGTACAACTATAGGCCAAACTTTATCCATAATCCAAAAAGTTTTGCCTTTAGTTGTACTTTAAATGGTGGTAGGCCTGGCTGTGGCTTATATTAATATTTTCTTTTATGAAGCAGTAAACTGCACTACTACAGTTTTTTACTAATTTTACTGTTACTTCTAGTAAAATACTAGTGTTGTTGTCTGTCTCTGCTATGCTGTTTGCATTTTCAGACCTTCCTATATGTTTGCAGTGCAAGTACACTAAAGTATGCAGGGCTTGCAGGCCATGACAGGGTCCAGGAAAGTGTCCTTTGAAGCAAATGAAAATAAAAAGGATTCTTTTATTTGTGACTGCTTGATTGTTTGTTTTTTTTGATAAAGTTTTGAAAACCATTGGGCAGTGGGCTGGGCATGGGCATTGGACAGTAATCGTGATGCATCGTGATGCATCGCGGAATCGAATCGTATCGAATCGCGACCCTAATAATCGTAATCGCATCGAATCGTGAGGTAAGTGAAGATGCACAGCCCTACTGGACACTGTATTTAAAGATATGCTGGTGTCTCTCAGGAGCTCTCTACAGTCTGACATGGCGTCTTACATGAATAAAGTGAGCAGAGACCTCCAATCCATATCGGACAGAGTGGATCATGCAGAAACTAAAATGGGGGAATTTGCCACCACAATTAATGATCTAGTAGATGCCCATGACAAGAAAGAGGAAGAGATGGACTGGGTCCGTTCTGAGCTTGCGGACATGGAGGACAGGTCGAGGAGGAACAACCTCAAAATCAGGGGGATCCCTGAAACTGTTCACCAGGATGGCCTCCTTGCATTTGCCTCCTCCCTGTTTAATGAGCTCCTACCTGACCTGTCAGAATTGGACATGACTATAGACCGCATACACCGTCTGCCCAAACCTTCCTACCTTCCTGAAGCAGTCCCTAGGGATGTGATTCTCAGGCTTCATTTTTATCACATCAAGGACCACATCATGAAAGCATCCAGGGACAGCCGGCAATTACCTCCACCCTATTCAGGTCTTCAATTCTTTGCTGACCTCTCTCAGTATACGCTGCAGCGCCGCAGAAGCCTGAACACTATTACCAAGCCTTTGCGGAACCATCACATTGTCTACAGGTGGGGATACCCTTCCAAGCTCACAATCACGCATGAGGGGTCCACCCATGTCATCACCTCCCTGGAAAAGGGCCTAGCACTCCTCAAGGCATGGAACATACTTCCCTCCAGCCCAGACGCTGATTCCCGTGCAGATAAATCACCTCGCCCAGACTCGGATTGGAGCCTAGTCACAACCAAAAACTCCCGGAAGCACAAGTAAAAGGGGGGTGCCTCTACCCTTGCAAGTTCAGTCCTCTGGGAGCGGAGTTCCCCGCATGACTCTCTGTTCTTTTCTCTCCCCCCAACCTGAGCAGCAAGTTAGCTGCACAGCTGCACACTATTTCCATGTACTCTGTTTTTGGTTGCTGTTGCCGTTATCTTTTTGTTGTCCCCTCTTTTCCATCTCTTCCAAAGTCACAGATCTCGTCACTCAAGAATTATTTCTTCAATGATACTACAAGCAATATCTCTCTGGTTTGTGGATTCTTCTGGAGAGCCACTAACGACTTCGTCCACTCGAGGTCACTATTATCCCTTTGTGAGTACTTCTTTTATCCTGATACATAACCAGCACATCTCTTTGCATTCACTATGGGTCTGAAGCTTCTCACTATAAACGTTAAAGGCCTTAACCATCCTGTTAAGTGCAGAACACTTTGGTCGGAAGCCCAAATTCAACAATGTGATATCTTATTGGTTCAAGAGACCCACTTTTGTGCTGCTGCTCCTCCTCGTTGCTCTCATGGCAGTTTCCCCTTTATTTTTCAGGCTAATGCCGACAAAAAAAGAAGCGGGGTTATGATTGCCATAAAGGACACAGTTTCTTTCACCCTGCTGAAGGAAATTAGTGACCCTAAAGGACGCTATTTAATCCTTGTTTGTGAAATCAATTCTACTGTCTATACGCTTGCAACTGCATATGCGCCTAACTTAAGACAAATTCATTTTTTCAACAAGCTAATGCGCATAATCCACAGAGAACAGAGGGGGTCTCTTCTGATCTGCGGTGACCTCAACCTCACCCCGGACCCGAGTGTGGACCTCTCTTCCTCTCCTAAACGGAAACCACAGGGCCTGCAGCCTCACATCCAGAGGCACGATCTCTTTGACGCATGGAGGTGTCTGCATGCCTCTGAGAGAGACTACAGTTTTTTTTCAGCTCCACACAGGAGCTATAGCAGGATAGATCTTTTCTTGTTGGACCGTAGTTTGCTGATGATGGTGTCGTCCTCGGGGGTCGGTGACATCACATGCTCCGGTCTCGCTCACCCTGGAGGACCTGCTCTCTGTGAATCCAGCCTTTATCTGGAGAATAAACACCAAATTTTTTCAAAATCCTGTACACAAGAGTGAGATAACTCGATATTTGGAAAACTATTTTATGGATAACGCTTCCTCTGGCGACGATCCTTTCCTCCTTTGGAGAGCACATAAGGCGGTCGTCAGGGGGACCTTTATCAAACTGGGGGCTAGGGTACGGAGGCAGTGAGCAAAGAAATTTGATGACCTCTCCACAGAAATTCATGATCTAGAAGTTACAAATAAGGCCCATCCTTCCCAATCCATTTCTGATAGACTGATAACTGTGAGGCAGGAGTTGAGAGCCCTGTTGCTGGAGGGATTTGAGCTCCTTTCTAAGCGACTAAATATGAGACATTATACTCAAGGCAACAGGGCAGGCAAACTCCTTGCCCAGCGTTTGAAAGGTATCCGCAAAAAATCCAGGCCTCAATTTTTAATTCATCCCACCTCAAACGAGAAACTCTTTCACCCGCAGGATAGGGCCAATGCGTTTGGAACTTACTATAAGTCCCTGTACAATCTTAGGGATGACTCTACCATACCTCAGCCGTCGCCGGCTGACATTGAAGCCTTTCTGCATAGTATTGATATACCTAAGATTTCCCCCACTGACCTTTGCCTCACTGAATGCCCCCTTCACGGAGGCGGAAGTGTGCAAAGTGATAAACACTCTCCCCCTCAATAAATCCCCGGGACCAGATGGTTTCTCTGGGGAATATTATTGTACATTTCAAACAATACTAGTGCCCCACTTAGTGCGTATATATAACACCGCTGCTGCCTCCTCAACCTTCCCCCCAGAGATGCTTAAAGCAACTGTTGTGACCCTACCTAAACCAGGGAAAGAACCTACTGTGCCGCTGAATTTCCGTCCTATTTCTCTTTTAAATTGTGACTTAAAAATCTATGCTAAGCTTATAGCGCTGCGGTTGGCAGAGATAGCACCCCTCCTTATCCACCCAGACCAGTCCGGTTTTGTTAAACATCGCCAAACGTCTGACGCCACTCGCAGAATGATTAACCTAATTCACGCAGCCGAATCCACACAGACGCCTTCTCTTCTCCTTACGCTGGATGCGGAGAAGGTGTTTGATCGCATCCACTGGTCCTACCTATCGCATACCCTATCGGCCTTTGGCTTCCAGGGGAGCATTCATTCGGCTATTATGGCATTGTATACAATGCCCTCTGCGCAAGTGTTGACGGCTGGGGTGTTATCGGAAACCCTTTCCTATAACTAATGGGACGAGGCAGGGGTGCCCTCTCTCGCCACTCATCTTTGATTTCCTCATGGCGCCTTTGGCGATTTATATATTCTCTCACCCTGGTATCCAAGGTCTGACCATTCACGACACGCCCTATACCATTAGCCTATTTGCTGACGACATCATTTTGATTCTGACGGATGTAGAAAAATCTCTGGCCCATGTCCATGTAGCTTTGCAATTATTCAATAAGATATCTTATTATAAGGTAAACGATTCTAAATCTAATATACTGCCTTTGGGGATCTCTTCGACAGTCAGAAGTAGACTGGAGAACATCTTTCCCTACAAATGGTCACCTGAGGGGATCCAATACCTGGGGATCACGCTCACTTCAAGCTCGCGAACCCTGGCACAGGCCAATTATACTCCCTTTTTAGAATCCCTCCAAACAAAACTACAAAACATGGCAGCAGTGGAGTTGATGTGGTCCGGTAGACTAGCCTCGTTTAAAATGATGCTCCTCCCCCAGCTGCTTTATCTTTTTCGTTCTTTGCCAATTCCAGTCCCTGTTGCATTTTTCAAGAAGGCTCAGTCCCTTTTAAATAGATTTCTATGGCATGTGAAGAGGGCACGCTGCGCATTCAGTAAATTGCTACCCAATAGGAAAGCGGGGGGGGGGGGGGGGTCGGGCATGTATCCATTCAGGATTATTACTCTGCTGTGATACTGGCACAAACAAGAGCGTGGTTCCAACCTGCCTCTCTGCACATGTGGATCCGCCTTGAATCCTCTCAGGTACCCGGGCATAACTTACTCAACTACTTATTGGTCAGTAGATATCTTCCTTGGCCATCCCACTCCCTTTCTCCGACAATAGTAGCCACAGTGGCCACGTGGCACAAGTTTACCCAGTGCCTTCACACGACAGGTCCTACCACGTCTGTCCCTTTGCCTATCCGAAGCCTGTCCCTAGTCATCCCAGATCTTAGTGTGACGGTCTGGATGTCTCGTAGAGTGTCTACTGGGGAGGATCTTCTGGTTGGTCCCGCAGTCAAGACGTTTCGTTCCCTACAGGTGGAATTTGGTATTCCCTCTCAGGACCAATATACCTATCTAAGGATTCGCCATTTCCTTCAGGGGGCGCCCACTACCACCCTAACCCTCCCCTCGCAGGTGGCAAGGTTCCTCATGGCTCCTGCTTCCAACATTAAGGGAATTTCGTTATTCTATAACTTCATGCAAGATAAACTCACCTTTGTCAAAACCTCCCCCTACGTCCTATGGGAAAAGGATTTCAACAGGCAATTCCCGGCTTCGGAGTGGCAAAGGGCTCTGACATTTACGTATCCGGCCACTAAATCTGTAGGTTTGTGGGAACTGACCCACAAGTTGAATCTACGATGGTACCTAACTCCCCATCGCATCGCTAAGTTCTCGCCAGGTTCTTCTCCTAGGTGTTGGAGGGGCTGTGGGGAGATTGGCACTCTCTTCCACATGTTGTGGTCATGCCCCAAACTGTTAGGATACTGGACCTCCTTATCGGACATATTAGCCAGCATAGTGGGTTCCCCCTTTGTCCTCACACCTCCCATGGCGCTTTGCTCCCTGGGTATAGACCAATTGCCCAGACGCCTGCGAATGGTGTTCGTACACATACTGCTAGCAGCACGTTTAGTTCTCCTCAGGCATTTTCAAACAACCCGCTGCTCCTAATATCACTGAGACGGTTCAAACCATTCACACTCATGCTATGTATGAATTAATGTTTGCCTCATCTACCCACACCTACCAATCTGCTTGTTCAGCCTGGGAGCCTTGGACATCCAAGCATCCCACTGCTACATCCTCCTAGTAAGCTTCCCTTCTGTGACTTAGAGACTGTGATGAATCTCCCTCCCCTCCCCCCTACGCCTAAGTTGGTATCCGACAGTTTCAAGTTGGTACTCCCTCAGGGAATGGTTTGTCCAATCGGATGATTATGTATGTCTATAGGCACACTGAGTATCGGTTAAATGAGGTGCTATTATGTGCCTGGTGTCTCACGTCCCTTTCTGACCATGTGTGAGAGATCGGAGGGGTCCTGGGTACCAGGCGTTGACCGAGCAATTATGATGTTGTGCATTTCAGTACAATGTCTTCTATTGTTGAGTTTTTTGCCTTTATTGTGGGGGTTTGCTATAGGCCACCTAAACAAGGGGAGGAGGTAGAGCTGGAATTTTTAGCACTAATGGAGAGAGTCCAGAGAAGGGCAACTAAACTAATTAGGGGATTGGAGGACCTTGACTATGAAGAGCGTCTACAATGGCTCGATTTATTCTCCCTGGAGAAGAGACGTCTGAGGGGGGACATGATAGCAATTTATAAATATCTTAATGGGGATCCCAGCTTAGAAAAAAAGCTGTTCATTCGAAGGGATTGCATGAGGACTCGAGGGCATACAATGCGATTAGAGGAGAAGCGTTTTAACCTCAGGCAACGCGGGGGGTTCTTTACTGTTAGGGCAACAAGATTGTGGAATTCTCTACCACAAGAGGTGGTTTCTGCGGGTAGTATGGTGGCTTTCAAAAGACTCTTTAGACTTACATCTCAAGGATCAGAACATTCAGGGGTATGTGAGATGATTACAGCCACACACACCTACACAGGTTGAACTAGATGGACTATTGTCTTTATTCAACCTCACCTACTATGTAACTATGTAACTATTATTATCTGTGCCTTGTTCAGTATAATCTTACTATGCACATTTCCTGAGTGTATTGTTTTGTTCTACTATGTATATTTTGGAAAATTTCTAATAAAAATGTATTGAAACTAAAAATCCCCATAGGCAACATTTTAGAAATTTCTACACCTTACCAGCTTAGAGTTACAGAGGAGGTCTAGGGCTCAAATTATTGCTCTCGCTGTAACGATCGCGGCGATACCTCACATGTGTGGTTTGAACACCGTTTACATATGTGGGCGGGACTTGCATATGCGTTCGCTTCTGCGCGCGAGCTAACGGGGACAGGGCGCTTTCATTTTTTTTTCCCTATTTATTTTATTTATTAATTTTTTATTTTTACACAGTTTTAAAAAAAAAATGTTTTGATCATTTTTATTCCTATTACAAGGAATGTAAACATCCCTTGTAATAGAAATAGGCATGACAGGTCCTCTTTATTGTGAGATCTGGGGTCAAAAAGACCTCACACCTCACAACTACACTAAAACAGAAAAAAAAAAAAATTGTTGGAAAAAGAAAAAAAAAACAAAAAAAAAACGGCCCTTTAAACCGGTTGCTAGGCAACGACTTTTGACGTAGCTCCGGTCCTCCAAGACCATAGAGTCGAGTGAGGGCCATCTTGCCCTCACTCGAATTCCTGTCTCTGAGGATCCGGGACGGGATAGTTTTCCCCGCTGCTGGTGGGTCCGGTAAGCTGGGAAAATGTCTGGGACGCGGCGGGAGGGGGTCACCTCTTCCCTGCACCGTAAGGTTAATTACGCGGCGAATCCGCCACTGGGACCACCCTTATCTGAAAGCCAACCGCCCCACGTTTAAAAAAATACCGGGGTTATGGCAGCTATCTGCTGCCATAACCCCAGTATTTAGCTTTAAATGGCCGACGTATATAGTTGTTAGGCGGTCGGTAAGTGGTTGCATGTATATAGCAAAAATTGCACCCCAAATTACATTCTATAAAGAAAAGTGTACAGGAATAGTCTGAGTCCATCTCCGATCCGCTACTATTAGCCATTTCAAATTCGGAAACGGATTCGGAATTGGATTCGGATACTGATGAGAGCTCCCCGGTGCTCTCATCAGTCATGGAGAGGACCTGAAGGGCCTCCTCGCTGCTGTACATCCTTTTTGACATGCTGGCTGTGATGGGCTGTGCGACGGGTGACGGTTGACTGCGGATGATCACTGATGGGTGGCAGGTGACTGATAGGTGGCAGGTGACGGTCACTGATGGGTTGACAGATGACGATGACTGATGGGGTGACAGGTGACGATGACTGATGGGGTGACAGGTAACGATGACTGATGAGGTGACAGGTGACGATGACTGATGGGGTGACAGATGACTGATGGGGTGACAGGCGACGATGATTGATGGGTTGACAGATGACGATCACTGATTGGGTGATAGGTGACGATGATTGATGGGGTGAGAGATGACGATCACTGATGGGGTGACAGGTGACGATGATTGATGGGGTGACAGATGACGATCACTGATGGGGTGACAAGTGACGATGATTGATGGGGTGACAGGTGACGATGACTGATGGGGTGACAGGTGACGATGACTGATGGGGTGACAGGTGACGATGACTGATGGGGTGACAGGTGACGGTGATTGATGGGGTGACAGGTGATGGTCACCAATGGGTGACAGGTGACGGGCGATGGTGCACGGCGTTACTGATGGCAGTCTCTGGTGACAGGTGAACTTTAGGCTACGTTCACATGTGAGCGTAGCGATCGCGGGCAGAATCACCGCGATTCTGCCCGCGATCCGGAAATCATTGCAAATCGTGAGACGCCTGTGCATTGCCCGTGATTTGCAATAGCACCCCAAACGCTGTGCAATGTTGCAGTGATTTCCGCCTGCCAAATCGCGGTAACATCGCGCAAACAACGCATGATGCCCCAAAGAAACTCTTGTACCTTTTTTGGGTGTCATGCGTTGTTTGCGCGATGTTACCGCGATTCGGCAGGCGGAAATCACGGCAACATCGCACAGCGTTTGGGGTGCTATTGTAAATCACAGGCAACGCACAGGCGTCCCGCGATTTGCAATGATTTCCGGATTGCGGGGAAAATCACGGTGATTCTGCCCTCAATCGCTACGCTCATATGTGAACGTAGCCTTATGGGTGTCAATTTCTGGGCACTGATGAGGAGACTGTTGGGTGACAGGTGCAATTGGGGGGGGGGGGGGGGCTGAGAACTGTGTGCTTTTACATTGACAAGGTGTACAGAGCAGTAACTCACTGTTTCTGGCTCTGCTCTGCTCTCCTCACACTGGAAACTGTATGAGGGAAGAAGAGCTAGTAACAGTGAGTTACTGCTCTGTGTTTACATTTTGTGATCGGCTGTGAATGGATTCACAGCCGATCACATAGTAAACAGCCACTGTCAGTGACTGTTTACTACTGCCGGTGACAGCTGTGTTCCTAGGGAACACAGAGCCACCGACATGACCGCGCTGCGCGCTCCCGATCGCGCATGTGCGGTCATCTTCTGGGCTTTACTATTGTGATCGGCTGTGTGATTAGATCACAGCCGATCACGTGGGAAACAGCCATGCCCATTGGCTGTTTCCCCCCTGCCGGTGACGCGCTGTGTCCCGGGGACACGCCGCCACCGACAGTGCAGGGCGGCGCGCACACGATCGCACACCTGCCCTGCCTGAATGGGCCGCCGTCATTTGACGGCGGCCCACAACAATGGTCGTTTGACGGCGGTCGGGCGGCAAGTGGTTAAGAAACGATTGATGCAGTGACACGTTGGTAAAAAAAATTCCTAATAAAACCAATAAACATAGACGATTGAATAGTGTTAAAAGTGCACGGTGCTTATGTACAAACAAAGGGGCAACCCGATTAAATTTAATAAGATCTGGGATAGATGGATCCAGAGGTCCGATACTTGTACTTAACGCACACTGTATTCGCATCCGGGATCCCATGTGGGCACTTTCCTGCATTTACAGAATGTCCTCCAGCACCGTAATTTATTTTACATATTCGTAAGTCCTGTAGCCATGCACTGTTCTGGTTGTATCTGTATGCACAGTTCTTGTTATTGTTTGTTGTTATTCTGAACCTTTTTTTTCACAATAAACTCACTGTTTTTTTTAAAAAAAAAGTGCACGGTGCAATAGCGCAAAAATGCAGAATGTGGATGAAATTTGCAATGCACAAAAATGATATTCGATATACATAAAAAGTAGAAATTAATAAGAGGTAGGTAATGTGAAACGTAAACAATTAACCACTTGCCGACCGCCGCACGACTATCTACGGCGGCGGTCAGCCCCTCACAGGCAAAGTGACGTAGGGCTACGTCACTAGCTTGTGAGGGTCTAGGGAGCGAGCGCGCGCCGCCGGAGGCGCGCTCCCGCGTGGTCACGGACCCCCCCGCGCGTGTGACCGGCGGACCTGATGTCCGCCGGCCACTCTGCGATCGGCGGGGGAGAGGGAGAAAGTCAGGCAGCTTGTGTAAACAAGCTGCCTGTCATTCTCCCCTCTGTATGAGAGATGATCATATGGATCTACTATGTAGATCCGTTGATCACTCTGCATACAGCTGAAGCCACAGCCAATCACAGTTAGAATCACGCCCCTAGGGACACACACAGCCCCTCCCTCTCAAATAAAGTTAACCCCTTCACTACCAGTGTATTTTTACAGTAACAGTGCATATATATAGCACTGATTACTGTAGAAATGTCACTGGTAACCCCAAAAGTGTCAAAAATGTCAGTCAAGGGTCCGATCTGTCCGCCGCAATGTCGCAGTACCGCAAAAAAAAACGCAGATCGCCGCCATTACGCGTTAAAAAAAAAACAACAAAAATCTTTCCCTTAGTTAGTAAACGCAATAACTTTTGCGCAAACCAATCAAAATACGCTTTTTGCGATTTTTTTTACCAAACATAGGTAGCGTAAAACAAATTGGCCGAAAATGTTAAAAAATTTTGATTTTTACATTTTTTTTGGGGGAATTTCATATAAAAAAAAGGGAAAAATATTGCTATTTTTGCAAAATTTACGCTCTTTTTTTGTTTATAGCGCGTGATCAAAAAATCGCACAGGTGATCAAATACCGCCAAAAGAAAGCTCTGTTTGTGGGAAAAAAAGGACGCCAAATTCGTTTAGGTACAGCGTTGCACGACCGCGCAATTGTCCGTTAAAGTCACGCAGTGCCGAATCGCAAAATCCCCCCTGGTCAGGAAGGGGGTAAAATCTTCCGGGGCTTAAGTGGTTAAATGCTCTAAAAGTGCATAGTGTAAAATGTAGAATGTAAATTAAATGTGCATTACACAAAAATGATTTTTCGATATCCAAAGTAGACATTCATTAATTAGAGGTAGATAGTGTGTCACTGGATGGGAAGAAAAGTGCACACGTGCAAAAATTAAAAAACCAACAGCAAGCTTGGCTGTGATCTTCAATAACACTTTTCATAAAAGTCCCTAATATGTGCTATCATGTGTCCCTTCACCAGTGTAGACAACTGGAACCACTGTGCTTCCTAGCAGCTCACCTCAAATAGACTTTGATTGGGCATGTAGTGATGGTAAATCCATAAAGTGGTCATATGACTTTTCCACCACTAGATGTCCTCGATACTTGTCTCCAACATGAATACTGTCAGCCCTGGCTGATAATCTCAGGAATTTTAGGGATCAATTATCTCCGTTTTTTCATGTAATGGGATGAGAAGGAAACTCTCAAGGTGTAGTACAATCAATTATTTATTAACCACTTTACCACTAGAGGATTTTGCTGTCTTACGTCTGGGCCACTTTTTGCGATTCGGCGCTGTGCAAATTTAACTAAAAATTGCGCGGTCGTGCGACGTACCCAAACTAAATTTACGTCCTTTTTTCCCCACAAACAGAGCTTTCTTTTGGTGGTATTTGATCACCTGTGCGATTTTTACTTTTTGCGCTATAAACAAAAAAAGAGCGTTTATTTTGAAAAAATAACAATATTTTTTAACATTTTTTATATGAAATCCCCCCCCCCCCAAAAAAATGTAAAAATCAATTTTTTTTTTACATTTTTGGCCAATTTGTTTTCTGCTACATATGTTTGGTAAAAAAAATCAGAATAAGCGTATTTTGATTGGTTTGCGCAAAAGTTATGTGTTTTTTTTTAACGCGTAATGGCGGCGATCTGCGATTTTTTTTGCGGGACTGCGACATTGCGGCGGACAGATCGGACCCTTGACTGACATTTTTTAATCTTTTGGGGGTACCAGTGACATTACTGCAGTAATCAGTGCTATATATATGCACTGTTACTGTAAAAATTACACTGGCAGGGAAGGGGTTAATTTTATTGGAGAGGGAGGGGTTAATGTATGCCTGGTGCTTACTAACGTGTGGGGGGGGAGGTGACTGAGTGACACAAGGACAGATCCAGGGTTCAGCTATGCTGAACCCTGCAATCTGACCCTGCCTGTCACTTAGGAGATCCGCCCGCTCTGTTTACACAAGCGGGCGGATCTCCAAACTAGATTCCCCGATGATCGGGGAAGAGCAGCGGCGATCGCCGCCGCTCCTCCCCTGGCCCGACTCCCGCTGTGACTGAAAACATCGCCAGACGATAACGAGCCACTGTGCCGCAGTAGCAGCACAGTGAGCAGTGGGGAAGCGGTTAAAGCAAAGACATAAACAACTCACAATTAGGGGCTAAAATGTCCGGCGATAGCTCAGGCTGACCGCCCGTCAAGGTATCAGCGTCTCCTCCGGTATTCTCCATCCATGCCCTACGCGTTACGTCACAAATCATGTGACCTTCTATGTTTAATGCTTTTATTATGTATTTTTATACCAACGTGTCACTGCATCAATAATTTTTTAATCTTGTAAGGTCACATAATTCAGCAGCCATTTAAGGATAGCGCTACACCCATTGTGATACCTTTTATATTTTAGTCGCTGTGGATTCGTGTCTGAGTGTTAGCTGCAATCCTATAGTACTCATTTATCCTTTCTTTCATTCTTATATACTGATAGCGCGAGAGTCTTCCATATTTATTCACTATCTTCTCTGTCACAGTTTTATCCATCAGACCTTTTGCCATTTTGCTACCCATCTCTAGACTTTCTGTTTCATCAATAGTTTTTTTGTAAGTGAAGTCTCCAGAACTGGACATAGGCCATTGGATTAGTATTCCAAATAAAAAGATCTAACTAAAGATCTACAGTGGGTATAAAAAAGAATCAACCCCCTTCAAAATAATAACATGTTGTTGCTTTGCACCCTGAAATGAAGACAGACACAGTTTTTGTTTTATCCAGCTGTATTTTCTGCGATTTATAACATCCAAGCGAAAGATATAACACCAACATGACATTCCGCAAGCGTGCACAATTTTAAAGCATGACATGTTAGGTATCAGTAAGTCCCTTACTTACGAACAAACTCCATTCCCAAGAGCTCGTTCAGAAGTCAAACTTGTTCATAAGTACAACAAAGATATACTTACCACTGCATATGCTGCAGGTATGGGTGAACCGTCTTCTGAAGCTAACACTTTCAGGGGTGTATGAAGAAGAATCTGAAGCCTGCCACTTCTAATCTTCTTTTGAAAATGCCTGGTACCAATGCTGTCATTTTGAATTCTTTCTGACTTCATTTTGAGTCCTGCTTTGTATTCTTGTTTCAGGTAAATCGTTTTTATAAAAGTGATAATAAACCTAAAACAAAAAAATGTATTATATTACAGCTTACAATCATATAAAGCATATACAGTGGGTATAGAAGATCTACACCCCCCTGTTAAAATGTCAGGTTTCTGTGATGTAAAAAAATTAAACCAAGATAAATAATATCAGAATTTTTTCCACCTTTAATGTGACCTACAAACTGTACAACTCAATGGAACAACAAACTGAAATCTTTTAGGTAGAGGGAAGTTAAAATATAAAACTAAAATAATATGGTTGCATATGTGTGCACACCCTTAAACTAATACATTTTGATTTTATTACAGCACTCAGGGTCTTTGGGTATCAGAGATGTATAGTAACTAATTACAACTACTTCACTACTGTACTTAAGTACGGAAAGGCGGTATCTGTACTTTCCTAGAGTAGAATTTTTTTCTCCTACTTCCACTTTTACTTCACTACATTTTTTCAATGATTTCAATACTTCTACTCCGATATTTTTTTTTTTGTGCTGCTTAGTTACTCGTTACAATTATAAAAAATACCACTGCCAGAACAGTAGATGGCAGGTTTCATGAAGCTCAAAACATGTGTATTATCAGCGCATACGAAAATAAATGCTACTGTATGTATAAATAAAAGCTGCATTTGAAATAATAAAAAACAATATGATGTTCAAACTTTTGACTTCTTTCTTTAATAACTACATAACACAGTACTTGTACTTTTACTTTCAGTACTTGAGTAGCAATTTTTTTTTTCAAAACTACTGGTACTTTTACTTTCAGTACTTGAGTAGCAAAATGCTTAAAAAAACTACTTGCAATACTTAACCACTTAAGCCCCGGAGGATTTGGCTGCTAAACGACCAGGGGGTATTTTGCGATTCGGCACTGCGTGACTTTAACGGACAATTGCGCGGTCGTGCGACACTGTACCTAAACGAATTTGGCGTCCTTTTTTTCCCACAAACAGAGCTTTCTTTTGGCGGTATTTGATCACCTGTGCGATTTTTTGATCACGCGCTATAAACAAAAAAAGAGCGTCAATTTTGCAAAAATAGCAATATTTTTCCCTTTTTTTTATATGAAATTCCCCCCCAAAAAAATGTAAAAATCAAAATTTTTTAACATTTTCGGCCAATTTGTTTTATGCTACCTATGTTTGGTAAAAAAAAATCGCAAAAAGCGTATTTTGATTGGTTTGCGCAAAAGTTATTGCGTTTACTGACTAAGGGAAAGATTTTTGTCATTTTTGTTGTTTTTTTTTTAACGCGTAATGGCGGCGATCTGCGATTTTTTTTGCGGTACTGCGACATTGTGGCGGACAGATCGGACCCTTGACTGACATTTTTGACACTTTTGGGGTTACCAGTGACATTTCTACAGTAATCAGTGCTATACTTATGCACTGTTACTGTAAAAATACACTGGTAGTGAAGGGGTTAACTTTATTTGAGAGGGAGGGGCTGTGTGTGTCCCTAGGGGCGTGATTCTTACTGTGATTGGCTGTGGCTTCAGCTGTATGCAGAGTGATCAACGGATCTACATAGTAGATCCATATGATCAGCTCTCATACAGAGGGGAGAATGACAGGCAGCTTGTTTACACAAGCTGCCTGACTTTCTCCCTCTCCCCCACCGATCGCAGAGTGGCCGGCGGACATCGGGTCCGCCGGTCACACGCGCGGGGGGGTCCGTGACCACGCGGGAGCGCGCCTCCGGCGGCGCGCGCTCGCTCCCTAGACCCTCACAAGCTAGTGACGTAGCCCTACGTCACTTTGCCTGTGAGGGGCTGACCGCCGACGTAGATCGGCGTGCGGCGGTCGGCAAGTGGTTAAGTACAAAAAATGTTGAATACTTTAGTACTTCTACTCAAGTCACTTTTTGATCAAGCACTTCCACTTCTACTCAAGTCACTTTTTGATCAAGCACTTGTACTTTTACTCAAGTATGGGTTTCGAGTACTTTATACAACTCTGTTGGGTATGAGTCTATCTGCATGGCACATCTTGACTTGGCAATATTTGCCCACTCTTCTTTGCAAAAACACTCCAAATATGTCAGACTGCAAGGGCATCTCCTATGCACAAAAAAAGATTTCAATTTGTTTTTCAATTGAGTTGTACAGTTTATAGGTCACATGAAGGGTGGAAAAAGTTCAGAAACGATTTATCTTTGTCTCATTTTTTTTACATCACAGAAACCTGACATTTTAACAAGGGTTTGTAGACCTTTTAAATCCACTTCATCCACTTTAAGACTGGAAGATTTTTCTGCTTAATGACCAGGCCCTATTTTGCGATTCGGCACTGCGTTATTTTAACAGACAATTGCGCGGTCATGCGACCCTATTCCCAAATAAAATTTACGTCCTTTTTTTCCCCGCAAATAGAGCTTTCTTTTGGTGGTATTTGATCACCTGTGCGATTTCTTTTTTTTTTTTTGCGCTATAAACAAAAAAAGAGCGACAATTTTGAAAAAAAAAAAACACAATATTTTTCACATTCTGCTATATGACATTCTCAAAAAAAAAAATTTTAAAATCTAAAATGTTTTAACATTTTAGGCCAATTTGTTTTCTGCTACATATTTTTGGTAAAAAAAAAAAATCGCAATAAGTGTATTTTGATTGGTTTGCGCAAAAGTTATCGCGTCTACTAACTACGGGAAAGATTTATGTCATTTTTTTTTTTTTTACTAGTAATGGCAGCGATCTGCAATTTTTTGCGGGACTGCGACATTGCGGCGCACAGATCGGACCCCTAACTGACATTTTTGGCACTTTTGGGGGTACCAGTGACATTACTACAGTAATCAGTGCTAAAAATATGCACTGTTACTGTAATAATGACACTGGCAGGGAAGGGGTTAATACTATTGGTGATCAAGGGGTTAAATGTAAGCCTAGGGGAGTGATTCTAACTGTGGGGGGGTTGGGCTTGTGAGATGATCAGAGACATGCGATCCTATATAGCAGGATCACATAGCCTCTGTGATCATTGCAGGGAGAAGGATGGACGGCTGTGTTTACATCAGCCGTCCGTCCTTCTCTGTCAGCGGAGGGAGATCGCCGGTGTCAGGCGGCAATCGGAGCCACCTGACACACGCACTGGCTCCCCGGCTGACGAGCTACGTCGCTTTGCCCAGGAGCGGCTGCCTACCACAGCAAATCTGCAGCAGGCGGTCGTCAAGTGGTTAAATGCCTACATGGATCCCATCTTTGTGGTTTGACTTGTTCTATTTTATGCCCTATTGCAGCCTTTTTCAACTAGGGTGCATAGGCACCCTGAGGTGCCCTGGCAAAGTGCCTACAAATTGCCCAAAAATTGTATAGAAACCAGCGTGTGGATGAAGGCTGCCTTTTTAGTTACACTAAGTCACTGTTTTTTTAGTGCACCATTACAACCCTCTAGCTGCTGGCGTCCTAAAAACCAATGGCATCATCAGCTAATAAGGAGGATGTCAGTCGCCTGCATAGCATCCTTGTTTGACCCTCCCCTGCCCCTCTCCATCAGCATTGGGGGTCACATTAGTTGAATGAAGGAAGAAAAAAATGAGGGAGAAGAGAAACATTGGAATTCTAGTCCATACTAGTTTGCAAAAGTATTTTTGCTTTGGAAGAATAAATCACCTCTAATGTTGGGTGTCCTACTTGTGGATGTTACTGCATTATGTAGAACTATTAGAATAGCTTTTACATTTTAAAATGGGGTGCCTTGAGACTTTCCATAATTTTTAAAGGGTGCCTCGAGACTGTCCATAATTTTAGAGGGTGCCCCAAGACTGTCCGTAATTTTTAAAGGGTACCTCGGGACTGTCCAAAATTATTAAAAGGTGCCTTGATTGAAAAAAGGTTGAGAAACAGTGCCCTATTATATTGTCTGTTTCGGGCTTTTAACTTTAGCTACAGTCTTTTGGAAGTGAAGCACTTGCCTATTCCTTTAACCCATGTCAGCTGGTCAACTTCGTAACTTCTTGTGATGTACTTATAGTAGAGGTGTTTTTCCATCTTTACCAAGCATATACTGATATACACCTACATACTGTGATATAGGTTGGTATTAACCTTTTTTGGGGATCTACAGTGTATCTGTCTACAGGGGCTTTTAGATTGCTATATATAGCATTCTAGCTTTTTGATTTTCTGTTTTATTTGTGGCTTGTTTTGCATATACCTATAGGTATATGCAAAACAAGCCACAAAAAAAACAGAAAATTACTCGCTTCACATTTGTGGCTCATTCCCTGATATATATTCGTTCCCATACCTGCCTAAAGGAAAAGGTTAATCTAGGTTGTGGGTTTGCCCTTTTGTTTGCACCCTTTTGCTGTGGGTAAACCCCTTGGTAACGTCCTTTGCTAGACCTGGTGTGTTATGTCATATTACAGTATAGAATATGACAGTTGTATTTTATTAATCTTCTGTCTCCATTTAGAAGAGTTGGATGCCTCATTCTGCCACCTGAAGAAGAGGACACAGTCACGAAACAGGTAGAGGAGTGAATATTTCCAGAGGTTGTGCTTCCCTACATGCTTTATATTTTGGCCCCTGTCACTCGGGATCTTGCTTCAGGACTGAATTAAAATTAATTTAGGGAAACCGCCTCTGATATAGGGTTGGGATGCAACTTCTTTTTACTTTGTATTGTTAAATGGTTGTTTTAACATTTTGTAATAAAAAGGTTTTGCCTAGAAAGTTACAGCAATTTCATGGAGAAAGAAAACTGAGTATGTTATTGCTGATTACCAGGCTGTGGTGCTGCTCCTCAGACTTCAGTACATTTTAAGACGCTGATCTGGAACCAGCATGCAGAAAATAAAGTCAGAACTTGTGATCTATCCACTTCTTCTAGGTCTGTGACTCAGAAGGTTTTTCAACCCAGAAAGAATTAAAGAAGTGACAGCCTGTAAAACTAGAATTTTCAGAAGTAGGAGTCAGCAATGGTAACCTCCTATGACAAGTCTCCTAGGGGTAAGGTGAGGACCCAATTAAAAGGAACTCCTAAGAGGAACATGAAGGATGCCAAAGCTAAAAATTTCAGAGGCAGAGGTTTCCTCCCGGGGGCTCCGCTCTTACATAGAGCCGATTAGACTTGACTATAGCCAGGGACTATTAAGAGTATTAAGAGGTGGGATTGACCAAATCACCAACAATATTTGCCTGGCTGCCATTGTAGCTAGAGAAAAAAGGATCAATGCCAAAGTATTCACAAGGGGGGCATTACATCCTATCGACTAGAAAATTGAGGAAAAAGGTATAACTTTTTGTTTTGAATAGTGTGTGAGGGTTAGACTCTATTGCCGTCTGTGACCCCACTGGGGAGATTTACTCATCTCTCTCTGTCTTGTTGACAGCTGTCTCTGGGAAAAAAGTGAAGGGAAACACAACATTTTAGAGTTGTCCCCAGCACAAAAGGTAGGGGGAAATCTTCCAATTGAGACACCTATCTATCACTGTAATTCCGTACACTTTGGTAGATTTTCCTGCGAAAAAAAACTGACAGGGGTGTTAAAGTGATTGTAAATCCTTTTTTTGTAAATTAAAATTTAAAAAAGATTTATCCTTACCTGCTCTGTGCAATGTTATTGCACAGAGAGGTTCCTTACCTCTTCTTTGGTGGTCCTTGCCGGCACTCTCCGCTGCTTCTTCTCAGTGCCCCATAGCAAGCCCTGTACTATGGGGGCACAAATGTGGGCACGCTCCCGAGCTGGTTTTGTGCATCCATAGTCAGACACAGCATGGCTTTGCCGTGCCCCCTGCTCCCTCCTGTAAGGGCCTATGGTTCCCGCTGCTTCCTAAATCCCCTGTAAGGCTAGGAAGAGGGGAGCGAAAAAATGCAGCCGGTCACAGGGATGGATCAAGAGAGGACACAGGTAGGTGTTTGGGGTCGGGGGCAGGGACAAGTGGTAAAATGTCTTTTTACCTTATTGCAGGGAATGCATGAACTTTAGAACCACTTTAAAATGGAACTAAAGTTCCCCTGTCACAAACTGCGAGCAGGTGGGCTTTTTATTTCAAAGGAGACATTGCATGTCTCTTCTGCAATAAAACACACCTACCTGCCAGCTCGCTGTCTTCCCTGGCATGTAAACTGGGCTTCCACGATCCCCCTGCCGGTGCTGGCCACATCTGATTCCACTTCTCCCCCCTTCCCCCTTGTCTCCCCGCAGAGCCTTCAGCTTCCCTCTCCCGGGGCAGTGGGGGAAGGGGCCGATATATGTCATTTACTGGCCCCTTTTTTTTGGACACCACGAGCGATCGGTACAGATCGCCCTGTGTACATTGATAATTGAGCATAGTAAACTGTGTTTACTATGCTTCAGTTTATGAATGAACAGCCTCTGTCTCCCGTTAATTAATTTTCAATTAAACTGGGGCTGCAGAGAAAGGAACTGAAGAATCTGTGTTCTCAATTCCTTTCTCTGTCTCAAAGCTGAGATGTTAGGGGTCTGTTTAGACTTCTGATATTTCATTCAAATCCCCCCCCCCCCAACAGCGTTATAAAAAATTTTGTAAGAAATCATTAAAAATATTTTTTAGAAATTGTATTAAATTTATTTTAAATATTGGAATTTTTTTTTTTTAAAAACTGTAATTTTTTAAATTCAGAAAGGGGGGCCCTATCAGTCTGCATGGGGCCCTGTGATTTCTAACGGCAGCCCTGTACAAGCGTATTAGAAGAGGATCGCTTAGTGCATGAGCGTTCATTTATTCCAATGGCCAGAATATGGAATTAATTAATTAATGCGCAAATGCTTGGACACCTAAACGTGTGCAAAACACAGCTTAAGGGCTCATTCACACCATATGTGCATGAAAATGAATGGGAAAACTGCACAGATTTTACTTACAGAGACATCAGTTTATATCAGTTTTCATGGGCATTTCAGTGAGTTTTTATGCACGTTGACATGAGTTTTCATGCGCATCAGTTATGTGCCCTATTCACACCAATGTTGATGTCATGTCATTGTTTTTCCCATGCAGAAAACTGCATACACATTGCAGATTCCTGCGCAGAAAAAAATCCAGACGCAATACCAGTGTTGTGGTGTGAACAGGGCACTTAGAGAACCATTGTTTTCTTTGAGCCCTTGCAGACTGCGTGCAGAAAAACGGACATCTCTGCACATGGTGTGAACGAGGCTTAAGGCCTTGTATTACCATAAGTGCATGAAAACTGATGGGAAAACTGCACACTTGCAGACATGAGTTTACATCAGTTTTAATGTGGGTTTCAGTGAGTTTTCATGCACGTTGACATCAGTTTTCATGAGTGTCAGTTATGTGCCCTATTCACACCAATGTTGATGTCATGTCATCTTTCTTCTCCGTGCAGAAAACTGCATACACGTTACCTTTCAACTTTTTGAGATGGGACCAGGGACACCTATTAGCTAAAGTATGTAGGTATCGGACATCCCCCTGCCATGCCCCCCCCCAAGGAAAATTGAAAAAATAAAAAAAGTTATTAGCTAAACTCACAAGTGCTTTTTTGTTGTTGTTTTACCACAGTCTTAAAGCGGAGTTCCAGCCTTTTCTGTGTTTATTAAAGGTCAGTAGCTGCTGACTTAATAATCACACACTCACCTGTCCCAGGGTCCAGCGATGCGGCCGCCCGAAGCCTCGATCCTCTCCCTCTGGTCTCGGCGGCGCCAGCATCTTTGGTTTGGGCACCCGCTTGCGGCTTCACAGCCGGGTACGCACTGTACGTGTTGCGCTGCACGTCTTGATTGGCTGGCAATCTTCTGGGACCTCTGACATGTCCCTGAAGATTGCAGGGAGAAAGGGGGAGAGAACTTCCGCTCAGGGCGCTGCGGCGCTCTGAGCGAAAGTGGGAGTGGGTACCTGTCAAAACTAGGTACCCACTCCCCCCCCCCCCAAAAAAAAATTACATGCCAAATGTGGCATGTCAGGGTGTTAGCTCAATCTCGTCAGGAGGCAATTACAAGATGATATACGGCCCTTCAGTCCTCACCCCCCCCCCCCCCTAGATAGTGAATTCTCTCTCCTCTGGCCAGGAGACATAACGACACACAGCACTCAAGCTTAGCGTAGAATCATCTGATTTTATTGCAAGTTTCGCTCATATTTAAGGGAAGTTTTGAGCGGCAAAAACTTGAAACTGGTTACAGTTCATGAGTCAATAGGACATATCTCACAGAAATAAGACATGAAAGGCTTTTGTTTTCCCTATGCATATGTGTCAATATGAGGTGTCTTGTATCTGAATCTGTGTTTTGTGGGAGAGTCGATCCGTCTGTGTTCAGCTTGTCTGATGTGTTAATGTAAGCAATTGTCAATTGTTTATGGGTGGTGTCAGTAATGCAAAATATCCAACTGTCAAGCGTTCAGATGAATGAATGGAAAGGTGTTTAACATGTCAACTTCTTGTCATCTATATGCAAAATACAGCTGGCTGATGTCCAGGGTGTATGAATGAGTGTTAGTCTGGCTCGTTAATGACATTAGCAAGGGCCCACATTCCATCGTAGAATGAGCCCTAGCTGAAATGTAATATGAAATATAATATTTTAGTAAGGCACGTTGATACACTCTTTCACAGGGGGTTAGGACTACCTAAAGCGGAAGTTTACCCATAACAACTTGCTTCATGCTGGAGGCTGCCATTTTGCTGAAGCCCAGAACCCCCCAAACAGTAATAAATCATAAAGTGGAACTAAACCCATCGAACCCATTGTTTCAAAAACAGTTACATTCCTGGAATGGCGGGATTGCTAACTGTCACATTTGCCTGTGTCCTCAACCAAACTGTCAAACCATCAAATGGCTGGTGTCATAACTGATCATATGTGTGGCACCATGGCAGTTGCAGTGCAAACAGAAGTAGCCTCCTTGGCTGTAAAGGATAGGAGGGTTTAGTTCTGTTTTAGGCTGGGTTCACACCTATGCAAATTGGATGCGGTTTTTCCCGCATCCATTTTGCATGACAGGAGACTGTGCCCGGCTCTCAATGGAGCCGATTTACACATCTCCGGGGCATCTGCGGAGTGAATTCCACAGGGGTCCTGTGCATCTTTGGCTCTGTTTCAGGTCCAAATTCAGGCAAAAATTCAGGCCTAAATCATCCTTGAGATGGAGAACAGGGGTGCACCCGACCCCTACTGTGAGCCACGTCCGCATTAAGTTGGAACCCAGACCTAAGGCTCGTACACACTTGATGAAAATCGGACAAAATATCCTCCGATTTTTCTCTCTCTTGCTCAGCGTTCATTACCGTTTTTAGTTTACAGTGCATAATGTTCACAAAATTTCTCGTCCGATTTTCTTTTTTTTTTGGGGATGTTTGTTTGTAGAGTGCGATTTAAGTACGTAAAGGTGTAACCCCTAGGCAACTTGACGAGGCGTCAGCAACTTCCAATCATGCGCGGTCTTTCGTATCTGATTTTTTGCGGACGTACTGCGTACACATTAAATGAAAATTGGTCGTGCTGGGGACGGACGATGAAAGTTTTGGTGGATTTTTTCTTTGAAAATATCGGCATCAGCTGCTGAAAATTCTGTACACACTAGCCGAAAATCGTACGATTTTACCTCGGACGGGAATTTTCGGCAGATTTTCTACTAGTGTTTACCCCACTTTAAGGCTTTCAGCAAATTGGCCTCTACAACCTCAGCAGTGTCTAAAATGGAAAGCAACTGAGAATGTGCAGAGCAGGGTGCGACAGTGTATTACTGGATTTTACACAGTATAGGCACTTATTTTTAATGTTTTACATAGCTATACCTGCAAAAAGGGCCAACCTGAAGTGATCCAGCAGGACTTATTTTTCTGACTAATGTTCCACTTTAAAGAGGTTGTAAACACTGGGGAAACAAAACCAAAAAAAACCTGTAAGACAAAGGTATAATGAGTATGCATTGCATACTAGCTCATTATGAAATACTGAAAATTAAAAAAAAAAAAAGAAAAAGCATAACATTGGGTGTGCTTGCCTTCATCCTGATTAACTTTATATTATTAATTCCTCTATATTGTTGGGACTATATGGGGCAATACAAAATATAATTTTGAAATCCATTTCAGCTGAGAACAAGCAACCTCTGCATCTGCTGTGCAAATAGGATGCAAAAATTTGTGATCAGCTGGACACTACCACATATTTTAAGGATCATTACCTGTATAGGATGCTTTGTTCCTAGGAAGTGAATGATATACATATGTCCTTTGTACTGTTTTTACGTAATTTATGAATGTTTTTATTGTTGAAATAAAATATCTATTTTTTAAGAAAAATATACTATTCTGGTTGGAATTGGATATTGGTAAAATTAGTATTTCTTCCTCAGGGATTAATTACCACTCTGTAACAGATAACCAAATATCAACAACTAGTCCTTCATTTCATCAAATAACAAAATATCAACCAATATTCCTTCATTACATCATAGATATTTTCTGCACCATTGACATACCCGAGACCCCTCGGTTTACAATCTGTGATTCCCAATTGAAGAGCTTTGTTGTATCCCATATGGACTCCCACTATCTTTACTCTTCTGTCTAAATCAGTATCTGTTAGAAGAGGAGATGTCAGTATCCTGTATTCAAAGAGGAGATATCTGTATCCTCTATATTTTTGCCTATCACAAAAAAAAAAAAAAATATTTTGAAATACTTATCCTAGAACGAAGCCATCCAGCACACTGCTGAGACGGCCCACATCTTCCCTGGTGTTTCTTCCAGGGCTCCAGCGCTGGGAGTTGCCGGAGCTGTGATGACATCACGCGCAGAAGCCGTCGGTCACGAAACAGGGCTCTGAAGAAATGGCACGGGTGGCCGTTCCTTCAGGGTGCATACACCAATGACGTCATTGGTGGTGTATATAGTAAATATCTCCTAAATGGTGCAAGTTTAGGAGATATTTACAGTACTTATAGGGAAGCCTTATTATAGGCTTACCTATAGGTACAATCAGTGGAAGTTTAATTCCTATTTAAGGGCTCATGCACACAGGACGTTTTTGCAGCTGCTTTAAGGGGCATCTGGCGTTTGTTTCTATTTATATAACTACAAAGGATAGCGCACACATGCAAAAGAAATGACTATCAAATATAAAGGCAATCAAAATGAGTAAAAATGGGTACAAAAAAAAAAGTACAAACCCCATTGTACTTTGACGTAGTGGTGGGCTTGGTGGGGTACTTTGACATAGTGGTGGGCTTGGTGGGGTACTTTGACATAGTGGTGGGCTTGAGCACAATATGGCCATATGGTGGGAATAAATCCCCATTTTTACTCATTTTGATTGCCTTTATATTTGATAGTCATTTCTTTTGCATGTGTGGGCTATCCTCTGTAGTTAAATATGTATATTGTTTTTTTATAGCAGCACCAGCTTTAGAAATGCATGTTCAGGGTGTGCCCCCCAACCCTTTGTTGCACACATCAACTTTCAGAGGAGTTTGGAGGCATAAGCAATTAGGGGCAGTAAAAAAAAAAAAAAAGGACAACTGCCAGTGCGTTCAGGAGGCTGTAAAAATACAAAACACCAAAAAATTTGGCTAAACTGTAAGAAGCTTTTAGCCTTGTTTGGCGTTTTTACAGTAAACACATTCCTTAAAATGTAAAAAACGCCAACGGTAAAAATAGTGTTTTTACATTTAAGCCCCCATTCACACTACCGCGACGCTACTTCCAGGGGCGACCTCCGAGATCGCGGTGCGAGCAGCGTGCCGCGACCTCGGAGCGGCCGCCACGGACTTCATAACATTGAAGTCTATGGCGGTCTCCTCCTGGTCGCCCCAAAGAAGCTCCGGACCCTTTTTCTAGGTCGGAGCGACTTGTGTCGCTCCTATTAGAACGGGTCCGCAGCTTCCCTATAAGAGGCGACCTGCGGCGACCTGTGAGGCGACCAGGTCGCCTCACAGGTCGCCCTAGTGTGAACCGGGACTTAGGGAGTGCGTTTACTTTCAAAACTCTAACGCTCAAAAACAACGCAACTAAAAGTGCGTTTTTAATGCTGCTTTTTTCTGCCAGCAGCACTGGCATTTTTTAAACGTCCTGTGTGCATGAGCCCTTTTACTGGATTTTGGAATATCCATATGCAGCAATGTAGAAATTGGATGAAAGGATTAGCACTAAGAGCCCATTCACATTGAGGCGACACGACTTCGGGGGGCGACCTGTGAAGTCGCGTGCACCGCGACTTCGGCGCGACTTGCAGAGACTTCACATAATGGAAGTCTATGCAAGTCGCTTCGAGGTCGCCCCAAAGTAGTAAAGGACCCTTTTTCTAAGTCGGAGCGACTTGTGTCGCTCCTATTAGAACGGGTCCTGTACTACTCAATGGACCGCGACTTGTCAGGCTGACAAGTCGCGCTAATGTGAATGGGCTCTAAAGCCTCGTACACACAATCAGATTAACAAATTAATTTTCATCTGTTTTTTTGTTGCATGCTAGTCTCATATGGAAAGTGAAGAGGTTACTTTCATACGAAAATTCCCGTACGACAGAATTCAACTTCAGAAGTGATGTCATGTGTTGAATTGTTTTGTATGCATTCTTTCGTTTCCGAGCGTGCATACTGCGTAGTCTTGCTCTTATGATTTTATTTTGGACAAAAACTGTACTAATTAAATGAAAATCTGACGGTGTTCACATACGATAAAAATGTTATAGCCTGTACATCCAGTTTTTGTGCTGGTTCACACTATAGCGATGTCAGACATTGCATGTGTTTCGCACCGCACTGCTCTGCAAATCACATGCGATGTCTGTGTGATGCAAATTCAGCCATACAGATTGTATGGCTGAATCTGCATCGCATTCAGACCAAAGTCATGCAGGACACTTTTTTTGGTTCGCAGCAGAATCGGATTGCATGGCTGTTCACACCTATGCGACACAATTCCTGTCGGAATTGACAGTTCGCACTGCGATATGCGAACTGATCTGGGTTGTCGGTAACTTTGTATTGACACTCCCAGAAGTTCTGTGAGTCGGGTGCGATGCGGGAACCCGCAGTGGATTTGCAGAGTTCCCGCATCACACCAATGTGAACCATCACTTTGTTGTCCGGAAATTCGTAATCAGCTGTCAAAAGCACTATACTAACAATCCGAAAAACGGCAGATCGTTCGTTGGACGAATTTTTACTTCAAATTTTCTTATTGTGTGTACAGGTCTTAAAGGGGAATTAAAGCTTCCTCTGTAACTTGTACCTATAGGTAAGCCTATGATAGGGTTTACCTTTAAGTACTGTAAATAACTCGTAAATGTGCACCGTGTAGGAGATATTTACTGTGCATGCAGCCAGTGACATCACAGACGCATGCGCTCTGAAGGAAGGACTGCTTGTGCCGTTTTTCAGAGCCCTGTGCTGTGACCGGCGGCAGCTGCTCGTGCCGTTTTTCAGAGCCCTGTACCGTGAGCGGCGGCAGCTGCTAGTGCCGCTCCTTCAGAGCCCTGTACCGTGAGCGGCGGCAGCTGCTAGTGCCGCTATTTCAGAGCCCTGTGCCGTGAGCGGCAGCAGCTGCTCGTGCCGTTCCTTCAGAGCTCTGTGCCGTGACCTGCGGCAGCTGCTCGTGCCGCTCCTTCAGAGCCCTGTGCCGTGACCGGCGGCAGCTGCTCGTGCCGCTCCTTCAGAGCCCTGTGCTGTGACCGGCGGCAGCTGCTCGTGCCGTTCCTTCAGAGCCCTGTGCCATGGCCGGCGGCAGCTGCTCGTGCCCTTTCCTTCAGAGCCCTGTGCCGTGACCGGCGGCAGCTACTCGTGCCGTTCCTTCAGAGCCCTGTGCCGTGACCGGCGGCAGCTGCTCATGCCGTTCCTTCAGAGCCCTGTGCCGTGACTGGCGGCAACTGCTCGTGCCGTTCCTTCAGAGCCCTGTGCCGTGACCTGCGGCAGCTGCTCGTGTTGTTCCTTCAGAGCCCTGTGCCGTGACCTGCGGCAGCTGCTCGTGTTGTTCCTTCAGAGCCCTGTGCCGTGACCGGCGGCAGCTGCTCGTGCCGCTCCTTCAGAGCTCTGTGCCATGGCCGGCAGCAGCTGCTTGTGCCGTTTCCTTCAGAGCCCTGTGCCGTGACCGGCGGCAGCTGCTCGTGCCGTTCCTTCAGAGCCCTGTGCCGTGACCGGCGGCAGCTGCTCGTGCCGTTCCTTCAGAGCCCTGTGCCGTGACCGGTGGCAGCTGCTCGTGCCGTTCCTTCAGAGCCCTGTGCCGTGACCGGCAGCAGCTGCTCATGCCGTTCCTTCAGAGCCCTGTGCCGTGACCGGCGGCAGCTTCTCGTGCCATTCCTTCAGAGCTCTATGCCATGACTGGTGGCAGCTGCTCGTGCCGTTCCTTCAGAGCTCTGTGCCGTGAGCGGCGGCAGCTGCTCGTGCCGTTCCTTCAGAGCTCTATGCCATGACTGGTGGCAGCTGCTTGTGCCGTTCCTTCAGAGCTCTATGCCATGACTGGTGGCAGCTGCTCGTGCCGTTCCTTCAGAGCTCTGTGCCGTGAGCGGCGGCAGCTGCTGTGTTGTTCCTTCAGAGCCCTGTGCCGTGAGCGGCGGCAGCTGCTCGTGTTGTTCCTTCAGAGCCCTGTGCCGTGACCGGCGGCAGCTGCTCATGCCGTTCCTTCAGAGCCCTGTGCCATGACCGGCGGCAGCTGCTCGTGCCATTCCTTCAGAGCCCTGTGCCGTGACCGGCGGCAGCTGCTCGTGCCATTCCTTCAGAGCTCTATGCCATGACTGGTGGCAGCTGCTCGTGCCGTTCCTTCAGAGCTCTGTGCCGTGAGCGGCGGCAGCTGCTCGTGCCGTTCCTTCAGAGCTCTATGCCATGACTGGTGGCAGCTGCTTGTGCCGTTCCTTCAGAGCTCTATGCCATGACTGGTGGCAGCTGCTCGTGCCGTTCCTTCAGAGCTCTGTGCCGTGAGCGGCGGCAGCTGCTCGTGCCGTTCCTTCAGAGCTCTATGCCATGACTGGTGGCAGCTGCTTGTGCCGTTCCTTCAGAGCTCTATGCCATGACTGGTGGCAGCTGCTCGTGCCGTTCCTTCAGAGCTCTGTGCCGTGAGCGGCGGCAGCTGCTGTGTTGTTCCTTCAGAGCTCTGTGCCGTGAGCGGCGGCAGCTGCTCGTGTTGTTCCTTCAGAGCCCTGTGCCGTGACCGGCGGCAGCTGCTCATGCCGTTCCTTCAGAGCCCTGTGCCATGACCGGCGGCAGCTGCTCGTGCCATTCCTTCAGAGCCCTGTGCCGTGACCGGCGGCAGCTGCTCGTGCCATTCCTTCAGAGCTCTATGCCATGACTGGTGGCAGCTGCTCGTGCCGTTCCTTCAGAGCTCTGCGCCGTGAGCGGCGGCAGCTACTGTGTTGTTCCTTCAGAGCCCTGTGCCGTGAATGGCGGCACCCGTGCACATGCGGGGGAGTGGCTCCAGCCAATCAGGTGGCCAAAGGATGTGAATCGGGTAGTAAGATGGGTAAACATGTTGGCCGTGTCAATGATGTCCGGGCGCCGCTACGGGGGCTTTGTTCTAAGGTAAGGATTTCATAATGAGCTAGAATGTAATACATACTAGCTCAATATACCTTTGTCTTTGAGGTTTTCATTTTATATATATATATTTTTGGAGGGTTACAACCTCTATAAGAAACACTTTTTGAAAGATAAAAAGTGGATTTTTTCTACAGCACACAAATGAAGAGGGACTTTGTTCCAAATCAAGGACAGGAGCTTTGCACCAGGATCAGAGATAACCGATAGCAGACATCTATGTAGGAAACAGCGCAGTCCAGCATTGAAGAGGCCCCTCCGTTCTCCTCCCAGCCGCTCATTCGATCACTTCTGCCTTCGGCTACACCTGTCTGGCGAGGCTGCCGCTAGGACCTGCGCTCTGCACTCGTCTATCCGTACTGTCGCCTGGCAGCTGCCCCGGAAGTTGTCGCCGGGGCCGGTTCAGCTCCGGTAAAGTCTCCGCCGGACAGAGTCGGCTGGCGGGAGAGTATCCCGGGGGTGGATGAGGCTCCGGGCGAGGGAGCTGCAGCAGGTGAGAGCCGTTAGTAGCGGAGGGTTCGTACAGGTTCTGTGTGTGACCGCCCCCTGCCTGTCATCCATGTCCCTGGCTGAGGAGAGTCCGTCCATGTCCTCTTATTCCCAGCCTGAGCCCTCTGTGTGGAGGAGTGTGCTGTGATATCCCCGCCGGGTGATAAGAGGGGGGCTGGGGAGCTGTGCTCTGTGTGTCCTCATATGACTCCTCCACTGTCTACACACACACGTGACCAGCAGGCTGCCTGCACCATCCGCTATGTGTGTCTACCTTCTATAGGGTATAGGGGGGAGATCTCACACTGCTCCTCTATAGTCTCACTCTTCCTGCTGCATTTTACAGCATGTACACAATCATGAAGTAAAGTCAATAACTAATTCTGATACATGTCAGGGGTAGGGTTCTGCCACCTCATCCCTTTAAACCAAGACACACCGGTTCTGAGGCTGATTAAGGTGGTAGTAAACTCACTTAGTGCCGATTCACATTTGTGCGATGCGAATATACAGCGTGATCCCGCATCGCATCCGCACCCCTGATAGTTCACACTGCCATATGCGATACGCAGGGGGTGTCAAAAGTTAACGACACCCCCAGTTGCGATCGCATATCACACTGCGATCTGAAAGTTTGCACAGAATGCGATCGCACTAGTGTGAACCACCATGCGATCCGATTCTGCTGCGGATAAAAAAAAGCCTCGTGTGCGTGTTTATTGCGGATGCGGTGCGAATTCAGCCATACAAAGTGTATGGCTGAAATTTGCACCGCACATGAGATCGCATGTAATTTAGTAGCAGTGCGCTCCGAATTACATGCGATCTGCGCAATCCCACAAATGTGAACCAGGGCTCAGTGCTTTATGTGCATTATATTAGCCTCAGAACCCGTGTAATTCATATGTGTCCTGGTTTAAACAAAGAAGTAAATCCTCTGAAAAAAAAAAAAAAACCCCCAGTAAAGACAAAGGCATAATGAGCTAGTATGCATTGCATACTAGCTCATTATGAAGTACTTACCTGAAAACGAAGTCCCCGCAGTGCCGCCCGCTCAGCAACAGGACAGCCAGCAAGTTCGGCCATCCTGCCTCGTGGATCGCATCCTCCGGCCATCGGATTGGCCAGAGGTGCGATTACATCACTCCCGCGTATGCGTTCGGGAGCTGCCGTTCACGGCACTGGGCTCTGAAGGAACGGTACGTGTGGGGCCGTTCCTTCACAGTGCATGCACCAATGACGTCATCTGTAAATATCTCCTAAATGGTTTAGGAGATATTTATAGCACCTATAAGTAAAGCCCCGTACACACGTACTGATCGTCGGCTGTCTTTTGTCCAGGGCTGTCATGTCTGTTGAAAACTGCAAAAGACTGCACACTAATTTTGTCGGCCAACAACAGCCGACTGCAGAAGTGATGTCATGTGATGGTTAACTTTCCTTGTCTTTTTTCTTTTCTGAGCATGCCCAGTCTTGCAAATCTGCTGTCTGTCGGCCGAATTCTGTACTGACTGGCGAACAATCGGCCGTTCTGGTGACGGCCAACAAACATTTTAAAGTCTGCACGACAGATTCTGTTCGGCCGAAAATGCGCTGTCAGAAGCATCATACTAACAAGCCTACAATCGGCCGATCGGTCGGCGGCCGAATATTTACGGCCGACAATCGGTACGTGTGTATGGGGCTTTAGCCTTAATATAGGCTTACCTATAGGTAAAAGTCTTTAAAATGGATTTACAACCACTTTAAAGGGATGAGGTGACAACCCTAGTCAGGGGGTGTATAGCTGCAGTCCCTGAGAGGATCCCTGATCTATTAAATAGGAAAAAGTCTTTTTTTTATTTTTTAAGGCCTCTTTCACACTTGTGCGACTTGGGACTGCAAAGTCACATGACAGTCGTACCCCATGATTTCCAATGAGTACCGTTCATATCTGTGTGACTTCAGAGTAGTCCCTGCACTACTTTGGTCCGACTTTGATGCAACTTGAGGTCCATAGACCTCAACATTACACAGGCCTCAGTCACCTGACTTTCAGGTCATAAAAGTGTGAAAGGGGCCTTAAAGAAGTACAGCCAAAGCTTGATTGGCTGTACTTCTGTGGATCACAGGAGTGCAGTTCTTTTTGCACTCCTGTGACCCGTTTTCAGCAGATGGGGTGCTGACTCTGCTGATGTCACAGAGCTCTGGCAAGGTCAGGATCTGCCCACATGCTTGGACCGGCACCCCGCTCAGCCTCTCAGCGAGGCGCCCCCTCCTCAGCCCAGTCCCCCAGTGAGTTTGGAGGCAAAGCAGAGAGCTGGTGACTGACCACTCCACTCAGGAAGCTGTGAGAACCGAGCGATCGGCAGTGTTTGATCACTCGGTTCTCAGTGTTAGAGCCACTGAGTGACTGATGCTGCATCCACATAGGTAAGTCTGAATCTACAAAAACCCAAACCCCATACTTTTAAAGCGTTTCTTACCCCAGCATTTCATATTCCTGATATGTGCCTGCTGTACCATGTACTTGTATGAGAAAGTATCCTGTTCTTTGTATTGTTTCCTTTTGTGAAGTCCCTGCTGTTCCTGCCAGCCCCACTGCTTTCCTATTAGCAAGGGAACACAGCCTGGTCAGTTCTCTAGCTATGCTGGGAACTCGGTGTGCTCTCCTCCAATGATCAGACTTGTCCTGATACACCCCCCTTCACAGCCTTTCACTAGCAAGCTCAGTGTACTGCTGCTTCTCCTCCCCCAAGCTCTTATGCAGCTGAGAACAGAAGGAATATAATCGCTTATATGAAAAAAAGGTGTTTGGTGTGTGTTGTTTTTAAGGTTTTTTTTTTTTTTTTTTATCTTTACAAACATGTTTTGTCTTTCATTTCTGTTTTAGACTGAGTGGGCTCTTTTACAAGGTGATAGTTTACAATTAATTTAAATTGTACTTATATGTAAGCCTAAAATAAGGCTTACTTGTAGGTACAGTGAATATCTCCTAAACTTGCAGTGTTTAGGAGATATTCACGCTGCATACTGTCCCTTCAGAGCCCTGTGGCGGGGCCGTGATGTCCCTTCAGAGCCCTGTGGCGGGGCCGTGATGTCCCTTCAGAGCCCTGTGGCGGGGCCGTGATGTCCCTTCAGAGCCCTGTGGCGGGGCCGTGATGTCCCTTCAGAGCCCTGTGGCGGGGCCGTGATGTCCCTTCAGAGCCCTGTGGCGGGGGCCGTGATGTCCCTTCAGAGCCCTGTGGCGGGGGCCGTGATGTCCCTTCAGAGCCCTGTGGCGGGGGCCGTGATGTCCCTTCAGAGCCCTGTGGCGGGGCCGTGATGTCCCTTCAGAGCCCTGTGGCGGGGCCGTGATGTCCCTTCAGAGCCCTGTGGCGGGGCCGTGATGTCCCTTCAGAGCCCTGTGGCGGGGCCGTGATGTCCCTTCAGAGCCCTGTGGCGGGGCCGTGATGTCCCTTCAGAGCCCTGTGGCGGGGCCGTGATGTCCCTTCAGAGCCCTGTGGCGGGGCCGTGATGTCCCTTCAGAGCCCTGTGGCGGGGCCGTGATGTCCCTTCAGAGCCCTGTGGCGGGGGCCGTGATGTCCCTTCAGAGCCCTGTGGCGGGGGCCGTGATGTCCCTTCAGAGCCCTGTGGCGGGGGCCGTGATGTCCCTTCAGAGCCCTGTGGCGGGGGCCGTGATGTCCCTTCAGAGCCCTGTGGCGGGGGCCGGGATGTCCCTTCAGAGCCCTGTGGCGGGGGCCGGGATGTCCCTTCAGAGCCCTGTGGCGGGGGCCGTGATGTCCCTTCAGAGCCCTGTGGCGGGGGCCGTGATGTCCCTTCAGAGCCCTGTGGCGGGGGCCGTGATGTCCCTTCAGAGCCCTGTGGCGGGGGCCGTGATGTCCCTTCAGAGCCCTGTGGCGGGGGCCGTGATGTCCCTTCAGAGCCCTGTGGCGGGGGCCGTGATGTCCCTTCAGAGCCCTGTGGCGGGGGCCGTGATGTCCCTTCAGAGCCCTGTGGCGGGGGCCGTGATGTCCCTTCAGAGCCCTGTGGCGGGGGCCGTGATGTCCCTTCAGAGCCCTGTGGCGGGGCCGTGATGTCCCTTCAGAGCCCTGTGGCGGGGCCGTGATGTCCCTTCAGAGCCCTGTGGCGGGGCCGTGATGTCCCTTCAGAGCCCTGTGGCGGGGCCGTGATGTCCCTTCAGAGCCCTGTGCCGCGGCCGTAATGTCCCTTCAGAGCCCTGTGCCGCGGCCGTGATGTCCCTTCAGAGCCCTGTGCCGCGGCCGTGACTCCCACACGCATGACACCATTGCGGCTCAGCCAGTCAGACGGTGGTGACAGTGCTCTGCTGTATTGGTTAATTTTAAGGTTAGTATCTTATATTTTGCTAGTATGCGATGCATACTAGTACATTATACCATTGTCTTGCAGTTTGTTGTTTTTTCTTTTTTAAAGGTCGCGGCTTACTATACACACAGACAATATTGGCCCAAGGGACTTTAAATGAGGCAAAATAGAAAAGTCATAAAATAATATAAATTTATTGTACAAAGATTCAACACATAAATATATAATGTACACATAAAACATTGTTTGGCATAGCAACCAGTAGGTTACATCTAACCATATATAAAGTACATCAAGCTGGTATTCTCAAATGCAAGCTTTACGCAACCAAGATGATTGCAATATAAGAGCGGAATGCATCTTGTAACTTGATGTGTTCTGTGAATACTTTCATTTCTTCAGGAGTAGATGCCTCCAAAAACATAACTCCTATGCTAAACAGATACGTAAATTACAGTGCCTTTCGAAGTATTCCGCCCCATTGAACTTTGCGACCTTTTGCCACATTTCAGGCTTCAAACATAAAGATATAAAACTGTAATTTTTTGTGAAGAATCAACAACAAGTGGGACACAATCATAAAGTGGAACAAAATGTATTGGATATTTCAAACTTTGTTAACAAATAAAAAACTGAAAAATTGGGCGTGCAAAATTATTCAGCCCCTTTACTTTCAGTGCAGCAAACTCTCTCCAGAAGTTCAGTGAGGATCTCTGAATGATTTAATGTTGACCTAAATGACTAATGATGATAAATAGAATCCACCTGTGTGTAATCAAGTCTCCGTATAAATGCACCTGCACTGTGATAGTCTCAGAGGTCCGTTTAAAGCGCAGAGAGCATCATGAAGAACAAGGAACACACCAGGCAGGTCCGAGATACTGTTGTGGAGAAGTTTAAAGCCGGATTTGGATACAAAGATTTCCCAAGCTTTAAACATCCCAAGAAGCACTGTGCAAGCGATAATATTGAAATGGAAGGAGTATCAGACCACTGCAAATCTACGAAGACCTGGCCGTCCCTCTAAACTTTCAGCTCATACAAGGAGAAGACTGATCAGAGATGCAGCCAAGAGGTCCATGATCACTCTGGATGAACTGCAGAGATCTACAGCTGAGGTGGGAGACTCTGTCCATAGGACAACAATCAGTCGTATACTGCACAAATCTGGCCTTTATGGAAGAGTGGCAAGAAGAAAGCCATTTCTTAAAGATATCCATAAAAAGTGTCGTTTAAAGTTTGCCACAAGCCACCTGGGAGACACACCAAACGTGGAAGAAGGTGCTCTGGTCAGATGAAACCAAAATCGAACTTTTTGGCAACAATGCAAAACGTTATGTTTGGTGTAAAAGCAACACAGCTCATCACCCTAAACACACCATCCCCACTGTCAAACATGGTGGTGGCAGCATCATGGTTTGGGCCTGCTTTTCTTCAGCAGGGACAGGGAAGATGGTTAAAATTAATGGGAAGATGGATGGAGCCAAATACAGGACCATTCTGGAAGAAAACCTGATGGAGTCTGCAAAAGACCTGAGACTGGGACAGAGATTTGTCTTCCAACAAGACAATAATCCAAAACATAAAGCAAAATCTACAATGGAATGGTTCACAAATAAACATATCCAGGTGTTAGAATGGCCAAGTCAAAGTCCAGACCTGAATCCAATCGAGAATCTGTGGAAAGAACTGAAAACTGCTGTTCAAACGCTCTCCATCCAACCTCACTGAGCTCAAGCTGTTTTGCAAGGAGGAATGGGCAAAAATTTCAGTCTCTCGATGTGCAAAACTGATAGACATACCCCAAGCGACTTACAGCTGAAATCGCAGCAAAAGGTGGCGCTACAAAGTATTAAATTAAGGGGGCTGAATAATTTTGCACGCCCACTTTTTCAGTTTTTTTATTTGTTCAAGTTTGAAATATCCAATAAATTTCGTTCCACTTCATGATTGTGTCCCACTTGTTGTTGATCACAAAAAATTACAGTTTTATATCTTTGTTTGAAACCTGAAATGTGGCAAAAGGTCGCAAAGTTCAAGGGGGCCGAATACTTTCGCAAGGCACTGTATATTAAAGCACTACTATAGAGCTGCACAATTCTGGATAAAATGAGAATCACAATTTTTTCTGATTAGAATAAAGATCAGGATTCTCTCACGATTCTCGGCGAAACATCTTTTACATTATATAAAATAGTTGGGCTAACTCCTCTGTTTAGTTTTTTTTTAATTCATCATTATTATTATTATTATTATTAAGGATTTCTATAGCGCCAGCAGTTTACGCAGCGCTTTACAATATTAGAGGGAGACAGTACATATACAATACAATAAAATACAAGAGGATTAAGAGGGCCTGCTCAGAAGAGCTTACAATCTAATGGGGTGGGGCAGGTGTTACAAGAGGTAAGAGTAGGGAATGAGCTGATGGCAGATTAGTTGGTGTGATAGGCTTCCCTGAAGAGATAAGTTTTCAGGGATCGCCTGAAAGCAGCTAGAGTAGGAGATAGCCGTACAGGTTGAGGTAGAGCATTCCAGAGGATGGGAGAGGCCCTGGAGAAATCCTGGAGACGAGCATGAGAGGAGGAGACAAGGGAGCTTGAGAGTAGGAGGTCTTGAGAGGGGCGGAGAGGACGGTTTGGGTGATATTTGGAGACAAGATTGGTGATGTAGCTCGGGGCAGAGTTGTGAATGGCTTTGTATGTTGTGGTTAGTATTTTGAATTGAATTCGCTGGGCAATCGGGAGCCAGTGTAGGGATTGGCAAAGAGGGGAGGCAGACGCTGAGCGGTTGGTAAGGTGGATAAGCCTGGCAGCAGCGAGGCGAGAAATAACAAGGGAGTGAATGAAAAAAGGGGCGAATTTTAGAGATGTTGTGGAGGTGAAGTCTACAAGCTTTTGACAATGATCGGATTTGGGGCTGAAAGGACAGGTCCTAGTCTAGGATTACACCTAGTACCCTGGCATGAGGGGAGAAATTGATGGTTGCATAACTAATTTTGATAGAAAAGTCATGGAGGGGGGCACGGGCGGGAGGGAATATTACCAGCTCAGTTTTAGAGAGATTTAGTTTGAGGAAGTGGTGCAACATCCATGTTGATATGTCAGTAGCAATGCGAGAGGAGACTGAAGGAGTGAGGTGAGGAGTAGACAGATTTGAGTGTCATCGGCGTATAGATGGTATTTGAAGCCGTGGGCGGTTATCAAGTGACCAAGGGAGGCGGTGTAGATAGAGAAGAGGACGGGTCCAAGAACAGAGCCTTGTATTGTATTTTTTTTTTCCCAAAAAACTGCGTTTGGAAGACTTCTGCGCAAGTACAGTGTGACATAAAAGATTGAAACGTTTGCCATTTTATTCTCTAGGGTCTCTGCTAAAAAAAATATTTATAATGTTTGGGGGTTCTAAGTAATTTTCTAGAGAAAAAATACTGATTTTTAACCTGTAAGCAACAAGTGTCAAAAAAGGGTTAGTCTTTAACCACTTAAGCCCCGGAAGATTTTACCCCCTTCCTGACCAGGCCCTATTTTGCAATTCGGTACTGCGTGACTTTAACGGACAATTGCGCGGTCTCGCGACGCTGTACCCAAATGAAATTGACGTCCTTTTTTTCCCACAAACTGAGCTTTCTTTTGGTGGTATTTGATCACCTGTGCGATTTTTTTTTTTTTTTTTTTATCAGGCACTATAAACAAAAAAAGAGCGACAATTTAGCAAAAATAACAATATTTTTCAAATTTTTTTTATATGAAATTCCCCCAAAAAAAATGTAAAAATCAAAATTTTTTTAACATTTTAGGCCAGTTTGTTTTCTGCTACATATGTTTGGTAAAAAAAATGGCAAAAAGCGTATTTTGATTGGTTTGCGCAAAAGTTATTGCGTTTACTAACTAAGGGAAAGATTTTTCTTGTGTTTTTTTTTTTTTTTTTTTCAGGACTGCAACATTGTGGCGGACAGATCGGACCCTTGACTGACATTTTTGACACTTTTGGGAGTACCAGTGACAATACTACAGTAATCAGTGCTATACATATGCACTGTTACTGTAAAAATGACACTGGCAGGGAAGGAGGGGATTAAGTGTGTCCCTAGGGGTGTGTTTCTAACTGTGCAGGGATGTGGCTTTTCATGTAACAGCAGAGATCAACGGTCCTACATAGGAGGACCGTTAGATCACTGCTGTTACACAGGGAAGAATGACAGGCGGTTTTGTTTACATTAGCCGCCTGCCTTCCTCCCTTCACGGCAGACGATCGCGAGTGACCGGCGGACCCGCCACACGCGGACTTGTTAGGGAACGAGCTATTGGCTCACAGGGTAGTGACATACCCATACGTCACTTTGCCTGGCCGGGGCTGACCGCCGCAGTATATGTACTTGCGGTGGTCGGCAAGTGGTTACAGACAGAAGTTCATTCCTTTGATCTAAAAGAATGAAAAGATACATTGTAATGTAAAGCATTGTGTTTATAGTTATCTAGCAGTCTTAACAATGTTGATAAACATTTGCTGGGGCTCTTTTTTTTTTTTTGACAGCTGTGAGTGAGCAGAGAACAGCTCTGTAAGGCCCCTTTCACACGGGCGGTGTGCCTGACGGACTCGGTTTTGCTCAGCGGGGATCGATCCGTCAATCCCCGCTAAGCAGGTGGATGACAGGTCTGTCTCCGCTTACTTTGCAGAGACAGACCTGTCAGATCCCCGCTCTCCTCTATGGGAGATTGGATGAGAATGGATCGCCTGTCCGTTTTCATCTGATATTATCCGATCCAATCCTCCAGATGGATGGAAATCCATCCGGATTTCACGGACAGGATTGGATCGGATGTCAGCGGAGATGTCTCTGCTGCTCCGTAGAGCTGCATGGAGCATCCGATCAGGTCCGCCTGAAAAATTGACAGGACCGGATCGGAAAGCCCATGTGAAACAGGCCTAAGAATCGAAGTCACGCAGTTTTAAGATTGTGAGGGGGGTGAATCAAGATCGCAATTTTTTAAACGATTAATCGTGCAGCTCTATCTCCCTAGAATGGCAGGGGTTTCTAAAAAAAAAAAAAAAAAAAAAAGACTTAAAGACCAGCTTGGAACTTGATAAAACCTAGCACCCCCAAATAGTGACCGCTGCTCAGTGTCGGACATGGGAGTAATGGAAGGGGACCAAGATGCCCAATGGGAAAACTACCGCCTTAATCACAACTATTTATATAGTGCTGGCAATTTATGCATCACTTTCACATATTATACATTCACATCAGCCCCTGCCAGCAAGGAGCTTGCAATCCAAGGTTCCTAACTAACATTCATACACACACATACTTGGGACAGTTTAGACAGGATGTATTTGTAGTATGGGAGAAAATCTACACAACGACAGGGAGATCATGCAGATATTGTCCTGACCGGGATTCAAATCAGGGACTCCAGGTAGGAGTACTAAGATGCAGGCTTTGAATTAACCACTTTCCGCCCGCGCTATAGCTAATAGATGGCTACAGCGTGGGCTTCCAGTGCCAGGAGGGTGTTCCGTAGACATCCTATTGTAATCACGCTGCTAGTGCTCTGATCGTCGAGTCCTTCGAACTTAGCTGATCACAGATCGGGGTAATGGGCCAATCACAGAGGCCCTTGATAGCTGATCATGGAAGTAAACAGAAGCCGGTTATCAGCTATTTTTTTTTTTTTTTTAGAAAGTCATTAACTGGCTTCTGTTATAGGGACATTGCCCACTAGTGCTACTAATCAGTGCCCACCAGTGGTGAAAATCATTGCCTCATCATCAGTGCAGCCTTATCAGCGCACATCAGTGAAGGAGAAAAATTACCTGTTTGCAAAATGTTTTCATTTTTGGTCTTTTTTTTTTGTTTCTTTAGCAAAAAAAACCAAACAAACCCAGTGGTGAATAAATACTACAAAAAAAAACCTCTTTTGTGTGAAAAAAAGATAAAAAATTTTGTTTGGTTTATTGAGGCTCGGTTCACATTGGTGCAATGCCGGAACCCTGCAAATCCACTGTGGGTTACTTCATCGCACCTGACTCTCAGGCAGATCAGACTGCCATATGGGAACTGCTGGGAGTGTCAATACAAAGTTAACAACACCCCCAGATCAGTTCGCATATCGCAGTGCGAACTGTCAATTCGGACATGAATCAGATTGCATCGGTGTGAACACTCATGCGATCCAACTCTGGTGTGGATCAAAAAAAGGGTCCTGCATTCAGACTGTGGCCCGAATGTGATGCAAATCTGATCACAGCAGCAAAAAAGGAATTTTGAGTTTCTCATTTAAAAAAAAAAAGCAATTCGAGATTTGGAGGAGGATGAGAGTAAAATATAGAAGGTACTTTTTTTGAGTTAGGAATAAAAACCTGAATAGATTTTTTGTTTACTTTAGGGTAAATTTATTTAGATTATTTAGAGGCTATATTTGTAAGGCTACATTCACACCTGAGCGTAGCGTTTTTCGCACGTTTTTTACCGCGATTTTACCACGATTTTTGCGGCGTTTTTTACCGCGATTTTACCACGATTTTTACCGCGATTTTTGTGCAGGCGTTTTTAGATTGAATAGAGATCAATGGAAAACGCCTGTAATCTGCCCAAAAAGAAGCTCATGTACTTTTTTGAGCGTTGGGCGTTTTGTATACAGCGTCAAAACGCTCAGATGTGAACAGGGGCCATTGAAATGAATAGGATTTGTCTTGTTGGGCGTTTTGAGAGCTGATCCTAGAGCAGAAAAACGCCCCAAAAACGCCCCAAAACGCCTAGATGTGAACGGAGCCTAAAGGTGTGCGTGCGTTTTTTTTTTTTTTTTTCACTGTTTACATAGAATTTGAAATTTACAAATAAACTTATCCACTTGCTGACCGCAAAACTTAGTTGTACAACGGCAGATCGGCTCTCCTGCACTGGTACTAACGGCTAGGGGGCATGCTGTGATTTGACACAGCATAAGCCGATCAGCGGGTGCTGGCGGACAACTATTGGTTATCACCCACTGATCGTAAAGGGAGAGACACAGAACAGAGCTCTGCCTATGTAAACAAGGCAGAGCTCCAGTCCGACGGGGGAAAGTGATGGATTTTGTGTCCTGCAAAGCAGGGAATAAAATCCATCACTTCCCTTAGGAAAAGCACCACACATAGTAAACACAAACACTGGTTAGGCACACCTTTAAACCCTTTAGATGTTTTACTCCTTCCCAGCCAGTGTCATTAGTACAGTGACATTCTATAGTATTTTCCCTGATCACTGTATTAGTGTCACTGGTTCCCACACAGTGTCAAAATATTGCAGTCCTGCTAAAAATCGCTGATCGCGGCCATCACTAGTATAAAAAATAAACAAAAATTCCATGATATATCCCATAGTTTGTAGATGCTATAACTTGTGCTCAAACCAATTAATATATGCTTAATGGGATTTTTTTTTTCACCACAAACATGTAGCAGAATATATATTGGCCTTAATTTTATTTTACATTTTTTTTATTTGATATGTTTTTTTGTACAGCAATAAAAAACGTCTGTCACTGCAGGAATACACAGGAAATGAATGTTTCCTATGTGTCCCATTCACCCTGCAAAGCAGCATATGGCTGCCCTAAAATGCAGACATGTTGCATTTTATCGCAGTGCCTCATGCTGAATCACACATCGCGCTACTGTACATTACTGTAAATGAAGTGTATGTTTTGTACACTCCAAATATAATTCATACAAAAAAAAAACTTGTGATATACTGAATCGTGTACCAAAATGGCCCCTTGTCAACAGCGAGCTGCGAGAACGGTGAATTGCTCCGGCAGCTCTTCATTGCAGTGTGAATTCACCCTTATACTTGGCACTCCAGTGCAGAAAATTGCACTGCGTTTGTGTTGTCGTTAACATTGACACACACTGAAGACTTCAAATGCATACTACACCCCATTGTAGTAGGAAGTGGGAACCTAGCCTAAATAGAAGTGGTTTGCTTTCAGACTGTCTCTCTCTCTCAGGTCGTATTCACACTTGCTGGTCTTGGTGTGTTGCACTAATGTTTGCTGTGTTAATGTGCGTTGTGTTAAGACAGCTGATTTAATTTTGAATGAGTGGTCAATGGACAAGAACTGACAAAAGAAAAGTACATAACAATATTTCTTCCTACGCAATGCACCAAATTGCATGGCAACTTCATTACTATAGCGCAAAAGTGTGATTCAGGCTAAATTTACAGTCTGCTACAGAGAAGGGGTTAGGGCGGTGGCATGTGTCTCTCTTCTGATTACTCACTTTGGGTAAAACCTGTGCACACTTCACCTATTCAGGTTTGTACAGGGAAATGGAAAAGCAAACTGCTTCAGATGATTTCCAGGTGATCAGAGGTGCATTTCATTTTTACACATTTTACTAAAATGGGCCACATAGTCTCCTAGTGGACACTAATGAGCGTTGTGGCTAAGGCCCCTTTCACACTTGTACGACTTGTCCTGCGATTTGGGACTGCAAAGTCGCATGACAAGTCGTACCGCTCATATCTGTATGACTTCAAGTCGCAAGGACTTTAACCACTTGACGACCGGCACACGACTATTTACTGCGGCGGTCAGCCCCTCACAGGCAGAGCGATGTAGTATTAAGTCGCTAGCCTGTGAGGGTCTAGGGAGCGAGCGTGCGCCGCCGGAGGCACTCGGCGATCGTCGGTGCAGAGGGAGAAAGGCAGGCGGTTGATGTAAACAAGCCGCCTGTCATTCTCCCCTGTGTAGAAATAGTGATCATACGGTTCTACTATGTAGGACCGTTGACCACTGTTCCTACACCTCAAGCCACAGCCAATCACAGTTAGAATCCCGCCCCTAGGGACACACATAACCTCTCCCTCTCTAAAAAAGTTAACCCCTTCACTGCCAGTGTAATTTTACAGTAACAGTGCATATGTATAGCACTGATTACTGTAGAAATGTCACTGGTAACCCCAAAAATGTCAGTCAAGGGTCCGATCTGTCCGCCACAATGTCGCAGTACCGCAAAAAAAATCGCAGATTGCCGCCATTACGCGTTAAAAAAAAAAAACGACAAAAATTACAAAAATCTTTCCCTTTGTTAGTAAACGCGATCACTTTTGCGCAAACCAATCAAAATACACTTTTTGCGATTTTTTTTACCAAACATATGTAGCATAAAACAAATTGGCCGAAAATGTTAAAAAATTTAGATTTTTAACATTTTTTTGGGGAATTTCATATAAAAAAATGTGAAAAATATTGTTATTTTTGCAAAATTGACGCTCTTTTTTTGTTTATAGCGCATGATCAAAAAATCGCACAGGTGATCAAATACCACCAAAAGAAAGCTCTGTTTGTGGGGGAAAAAAATGACGTCAAATTTGTTTAGGTACAGCGTCGCACGACCGCGCAATTGTCCGTTAACGTCACGCAGTGCCGAATCGCAAAAAAAACCCTGGTCGGAATGGGGGTAAAATCTTCCGGGGCTTAAGTGCCCTGCACTACTTTGGGCTGATTTTAATGCGTTTTGAGGTCCAAAGACATAGGCATTGCTTCAAGTCCGGTCAAAATCGTGGTAAAATTGCGTGACTTTTAGGTCGCACAAGTGTGAAAGGAATATAAACAGATCCCGAAAACTCAAGGTATTTGTAGCCTACTGTTTTTAATGTAAAGGTCTGAATAAAGCTTTGGAAATGGTACATCTCACACTATGTCTCATTCACACACTAAAACGTGTGCTGGTGTACATTATGTAGGGTTAGGTGATTAGTGGCGTAGTGCTCTGTAACAACTGTTTACTTATTTTTAACTTGAAATGTCACAGAATGAAACTTCATTACACTCTGTGCACCACAGTCTGTTGTTGTAACATTATGTTTAACGCCACACACCTCAACGCAGCCTTCTGGTGTGGGCAGAGCCCTTGGAAAACATTAATTTTCCGTGTGTCCTGGTGTTCAGCCTGCGTTGATTTGCATAGCTCAAGAGACATGGTGTGACTGAGACCTTACAAGTACATTCCAGGGTTTATGTTTACAGATCTTGGTAAATGACAGGATAACGGGATTGATCATGTCATGTGATATGTCCCAATTTGAGTTTATATCTGGCAGTGATAATCTTCATAACAAAGAGAGCATTTTCTATGGGATCTCATTTGGTTTACCTCTAAACCTGAAGTCGTTGGTAAGCGCAACATTGGTATTGGCCTTTACCCAAGGCAAATATTGTTCTAACCTGTGTTGCATTATCCTGTTTTATGGTGTAAGACTGAATGTCGTTGCAGAGCGAATACACAAGCTTTTGTTTAATGTACCCCTTGCAGTAGTAAATAGCAACCAGGCAGAAACCCTTCTTTAGCCATTTGGCCCCATAGTACTGAAAATTTAAAGCGAACCTGTGGTCAGTCTATGGACATTAAAATTCACAGCAGAAGTGCTCAGGTCATTCTATCAGGCAACTATGAATAAATGTAAACCACTTCAGTGCTTCTACTGTGAAAATTGAAGGTGTTTTTGTTTTTTTCTGCATACTGCCTGCAGTTACTGAGGTCAGTGAGGGCTCCTTTTCTAATATAAATACCTGCATGTCTGTAGCATGGCCATAGGTTAAAGAGAAACTCCCGAAAATGTAAAACCAATTAATAAAAAAAAAAATATTTTAGATTTGTAAAAGTGGAGGGGCAGAGGACGGGAATGATAGAAAGTAGGTGGAGAGGGTGAAGGTCCACTTTAAAGTTGAAATTAAAAAGGAAAAAAAATCTACAGCTTTAAAGGGTTTGTAACCCTAAATTATACCTTGCTGCCAGCCCCTCTATTTCAAGCTCCCATCCTGCACTGTAGAAGTGTTTGTAAGAAACTAAGCCTCTAAATACCTTTTTGTGGAGGAGCCGAGCTCTCCCTCTGACGTCAGCTGGGAGTCACGTGAGTGCAGAGCTTGCTGCTCGGCCCCTCCCACTGTAGCCCTGGATTGTAGTATTACAGCGGCCGGGAGACACATGACAGACCCAAACTACTTCACAAAATGGTATTTAGAGGCTTTGTACAAACACTTATACAGTGTAGGATGGGAGCATAAAATAGAGGGTCTGGCAGTGACATTTTAATAACGGCAGCAGGGAGGGGGGGGGCGGAGACAAAGACACCGAGCAGAGAGGAGACACAGCGGATGATGCGGGCACCCAGGCAGACCACGGTAGTTAGGGATCGTTGCCCATGATTATCCTGGTCAGCACACAGAGGGGGACACAGGAAGTGGCAGGATCAGCCAGGTTTTTTTTAGAGTTTCCAGAGGGGCAGATTAGACAGCACAAGCACTGTGCTATTTAACCTGCTATGAGGAAACAGAATTTTTTTTTTTTTTTTTTAAGGTAACAAACCCTTTAATCACATCACTTGTATGTAATAAAGTATGTCCGACATTGTGAAGGCTGCTACATCCTAGAGAAATCTGTGCGGATATGCCCATCCTCTTCCTGGGTCTAAACTACTGGCGCTGCAGTGGTCAATAGCTTCAGGTCTTCAGGCAGAACAGCAGTACAGAATGGTCTGACAGAGAATCGCCACTTCTTCCTCTTCCACTGAGCAATGTTCTTTCATTGATTACACTGGGACAGAATCCAGAGACTGATGAGATGCACCCCCATTCACAAATCATGTTACAAGCAGAAAGGAAATGATCATCTACCTTACCTGTCAAGGTAAAAACCTGATCACTACTGTACTTTCAGATACTGGGGGCATCCACATTATTGAATGTGATGACAAGAATGTGTCATATTGGAAGGCAAATATTTGTGTAGCCAACATTTCTTATTTGATTAATTTGAAAATATTTTACAAATAAAAAACCAGCAACTTAATATTAAAACCATGAAAATGGTGTTAAAGGACACATGGGCTGCTATGAGTGAAATACATGGACTGCCATTGCTAATCTTCTTCTTTAAATGCTAGTTGCCAGGCTGGTATCCTGATCCAGTGGCTTCATTACTTTGCAAAAGGTTTGTAAAAAGTTTTGAATTCTCTGGCTCCATATTTTCTCTGGGTTACTAAGATATATAAGCTTTTTTTTCTACCAACTCTGTCACAAAATAAACTTGATTTTTTTTTACTAAAAAATCTTCCTTCACACATTTCAGAGAACCCAGTCTAATATGGAAATTGAAGACTACAATGGCCGCTCCTATATGTCTGGTATGTATAAACTTATTTCAGTTTCGTTATTTCATAATACATTTTTCTTTATGCCTGGTTCACATTAGTGCAATTTCAGATACAACTTGAGTAACACAGAATCAAATCACATTGTTTTCAATGAAGTCCATTCACATCAATTCAGCACCACATGGCACGGTTTTGTTCCATGTTAGTGTGATTCCAGTGTCATTTTGGCCCCATAGAATATGCAACCCAAGTCCAAAATGCAACAAAGTCGCACTACATAATTGCACTGAAAATTGGATCACATCGCAGCCACAGTAGTGTGTGTCTAGTCTTAGTAAGTTTTAATAATGAAGTAGGACTGGGTTACCCCTCTATTTAATTGAGATTTCTTTTTTTTTTAATTTTTTATTATATTTCAGACAAATTAAAAAATGCAGAAGCCTTTGGGTGTGTAATGAGTTAGTGTGTTGTGGTGCCCTTCAAAATGAATAATGCTGTAGTACACCGATTGTTGCATTTTACCATATGTTACTGGTGTGTATAGGCTCTCAACCCCTTTTGCTGCCTGCCAACATGTAAACAAGCTCATGGCCGCTATAGCAGCCAGGCACTTGTTTACCTTTTTAGTCCTGTTTGCTAGCTTTCTTGTATTCGTGATTCAGGTAGTCCACTGCTGTCTATTCTCAGTTAGCTTTACTAGAGGTAGCATTAGGGGTCTAGTAGACCCCTGATGTCTTCTTAACACCTTCCCGCCCAGCCTAAAGCAGGATGACAGCTGGGCTGTGACTTTCCTATCCTGAATGGGTGTCCTATGACGTCCTGTCAGGAAGCAGCGCTCACGGGGCGGTGCAGTGGCAAGTCTGTCACCAGCTGTGTCCACTGGACTGATCAGTGTACCAGCTTGCTGCTGGTACCATGTGATCGCTGTGACCAATCACAGTAGGTCACATGACTCTACTCAATGGATGGTTTCCTTTCATGCCATCTATTGTGTATAATTGTTGCTAGCTGTAATTGGTCAATTTAATCACATGGTACAGACAGTGCTGGTTGCAGCCCACCCGTACCATGGGTTTAGCTTTAACTAATCACAGCTAAATACAACAAAACAATCTGAATTAATCATTTTCATTCAATAAAGAGCTTGCTTAAAGCAATGTAATTCACTGCTATAAGTAAACATAATGTGTAAAGAAAAAAAATCCTGATCACTTCCCCAGAGTAGTACAATGTTACTATGGTAACATTATGTTGCTCTGGTCACAGTATATTTTAAAATAAAAAAATAAATTGTAAAAACAAGAAAAAATGTAATTAAAAAAATAAATAAAAATTATTATAACTTTTTTTTTCGTACTGTCACCAGTCAGTGTCCCTGATCACTGCCACACCAGTTATATGATGATGCTTTACTGCACTGATGACAGTATGGCTCCTTTCACACGGCCGCTCCGCTGCTTTCCGTGTGTCCGCAAATCATCCTATTTTTTTGCGGATGATTTGCGGACATCAATGTAAGTGAATGGCACTGCGGATGTCAGCGGAATACCATCCGCTGACATCCGATTTTCCTCCTTTCAGTTCTGTTCCGTTTTTACGAATGGAACAGAACCCCATTTTTCCATCCGTGTAAAAAACGGAAAGGAAGAAAAATCGGATGTCAGCGGTGTCATCCGCTGACATCCGCAATGCCATATACTTACATTATGTCCGCATATCATCCGCAAACGGATGGGATGATATGCGGGCATACGGAGCGGATGACAGAAATGTCATCCGCTCCGTGGAAAAAAAAAAAAAAAGTCCCGCAGCGGACTTAAGCAGCGGAGCGGCCGTGTGAAAGGAGCCTATGAAAAAAAAAATTGGGAAAATTATATATATTTTTTTTAATTTCTTCATTTTCCAAAAAAATTACTACTTCAAAAAACCCACAAAGCCCCTTACTAAATACCTTAGACTTTCTACTTTTCAAAAAGGGGTAATTTTGGGGGTATGTACGTATGTATGTTTGTACTGTTTCAGGCTCGGTTCACACTTCTGCGATGCGGGAATGCTGCGAATATGCAGCGTGATCCCGCATCGCATCCGCACATTTGGCAGTTCACACTGCCATATGCGATACGCAGGGGGTGTCAATTAAATGTTAACGACACCCCCAGTTTGATCGCATATCGCAGTGCGATCTGACAGTTCGCACAGAATCGGATCGCACAAGTGTGAACCACTGTGCGATCCGATTCTGAGGCGGTTAAAAAAATGCCTCATGTGCGTGTTTGCTGCGGATTCGCATCCGTACAGGAGATCGCATGTAATGAAGGAGCAGTGCGCTCCGAATTACATGCGATCAGCGCATCCGCAGAAGTGTGAACCGGCACGTAGTGCGATTTTCCTGCGAATGTGATGCGTTATGAAAAGTCTAGATTCGCATGTATTCCCAAAATACATTGTATTCACGAAGGTCGTTCACATCTATGCGTTGCGATTCAGATGCGAATATAATGCGATGATAAAAAAGGGTCTTGTGCGAGTTTACAGCGCTGCGAATTTAGTCTCCATAGACATCAATGTAAATCGGTCTGGACTCGCATTATCAGTTCAGATATGTGCAAATTTTTATGTGCGAATTCTTATTTTTTGTTTTAGTTTTCCCCTCCGCTCCACCCTTCCTGAGCTTAATTAACATAATCAACGCAATCAATTTTCATTACAATCGCGCTGGTACTATTGAAAAACGCAAGGTAAACTCGCACTGCAAATTCGGATTGCAATCGCATCCGTTCGCAATCGTACAAGTGTGAACCGGCACTTAGGGTTTTAAGAAATGATAGGCCGTCAGTACATCAGGATTGATCAGTTTTCAGATATATACCATACTTTCCATACAGACTAAATAATATACACTGATTTGGGGTATTTTCATCAAGGAAATTTAGCAGATTACATTTTGGGCTAAATTTTTTGAAGAACAATTATTTATTTGCAAAATAAAATTATTTATTTGCAAAACAAAGAAAAACAAAAAAATAAAAAATCCAGTGGTGATTAGAGCCTCCATTTGGTGATATTTAGTTGTGTGAACAAAATTATAAAAATTTTGTTTGGGTACAGTGCTCCATGACAGCACAATTGTCAAGAAATCTGCCATCTTAGACCCTGTTTGATTTGCAGCCGCCATGATGCTGCACATGTGACCAGTTATGACTCCAGCCATTGATGATTTGACAGTTTGGTTGACAGCAAAAGCAAATTAAACAGTTAGCAATCCCGGCATGTTGGGAATGTACAGTGAATATAAAAAGTCTACACACCCCTGATAAAAAGTCAGGTTTCTGTATTGTAAAAAAAGGAAACGAAGATAAATCATTTCAGAACTTTTTCCACCTTTTTATTATGACCTATAAACTGTACAACTCCGTTGAACAACAAACTGAAATCTTTTAGGTGGAGGGAAGTAAAAATAAAAAAAATAAAATATGGTTGCATAAGTGTACACACCCTTAAACTACTACTTTGTTGAAGCACCTTTTTGATTTTATTACAGCACTCAGTGTTTTTGGGTATGAGTCTATCAGCATGGTACATCCTGACTTTGCAATATTTGCCCACTCATTTTTTTTACATTACAGAAAACTGACATTTTAACAGGGGTGTGTAGACTTTTTATATCCACTGTAGCTGTTTTTTTAAATGAGTAAATTGAAGGGTTTAGTTCCGCTTTAACCACTTCCCGCCCCCAGGACATCATATGATGTCACAGACTTTAAATGGGGATATCTGAATGATGCCTGCATCTGCAGGCATCATTTAGATATCTTCTTTTACAGCAAGTGATTCCCTGCACTGTAAAAACAATCATAGTGGCTGTTCAGCCACTTGATTGTTTTTACAGACGGCAGACCCACATTCACTATTAACCCTAAATTAATGACGTGCAAAGTCTTTTAAAGCATCTTCTTTAGACCATTTTGGATACCCTAGTTTTTCACTGTTTCATGAGCGCATGCAGTTCTGAGACAACATACAGGTCCCTCTCAAAAAATGTAGCATATTGTGATAAAGTTCATTATTTTCTGTAATGTACTGATAAACATTAGACTTTCATATATTTTACATTCATTACACACAACTGAAGTAGTGCAAGCCTTTTATTGTTTTAATATTGATGGTTTTGGCATACAGCTCATGAAAAAACAAAATTCCTATCTAAAACAATTAGCATATCATGAAAAGGTTCTCTAAACGAGCTATTAACCTAATCATCTGAATCAACTTATTAACTCTAAACACCTGCAAAAGATTCCTGAGGCTTTTAAAAACTCCCAGCCTGGTTCATTACTCAAAACCGCAATCATGGGTAAGACTGCCGACCTGACTGCTGTCCAGAAGGCCATCATTGACACCCTCAAGCAAGAGGGTAAGACACAGAAAGAAATTTCTGAACGGATAGGCTGTTCCCAGAGTGCTGTATCAAGGCACCTCAGTGGGAAGACTGTGGGAAGGAAAAAGTGTGGCAGAAAACGCTGCACAACGAGAAGAGGTGACCAGACCCTGAGGAAGATTGTGGAGAAGGACCGATTCCAGACCTTGGGGGACCTGCGGAAGCAGTGGACTGAGTCTGGAGTAGAAACATCTAGAGCCACCGTGTACAGGCGTGTGCAGGAAATGGGCTACAGGTGCCGCATTCCCCAGGTCAAGCCACTTTTGAACCAGAAACAGCGGCAGAAGCGCCTGACCTGGGCTACAGAGAAGCAGCACTGGACTGTTGCTCAGTGGTCCAAAGTACTTTTTTCGGATGAAAGCAAATTTTGCATGTCATTCGGAAATCAAGGTACCAGAGTCTGGAGGAAGACTGGGGAGAGGGAAATGCCAAAATGCCTGAAGTCCAGTGTCAAGTACCCACAGTCAGTGATGGTCTGGGGTGCCATGTCAGCTGCTGGTGTTGGTCCACTGTGTTTTATCAAGGGCAGGGCCAATGCAGCTAGCTATCAGAAGATTTTGGAGCACTTCATGCTTCCATCTGCTGAAAAGCTTTATGGAGATGAAGATTTCATTTTTCAGCACGACCTGGCACCTGCTCACAGTGCCAAAACCACTGGTAAATGGTTTACTGACCATGGTATTACTGTGCTCAATTGGCCTGCCAACTCCCTGACCTGAACCCCATAGAGAATCTGTGGGATGTTGTGAAGAGAAAGTTGAGAGACGCAAGACCCAACACTCTGGATGAGCTCAAGGCCGCTATCGAAGCATCCTGGGCCTCCATAACACCTCAGCAGTGCCACAGGCTGATTGCCTCCATGCCACGCCGCATTGAAGCAGTCGTTTCTGCAAAAGGATTCCCGACCAAGTATTGAGTGCATAACTGAACATAATTATTTGAAGGTTGACTTTTTTTGTATTAAAAACACTTTTTTTTTTTTTTTTATTGGTCGGATGAAATATGCTAATTTTTTTAGATAGGAATTTTGTTTTTTCATGAGCTGTATGCCAAAATCATCAATATTAAAACAATAAAAGGCTTGCACTACTTCAATTGTGTGTAATGAATCTAAAATATATGAACGTCTAATGTTTATCAGTACATTACAGAAAATAATGAACTTTATCACAATATGCTAATTTTTTGAGAGGGAACTGTATTTTGTTATCTATGTACTCCCTGCAACCTCATTTCAGTGTATATTTTTACTATAAAAAAAAAAAATAGATAAAAAATAGTAAAACGCATTTTTTTTTTTTCCAGTAACCTGAGAAACCATAAGAACCTCTTTCCTGTTCCTGAAAGTTTTCCTGTTGCCAACAGTGGTCCTTGGGAGGGGAGACAGTTGGGATATAGACAACAGTAAAAACAGACACCAGTTCTAAGCTTCCCCACTCTAACACTTTAAAGTGGTTGTAAGTCAGAAGGTTGCTTATCTTAATGTATTCTATGCATTAAGATAAAAAGCCTTCTGTGTGCAGCAGCCCCCCTAACACTGACCTCCGATGTCCAAGTATCTCAGCCATCCCAGATTCTCCCTCCTGACTGGCTGAGACACAGCAGCGGTGCCATTGGCTACTGCTGCTGTCAATCAAAGCTAGCCAATCAGGAGAGAGAGGGGCAGGGCTCCATGTCTGAATGAACACAGGGAGCTGTGACTCAGCTCCGGTGCCCCCATAGCAAGCTGCTAGCTGTAGGGGGCACTAGTCAGGAGGGAGGGGCCAGGAGCAAAGAAGAAGATCCGGGCCTTTCTGTGCAAAACTAACTGCATGTTTTATAGAAAGAAAAAAAAACGAGACTTTAAAATCACTTTAATAGTAAACAGTTTAAAGTAATAATTATATGTGTGTAGGTGGTTCCTGCGCTATCAGAGGTGATAAGGTCCCTTCCTACTGCTGCGCCACTAGACTGGTACCAGATGCCAGTTAGTAAAATTATGCATATGGGGGTGTGTGGCGCGCTTTAGAAGTGGAGATGGTAAATTAAATAAATATATATATAAATAATTATGAAACTGAAATAAATATATATATATTATGTGGTGAGACAGGTGTGCTGGTTTGTTCCGCAATTCCTAGTTGTCATGATTACATTTGACTTCAATCAAATCAACATTTAAATCAATCAATAAACTTTCTACAACAATAGTCCAAGTGTTTTCAACTATAAAAGTGCTGAGTGCTTGCAATCTTCAATAAATATATAACTTATCAACCAGTGTCTATAAACTTCAATAGATAAATAAATAAATTAAGTGCAGTCTTCAGTGAATGTCCATATATGCTTTTCACCACAAATAGTTTCTGCTAATAAATCCAACTGACATTGGAGGGGTATTTACAAAGTCCGCACCCTGAGCAGATTAGAATCCGAATGGATTTTTAAAATGGATTCCTTCACGCCTAATGGTCTTAATGTGGACTTCGATTTAAACTGTTTTCTTAGTGATTTTTAATAACAATATAGAAGTTTCCACACACACAAAAATCAACTTTTAAGGATACAAAAACAACACAGAAGGATTTAAGTTTTTTTTTAAAGGTTTTAAAAAAATATATAATTTTTTATCTGAGTTTTAGTGATATAAAATAAGAATGGCATTCCCCTACTCCTATATATTTTATGAACTAAAGAACATTGCTGCAAAATAAATTTTAATATTATAAACAAGACATACTAAAATTCTAGAGTATGGTTACACAGATACTTTTCTCCCAAGCAAATCTCTCCTGTAGGAAATTCAAGAATTAACCACTTATTGAACAGTCAGCGAGATTAATACGATTGCAGATTTTATTTATATATAATTTTTATGTATTTCCATGTAATTTTGATGTATGTAATACACAGGGGTTGTTGTAGAAAAAGAGCCCATAACCTCACTTCCGGGGTACACAAAAGAGAAAAAATTAGTATAAGCAAGTTCGGAAATACGGAGCAATATGGAGGATTGTTTACATCCGCCGGAATTGCATGTACGAGTCCCCAATAAAATGGCCAAGACGATACTTCCGGCCCGACGAATATAAATAAACGTCACATCCGCTATTAGGCCACTCCCTGAGGAAGTCACGTGACGTGACGTAACGCGTAGGAGGAGCCGCCAACATAACCGGAAGTGACGTTACGGACCGGAGCTAAGTTTCTCCCAACGCCGCCGAGAGTTCTATTACGCCTGTATCCATATGATTAAATGTAAGTGCAATGTTGTTTTTATGAATAAAAAGCTATTTTGACATACTGCACCATGATGGCTCTCTATGTTTAATGAGCCCGAGGTCACGCTAGGAGATTAGGATCCCTAAGGACCAAAAGCAGCGTGATAAGATCCCAGATAAGGAACCCGAGACCACGAGCAGGAGTCAGCAGACAGGAAATCCAGGCCATAAATCACCCAATCGGGGGCTAAATGTATACATTCAGGCGATTCATATAAGTCATTAAGGTGAGAGTCTCTAGAACACCTAGAGGTGACACCTGGTGGAGGAACAAGACACAGCACCTTATTTTTGCACGGAAGCACCTTTGTGTTATATGAGGAAGATGCACAGTTGAATTTATTAGCATAAACTATTTGTGGTGAAAAGCATATATGGACATTCACTGAAGACTGCACTTTATTAATTTATTTATTTATCTATTGAAGTTTATAGACACTGGTTGATAAGTTATATATTTATTGAAGATTGCAAGCACTCAGCACTTTTATAGTTGAAAACACTTGGACTATTGTTGTAGAAAGTTTATTGATTGATTTAAATGTGATTTGATTGAAGTCAAATGTAATCACGACAACTAGGAATTGCGGAACAAACCAGCACACCTGTCTCACCACATAATATATATATTTATTTCAGTTTCATAATTATTTATATATTTATTTATTTAATTTACCATCTCCACTTCTAAAGCGCGCCACACACCCCCATATGCATAAGTTTAAAGTAATAAAATCACATTTTCTTAAAAATAATTTCCAGCCACACACCCTACTAAACCATTACAAAATGTTATTACAATTACGCCTTCATGTTTCTGATTTGTATTGGTAGCAGATGGATTAATGTCTGTATTAGTTTGCATGTAACTTCCAATAATAGATAAAGTTCATGTAAATTTCCATTACAGCTTTGCAAGCGACTGTTAAAGATGTTTTAATGGAGTTTACCTTTTGCTCAAGGCTAGCTTCTTACCTTTGCACTTGAACACACATGCCTTTCCATTGAGATAAATAAAAACGCAGGTCTGTACATAGTGAATTTGATGCAAAGTGCATTACAGCACTCATTTTTTCGTGTTTTCAGTGATTATAATGGGAAACGCAAAAATAGTATGAAATCGGCCTATATATCCATATGGAAATGCCCAAACTCTTAACGTATTTGATCACATTCTATCAGTTTTATTACATTACAGAAAGATTGCTTAGTTTATTTTTGCTAAATTGTGATGAAAGTGAGTGTTTTTACAGCCATGTTTACATGATCTAATTACACAAGCTAAATGGTCATATTGGTTCGATCTAGCGATCATGGTAGCTGTATCTGTTGCTGATCAGGCTACCTGAAGCTGAGAAGGGGTGCTAGGAAATGGGCTAAATTGTTTGTTTCAATGATGGCTTTGCTCTATTTGCCAATCAAGCATGTATAAGTTACTTTTGTTGCCCCATGTAAAGCTGGGAAAATGATATTGGTGGCACTTCATGCATAGGTTTAGTGCTCTCTCCTGGGCACTGGTAACATAGAAAAATATTAACACCTTTGCATAGCGGTGAATATGAAATAAACCTAATCTAAGTACTGCCCCTAATCGTCTACCCCATAGCAGGCAGGAAAAAATAGGCCACTAGGAGCAGCTGTACAAATGTCCAGTGTGCATGAGGCCTAAACCCTAAATATGTACTTAAAGTTCCGGCCTCAAAATCGACACAATCGATTTTGGGCCATCTGCTCGCTGAGTGTCATCTGAATAACAAATGGATAGTCACGATTTTTTTTCACTTACCTTGTTTCAGAAGAAAATATACTTACCTTCCTTCCACTTCCTCCCTCTGCGGCCGCGACCCACGCCATCACTTTCTGTCCTGCAATGCATCCTGGGAGCTCTTACTCATCACTCCCAGGAGGCAATGGGCAGTGACATAGGCGGCCGGGCTCCTCTCACAGCTTGCACAATGAGCTAGAACCAGGAAGAAGGGAATACATTTACATACTGCGGCTTTGGATAACCACAACAAAGATGGCCGCACTCAGCAAACTATTTTAAAAGTAAGAATTTACGATTTACGCTAACTTATAAAACGATGTAATATGGGATTAGCGGATGTATTAAGGGTGATGGATCACTATTTGGGCAGTATTTTTATCAAAAAAACGATTCTGAGTCCGAAACTCCGCTTTAAGTTGCTTCCCTTTGGTCTGTTAAAAATATACCATTAAATGCATTTTGTTATATTTGATAAGTGCAAAAAAAATCCCAGAAACCCTGAGCTGATAACTTCCTAACATCCCTGCCAGTGCTACACTCCTATCGGTGCTATTTCCATTTTTCTCTGTGAGTTACAGAATACCTCCCCCATATGTTGAGGAGAGGGAGAAATCTTCTGTCATCCTAACGCACCTGTCCATTCGTGGCGACGCTGCTCACATCATTTATAATAAAAACATATTTGCCATTCTGAAGCTTCCCTCCAACCACTTTGCATAATATTTTATATATATATATATATATATATATATATATATACTGTGATACTGTACCTGCCAAATATGCGATCACAGGGTTAAATGTGTGCCTAGCCTGTGTTTTCTTACTGTGAGTTTGTGGGGGGGGGGGGAGAGGGGTGGTAATTGTACTAGGGGAAGACATAGATCCATACCTTCTGTGCTGACAGAACAGTGATTTTTGCCTTGTTTACATTGGCGGACGTCCGTTCTCCCTCTGTACCAAAAGATCGGTGGGTGTCGGCAGACATCGAGTCTGCGGTACCCGCCAATCAGCTCCCGCTGTGTATAATTGAAGCGGGGCGGCGGCACACGTGCGCACACCCCTGACCCGAAAATGTTGGACCACGTACTATATCCAAACTATAAGGTCAGCAAGTGGTAATAGATGAAGTATAGCAGGAGAGTGTTGTTGCCCTCGGACAGGTTTTATATTACTAATTAAGGATTTATACACTAATAGGATCACGATTGTCTTGATTATACACATTTTGCTAGCTGGATCATCAGATAAAAACAAGGAAAAAAGAAATCTGGTTAAAAAAAAAACAAATGCAACCACTAAATCTAATGACTGGTAAACTGCAAAATATTACATTTCTCTTACGTCCTCCGACAGTCGCCGCCCACTTCATATTCATCACCAATGGGGTTATGTCCTTTATTCCGTAGGAGTAGCTAGGCAATAGAATATGTTAGTACAAAGACTTTTAACATATCCCACCCCCAGGGGGTGGTCCCCTCAGTACATAACCCTCCACTTCCTGTATCCAACTCAGTTTCATTTGTCTAGCTGTCAGGAGTAGCTGGAAGTTTCTGTGCTGGGGCACCTTGTCTCAGCTCTCTTTCCTTTCTTTGGATTTTATTTGAGTTTTTTCTCTCTTTCTTGTTAGCTGTTATTTTACCAGCGTTAGTTAGTTCTTCGGAAGAAGAGGATCATGCGGGCTGCGTCTCGGGCTGACCCCCCTGGTAGCAGGCTGTGGGTCAGTGGCTTCTCAGCCCGCCATCGAGCGTTCAGTCAGGTATCGCTCCTGAGTTATCTGAACGACCCATCCCTGTTCCGTGCAGGGATGCTAGGTGAGGTGGCTACCTCACTGGACGCTGTGCGGTTTCACAACCCACCTTCTGATGCGTCCTGGATGCGACTCTCCCTGCCTCATGTGCAGCGGTTTGTTCGCCTGTGCGGGTCCCCCACGCCATGTGAGAGGTAAGTGCATTTATGTGGGGACCTGTCTGTCTGGGGGGTGTCAGTCTGGGACTGTGTACCTTGCCCTGTGTTCACACTATTACGTTTTCCCTATCTCTCACATTGCAAGCTGTGGGCTGCAGGAGGGGGGGCTGGCTGCACTCTGTGTCAGTTTTCTGTTTGTGTGAACGGCTGTGTGCTGTGGGGCTTGAGTTTCTCATGCTTGGGGCACATTACAGCGCCGCTGCGGCGGTTTACCATGTTCCTTTTTTGGGCAGATGGTGTGTTTTACTTCTCCCTCATGGGGTGTGGGAGCGGCGGTTTCGGCGCCAAACGGCGCCATTTTGACTGCGATCGCTCCGGCCGCATGTTTTACATGCATGGCGGCCATTTTCTTGTAGCCTCCATAGGCTTTCATAGAGCGCCCTGTATGCCAGCATTTCCTTTCCTTCAGGAGCACCGCAGGCAGCAGCAGCAGCACCGATCTCTCCAGGTTCATTTCTTTTTATTCCCTGTATCCTGCCTTGGTATACTTGTCCCTGTGGGGGTCCCTTGTGTGGGATGCTAAGTGTGAGTGGGCTACGATCGCAGCGCTCTCTTAAAGGGGCGGTCACCCATTTATTTTTGCTGCTACAAGGGCATGGATTTTCAGGAATACTAGTTTCCTGCCAATTTAGGGGGAAGCCAGGGGACTGCGGTTTCCCCCCCCCCCCGGGGGGGGGATTTGGCTGCGATTGTGGCTAGCCTTGCGACTCAGGTGCAAATGCTGGTGGTTGCTCAATCCTCTAAAAGGCCCAAAGTTTTCAATTTCCTCTGTTTCAAGAGGGTGATGGTACTGGGGCTGCTGGGGCAGAGATCTCCTTATCGGGGTCTCGTTCCTCCTGGGACCTTATAGGGTCAGTAATGGAGGCTGAGGTAGAGGGGGTTGATAATTCTCCCCCTGGCTCGTCTGAAGAGCTTGCGCTCATGGATGAATTGGTTGCTTCTATCGAGCAAACTCTGCGTTTGGAGGAGGAAACATGTCCTCCAGCTGCCTTGGCGGCTTATGGGACGCAGAAAAGGCGCATATCATCGCAGATGTTTCCATGCACTGATGATTTTCAGCGCGCTGTGAAAGAACGATGGCGTAATATACGCAAACCTTTTGCTGTACCAAGTAGGTTTAAGCTGCGCTATCCTTTTACGCCCGCTACTGATGGGCGTTGGTGTGTCCCACCTCCGGTGGACCAGGCGTTAGCAGTTTTGAACAAGTCCACTGCGATTCCTGCTGCAGACACCCCGGTGTTCCGGGATGCCACGGACAAGAGGATGGAGTCCTTTGCCCGTCGTACCTATTCTATTATGGGTTCTATGTTGAAAGCTTTATTGCTTCACTTATGGCGGCCCAGGCGGTCGCGAACTGGACGCAGGTGCTTAGGCGTGTCCTGGTGGCTGATTCTGCCCCCCCAGGCGACTTTGGATATGGTGGATCAAATCCACCAGGGTGTCCTGTATTTGTGTGATGCGGACCTGGATATGGTTCCGTTGGCTGCACGTGTACACAGTGTGGCGGTGTTATCTCGCCGCCTGGTTTGGTTGAAGTGTTGGTCTGTGGATCAATCTTCACGTAAGACCTTGGCCAATCTGCCGTTTGATGGTTCTCGCCTTTTTGGCGATTCCCTGGATGCCCTAATTAAAGGGGTCATGGGGGGTAAGAGCACGCTCTTACCTCAATCCCACTAGACTAAGACGGCTCCTGGAAAACAGAATGCTTTCTTTCGGCCCCCTCAGGGGTCCTTTCGTGCCTTTCGGTCACATTTTGGGACAAGCCGTCCAAGGGTCAAGGCTCCCGCAAGAAGCCGTGGGCAGGTAAGCAAAAGTCCGGCCAATCCGGTTCTGCGGCCCACAACAGTGCGGCCTGAAGGGGCGCCCTCACCCACTTCACAGGAAATCGTTCGATCTGGCCACTAGATCGAGTTTCTCTCTCTCGGCCGGAGAGCAGATTTTTTCCCTCAAGTCTTCTGTTATCCCCGGAGCGTTTGCGGGACCTGCATCTAGCGGTGCAGGACCTGAGGGCTCAGGGAGTGGTGGTCCCGGTGTCTCATCGGGACAGATTTCGGGGGTTCTATTCCAATCTGCTCACCGTGCCCAGGAAGGAGGGCAAGGTGCGTCCGATTCTGGACTTGAAGGCGCTGAACCGCCTTGTGCGGGTGCGCAAGTTCCGCATGGAATCCCTGCGGTCGGTGGTGGCTGCCCTGGTTCCGGGGGAGTTCATGGCTTCCATCGACTTGCAAGATGCGTATCTTCACATCCCGATTTTCGAGGGTCACCAGAGGTACCTTCGATTCGCCATAGCGGAAGATCATTACCGATTTGTGGCGTTGCCTTTTGGTCTCGCCTCGGCTCCAAGGGTGTTCACCAAAGTGCTGGCACCGGTTCTGGCTTTGTTGAGGGCCCAGGGCATTTCGGTTCTGGGGTATCTGGACGATATTCTGGTTCGGTCTGCGACCAGCCAGAGTCTGGAGAAGGATCTGTCCGTCACGTTGCAGACTCTGCAGGAGTTTGGTTGGACGATCAATTTTCCAAAGTCGACATTGTGCCCATCGGTTCGGATTTCTTACCTGGGTATGATTCTGGACTCTGTCCAGGCGTAGGTCTTCCTGCCGGAAGAAAAACTCGCAGCTCTTCAGGAGGCAGTCAGGTCCCTCAGGGACGTTCCATCTTCGTCCATTCGGACTTGCATGCGGTGTCTGGGATTGTTGGTCTCGGCTTTCGAGGCGATTTTCCCTTCGCCCAGTTTCACACACGGGATCTCCAGGCAGAGATATTGTCCAAGTGGGACGGGCGTCCGCAGTCTCTGGATCTCCAGATGTCATTGAGTTCTCAGACCAGAAGGGATCTTCTGTGGTGGCTTCTATCCCCCTCAGTATCGGGGGGCAAGTCTTTTCGTCCCCTTTCGTGGACGGTGATCACCACGGACGCCAGCCTGTCGGGCTGGGGTGGTGTTCTGGGCGTTCTGTCCACCCAGGGTGTTTGGTCGACGGAGGAATCCTCCCTTCCGATCAACTTTCTGGAACTGCGAGCGATACTCCTCTGTCTTCGTCGTTGGACGGACAATCTTCACGGCTACCCGGTTCGGGTGCAGACGGACAATGCCACGGCGGTGGCTTACATCAATCACCAAGGGGGCACCAGTAGTGCCCGGGCGGCTCGAGAAGTGGCCGCGATTCTGTCTTGGGCCGAGACGCATGTCCCGGCAATATCGGCAGGTCACATTCCGGGGGTGAAAATTTGGCAGGCGGATTATCTGAGCCGTCGAACCCTGGACCAGGGAGAATGGTCCCTTCACCCGGCTGTCTTCCAGATGTTGTGCGCGAGGTGGGGTCTTCCGGAGGTAGACCTGTTCGCGTCTCGTCTGAACTACAAAGTACCACGGTTCGTGGCAAGGACGTGCGATCCTCGGGCAGACTCGTCGGACGCGTTGGTTGCCCCGTGGCATCAGTACCAACTGATGTATGCGTTCCCGCCGATTCAATTGCTGTCCAGGTTCCTTCGCGGAACCGACCACGGTGATTCTTGTGGCACCGGACTGGCCTCGCCGGTCCTGGGACGCAGACCTCGTAAATCTGGCAATCGACGCCCCGTGGCGTCTGCCTCTTCGAGAAGATCTTCTGTCGCAAGGACCGATCTTCCATCCTGCTTTACAGTCGCTGGCCTTGACGGCCTGGCTGTTAAAACCGAGGTCCTGAAGAACAGGGGTCTTTCCCCTGAGTTCATTCACACCTTAATAAATGCGAGGAAGTCTTCCTCGGGGAAGGTTTATTACCGTACTTGGAAGGCGTATTTTGCCTGGTGCGAATCCAGGGGTTTCTCTCCTGACACTTATTCGGTGTCTAGGGTGTTGCCCTTCCTTCAGACGGGTGTTGACCAGCGTCTGGCGCTGGCCACGATCAAGGGTCAGGTGTCTGCTTTGGCCGTTCTTTTTCGACGGCCTGTGGCATCTGATTCTTTGGTTAGCACTTTTGTGCGGGGGGTACGTCATCTGATCCCTCCTAGGAGGGACCCTCTTACCCCTTGGGACTTGAATCTAGTTCTATCAGTATTGCAGCGTGCTCCTTTTGAAAGGTTCAGGGAGATCTCGCTGTCTTTGTTATCCAAGAAGGTCGCCTTTTTGGTGGCTATCACCTCGACTCGTCGAGTGTCGGGGCTGGCAGCCTTGTCCTGCAAGTCTCCGTGTCTGGTTGTGCATTTGGACAAGGTGGTCTTGCGACCTAACCCTTCTTTTCTTCCAAAAAGGGTTTCGGACTTTCATCTCAATGTGGACATTGTCAAACCTTCGCTTTGCGCGAAGCCGAAGCATCCGACGGAGGTGTTGCTTCACTCCTTGGATGTTGTCCGGGCGATTAGAGTCTATTTCACATCGACTGAGTCTTCTCGCAAGTCGGATGCCTTGTTTGTCCTTCCGGGAGGTCCTCGGAAGGGCATGGCGGCGTCTGCTTCTACAGTTGCCAAATGGATCAGACGGACCATTGATCAGGCCTATGCTTTGAGGGGGAAAGTTCCCCCTGTACCTGTGAAGGCGCACTCTACCAGATCTCTGAGTACGTCTTGGGCCTGTCGTCATGGGGCCTCTGTGGCCCAGGTGTGTGAGGGGGCGACTTGGTCGACCGTACACACTTTCACGATATTCTACAGAGTAGATGTTCAGGCATCGGCTGATGCTTCCTTTGGCCGCAAGGTTCTTAGTGCGGCAGTTTCCTAGAGCCCTTGTTACGGGTTCTTTGGCTTTTTGGGATTTTTGTTTTTTCCATGGGTTTTCTTGCTCCTGTTGAGCGAGTGTTTTGTTCTTATGCCCAACTGGTTTCCTTCCTTTGGTAAGGTTCCTTTCTCTGATGGGGAGACGGCGTTGCCTTGGGCGCGGCTGTGTTCTTCCCACCCCTCATGTTTACACTGCTTTGGGACATCCCCATTGGTGATGAATATGAAGTGGGCGGCGACTGTCGGAGGACGTAAGAGAAAACGGAATTTTTGTAAAATCTTACCTGTAAAATTCCTTTCTCTGAGTCCTCCGACAGTCGCCGCCCCCGCCCCTCTTTTGGGGTTTTGATGTACTCTCTACTGCTATTCCACTGAAACTGAGTTGGATACAGGAAGTGGAGGGTTATGTACTGAGGGGACCACCCCCTGGGGGTGGGATATGTTAAAAGTCTTTGTACTAACATATTCTATTGCCTAGCTACTCCTACGGAATAAAGGACATAACCCCATTGGTGATGAATATGAAGTGGGCGGCGACTGTCGGAGGACTCAGAGAAAGGAATTTTACAGGTAAGATTTTACAAAAATTCCGTTTTTTCCACTTGAGTTCAGGCACATTTTAAGCCAACTACTATTTTTCTTAATTGCCCATCTTAATGCAACATTTTCCTTAAAACTGCAGCTGGAGATTCGTCTCTGGAAAAGGATTTCTCAGACGCATTGATTGGACCCACTGTGAGCACACCAAACAGCCGACACTCGTCCCCAAGACGTTCACTAAGTGGTAAGTGTACTACTGTACCAGGTGAATTGCTGTTATAGCTTTGGACCCAGGTGGGGAAAAAAGACCATTTGCTGTTTAAAAGTCTTTATCTTGCCAGTCCTTCGAACTCCAGGCTCAAAGTGGCAACAAACTACCAAATAGATGGATGATCCTTCAAATAGTAGACATCTGTCTCCTGGCGTATTATTATATGAAGTCATCACCTTGGACTTCCATTTTTATATTTACAATATATTGCCAAGGAAAATATACCAAGCGAAGATGCATTTTGGTCAGTAGTGAAACCTTGTGATACATTTTGGGAGCACAGCCTACCTGCTAAGTAGTTCAGTTTTCTATCCTGGTATTCCTATAATGCAGCAATCCACCCTACATCTTTTGGGCTGTATTCCAGCGATGCTGGAATGCGTCTATTTGAGATACCCGAAGATCTTCTCTACTGCTCCTTATGCACTGATAGCCTGAAATGCCATCATCAAAATCTCACAGCATTCATCACAGAAAGTGTTTCAATCTAGTCAGGCTTAAAGCGGTTAAAAACCACTGCACTTTTTTTTTTTTTCCTTACCTGCTAGGCAAAAGCACAATGTGCTAGTGTGCATCGCATGTGAAACTTACCTAAAAACGAAGCTTTCCAGTGATGCAATGTCATTGCTGGAGACAGCATCTATTTCTGGTCATCCTTCCAAGTTCCTGGCTCCAGATCTGTGACAAGTCACGGCACACTGCTCTGAAGAAACGGCATGGGTAGCCAATCCTTCAGAGCGCATGCCCCAGTGACGTAGCTAGCTGCTAGGACAGTAAATATCTCCTAAACGGTGCACGTTTAGAAGATTTTTACACTACCTATAGGTAAGCCCTAATAGAGGCTTACCTATAGGTAAAACTTAAAGATGGAAGTTTACTTCCTCTTTAAAGCGGCATTAAATCCAAAAATCGTACAGGTATTATATTGCAGCTTACCGTTCCCCCTTAGATGTGATGGCTGCATTCTTTTTTTTTTCTTCTATTTTCATCTGGTGATCCAGCAAGTAAACCAGTTATTTTTCAGAAAAACAAGCTCTCCAGCAGAATTTATCAGTTACAGGGATGAGACAAACCATTTAACACTAGCTGGGCTGCTTACAATGATCAACTTTTATTTATGTAAAATGTTTATCCTCAAAGAAACTGTTTGCTGTAACTGCTTATAAAGTGTTAGCTGGAGTTTGGCTTCAATTTGTTATTTAAATCTGCTAGTACATCACTCTCCTCCCCCACAGACTGACAATACTGCTGTCCAAATGTGCCCCCTGTGCTCCATCATCCAGAGTGGGGGCACCGTAATACCGGAGGTGTGTTACTGACCAAATCACCAGGTAAAAAAGGAGGGAAAAAGCCCAAAAAAATAAAACTGATGCTGCCACCACCACATCTAATGATTGGTAAGCTGCATTTTTGATTTTTGGGTTTAATACTGCCTTAAACCTATTTTGGAAGTGCTGAATTTAATTTAAAATGCAGGAAGCAAAGAGACGGATAAAGTTACACTGCACAGGTTTCAGGAAGTGCACTCTTAGCTGCCTTCCCTACTAATCTTCCATAGGATGTGTTTACACAGACCTCGCACTAAAACGTTTCTAATATGAAGTACCAGGGATAGACCAATATTCTTTTTTTAGGACCAATACCAATTAATGCCCACCTTTCTTGCCGATGGCTGATAAAAGGTGTGTACATTTAAAGTTTTAAAAAATCAACACCATTTCTACACAAATCTGGTGTAAACTGAACATGTTTATTCAAATTTTAACATTAAAAGTAAACAACTGGGAAAAATAAAGTTCTTGAAAAATAGTAACCTATTAAATGGTTTCACAAAACATAGAAAAATGGCATAAATACCTAAAAACTGCACACTGATATTGAATTTAAGTCAACCCCATAGCCAGTGTCCTCTGTCCCACTTCCCCCCATAACAGTGACCTCTGTCCCCCACTGTAGTGTCCTGTGTCACACACACACACACACACACCCACACCCACACACCAGTGTGTAGGTGGAACTCTCCTACCTTACACAGGTGTACAGCAGAGCAGATATAGGCGGGTATCACAGATACTTGGGGGAGGCAAGAGCTGCTGAAGTTAACTTTTCACATTACCAGGCTAGTGATTGGTTGCTAGGATCACCCAGCAACCAATCATTTACTGTTTAATGTGAAAAGTTAACTCCAGCAGCTGCTGCCCCCATCCAGCCCTGTGATACCTGCTGCTGTCCAGTGAAGAGGAGAGTGACAAAGGCTAAGGTAAAGGACTGGCAATACAGGGCTGCCTGTGATCTATCCGTCGGCTGCCTGTGACCCCCGTTCTAGCTAGTGTCTTGTGCAGGAGCGCACTCGGCGCATCGCTGCGACTCTGCAAGTCTACGGCACAGGTGATCTGTGAAATAAAAATAAAGGGGTTCCTATGCGCTACCATGAATAAGGAATCTGTACAAATGGTTATATTGTAGCAGCTGCTCACATCTATCTAATGCATCCCCACATTTATAATATAATATGTAAATTTAAAATGATAGATTAGCAAAGCGCTACATCATTTTAATTTACACAGGTAAGCAATGACTCAGTCACAGACTGTGAGCAATGTGAGTCAGCCCCATTTTGCCCGCAGCCCCGGCCCACTGGGCAAATGCCGATGTGCCCTATGACTAGTCCGGACCTGTTTAAATGGTATCTGAAGGAGCAGATTGGCAGAGAATGCAGCGAGTGCTGTGTGGGGACAGGGGGAGGTCTGACCAATATCGGTAAGTTTCTGACCGATACGGATTATTTGAAAAATTGTGAATATCAGCTCTAATAATTGGGTGACCCCCCTACTAAGGACAAACCTTATATGTGATGGCTGCATTAGTTTTCTTCATTTAGGCTTTTTTCTTTTTTTTTTTACACCTGGTGATACTGCCAGTAACACACTAGAACATTTCCCTAGGTCCAAATGTTTTAGGATTACAGAACACTTCACCTTCTCCTAATCTGCATAACATGCCCTAGATTTGTGGCAGGAAATGTTTTGACTCCTGGAACGGTCATAACAAAACTCTTTCAATGGTATACATTTACCGGACCAAAAGGGAGGGAAAAGAGTAGTGAATTGTTTGGGTTTCATACACTCTAGGCGGTCTTTCTAAACCTTGTCAACATGGAGGAACTCCAAAAATAACTTTCCAGTCTCATGGAACCCTACTAAAAATGACTATATCTACAACTCATGATACATTAGTGTCATGGTCAATGGGAAGAATGCTCCTTACACTTGTGATTATTGGAAAGCGGTACCCCTTTACAGATAGCTAAAAAGATCAATGGTATCAGTGGAAACTTATCTGAAAGGCAGAAATTGGTCATTGCTCAAGGAACCCCTAGCAATCTCTGAAGGAACCCTAAGGTGCCATGGAACCCTGGTTAAGAAACCCTGCTCTTAAGGTAAATTTTACAGTTTTGTAAAACTCTAACCTTACCCGGCCAACTACTTCCTCAACCTAAATGTCAGCAATAGAGTGAAACCATGCTAGTTCAGCCAGCAGGGGAGTAATGCCATAGGAGCAGCTGCTATAAGGATCCTGATGCTGGCGACTTGCCACCAGCAAAAGAATCACTAGTGCCACATGGGGCTAATTTTATTCTCTCCATAAAGAAAATCTGTGAATAAATAGTTGAGTGTTTGTGTTTTTTGTTTTGGGTGGGGGAGGGTTGTTTAAGCAGATTTAGGCTTTATTGGTTGTTCCTGGAGAGTGATCTTCCTATCACTGCCTCTCCCCTACCTACTGTTCTCATCCCTCTAACTTCTCTTCTTTCTACTGCTTAAAGCAGAGCTCCACCCAAAACCAAGCCTATTTCTGACACATGTTTTTTACAAGTTCAAATCAGTATTTTTTAGCTAGAAAATTACTTAGAACCCCCAAACATTATATATATTTTTTAGCAAAGACTACAGAATAAAATGGCTGTCGTTGCAATATTTTTTGTCTCGCGGTATTTGCGCAGCGGTCTTTTAACACAATTTTTTTGGAAAAAAATAGATTTCATTGCACTAAAAAAAAAAAACTAAACAGTAAAAGTAGCCCAATTCTTTTGAGTTTTGTGAAAGATGTCACGCTGAGTAAATAGATACCGAACATGTTACGGTTTAAAATTGCGCACACTCGTGGAATGGCGACAAACTACAGTACGGTATGACCGGTACGTACGGTACAAACTACAGTACGGCGACGCTTAAAAATGTGTTTTTTCATGCGCAAGCTTTAAAAATGATTTATTTAATTTTTCCAATTCATTTTATTTTTAGCATTTTTTTTTTTTTTTTTTTATTAATCACTTTTATTGCTGTCACAAGGAATGTAAACATCCTTTGTGACAGTAATAGGCAGTGACAGGTTCTCTTTATGGAGACCTCAGACCCCCTCCACTGCACTTCAAAGTATTCAAAAGTATTCAAAATTTGGTGCCATTACCCGCCGTAGTAAACCGGGAAGTGGCGTCATGATGCCGCTTCCGGGTTAATACATCAGAGACCTGATCAAAGCCAAATCCGGCTTTGTTTGGGACTCCAACCAGCCGGCGGACATGCCGGCTGGTTACTCGGGTCTCCTGGTGGGACGTGAGACCCGGGCAGAGCCGTAGAAGGCGGTGGGGGGGGGGGGGGGGTGTCCCCGGGGGGGGGGTGTCCCCTCCCGCTCGCTGGGATAACTGCTCTAAAGAACGGACCTGGCAGCTGCAGGCATCATCCCGGTAAAACCACTTCCCTAAGACGATGTACAGGTACGTCGATTCACGGGAAGTGGTTAAGGACTTGTCCCCTGCTACTCTTGAACAATTGCTACTTTTGAGTAGCGGAGGTGTGCCATATTTTGTCAGGTACGCACTTCCACTTCTGCTCTGACCCCCTAGGCCAGGGGTGTCAAACTGGCGGCCTTCCAGCTGTTGTGGAACTACAAGTCCCATTATGCCTCTACCTGTGGGAGTCATGCTTGTAACTGTCAGCATTGCAATGCCTCATGGGACTTGTAGTTCCACAACAGCTGGAGTGCAGCCAGTTTGACACCTGTGCCCTAGGCGATCAGAGCAGAAGTTCTCCTCCTTCCCTCTCTGCAGTTTTCTGGGACACCTGACAGGTGCTATGAGCTGGGCGTCCACTGTGCCCCCAAGTGCCTTTGAGGAAGGTTGGGCTACCTCCAGGCTCATCTGCCCCCTATCTATCCATTAGAGTGCATGTGCTTCCACTGTGGAGACTCTCATAAATTTTACAGGAGTTAGGACTGCAGGTAATACAGGGTGCCGTGAAGTGGCCCTGCAGCTTACACATGCGTTTTGCAAATGTGTGCTAACTAAACCCCTGTTTTTAGCACATACTGTTAGACAGGTTAATTCGGTTGGTTAGCAATCTGGTTGGTGAATTGAGCTGGGAATTTTTTCTGTATTTGCCTCCATTCACGATACACAGCACTGCCTGTGCATGCACAGCGGGCACCCAGGAACACCCGCAAGCTGGCACAGCCGGGTGCCCATATTGAAGATGTGGGCCGTGAGGAATGAAGACAGTGGGTGAAACCGACTGGGGTAAGCACACCGCTGGATTGTGGGACAGGTAAGTGGCTGTTTTTTAAAAGTCAGCAGCTAAAGTTTTTGTAGCTGCTGACTTTATTCTTTTCACAGGAGAATGGAACTCCTGTTTTGATCTGTCAAAACTGTTTTTCTTTTTTGGTACTGAGACAAATGCTCTGGCTCGCTCTGTGCCTTACGTGCACAGATAGTTTCCTTTGATTAGGACTTCAACCGTTTTGGTTTGGTTTTCGACCATTTGGTTTTGATGCGTGTGACAGGTACAGTAGTGACACACAGGATTATTCTTGATGGCATTAGACTTCAAAGGTATTAAACACATAATTTTGATTTTCTTATTTTTGTATTCTTACTGGTGTTGCATCACAGAAACTGGAATTTGATAATCTGCATTTATTAGTCTTCCCCACCAAATTGCTCTTCCTTTCATTTTACGTAAGCGTGTTTAATGAATGTCTTACAATGAAGCTATGTTAAGTGGGAAGTTGAACCTCAATGAAATATTAAAAACAAAAAATATTGATATTCATGGGACTTAAATTGTTAAGATATGGTTAAAGAAAGTCATCAAAAGGCCGTTGGTGTTTTCTTTCTACAAGTTTGCCGTTTTCTTTTTCCTCTGTAGTTTGCAGATTTGTTTTCATTTTTTCTCCTTTCACTTAAATTGCTGCACACATTTTTATAATCTTCAGACACTCAGCACTTCTGTATGAGAACCCGGATTTATTGGTTGTACTGTACATACAGTTAGGTCTGTATATATTTAGACACAGGCACAATTTTCAGACTTTTGGCTTTGTATTCCACTAGAAAAAAATTAAAAGGAAACAATCCAAATTCATTTGAAGTGCAGACTTTCAGCTTTGTATCAAGGGATTGAACATAAATATCAGGTACATATTTTGGAAACTGCAACCATTTTTATACACCGTCCTCCATTTTCAGGGGCTCAAATGTAATTGGACAAATTAATATAATAAAATGTTCATTTTTAATATTTTTTTGAGAACCCTTTACTGGCAATGACTGCCTTAGTTCTGGAACCCATGGACATTACCAAAGACTGAGTTTCCTCCTTTCTGATGCTTTGCCAGTCTCTAACTGCAGCGGTCTTCAATTGTTCTTTGTTTGTGGGTCTTTCTGCTTTTAGTTTTGCCTTCAGCAAGTGAAATGCATGCTCAATTGGGTTGAGATCAGGTGATTGACTCGGCCATTGCAGAATATTCTATTTCTTTTCATTCAAAAGCTCCTGGGTTGCTTTTGTAGTGTGTTTTGGTTCATTGTCCATCTGTACTGGGAAGCGCCATCCAATCAACTTTGCTGCATTTGGCTGAATCTGGGCTGACATTATATCTCCAAATACTGCAGAATTAATTCGACTGCTTCTGTATCTCACATCGTCAATAAACACCAATGACCCAGTGCCACTGGAAGCCATGCGTGCCCATGCCATCACACTGCCTCCAACATGTTTAACAGATGACGTGTGCTTTGGATCATGAGCTGTTCCAAGCCTTCTCACACTTTTTTCTTCCTGTCATTCTGGTACAGATTAATATTAGTTTCATTCGTCCAAAGAATGCTTTTCTAGAACTGGTCTGGCATCTTTAGATGTTTGTTGGCAAAGTCTACCCTGGCTTTTCTATTTTTCAGGCTTATGAATGGTTTGCACCTGGTGGTGAACCCTCTGTAATTGCTCTTATTAAGTCTTCTCTTGATTGTAGACTTTGACAATGATACGCCCACTTCCTGGACAGTGTCTTTCACTTGTCTGGATGTTGTGAATGGGTTTTTCTTTACCATAGAGAGGATCCTGAGATTATCCATCACTGTTGTCTTCCGTAGACGTCCAGGCCTTTTTATGTTGCTGAGCTCACCAGTGTGTTTGTTCCTCAGAATGTACTAAACTGTTGATCTGGATACTCCTAATGCTGCTGCTATCTCTCTGGTGGATTTAGATAGCTTACACACAACCCGGAACCAACACTAGTTTGCAAGCAACCAAGCGCTTAGAGAGGATAACTACCTCTAATATAGTGTGATAACAAATGCTGCTACTTGATAAAATAACATGAAATAAGAGAATATATGTAAATACAAGCAATATGTAGATACAAAAAATTCTAGTAGCGCAAAAAAGAATGATAAGCTCACTCCCCAATCACATTCACTGAAAACTTGTAAAGACTGTAGACATAAATATAAAAAATATATATATAAAAATATATATATAAATATAAATAATATATTTTTTTATATATATATTTTTTATATTTATGTCTACAGTCTTTACAAGTTTTCAGTGAATGTGATTGGGGAGTGAGCTTATCATTCTTTTTTGCGCTACTAGAATTTTTTGTATCTACATATTGCTTGTATTTACATATATTCTCTTCTCTGGTGGATTTGTTTCATTTTTGAAGCCTACAATGGCCTGTTTCACTTGCATGGACCGCTCCTTTGATCGTATCATGTAGGTTCACAGCAATAGATTCCAAATGCAAATACCACACTTATAAACTCCAGACCTTTTACCTGCTAAATTGATGAAGAAATGACGGAGTAGCCCACACCTGGCCATGAAACAGCTTTTGATTCAATTGTCCAAATACTTTTTGTCCCTTGAAAAGGGGGGGGGGGGGGTGACTTTTCTTAAGAGCTGTAATTCCTTAACCCTTCCTCTGATTTGGATGGGCATACCCTCAAATTAAACCCGAAAGTGTGCACTTTTGGCCAAAATCCATTATATAACTATAGCTTGAATATGTTTTGGTAAATACCTGAAAAAAACTAAAATGGTGCCTGTGTTCAAATATATATGGACCCAACTGTGTACTTTTTAAAGACCAAGAATTATTGAATTTTGAAAAGTTTGTGAAAAGGAAATGGGATTGGTCAGCGCAGATCTACACTCCCCAATCTGACAAAAAATAAATGTTTACTACTTACAGTATCTCACAAAAGTGAGTACACCCTTCACATTTTTGTAAATATTTTATTATATCTTTTCATATGACAACACTGAAGAAATTACACTTTGCTACAATGTAAAGTAGTGAGTGTACAGCTTGTATAACAGTGTAAATTTGCTGTCCCCTCAAAATAACTCAACACCCAGCCATTATTGTCTTTTTTTTTTTTTTTTTTTTAGTTTTTTTAAAAAAACATCAGTACAGCCGCATGCGCATGCGCGATGGTGTCAGCGTCCTAGCCCCACCAACTAGTTTCATCATTTGATGTCCTCACGGAGCAGAAGGTGAGGACGTTGAATTTGGCCAAGTTGGGGAATGAGTAGATATACACTTTGTTATACATTTTTACACATTGTTTGAATCTTGGAACTTCTTCACGGTCCTTTTTTGTACTTTAGCATTTGCACTTTTTGAGAGTGATGGTTTACAAAAGGAGTATGCACAAATATTGTATTAGCACTTTTTATTGTGATAGAATTTTAACAGGATTTATCACATTTTGAGCACAAGTAGATGTGTAGTAAACCTTTCCTCCTTGTCAGATTGGCGAGTGTAGATTTGTGCTGACCGATCCGATTTCCTTTTCACTGTTTGGTTTTTACCTACAGCTAGGCAGCAGCGATCTTGTATCCTCCAGTTTTGGCTATAAATATCTTTTGTCATTTTTTCAATATTTTGAAAAGTTTGCAAGTTTCAAAATTATAGGTTTTGTTTGCTGTCTCCATTATTATTTAGTGATATTCTGACTGATTTACCCTCCAGCAAATTCCATCAAAGTGGAAATGTATAGTGATGAAGAATCTGGTCGTCTTCTAAATCGCGAAGACCGCTTGAGTGAAAAGGAAGACGGTGTTATGCCCGATGACTCGCTGGTCGAGCCGTTGGGATATTGTGATGGTACAGGACAAGACCCTCATTCGCCAGGAGGCATTCGCCTCCCCAATGGCAAACTGAAGTGTGACATATGCGGCATGGTCTGCATTGGTCCTAATGTACTGATGGTGCACAAGAGGAGTCATACAGGTAAGTCAAAAAACACAGAGGTACAGCAGCTTGACTCTTTCCTTCTACCTTCTGTTGATAATCTATGCCAGGTTTACAATTGTATGTAAGAAATTGGCTAATTTTTTACCAGCAATTTTGTTAACTTAGTAGCTTTTGAAATTTGTAAGCAAGCTAAGTTTGTTAAAGTAAAAAAACAAAATGTAGTTCCCAGCACACTTGCCAGAAACACCCCCTCCCCCCCCCCCCCCCAAAAAAAAAAAAAAATTACCCTAAGGGCCATTTCACACCAGAACACACAGCCATTGCAATCTTCATTCGGGTGCTAATGTATTGGTAACAGCACCCCAAATGCAGATCATGAACGCAGTGAATTTTGCAGACTAAAAACCCCTGGCACCGCAGTAACACAAGTATTGCTTGCACATATTTTTCAATGGTCTAGTGTGTCTTGCAGCTCATTCAAATAAATAAATGCATCTGTAGAAAAAAAAAAAAAAAAAGTCACATGTGCATACATATATAATGTAGATCAATTAGTGTGGTCATGTCAGTCATATAATTTGGTCTACATCTATCTACATAATTTAAAGTGCATGTATAGCATTTTTTTGGAAAGGGTAAGGATTTAAACCTATTTTATGTTTATTTTTGGTGCCTGTATCCTATTGGAGAGATTTTCCCTTTATTTCCTGTCCTGAAGGCCCAATAGTTAGTGAGAGTAAATCTCTACCCGCTGAGGGAAATCCCTCAAGTGTAAGAAAAAAAAAAAAAGATGTTGTCATTGGAAGATTCTCCCTCAGTTGGTGATAACTGTAAAATTTTGGATTTGCCATCACTTTTTGTCTTGGTAAATCTCCCCAACAGGGATTTAAAAAAAAAAAAAAAAAACCTGACAGATTCTATTCCTTTCCCACATTATCAAAAAAAATGTGTTTGCTACACATACAGTTGAAATTATCCTTCAAAGCAGTATTTCTTTGTGATGAAGCTTTAAAGCGGAATTAAACCAATCAATTTACCAGTTTCCCAAAATAATTAAATTTCAAGGCATGCCGTTGCCGTGAATAACTCACATTTGCCTATGCTCTTAATTGAACTGCCAAGCCATCAAATTGCTGCTGCCTTAACTGATCAAACTTCCAGAACCACAGCAACAGTAGATAAAACACAGACTAAGGATATAGGGAGGGCTTAATTCTGCTTTAGGTCTGCAAATGTCATAGAATTTAGAAATTTGCAGCTGTTGATAGAATATGCAAATTGAATTTGATGGCATCTAATCTAAAAAGCCTTTTATGTAGCAAAACTACATTAATAACAGTTACCTTTTGCTAAACAATTGGGGCAGGCATGTAAAACTGGGGTTCTTTCTTTGGGCTGTGTACAGCCCATCAGATGGTTTAGGAATTTAAATTTAATGAGGCCCCAGCCTTCTTCAGTTGATTAAAAAAACATATATACTGCTTTACATAACTAGCTTCAGGAAATGTTTATGGCCACTTTCCCTAGTATAAAATGTTATAAGGTTATGTATATTACTATAATATTAAAGCAGTATTAAACCCAAAAGCAAACATGTATTATTATATTGCAGCTTGCCAATTATTGGAAGTGATGGCTGCATTCATTTTCTTTTTTAGGCTTACTTGCTTTCTTTTCATCTGGTCATCCGGTCAGTAAGTCTGTTGTTTTTCAAAAGCACAAGCTCTCCTGCCGGGATCTCTGTTTATAGGGATGATACAAACCAATTATCTCTGACGGGGGTGCTTATAATGATCAGTCTTTATTTATGTAAAACCTTTATCCCGAAATGAACAAAACTGTTGCTGTAACTACTTGTGCAACTGCAATGTGAGCTGAAGTTTGGCTTCAAGTGTATTTAAATCTACTAGTACATCTAACAATACCCCCCCCCCCCTTATATGGACAATGAGGTTGTCCACATTTGCCCCCTGTGCTGCTCCATCCAGTCGGAGCACTGCAATACAGGAGGTGTGTTACTGACCAGATCACCAGGCGAAAACGGGGGGGGGGGAACTAATGCAGCCACCACATCCAATGTTTGGTGGGCTGCAATGTATTACATTTTTTGATTCTGAGTTTAATACCGCTTTAATTATAAATGTTCTGTAATTGATCTGTAAGACTTACACAAGTGTGGCCATGTGAAGGCATACAGAGGGTCCTTGAATAATTTATTCCACTCAGTTCATTCTTGCTGTTTTGAGTTTGACATGGCAGCTTTAGGGAGTTATTTTACTATAGAAAACAAGCAGAGCTGTTAGTGGGCACTATCATGGCTTTGTAATAATTCTTCTTTTCCCAAAGTAGTTTGATGCTGTTTGTGTCTTTTATGTAGGCCAAGATTTCCTATTGTTAGGAGGAAATGAGAACTTGTTGCTTATCTCCATTATAAGTAGAATAAGTCTGAGATTCTAACCAGCTTGCTGTTGTGTTGCAGCACTCAGCGAGGACTTTATGTTTGATGCTGTTTCAGGTGAGCGGCCTTTCCACTGTAACCAGTGTGGTGCCTCATTCACCCAGAAGGGGAACCTCTTACGGCACATTAAACTGCACTCGGGTGAGAAGCCTTTCAAGTGCCCATTCTGTAACTACGCTTGCCGTCGGCGAGATGCTTTAACAGGGCACCTGCGCACCCACGCTGGTGAGTGTCTGACATGAATGTTCACTATTTTCTTTTCCATTCTCAGTTGTTTTGTTGGTGTTTACTGGTATCTCATGGTGCTGGCTTAATAGCTGGAAAACATGCATGCTTACCTCAGACCATGTCATACATTTATAAGTTATATTTTAAGGGTGTGTGATAAAACCTTAAATGATAATCATATCCCGGCAGGAGACGACCAATAACACAGAAATGTTGTTCTTTGTAGGTACGCGTGATGAGGTTTAGGCATGTATTGTAGTTATTCATTTCAGGTTCATTTTATTTTTTCACAGGGATGTATGACTAGTTTGCGGATGGTCAATCAAAGCTGCTGTAGTGGAATGTGTAAATGATAAAATATCCAATGCCAAAGTAAATTTCTGAAAACCTTCAACAGTAAGAGAGCTTCTTACTAACCTCTATCTTCACTGTCACAATTACAAAGACCCACTCAACCTATATACCAGATCACCCAACATTTTGCCAGTAAGCGCTCTGCTTTTCAGCTTTAGATTTTTCTTCACATTCTGAGATGATCAAATACTAGATCTAGTCAATATTCTTCCTTCTCTCATGCTCTCTGGTGCATTCTTTTGAAGTGATTTTAAAGGAAAGAAGAAAAAAAAAATAGCAACAGGTAATGTTATACCTAACTGCTCTGTGCATTGGTTTTGCACCGATCCTCGTTTTCTTTTTGGGCCCCTGCCTGTGGTTTTAGCTCCCCCCCCTGCTGTCGAGTGCCCCCAATAGCAAGCCTTGTGCTATAGGGGCACTCGAGTGGGCGTGCCTCGTGCTATAGGGGCATTCACACACAGCGCACGGCTTGGTCCCACCTCTTCATTGACTCGCTGCCTGTGATTGACAGCAGCAGGAACCAATGGCTGTCTGCTGTGTAAGCCAGTGAGGAGAGAGAGAGACTTGGTGAAGTCGCTGCTCTCGTGCACATCGTTTGAACGAGGTGGGGCTGCACCCAGAAGAGTTTCTTTGCCTTAATGCATGAATGCATTAAGGTAAAAAAACTTGAGCCTTTCAAACTACTGTAATATAGACTAAGCTGATCAATTTGATAAGCTTTCTTAAAGAGGTTATAAACCTCGAGAAGAAGAAGAAGAAGAAGAAGAAGAAGAAGAAGAGAAAAAAAAAAAAACCCCTGTAAGACAGACATAATGGCCTAGTATGCATTGCATACTAGCTCATTATGAAATACTTACCTTAGAACAAAGCCCTTCAGTGGTGCCCGCACACTGCCGAGACAGCTGACATCTTCCCCAGGGTTTCTACCGGGTTCGCGGGCTCCAGTGCTTTGAGTGGCCCAGGAGTCCCTGTTTAGGGCATGGGCTCTGAAAGTCCAGCATGGTAAGCCGGATCTTCAGAGCGCATGCGCCGATGACGTCATCGGCTGCATGCATCCTGAATATCCCCTAAACTGTGCACGTTTAGGAGATATTTTTCAGTACCTACAGGTAAGCTTTATTTTAAATGCTTACCTGTAGGTACAAATAAGAATGAAGATTTGACTTCCTCTTCAAGCTAACTGAAAGTAATATCTTAGGTGGATTCTGGTTTGTGGAGCCATTCTTGATCTGCATACCACCCAGATTACTCCAAAGCCAAACGATATAATGTAAACTCATGTGCTACATTCTTTTTATTGTAAAAGCAACATATATTCAGCAGATAGAAATGGCAATGCAGGTAAGTGAGCGTTACAACATAAGAAATCCGTAAAAATGTGCTATTTGTCTCATTTTTGTCTGGGTTTTTCATAAAGATTGCATCACTGAATAATAAGCTTTTATGTTTTGATCCAGTTAGGCACAGAATTAATGACGGAGTTCTTTTTCCCCGGTGTATTGTGATCCCCCGTATCTTTGAAGTCTTTAGGACACATATCTATGGGCAGGCCCTGTTTTTCATTTTTTCCAGTCTCCTCCCCCACAGTCGGCAAGCCTTACAAGTGCAACTACTGCGGCCGCAGCTATAAGCAGCAGAACACACTGGAGGAACACAAGGAGCGCTGTCATAACTACTTGCAGAGTCTCAGCAATGAAGGCCAACACCTCTCCTCACATACAGGTGAATAAAACCCTCTGTAGATTTGAGATTGAGGCTCCTGTGAATCCCCTTATTCTATAGTGGTTATGTTTATGGTATTTTTAACTTCTTAAGAGTTAAAAATATTTGCAAAGTTACATTTTCAAGGTGCCCATACAGAACCAACCACCAGAGGAAGGTTATTTTAAAAACTTTTCTGCTTATAATTACTTGTGCGTGGACCTATTATCAAGGCCAGAAGGTATATTTATTCAGACATTTAAGTAGGGATAGAAGATAGTCATGCAAGCGTTGTTACAGTTCTAGACTATTATTTCCTTAAAAAATACTGCTGATAACATTGTCTGTTCACATTATTGCGGTTTGCGAGATCGCATGTAATTTGGAGCGCACTGCTCCTTCATTACATGCGATTTCATGTGCGGATGCGAGTTCAGCCATACACTTTGTAATGCTGAATTCGCACTGTATCCGCACTAAACACGCACATGAGGCATTTTTTGAGCCGCCTCAGAATCGGATCGCACGGTGGTTCACACTTGTGCGATCCGATCCTGTGCGAACTGTCAGATCGCACTGCGATATGCAATCAAACTGGGGGTGTCGTTAACATTTAATCGACACCCCCTGCGTATCGCATATGGCAGTGTGAACTGCCAGATGTGCGGATGCGATGCGGGAACACGCTGCATATTCGAAGCGTTCCCGCATCGCACAAGTGTGAACCGAGCCTGAAATGTTATTAATCAGGGGGGTAGGGGGCAAAAAAAGATAGTGTTTTTGTGTGTTTTGTTTGTGTTTTTATTTATTTTTTTTTTTTGGATGTAACAGACCATCTGGTTCTTGGTACACTCAGTGGAAATGTGAGTTCAAATGCCAACTGGGGTAATTCTGTTGATCACAATTTTATTGATTGAATATGCAGGGATTATGAAGCATAATAAAAGCGGGGACTGATGCTAAGTGCTGTTGTAACACACAAGCTCTTGTGATCCTATACGTTAAACCACAAACAGTTATTGCTAAAAACCTTATAACTATAGAACATAGTGCATAACCAGCTATAGAATGTGTCGTTTTAAGGTGCCAGGTGTTCTATATAGATGGCTGTAGACTGTACTCAACTGTGATTTGGTACCTTACCATTGTGGACCTTGCCAGTTCTTTTATAGAAATGTAGGAAGAGGAAGTGAGATTGGCACATGTAAAGAAACGAGATTAACATGCCTACCATAGAAAATATTTGTGAGCTGTGGACTAAGGCAGAGGCCATAGATGATGCAATTTTCTTTCCTGTAACCACGAGTGCAGGAAAGAAAATCGCTCAATTCCCCTATCCCCTATTGATGTGATCGACTTTGGTACAGCCAGCCTGCCTATAGATGGTTTGAACCATCAATGGCTGGCCTAAGTGTGGAAATGTGATTGGTGTGCAAGTCTACACCATAGGTTTTTCACCAGTGGCACAAATGTCCTAGGCCATGGATGCCCTGTTTGAATGACTACATTTATGTTTCTCAGCAGCACAGTTGTCATTTGCTTTTCGCCTATTTCCACAGAGAAGGGAAAAGAAATTCAAAGAAAAGCAATAGGGACCTGGTTAGCTTATAAAATGGATAAGGGGATAGCTACTCCTTCACCCCGCCAGGAACTTGCTTTAATCTCCTCTTTCCAAGACAAAAATAAATACGAATTAAAAACAGCAGTTGGGTAGTCTTAGTATTGTTGCCAGAAAACTACTATGCAATTCTTCTTTTTTTCCTTATTTTGTTACACAAATACTTTACAAAAGTCAGTTCAGAATATGTGATTGTATAATGCCATGTTTCAAAAGCATGAAGTTCCCTTGTGATGTGTTGTATGGCACATACATTGTATTGAACCCTTCACCTGCCTGTTGAATAAAAACCTTATAAGTTATTGTTGTAGAAAGTGTTCATATTTAAATCCAAGCAAAGCTAGAATGTCTTTGATATACATTAGGTATAGAAAAGAATCACCCTCTTTTTAAAATCACCTTTTTTTTTTGCTTTGCACCCTGAAATGAAGACCCAAACGGTTTTTGTTTTTTACAGCTGTATTTACTTCACCTTTGCATCCACTGTGCCTTATAACATCCAAGTGAAAGATATAACACCAACATGTCAAAAAAAATAAAATAAAACCAATTCAAAAACAGAATCGCTGAGTTGGAAAAAAAGATCACCCCCCTCCGAAAAATTACCTGTAAACCCAATCAGGTGTAGCTAATCACCTCAGCAACTCGGAAGCAGTTGCAGGAATTTATGACAAAGAGTGGTCATTATGTGCATGTGACAACAATATCACAAATTCTCCACAAATGCGGCGCTTGTATGAGAGGGTTGCAAGAAAAAAGACACTCCTCAAGAAAGGCCCCATGCAGTCACAACTGAGCTTTGCCAAAACACACCTTTAACCACTTTACCGCTGCTCACTGTGCCTCTACTGCAGCAAAGTGGCTCGATAACGTCTGACGACGTAGACCTACGCTACCAGACATTCCCCCTTCTCGGCGGCGCGCGCACGCCGCCGGAGGCTCGCTCCCGCTGTATTCAGTCACAGCGGGAGTCGGGCCAGGGGAGGAGCGGCGGTGATCACCGCCGCTCTTCCCCGATTGTCGGGGGAATCGATTGTGGAGATCCGCCCGCTTGTGTAAACAAAGCAGGCAGATCTCCTAAGTGACAGGCAGGGTCAGATTGAAGGGTTCAGCATAGCTGAACCTGCGATCTGTCCCTGTGTCACTCAGTCACCTCCCCCCACACACGTTAGTAAGCACCAGGCATACATTAACCCCTTGATCACCAATAAAAATTAACCCCTTCCCTGCCAGTGTCATTTTTACAGTAACAGTGCATATGTATAGCACTGATTACTGTAGTAATGTCACTGGTACCCCCAAAAGTGTCAAAAATGTCAGTCAAGGGTCCGATCTGTCTGCCGCAATGTCGCAGTCCCTCAAAAAAAATCGCAGATCGCCGCCATTACTCTTTAAAAAAAAAAAAAAAAAAAAACACCAAAAATGACAGAAATCTTTCCCTTAGTAAAGCAATAACTTTTGCGCAAACCAATCAAAATACGCTTATTGGGATTTTTTTTACCAAAGATATGTAGCAGAAAACAAATTGGCCTAAAATGATAAATTTTGATTTTTACCTTTTTTTTGGGGGGGGGGGGGGGGGGGATTTCATATAAAAAAAAAATGTGAAAAATATTGTTATTTTTTCAAAATTGTCGCTCTTTTTTTGTTTATAGCGCAAAAAGTAAAAATCGCACAGGTGATCAAATACCACCAAAAGAAATCTCTGTTTGTGGGAAAAAAAGGACGTAAATTTCATTTGGGTACGGCGTTGCATGACCGCGCAATTGTCAGTTAAAGTCGCACAGTGCCGAATCGCAAAAAGTGGCCTGGACGTAAGACAGCAAAATCCTCCGGTGGTAAAGTGGTTAAAGATTCTGAGGCCACATAAAAAAAGGTGTTCTGGTCAGATGAGCCTAAACTGAATTATTTGGCCTAAACACCAAATGATATGGCTTGCAGAAATCCAATACAACTCACCATCCTAAAAAAAAACACCATTCCTACAGTAAAGCATGGAGTTGATAATATCCTGTTATGGTAGTGTTTCTTTGCAGCAGAGACTGGAGCACTTGTCAGGATGGAAGAAAAAATGGATGGGGAAAATTACTATCAAATTCTTGAGGAAAATCTGCTGCTATCTGCCAGAAAGTTGTCAATGGAAAAAAGGTTTATGTTCCAACATGACATCGGGGTTTATTTACTAAAGGCAAATCCACTGTGCACTACAAGTGTACTGCAAGTGCACATGGAAGTGCAGTCGCTGTAGATCTGAGGGGGACATGCAAGGAAAATTAAAAAAACAGCATTTTTGCTTGCACATGATTGGATGATAGAAATCAGCAGAACTTCCCCTTTATTTCAGATCTTCCCCTCAGTTCTACAGCGACTGCACTTCCAAGTGCACTTGTAGTGTGCAGTGGAATTAGCCTTTAGTAACTAAACCCCAATATCCCAAAGCACACAGAAAAAAATGACCACACAGTGGTTGAAGGAGAAAAAGGTGAATGTCCTTGCATGGCTTAGTCAGAGCCCAGACCTAACCCCATTGAAAATCTGTGGAATGATTTGAAGATTGCAGTCTACAAATGGTCACCATCAAATTTAAATGAACTTGGGAAGCTCTGCAAAGAAGAGTAGGCAAATATTGCAAAGTCTAGATGTGCAAAGTTTGTAGAGACATATCCCAACAGACTAAAGGCTGTAATTAAAGAAAAAAGTGGTTCAACAATATACTGACACAAGAAGGGGTTCCTATTTTCCAACTCAGTAATTCTGTTTAACAATTTTTTTAAAAAATTCTGACAAGTTGGTGTTCTATCTTTCACTTGGATGTTATATGTTGCACTGAGTAAAAACAGCTGGATAAAACAAAAACTATCCGTCTTCATTACATGCTGCAACGCAACAAAATATGTTTATTTAAAAGGGGGTGATTATTTTTTATACCAATTGTAATTCAGAGGATAAGTTCACCTTTAGAACATGTAACCTGTTCCAGCATTTGCACTGCCCCTCCCAACTGTGACATCGGGTAGGTGTTCTTCTCCCAACAACCACTGTTGCAATTTGAAAGCGGCTATGACATTCACTGTGAATTAATGGACTACAAGTACTGGTGAGCGCTCTCGTAATTCATTGATCTTCCTGCTTTCAAGTTAAAGTAACTGCCTTATTGGAGGTAAGGCCAACAGCTATCCTGAAAGTCTGCAGTAGCTGAACCCTGCACCCACAATCTGCTGATCCTGGCTGCAATGCTCTACATTGGATGCACATTTTTTTTACCTGCAAAAAATGTGCTTTTACAATTTCATTTTTTTTTTTTCAAAAGGTGAACTTGGTCTTTGAATACAAGGGATTATTTGGAATTCGTACACATGCAAAGGAATACTTAAAACACATTTTCTCTATCGTTCATCGACAGACGCAGTTCCATCTTCTTTTGACCATTGGGTTATGCTCCTCCAATCAGGAATAGGCACTAGGCAGGAAAAAAGCTTTCTCTTACGTCCTCCGACAGTCGCCGCCATCACCATATTCATCACAATGGGGGTATTAGACTTTGCTCCGAAGGAGTAGCTAGGCAACAGAATATGTTAATATAAAAGCTTTAACACATCCCACCCCCAGGGGGTGGTCCCCTCAGTCAATACCCTCCTACTTCCTGTATCCATACCTCAGTTTCAGTGGAATAGCAGTAGAGTATACGACCAACCCCAAAAGAGGGACGGGGGCGGCGACTGTCGGAGGACTCAGAGAAAGGAATTTTACAGGTAAGATTTTACAAAAATTCAGTTTTCTCTTACGTCCTCCGACAGTCGCCGCCATCACCACATTCATCACAATGGGGACGTCCCAAAGCAGTGCAAACATGAGGGGTGGGAAACGCAGCCGCGCCCAAGGCAACGCCGTCTCCACAGCAGAGAAAGGAACCTTACCAAAGGAAGGAAACCATCTGGGCAACAGAAGAAAAAAAACTTGCTCAACAGAAGCAAAAACCCAGGAAAACAAATAACCCAGGGATAACAACATGTATCCCAAACAGCCAAGGAGCCCATACAAGAGGCTCTAAGGAACTGCCGCACTAAGGACCTTGCGGCCAAAGGAAGCATCTGCCGATGCCTGAACATCCACTCTGCAGAATTTTGTGAAGGTGTGAACGGACGACCAAGTCGCCGCCTTACACACCTGGGCCACAGAAGCCCCATGACGACAGGCCCAAGACGTACTCGGAGATCTTGTAGAGTGCGCCTTCACAGGCATAGGGGGAACTTTCCCCTTCAAAGCATAGGCCTGTTCCACAGTCTGTCTGATCCATTTGGCAATGGTAGAGGCCGACGCAGCCAAGCCCTTCCGAGGTCCCTCAGGAAGGACAAACAAGGAATCCGACTTGCGGAAAGATTCAGTCGATTTCAGGTAAACCCTAATCGCCCGAACAACATCCAAGGAATGCAGCTCCACCTCCTTCGGATGTTTAGGCTTCGCGCAGAGCGAAGGCAGGACAGTATCCTCATTGATGTGAAAATCCGAAACTCTCTTCGGAAGAAAAGAAGGGTTAGGTCGCAAGACCACCTTATCTAAATGAAGGACCAGATACGGAGACTTGCAGGACAAAGCTGCCAGCTCCGAAACCCTGCGAGCCGAAGTGATCGCCACCAAAAAAGCGACTTTTTTGGACAACATGGACAACGAGATTTTCCTGATCTGTTCAAAAGGAGCATGTTGCAGCACGGACAGAACAAGATTCAAGTCCCAAGGAGGTAAAGGTTCCCTCCTAGGAGGGACCAGATGTCGCACCCCTTGAACAAAGGTACTAACCAAAGAGTTAGACGCCACAGGACTTTGAAAAAGAACGGCCAGCGCAGACACCTGACCCTTGACCTTAGCCAGCGCCAAACGCTGGTCGACACCCGTCTGAAGGAAGGACAACACCCTAGACACCGAGTAAGTGCGAGGTGAAAACCCCCTGGACTCACACCAGGCAAAATAGGCCTTCCAAGTACGGTGATAGAACTGAGGTATGGATACAGGAAGTAGGAGGGTATTGACTGAGGGGACCACCCCCTGGGGGTGGGATGTGTTAAAGCTTTTATATTAACATATTCTGTTGCCTAGCTACTCCTTCGGAGCAAAGTCTAATACCCCCATTGTGATGAATATGGTGATGGCGGCGACTGTCGGAGGACTCAGAGAAAGGAATTTTACAGGTAAGATTTTACAAAAATTCCGCTTTACCACGCCTATGGGGGCTGTCCCTGCAGGCATAACCCCGCACACTCTGCTACAGCAGCCAGTTTGTCTCTGCATAGTTTAAGAATAGGACCTATCTCCTGCTGGGACTTCGGTCTTAGCTGTTACAGGGAATTTTTGTTATTTTATGATTTTTTTTATTTTCATTAGTTAGTTCCTGGAGAACTACCATCAACAGCCGGCTGTGGTTTCGGACTGGATAATCTAGATCCTTAAGGTCTCCCAGCCTGGCCAGCGAACGTGAGCAGGTTATAGTCCAGAACTAGGCCTTGCCACCACAGTGCCCCAATGGATGGAGATGAGCCTGCGAGTGGACCATCTCGCTGGGACGTTATCAACCTGCAATGCCCTGATTCGCAGTGTTCCCCCCTGGCTGGCAGCACCCCCAACCTCTGGCGGTCTCGGGGTGAACGTAGGGCCCCCTCCCTGGAATGGGTGGACCGTCCCTCGGGGCTCCCTCGGTTCCCCTGGCCTCTCGGACGGACTGGGCCCAAGGTTTCCTACCTTGGGGGGGGCGGAAATATTGCGGCCGCTGCGGCGCCTTTCGGTGAGGGTGGATTGTCCTGCTGGGGTCCCTTCCTAGGGACCTTCCGATACCTACTGTTCGGGGCCCCTTCTGGGGGTCCTGGAGACTGTATGGCGTGCCGTGGGGCCGCTATTTTGCTGTAGATCCATGCCTTTTATATTCCCATTGTAATACATGGGCAGCCATTTTTTGTTAGTTCCCATAGAAATGCATGGGGCGACCATTTTCTTGTGGTCCATATCGCTGGACAGGCATGTGGCATGGCACTTTAATTCTAGCAAAGACCCAGGCTGTTCTTTTCTTTTTCCTGTGAGATCGTTTTTACTTTTTTTTTTTTTTTTTTCAAGAACATGCTGGCAGCCTCCTGAGGAGGGCAAGGAGCAGTTTGGTGATATTTTCTGGGGTCTCCTGTGGGTTTCCCTCATACACTCGGCTATTAGATTGTACTAGTGGGGTTTTTGCAGACCGCTGCGGTGGGATCGCGATGGCAGTTTTTAAAGAGACACTGCAATATTTTCTGATCGGTGAAGAAATGGAATTCCCAGGATATACAGTATCTCACAAAACTGAGTATACCCCTCACATTTTTGTAAATATTTTAGGATATCTTTTCATGTAACACTGAAGAAATGGCACTTTGCTACAATGTAAAGTAGTTAGTGTACAGCTTGTATAACAGTGTAAATATGCTGTCCCCTCAAAATACCTCAACACACAGCCATTAATGTCTAAACCTCTGGCAACAAAAGTGAGTACACCCCTAAGTGAACATGTCCAAATTGGGCCCAAAGTGTCAATATTTTGTGTGGCCACCATTATTTTTCAGCGCTGCCTTAACCCCATTGGGCATGGAGTTCACCAGAGCTTCACAGGTTGCCACTGGAGTCCTCTTCAACTCCTCCATGACGACATCTCAGAGCTGGTGGATGTTCGAGACCTTGCGCTCCTCCACCTTCCGTTTTGAGGATGTTCCACAGATGCTTAATAGGGTTTAGGTCTGGAGACATGCTTGGCCAGTCCATCACCTTTACCCTCAGCTTCTTTAGCAAGGCAGTGGTCATCTTGCAGGTGTGTTTGGGGTCGTCATCATGTTGGAATACTTCCCTGTGACCCAGTCTCTGAAGGGATCATGTTCTGCTTCAGTATATTACAGTACATGTTGGCATTCATGGTTCCCTCAATGAACTGTAGCTCCCCATAGCCGGCAGCACTCATACAGCCCCAAACCATGACACTCCCACCACCATGCTTGACTGTAGGCAGGACACACTTGTCTTTGTACTCCTCACCTGGTTGCACCACACATGCTTTACACCATCTGAACCAAATAAGTTTATCTTGGTCTCATCAGACCACAGGACATGGCTCCAGTAATCCATGTCTTTAGTCTGCTGGTCTTCAGCAAACTGTATGTGGGCTTTCTTGTGCATCATCTTTAGAAGAGGATTCCTTCTGGGATGACAGCCATGCAAACCAATTTGATGCAATGAGCGGCATATGGTCTGAGCACGGATAGGCTAACCCCCTCACCCCTTCAACCTCTGCAGCAATGCTGACAGCAATCATACATCTATTTCCCAAAGACAACCTCTGTGTAGGACGCTGAGCACGTGCACTCAGCCTCTTTGGTCGACCATGGCGAGGCCTGTTAAACTGCTGTATGGTCTTGGCTTCCATGCTGCAGCTCAGTTTCAGGGTCTTGGCAATCTTCCTATAGCCTAGCCCATCTTTATGTAGAGCAACAATTCTTTTTTTAGATCCTCAAAGAGTTCTTTGCCATGAGGTGTTATGTTGAACTTCCAGTGACCAGTTTGAAAGAGTGAGAGCGATAACACCCAATTTAATACACCTGCTCCCCATTCATACCTGAGACCTTGTAACACTAACGAGTCACATGACACCGGGGAGGGAAAATCGCTAATTGGGCTCAATTTGGACATTTTCACTTTGGGGTGTACTCACTTTTGTTGTCAGCGATTAAAACATTAATGGCGGTGTTGAGTTATTTTGAGGGGACAGCAAATTTACACTGTTATACAAGCTGTACACTCACTACTTTACATTGTAGCAAATTGTAATTTCTTCAGTGTTGTGAAGTTATAACAAAATATTTACAAAAATGTGAGGGGTATACTCACTTTTGTGAGATACTGTATTTCACCTACAGACTCCTTAGGTGCGGGGGCGGACCCTTCTCGGTCGCAGTCCCGGCCTGATCTCAGCAGTTTTACAAAGCTTGGTGTCAAAGGTAGATTTTTGTAATTACATGTGTTGCCAACTGCAAACGCCCTCTGCCTTCACCTCCATCGGCAGTGTCCACAGACTCTGAGGTAGATATGGCCGCCACAGATGTATGATGGGAATGCGCTTTAGTGGAAGCACATCATTTCTGTGCGGGAGACTTTAAAATTGGCTGATGAAACTACACGTCGGGTACGCAGGTGTCATTTTGGCTCCCGCTAATCCCAAAAATCGGGTAATGTGTTTATTTGTCCTGAACTTTTTCACAATATTGTTGAACAATGGTGGCGCATCAAGCACCATGCCTATGTGGGCTGTATCCTTTTGCGGATGCAGTTTCCAATAGGTGGACCGTGCCACCAAAGGGGGAATCGCCCGGTTTCCAGGCTCAATAAGTCTGCTGTGGTTCCAGTGAAGAATCACCGACTTTTGTGGACCCAGTGGATAGATGGGTGGAGTCTCTGTCCCGCCATCTACACGTGATAGCGGGTTCCATATGAAACCTATTTTTGTGAACTTTCTGATGTCAGACGGTTTTTGAATGGGTGAAGTTAATTAACTTGGAAGCTGAATGGTTCCCCCCCTGCGGTGCTTGAAATATTGGACCAGCTGGCTCTAGCCCTGGTGTTCGTGTGTTATGTCCCTGGACACGGCTCCGCTAGTGGCCAGGGTGTCTGCAGTGGGGATTGCTAAAAGACGCATGGCTAATAAGCTGGTCTGCTGACCAGGCTTTTAAAAACTGATCTTAACTGATCTTCCCTTTACAGGGGAGAGGTGTTTTGGATTCTCTCTGTATGAGTTGATCAAAGGTCTTAACCAGGGAAAGAGTACTCTTCTTCCTCAATCGTCTAAGGGCAAGGCACCATGGCCTTGACAGGGGCCTTCCTTTACTGCTCATAAGCTACTTTTTCGTTCCCTCCGGGTCACATGACAAAGGAAAAAGGTTCAGGTCTTCTGGGGGTTCCAAGAAGCCATGGTTGGGTAAATCAAAGACCGGCAAATCCAGATCTGCTGACAAATCTTCATCTGCATGAAGGAGCGCCCTAACCCGCTTCTGGGGTGGGGGACATCTTTGCTTCTTTCCGGAACCATGGACCTCCTTGATTCGGGACAACTGGGTTCACAAACTGATCTGATCAGGGTACATAAGTGTCAGTTCCCTTTCAGGAATGCTTTCAAGGATTTTATTCAATCCTGTTCACCGTGCCCAGGAAGGAGGGTAAGGTGCGTCCTATCCTGGATCTCAAGGCCCTGAACCGATTTGTGCAGATACAGAAGTTTCGGATGGAATCCATCCGCGCGGTAGTGGCGTCACTGCATCAGGGGGACTTTTTAGCCTCCATAGATATCAAGAACACATATCTCCACATCCCCATCTACACTGGGTGCCAGCGGTTTCTTCGCTTTGCAGTAGCAGAAGAGCGTTACCCTTTGGTCTCGCCTCTGCCCTCAGGGTGTTTACCAAGGTGCTAGCCCCGGTGTTGGAATTGCAGCGCCAATGGGGGATTGCGGTACTGGGGTATCTAGACTATCTCCTATTGAGAGCGGACTCTCATTCAGCCCTGATGGGCGACCTGATGATCACTGTTACTACCCTGCAAGAGTTTGGGTGTAACATCAATTTAAAAAAATCTGCTCTGATACCCCCCTTGAGACTGGATTATCTGGGCCTAACTCTGGATTCAGCTTTGGTGAGAGTCTTTCTTCCCCCGGACAAGCTGCACAAATTGCGGGGGTGAGTCGGTCGCTGTTGGCAACCAATCTTTCCTCTCTGAGAACTTGCATGCAGGCCTTGGGTCTGATGGTATCAACCTTCGAGGCGGTTCTGTTTGCTCAGTTCCCTACAATAACTTTGCAAAAAGAGATTCTGGTCACATGGAACAAGGATCCAAAGTTCTTGGACATTTTAGTTCGGTTGAGCCACAACGCACAGTCTGCTCTGTTGTGGTGGATTCTGTCTCCAGCACTATGCCAGGGCAAGTCCTTCCTCTCGTTGTTGAACGGTGGTGACCACGGACGCCAGCTGGTCAGGCTGGGGAGGGGTGCTGGGGAAACTCTGTGCCCAGGGATCCTGGACAGTAGAGGAGTCCAAACTGCCGATTTAAATGTTTTGGAGCTCCGAGCGATAAAGCGTGTCTGGGTCACTGGACAACTCGTCTGCAAGATTACTCTGTTCGAATTCAATCGGACAATGCCACAGCTGTGGCTTACATCAATCAACAGGGGGACGCAGAGTGTTTTGGCGGCCAAGGAGGTGGCCAAGATTCTGGCCTGGGCGGAAGGGTTTGTTTCAGCTCTTTCTGCTGTGCACATCCCAGGTGTGGGAAATTGGCAAGCGGATTACCTGAGTCATTAGGTGTTGGACCAAGGGGAGTGGTCCCTATACCCGGAGGTGTTTCACCTCCTGTGTGTTCGGTGGGGGATGCCCAAGGTCGATCTGTTTGCTTCTCGTTTTAATAAGAAGGTGCAGAGGTTCGTGGCCAGGTTTCGAGATCCTCTGGCCGACGCCACAGATGTACTGGTGGCTCCTCGGGGTCAGTGTCGGCTGATTTATGCCTTCCCCCCTCGTTTAAAACTTCTGCCACGGCTTTTACGCAGGGTAGAGGTGGAAGGAATTCCGGTGATTCTGGTGACCCCAGACTGGCCTCGCCGGTCGTGGTACGCAGACATAGTAAGGTTGGTCGCAGATGCTCCTTGGAGATTTCCTCTTGGGAAGATCTGGTGTCTCAAGGGCCAATCTTCCATCCTGCTTTACAGTCGCTGGCTTTAACAGCATTGCTGTTGAGAGCCAGGTGTTGAGAGATAGAGGTCTTTCTGATTCTGTGATTTCTATGCTATTGTAGGCTAGGAAGTAGTCTTCCAGGAAGATCTATCATCGTACGTGGCAATCGTACATTTCATGGTGTGAATCGCTGAAGGTGCACCCTCGCTTGTTTTCAACTGCTAGGGTTTTGCCCTTTCTACAGAAAGGGGTCGCACAACGGTTGGCTTTGGGCACTGTGAAGGCCAAGTGTCGGCTTTGACTTTATATATTTCCAACGCCCGTTAGCTACGTATGCCTTGATTCGTAACTTCATTCAGGGAGTGCGCCATATGGCTCCCCCGAGACGGTCCCCGCTACCTCAGTGGGATCTTAATCTGGTATTATCTGTTCTTCAAAAGCCTCCTTTTGAGAACATTCGGGAGATTCCTTTGCTTTCATCGTCTCAGAAGGTTGCCTTTTTGGTGGCTATCACTTCTGCCCGCAGAGTGTCTGAATTGACAGCGTTGTCTTGCCGTTCACCTTATTTGGTGGTCCTCCGAGATACAGAGGTACTTCGCCTAAATCAATCTTTTCTCCCTTGGGTGTTTTCTGATTTTCATTTAAATTAAGACCTTGTGCTGCCTTCACTCTGTTCCAAGCCCTAGAATCCTAAGGAAATTGCCTTGCATTCTTTGGATGTGGTTCGGGCGATCAGGGTTTACCTGGCAGCTACTGAGTCTTTCAGAAAATCTGATGCTCTTTTTGTCCTTACTGAGGGACCTCCTAAGGGATTGGCTGCATCTGCTGTGACCATTTTCAGGTAGATCAGGCAGACGGTTGTTCAGGCTTATTCGCTAAAGGGTCAGGTTCCTCCTTTCCCAGTGAAGGCGCATTCTACTAGAGCGCTGAGTGCCTTTTGGGCTTTTTGCCATCAGGCGTCTGTGATGCAAGTTTGCAAAGCGGCAACTTGGTCGTTTGTGCTTACGTTCACAAAATTCTACAAAGAAGATGTGTTGGCATCTTTGGATGCTTCCTTTGGCCGCAAGGTTTTGCAGGCTACTGTTTAAAGAGACTTTTTTTTTTTTTTTGTATCTCTTTTGAGGGTGTAGGTTTTTTCAAAGTGAGCTTCAGTTGTTCTGGTTGAGCTTCATCTTACCTGGTTGACTAGGTTTAGCCTTTGGGGAATTATGTCTTCTTTGCGTTTGTCTTCCCACCCCTCATGATTATACTGCTTTGAAGAATATGGAGCTGCGTCTGTCGATTTTAAATGATAGAGAAAACTAGATTTTTGTAAGAACTTACTGTAAAATCCTTTTCTCTGAAGTTCGACAGATGCCGCACCCGCCCCTCTGCTTCTGAGTGAATGGGGTTTTTTTGTCTTCTAAACACTGCTTACATTGAAACTGGCTGCTGTAGCAGAGTGTGTGGGGTTATGCAGGGACAGCCCACATAGGCATGGTAAAGCTTTTTTCCTACCTAGTTAATTTTTCCTGAATGGAGGAGAATAACCCAAGAGTCAAAAGAAGATGGAGCTGCGTCTGTCGATGAACATCAGGGATTTTAAGTTACTGTAAGTTCTTACAAAAATCTAGTTTTATAAAGCTTTTAAAAAGTGTTAAGTATTTCAAAAAATGTAAGCCCTGCTTTACTTCTGGTATCTGTTCTTGAAAAGGGTTGCACCTTTCACCAAGTTAGAGCAGTCAAAACACTGGTGAAAACGATGTCTGGTTGCTGTAGGTATGTGCATTTTTTATTAGCAGCAAGTCTAAATGTGCTAAATTTAAGCACTGTTTTTCAAATGTAAGATTGAGTTTACAGGAACTATCTAATAAAGCTGGGCTTAGACACAACCTATCACATAGCACCAATATATGGCCCAATCTCTTCTCTCCTTTCCTTCAGGTGAGGAGACACGAGACCTGGATCTGGGACCAGATGCCCTGATGCATCCCTCTGACCCGCCGTCTTTTATGGACCGGCTGGCAAGCGGCCTTACAAAGCGTAAGCGTTCCACACCTCAGAAATTTATGGGTAAGAGCACATGCTCCTGTGTGCTGGAGGTGGATGGTGCTTGTGATGTTGATCGTGTCTGACTCAGTGATGCCATCAGTGGCATTTATTATACATGAGACCAGCATAACAGAATGAACATGTGTTCTCTGTTCCATGGGTATGCCATTTATTTGAAGAGTTTTAATTCACTTCATAGGTAAATTCTCTTATTTTTCTTTATCTTAAACGTGTTACATATTTTCCATATAACTTGGTAAAATGTTTCCTCATTCTTTACCAAGCTAAACTTATGAAGCAATTATTTGTTTAGATTAGAGTTAGTATGCCATAGTTTTCAGTTGAACAACATGTAAACGGCATACAAATCTTTAAACGCATACTGCATTTTTTTTATGTAGTTTGAATTTACCCTAGTTATATTATCTTTCCCATTTATACCAGGCAGGCCCAATTATTAGGGTCACTAATAATACCTGGCTGTTGTCTGCTTTGGTCAGCCCTAGTCGTTATCGGCACCAATATTTTTGCTTTGCAATACGTTTGAATAAAAGGCTATTTGGTCTGTTTTGTAGACTGGTTGTTCCTTTTAGCAATACAAGTCCCTGTCAAGGGAAGGGACTGTAAGGATATGTATAGCATTGCTGGGTACATTTACTTAAAATTTTGCCATCTGTTTTAGGGGAGAAACAAATGCGGCTTAGCCTGGCTGACCTTCCTTATGAAATGAACTCCAGTTTTGAGAAGGATATGGAAATGGTCCCACATCATCCTCTTGACCCCACTTACGGGAATGCTTTAGCTTTTGTTGGAGGTCCAATGCGCTTACCTCCCACAAACTGCATCTCGGAGATCACCCCAGTTATTAGTTCAGTTTACACCCAGCTCCAGCCTATGTCAGGGAGGCCAGAGATGCCTGGAAATCGAGAAGCAGCAGAAGGCCATGAAGACATACCGGATGGAACACCAAGTCATTACAGAGGAAGGACTGAGCAAGGAGCTTCTCCCACCAATGGATGCCAGGACTCTGCAACAGACACCGAAAGCAACCATGAGGAGAGGGGCTCTCAGGCCACCAGTAGCAGGCAAAGCCCTGCCTATGCCAAAGAGGACCAAAAACTTCCTGAATCAGGAGTGATAATTCCATCACGCCCTGGACCTGGCACAGCCAAAGAAACACTGCGAGTATTGGGAGAGGATGGCGAGCCTGTTAAGGTATTCAAGTGTGAACACTGTCGGGTACTCTTCCTAGATCATGTCATGTTCACTATACACATGGGTTGTCATGGCTTCAGAGACCCTTTTGAGTGCAATATTTGTGGCTATCACAGCCAGGACCGATACGAATTCTCATCGCACATTGTGAGAGGGGAGCATAAAGTTTAACAGTGGGGACAGGGGTGATGCAAGGCAACTGCCCTCATCCCTGCAAAAAAGTAAAAACAACGAGGCTCAATCACAGTGGGTGGTCAGCTCAGTTTTTGACCAGGTGCCCTCAAAATACAGTTCCCTTGAAATGTTTTTATCTTTGATTTTATAATCTGCAAACTAGTGAAGCTCGGACCTTGTAAGCACTTTTTATTATTGTTTTTCTTTGCATCGTATACTTTGGCACTACTGTATTTTTTCTTTTCTTTTTTGTGTATTTTATTTTTATTTTTTTTTTAATACAAAGGAAAGCATATGTGATTGCAATGAGATTAATATGCTGACCATGTGGTAGGTATTGTGGTTTAAAACATTAAATGTGTAGATTAAAGGCTAGTACAAAAGGTAGCAAGGCACTAGGTCCAAAGCAGTCAGATTCTCACATCAGTTTCTTCAGCATTAAAAAGCATATCGTCTGTCACAGCCAGTAATTGCTTGTGTGGTAAATTACAAATTCTCGCCTTTGCCAAAGAACATGTAGCTCCACCATTCTCTTTTCTAGGCACTATAGCCAGGTTCATGATCTCACTTTTCAACACTCTCCTAGTTAGACAATTAGAGTTAGTTCACCTTTTAAAGGTCATTTAAAAAAAAAAAAGTAACCTATACATTTCAGCATTCCCAGCATATTACACACCACTTCTCTTCTGTTCATGTGGGCTGTATGCAGCCTGCATGGGGGGAAAAAAATAGTAGCTGATGAACTAACACAAGGAACTGTACCACACTGGGTAACAATCTGCTCATTTTCTTTATCCTCCTGTCAGCAAGTTTCCAATAATGGACTGTACAAAGCAGTAGAGCTTGTTTGTCTCTTCCTCTCGGATTCCTCCCTGGCAAGGGATTACAGAAAGATAATATAAAAAGGAAAATAGGGGTATTTATACTAGCTGTGTTTTAAGAATATATGTAATGGTATTTAATGAAGACTCAATTGAATTAAAAAGTATTTGTTAATATATGCTGGGAACTCCTGATTCAAGGTTTTATAAGGTTTTAAGTGGCATAGCAGGAAAATAATTACATATGGCCTTATAAATAACAAACACATCAGGAATAATCTTTGAGTTCTTGTTGTGGTGTTTTTTCTTTTTTTTTTTCTTTTAAGTGGATCTGTATGTTCAGAATCCAATACGTGTTGTTAGTTTGGTTTACATATCTGTAAAGTCTTGTTTGATTTATGCACTTATAGCACCTTGCTACCCTTTGTAGTACAACAGAGAATGTTATGCTGTAATGGCTCTGCCACCAGTATGTCACTTGCAGAAGGGTACAATTTGACACAAATATAAAAACTGAAGTGGAAGGCTTTACTTATGGCCAGACAAATTTCAGTTGTCTTTTTTTTCTATCGCTAGTTGTAGGCTTTACATCAGTTTTTATACTTTAACATTATCAACGTTTGGGGGTTAACAACATTCAGCCCAGTAGATCCAACACAAATACTGTACATCTCTTGCTAGCCATTAGATATTAGAAGATGTAATTCTGTAGATATGATTGCCTTCCTTTGCTCAACTTGTTTTTTTTGTATGTTATGGTCTCCTAATTTCAATGTCCAGTGGCCTCCTGACTACAAGTAAGGACTAGTGTTGCTGCACTATTTTCAGACTCTGAATACTCACGGAACAAGAGTAGCACCTTAAAAAGACTGTTTTGGTAGTTTGGGAATTATAGTTTACCCTTAAGCCTCAATATGGAATAGAATACTTCTGTCCATTCTGATGTGTTTACTCTTTGCACTGACCGAAAAACTATTTGAGAATAGTTTCTATCTCGATAAACAGAAATATGCTACCAAATGTAAATTTTTTGACCCTTTTTTATTGAATGATGTACTTTTTTATTCGTCTTGTTTACTTTTCCAGGTATATTTATTTCCCTTCATTTTGTCAGGCATATTGAAAGGTGAGCATTTGTCCTTGGGGTTCATTTTTTTATTAATGCCTATCATGTGTAAATATGTTAGACATATAGGTCCCTATGTATTGACATGTGGTTACTAACAACCAGATGTTCTACTTGGCCACCTATCAGCTTGAGACCTGGTCTAACAGTTTGAATCTGATTGGTGGTTGTGAAAAAATAACACCTGTTCTTAGAACACAAATTAATATATAAGCCCCTGAGAGCTTAGTGTACCCAACAACCTCCTTTTTGCACATAATAAAACTGCATTATTTTTTTAAGTCGATGAGCAGTGTGAAGTATTTTACAACAACTTATTCAAGCTTATCTGTCACTGATTGGCTTTCAACAAAGTGAAATCTGGTTGATATGGTAATGCATTGTGTGTGTAAGGCGAGTGTTTTTGTGTCGTCTTATAGAATCAGACCAATATGGAATTTCAGAGATGTACTTTGATCAGCAAAATGTATTTGTCAGCTAAGACTATTCTTTTGTTCTTAACAAGGTGCTTCTACTTTGTTTCTTCATATCTCAATTAATTTTGTGATTTTAAATGAGTATATGCACTTTTTATTTATATTGAAAAAAAATCTGAATAAACCACAAAGTTCTGAATGTCTGCCCTGGCTAACATACAAGTGACATTATAGCAATCATTACCATCTCAGGCCCTCATCACAACATTTCCTTCTCCCCAGTTGTGCTATTTGTGGTTGGGACCAAACATCTAGGTTTTAATCTGCAGAATGGACAATTGCATTGCCAACTGAAAGAAGACAAATACACAAGGGCTGTTTCATCCCTCTCACTGTTAAATTAAGTGGTGGAAAACAAGAACAGAAACCAAAATCTGCTATTGCATAGTAGGCACCATAGTGCCGTTACCTCTTCTGTGTTTCACTTGAGTCCCCAATACGCCTACTTCTAAAGGTTTAACTGAAAAAGTCATCATTTGCAAATGACCAAAGTAAGCTCCCCGACCCCATTGTGTTGGCCGAATGATTGGCACCAAACCCTGTATTGTGGGAGGCCAAGAGGCCTTGCTGGGTTCTGTATATCTAAAAGTAATGGATATTCACAAGGCTCTGTCAGCAGATTCTAGCAAAGAAGGCAGTGGTAGGAGCAAGATTCCAGTTTAAAGTCGTCATGTCAGAGCTTGAAATTCAGCTGGATCAGCAAGGACCTGGCACATTTTTTGATAAACCTCTATTGAAGGGACAGGCAGCTGCTGATCAGTTTGAGGATGGTGGGTGCCACTGTCTGAATACAATGTCCTGGTTGGAAGTGTGTGTGTGTGTGGGGGGGGGGGGGGGGGTGTTCATCCAACTCTGTTAACGGGAAGAAAAAATTTGTATGGCCAGTTTGAGCCATAGATTTACAGGCACACGCAGTTTAGTTCCCTTTTGATGTTTCTTCAGACTGAAGAAGGGTACAAACAGGGGCAGGCACCTAAAGGGACAGCATAATAAAGGTAGTGACTCTGCAGCATCAGTGAGGGCATCATCTAATCCATATTAGCCGGCTAGATTATTTTTTTTTTGGGGGGGGGGGGGGGAGTGTTTGTATTTGGCACCAAATTGTATATTATTAATGAGGAAAAAACTTTCTTTGACAGTTAAGAATAAACTAAGGTTCGGTGTACATTTGTGGCACGTCATATCTTGATGTGCCAAAATCAAAATGGCCTGTGTCATGAACAAGAAACACTACAAAGGGGCATGGAGTACTTTTTTTTATATATTTTTCACTTACCGTTTTAGTTTTAAATATACTTCATTCTTCTAGCTATAGTAATTTATTTCAATTATTTCTGGTAATTCTTTGTTCATTTGTTCCTTGAGTTTATCTCATTGGGGGTGGCAGAAGTTGAGAAAGTTTGCTCATTATTTCTTTTCACATTAACGTTATAATAATTTTAGAGGAGTCAAAAATTTATTTTCTTTAGTTTCGGATATATTGGGAACATGTAAGATCCTTTATCGTGTTTTTTTTTTTTTTTTTTTTCTTTTAAACTGCAATCTTTTTTTTAGGATTTCCTCTCCTATGCTGTTGATCGCTAAATCATTTTTGTAACCTAAACTTTTGAGCTTCTTCTCTATTTAATTTCTTTAAAGAATCCACTAGGTGTTAGAAATACTTTGAGAGGGGAATTTTTAGCTGGCAGTAGCATCCTGGTGGTCACTGGGACAGGAATGGAGGAGCAAAAGCGATTAAAAACCCAGCTGAAAGAATCGATCCAAAACTAAAAATACAGGCTCTCCTCACTTAACGACCAGGTTCTGTTCCAGCGACCAGGTTGTTAAACAAATTGGTTGTTTAAAGAGGAGCCACAAGTAATCAATATTTTAAGCATTTTGAACTACTGTACTGTACTGTATTCTGAAAAAAAAAGTTTAACCACAAAACCCCAACTCAATAACATTGTTTTTATTTGGATAATTACAGAAATCAAAAATTTAAACCACAAAAATCCTGTACTGTACTGTCCAATACAATGATTACAAAAAGCTGGTCGTAAGTCTGAGCGGTCGTTAAACGAGGAGTGTGTAGTTTTTACCAGAGTTCGGTTTATCATTGGTGCCTCTAAAGATGACCTAAATATGTTAGACTTAATTTATCTACAATTTGCACTAGAAGATTTCAGAAATAAGGTTTCTAAAAAAAAAAAAAAAAAAATATTATCTTTAGGGCTCTTATTATTTAAATCCATAATTTCAAATCTAAAAACAATTGGCACTTGATAATTCTCAGTAAGCTGTGCTACATTCCTTCATTGTGGCTTTATGCTTCTAAAGTTTCTCGACAATACAGAGAGTTCTATCACCACAAATATCGAAAGGTGCCTAAAACATTTGGATACTGAACCAGAACTACTAGTAGCAACACTGAGTTATAAGACACACAGGCCTATTCAATGAAGTGATGTTTTTGGAATTGTATTACACTAGTGCAGTTATCATTTTCTGGGCCCCTCAAGCAGCATTTTTTGTAATATTCTACAATTACCTGAAATACAATTCTCTGGGAATCTTCACTGCATCATCACTCTTCAAATGTTTCACAATCTTGCATCTTGTCAGAGCAAAACATTAAATACAACACTACAGAAATGTGTAGATTTTAAAACACAGTATGCAAAAAACCCTATATAATTTGTTAAATCCAGGAAGGATTTTATAAAAGGTTTTCACTATTGATTGAATGCAAGTTTTTTTTTTTTTTTTTTTATTTCTCCAGCAGCAGAAGTCCTTTTTAGGAAATGGTACATGCAACCTATCCCTCCAAAGTAATGGCATAAGCCTTTCACCAGCTTGATTTCCACGCTTTAAACCAAAGGCTTTTTAGTCAACCTAAATATTTCACATTCCACACATTTTATTTAACTTATTTGTAAGGGTATTTTTTTAAATAAAGATTTCTGAACTAAAGTGTGAAGAGAAGCAGTATAAAAGGACCACAGGGTTGATTTACTAAGGGAAAATAGACAGTGCACTTTGCAAGCGCAGTTGCACCAGAGCTTAGTAAATAAGTAAAGCTTCACTTTGCAAAGAATACTCATGCAAGAAAAAAAAAAAAAAAAACTCAGCATGTTTGCTTGCATGTGATTGATGGAAGTCGGCAGAGCTTCCCTTGATTCACTAAGCTCTGGAGCACCTGCACTTTCAGAATGCAACTACACTTGTAAAGTGCACAGTCTTTTCACCTTTAGTTAATCAACCCCCATGTTCCAGTTGAGATTGATTTACTAGCTTGATGTATCTTACCAATGGTCCAAAGTAGGATTGTGCCAATATAAAACACTCCCTTATATGTTTTTCTTTAGTTTTTTTTTTTTTTTAAAGGGCCTATTTTTAAGACCCCCCAGACTGCATTTTTAAGCTCTCCTTTCATGTAGTCAAAACTTTTAAAATATGCTGTGCTTGTAAAGAAGAAAGCAAATATTTGCCGCTGCCAAACACCACTCTCCTGAAGATAATTCTCTGGTTGACGTTTATTTTGAAACCAACAAATCCAAGGATGTCAGTGTCCTTCGCTGTGCCTGTTGGTTCCTCCTGCCATTTTCCACATCTGTACAGGGTACAGTAGTGACACGAAGTTCAGCGGGTAAAACCACAGGAGAAACAGGAAATCAAATTTCCTGAAAGTGTCGGTTTCAGAAGAAACTCTGGCTGGGTTTACTCTTCAGCAGTGGTGCAGGCAGCAGAAGAGGTATGTATTTAACAGTTGGGTTGCTTTAAGGGTTGAAAGAAAATGTCATGTTTCTTGAAAATGTGAGATTAAGCCTCATTTGCTGGGGACTTAAATACAGGTAGCTATTTGGTTTGTTAAATCTGCCCATTCCCTCACTTTAATGTAGGCCACTGCAACTGCTTCTCTTCACTGCCTTGCCACTGTTTTTTTTAGGAGAGACAAAGTGACACACCTGGTACTTCCATGTATGGGGAACCATGTGGTTCATTCTTATGTAACTGCACTGGAGCATTGAGATTGGCTGCCGGCATCCAGCATTTTTGCAAGGGTGTGGGAAGAGAGTACTCACTCATTTTTGTAAGCACCAAGTCTCAACTTTGAGCTTATACAGGGATTCTTCACAATGTTCCTTCGGGAGAGCAAAGACTAGTGTACACCGCTGCAGATGCTGGCATTAAATTGAGCCTGTTACTCCTACTTTCATGAGCAAAGCAGCTTTTCAGTGATGCAGAATTAAACTCCATTTTTTTTTTTAAATGTCAGTGTTCTAAAAAGAAATCCCCTGTCTTACTGAAAGTAACTGTATATCCTATTTGCTGCACTAAACTTTAGTTCGTATAAATGGTTCTGTAGTGGACTGTAGAAATTGTGCTATGTTAGATGATGGGGCTTCAGGGGAGGATCCATTGCCGATTTACTAGAATGAGGATGGTGGAAATCTAGTTAAGTGTTTCACCCAACTGCAAAATTTTATTTGTTCGATTTTAGTTTCTTTTCCTTATTTTGATACATCACTACCAGAAACATATCTTTCAGGCTCCCATAGTTACACTTTTCTTTTCATTGCTTTTTTCTCTCCAGCTAACTAAAGCAGGGAATTGCAAAACATTTATGCAAAGAAGAGCTTTCTACCTGCACCATTGAGATTATTGCAGAATTTACAGGTTTTTAACAGTTTAGTTGGCTAAATTATTAATGTGTGACGTTTTATCTGGTCACAAAAAAAAAGGTTCATATCATATAGACTGTGTATTACGGTTTTATCATGTGTATTGTTGTTCATACATCCTAGTGAGTTTAAGACATACAGCTATTTTTCAGAATTGGTAGGCATTCCATGTTCTGTGTGTTGTAAAAATACACGGGACATGCTATGGTTACATATGAAAAGTCTCATTCACCTCCTTTGTTGTGGCAGTTTTTAGAAAATCTCTGCCACAAGGACTGCAAAATAATCTTGCTACTCCAGGAAATGCAATGTCTGTGAAGCGCTAGTTTTTGTGGTCCTGCAACAAGTCTCTTTGGCGAGACTCCTTCTGGCAAGGTTTCAGGATTTTAACTGATGACCTATTGGTTTGCTGTGATAAAAGCAGCAGGCCAATGTTCCATAATCGGGCCTAGATTAATTTGGGTATGTTCATGTACAAGAGGGTTGTCCAGGTTTAATGGTTTACTAAGGTCTTATTGTGGTAAATTGGTGCTAATTGCCTATTCTAATGTTGCCAATGGAGAAAAATTTATTTTACCATGCCTATTTGTACGGTATAGCTGGAGCTGTTGGGACTTGATATGTCCAAAACCGAAATGCAACTGATGCTGGCTATTACCTGAAACCCAACTGTTTCCTACTTTTCCCTATGGTATAAAAAAAGTGTGCGAATCAGGTAGTGTATGCTTATAAAGCTGGTTGTAATTAGCACTCTAAAGTGATGATGAAAGCTGGAGCTTGAACATAGACCGCTTCTGGCATTGTACTAAATTACTATGTAAAAAAAAAAAAGTGTTAAGTGGGAGAATTGTCTTGTTTTCAGGGCCAGAATATGAATATGTTCTCTGTGATCTTGCTAGAAGTATAAAGTTCTCAGATCTTTGAAAAAAAAATATGCCTTTGTATGGCAGCTAACCTCAATGTGTCCTTCATATTTTGATAGCACTTATAGGGTCTGCAAGAACATGAAGTGCACTTTTCTAAGCTGCATTAACGTCGTTTTTTTTAAGGGTATTTGCGCTTTAGTAATAATATTCCAGTCCTTGTGTCAGCAAAATTCTAATACATCACTATAAAAATGTGCTTAAGTAAGGTACTGTGTGCTCCCGCTTTACACTGTGAGATTTTCATCAAGCAGGAGCTAAAAGTTAGCATCAAAGGGGTACTTGCACATAGCCTTCTATCCTAGTTCCTTAGCTGTGAGCGTTTTTTAAATACATCCATTGAGGATTCTAGTAATTCAGTTGGACCTGCTAAAAGGAGCCATTAACCCCGATAGTCTCACAGAATGGCTTCAGATAGCTGATTAGAACTTCAACTTCACAGAGTAGTTTTCAATGGCTTGCACAGTTAAGTCAGATTTTACTGACCCTGATGAATTTTGCTGAATGGCCACAAATGCATATGATTGTGTGCCCTAAAACTGGATTATAAAGAAATTATGGTTTTCTTATATAAATTATATAGATTGTGCAAAGGCTTACGTTAACAGTCACCATGATTGCCACAAAACAAGCATACTGCTGTATCATTAGCGGCTCTGTTTGATTAGGGTGATCTAACAGGGAATGCAACATCCATTCTGATTACTGACCACTTTTTTTTTTTTTCATTTTAAATACGGTATATTTGTATAAAGGGCCTGGTGCTCATTACTGAAACTTTGTTATAAAGCTGCCTTTTAAAAGAAAAAAAGAAGGCTTATTTTATGTGCTTGTATAAGGGCTTTAAAACAAACCAGAGAGAATCTACATTGCTGTGCTTAAATTCATAGTTGGATAACTTTTCTTTATAACTTAATATAATCAAAAAGTCAATGTTCCTTGTTCCTACCATTTAGCACAAGTGCAATATTTCCAATGTTTTTAGATTTTGTTTTTCCTGACAATTTTTTAAAGTTTTGATTTCTCCCCTTTTTGTTTGTGAGATTAAACCTGCTTAAATAAATTAAAAAAAATTGCTGCAAAGCGTTTTTTGTAACTGTAACATAGTGTAAGTAAACATTTGTGTAATGGAGATACTGTATGTTTTGTATTGTTCTGGCTGAAAATCTGTTATAAATAAAACATGAGTAATTTATCATGTGCTGTTTCTTTCCATGATCGTTCTACTTCTACATAATACATCATTAGGTAAATTGTGGCATATGACCAAATATGCATCTGAAGGGGTTGTGGGCAGCAGTCCCAGCTCCAGGTTTGTCAGACTTTCACTTCATGGGCTGATTTTTCCAGCTCTGGACAAGCCAAAGTCAGAGTTAAAAACTGCTAAAAATTCTTTGTTTCATTCTGTTTGTATTTCTGCTTTTTCAGCATGTATTTTTTTTAGATTCATTGTAGAATACCTACAATTTTTAAGGTGTAAAACTAAAAAAACTTACTAAAAGGACCTACAGTTATTGCTTGTTTTCTTTAAAGGTCTGATGCTGAATCAGATCCAAAAATGTCCATTGCCTTTTGCTGTATTTTTTTTGTTTGCTTGTTGTACAGCGGGTATAGAAAAGAATAACACCCCTCCCTTTTTTTTAAATATTCACATTTTGTTGCTTTGCAGCCTGAAACGAAAACATAATTTTTGTTTTGATCCAGCAGTATTTAATGAATGCGACTTATAACATCCAAGTGAAAGATGTAACACCAACATGTCAAAAAAAAAATCAAAAACAGAATCACGGAGTTGGAAAAAGGATTACCCCCTTGTGTAAGTATTTTGTTGAACCACCTTTTGCTTTAATTACAGCCTTTAGTCTGTTGGGATATGTCTCTACTAACTTTGCACATCTAGACATAGCAATATTTGCCCACTCATCTTTGCAGAACTGTTCAATTAGGTTCAGGTACATTTTGGTGGTGACGTTTGTGGACTGCATTCTTCAAGTCATTCCACAGATTTTAAGTGGTTTAAGTCTGTGCTCTGACTAGGCCATGCAAGGACGTTCACTTTCTTCTCCTTCAACCACTGTGTGGTCATTTTTGTTGTGCTTTGAGTCATTGTCATGTTGGAAGGTAAAACCTTCTTACCATTGACAACTTCCTGGCAAAGGGCAGCAGATTTTCTTCAAAAATTTTGAAGGTGTTTTGCTCCATACATTTTTCTTCTATCAGGACAAGTGCTCCAGTCCCTGCTTTTTCCAACTCCATGATTCTGTTTTTGATTTTTTTTTTTTTTTTTTTTTTTTTTACATGTTGGTGTTCTACCTTTTACTTGGATGTTCTAAAAAATACAGCTGGATAAAACAAAAACTGTGTATGTCTTCATTTCAGGCTGCAAAGCAACAAAATGTGATTTAAAAGAGGCTTGATTCTCCTCTATAATCACTGTATTTTCCGTTGAAATCAAAACGCATGTTGATATGTTTTAATATGCTTTACTATGAATTTTACCTAACACTTGTTGACTATGTGGGGGAGATTTACTAAAACTTGAGCACTCAGAATCTGGTGCAGCTGTGCATGGTAGCCAATCACCTTCCTACTTCAGCTTGTTCAGTTAAGCATTGGCAATTAAAAACCTGGAAGCTGATTGGTTTCTATGTACATCTGCACCAGTTTTTGCACGCTCCAGTTTTTTAGCTTGCTTAAAAAAAAAAAACTGTACTCCAACAAAAGCTTATTGCTCAAAAACGATGATAAACGCTGAATAGCCATGTTTTTCAGTTTTTTAACAACTTTTATCACAGTTATAGCATTTTTAAAGCTGAAAAACTTTTTATTGCCTGATTTATGTAGTGGCTTACATCAATAATATTTCTGAAGAGATGGTCCCCATGACTGCCAGGGCTACTGGTCAGAGCTTCCTATTCTAAATCTAGGCTTTGTGAAATTTAAATGGCCATCTTTTTGTGGTTCTTGAACTAGAAATCTTTTTCAATAGAATTTCTCTTTCGTCCACCGATGGACGTAGCTGCTGCTTTAAATCCTAGACGGATGGGTAATAAGCCCCTCCCACTAGGAGGGACCAGGTAGAGCCAAAGGCTTTGACACGCCAAGGGGGATGGGGCCCCTGGGTTATTACCCCATGGCCTCACCGTTGCATCTTCAGTTTTAGCTGCCTGGTCTTAGGAGTGGCCAAACGGCTCCCTGCTGGAACCTTTTTGTCCTAGCTCTGTTTTAAACATCTTAAAGGGAACCTTTTTATTTTCTGTTGCTGCTGACTCCAGTTTCTGCGGAATGCCGGCTGGGTTTCGGACTGGCTATATGAGAGCCTTACGGTCTCCCAGTTTGTGCCAGCGAGCGCTTGCAGACCGTAGCTCCACGCTGAGTCTCCATAGCGACTATAGTCCCATGGACGGGGACTGGCCTGGGGGTGAAACACCCTGCTGGGATGCACACACCTGGCATGCCAGTGTCGCAGCGTGCCCCTGGGCCGACAGCGCGCTCACTGCGGTGCAGAGGCAGTCTGTCACGATGGACACCTACCCTCAGCAGTGTGGTCCGGTACAGTCCCCCCGTCTGGTTAGCGGGCCTGGGGGGGGACGTGGGCTCCTTCCCATAGGTGAGTAGGACCCTCGGGTACCCATACCTCCTACCACCATCCTACCACCCTCCTCCACTATGCGGGGTCACCTGGGACCTTCCCCTCCTCCCCTGACCTCTCCCTACCCTGGGCTACGGACCCCCCCCCCCCCCCCCCGGGACACTTTTTGTGGGGGGGTCCCCTATGTAAGTCGCCTCAGGTGCTATACCGGGTAGTGGATGGTGGGGGGGGGGCTCGGAGGGGGGTACATGGTGGCGCCTCATACCGCTACCTTGGGGGGGGTGTTCATCCGCTGGATGACCCCTGCCAGGGCCCCAGGCCTGTTACTAGGGTAGGGCTCACTAGACCCGAGGTCACATGCTCATCAGCGCGAAGCAGCCATTTGGCCATGGCCGGCAGCCTTAACAGGCCTCAGCAGCCTGCCTGGGTAATCCCTATCACTGTAATTCCAGTGGCCATTTTGCTGGAGCTGGAGACAAAACAGCACAGGAGCTTCTGGCTCTTGTGTGCGTGGGCGTTTCCTTCTACTTCTCTTCTCCATGCTGCTGATGGACCTTGATGTGTTCTCCATGTGGTAACTACTCTAGAGGAGTTTTAATTATCCTGGCGTTCACATTTTCATCTTCAGAGGGGTTTCAGGCCTTTAGGGGGCTTAGGATTATCCCCCGGAGTAGCGCTGCGTGCATCGCGATCGCTTCTTAAAGGCGCAGTGCACGCCGGTAGCGGTGGACTTGCTGGGACCTGTGGTGAATTTGTAACCTTACTTAGCCTCAAGGGTGTTTAATATTTGGCGATTGGGCGCTGATTGATCCCTCTTAAACCATTGCTCCTGTTTTCTGGAGAAGCTTCTGTTTAACCCCTTGCGGTGCAGGTTCCGGTGTTTCCCTGTTTCCCTGTCTGCTCTTTACATTCTTACTGTGCAATCCTACTTTTTGGCCATGTCTAACATGGATTCCCCAAGTTTGTCTGCGACCCCCGATGTATTGGGTCACTTCTAATGTTCTTGATGTGACTTTGTCTGTGATGCAAGAAATGTCCAGAAAAGTTCTTGCGGCAGCATTTACTAAGAAACGCCTTCACCTGTCTCATCTCAAACCTCAGATTCTGATTCAGATTCCCCCTTTTGGAGAATGCCTCCCCGCATTCAGACTTTTCTGACGCGGAAGATGCTGGTAGATGCTTTGATATCCTCAGTGAGGGACACCCTAAAAATCACGGATGCGATTTCTAAATCGCAAGGAGCCTTGGTATCCTTTTGGATCCCTCAGGGCAAAGAAATTGGCCAAGGTTTTCCCTTGTCCCGAAGTCTTGTCCGCCTAAGTGGAGGAACTATGGCGGCGACCGAATCGCACGCTTGCAGTTACCAAACAAAAACAAAATGACAGAAAAAGATGGGGCTTTGCGGGCCAGTGGGAGTAGAAGGATCAGACAAAGAACCGTTTATAAAACCAAAATTACATTTTATTTGTATAAAGAACAATAAAACTAAGCATGGACTACCATGCATATGTGATAACAGAGGACTGACATAACATACAATGATAAAATCAAAATCATCTGGTTCACTTAGCAGCCTGCCAAGTGAACCAGACATAGAGGGCTTATACAGCCCAGGACCATATTGTCCATATAGCTGAAATTTTATGCATGTCTCCCTTTCCCGCCTGGAGTCTACCTTAGACTGAGGAAAGGTCAGTTGTGTTGCCATCAAGGACCCTGAAACTGGGGAAATATACACTATATCTTTGAACTACAGAAAGAAAGGTGCTGCCTATCCTATTCAAGCCATGTAACACAATACTAGATCTATCATATCTAGGAGTGAATATATATATATAAGGGCGAATATATCAAGGAGAGGACCTTCACCTTGTGAGTTGGGACCTACCCCAAAAAGTTCATAGGGGGGATAGCCAAAAAAGCCTTGCCCCTGGCAACACAATCTGGGACGTAATACATTGGATCCTATGCAAGAAATACATTCTTGATGTCGGTTATGATAAATACCGAAGCAATATAGCTCCAAGCAGCATTAGTATCGCTACAGCTTTGTCGCCTAGCACAAGTCACTATCAAGAAGGAAAACATCGGTCTGTTATGGTCTCTCAGGCCCTGAGGAAGCCTTGAGCGAAACGCGTCGGCTTGCTGGGGACCTACCGTGACCGAATCCAGCTTGAGACCCAATTTCCACCTTATACAGATTTTGGTTACAACCCCTTCTGGGGATATGTTTCTCTATAAGTAGTGACGTTAATTGTTTTGATTTTATCATTGTATGTTATGTCAGTCCTCTGTTATCACATATGCATGGTAGTCCATGCTTAGTTTTATTGTTCTTTATACAAATAAAATGTAATTTTGGTTTTATAAACGGTTCTTTGTCTGATCCTTCTACTCCCACTGGCCCGCAAAGCCCCATCTTTTTCTGTCATTTTGTTTTTGTAAATCCCTCACAGGGGTAAGGGCCTATATTACACGGTAATTTTATATAGTCTGCAGTTACCAAACGTTTAGCTAGACGTTACCCGTTTGAGGAAGAGATCTTACGCAAATGGACGGTCCCCCCTCAGATGAACCCCCAGATATGCGGTATTCACGAGGCCACGGTTTTACTGGTGGCAGAATCCTCATCTCTCCCTGATCTGGTTGACAGATGTATTGAGGTCTTATCCCGACACCTGTACACGGTAGTGGGATTTATTCTCAGGCCTGCCCTGACTACCATTCTAGTCTATCAGACTATGTTTGAGTAAAGGCTCTGAGAGAGGCACTGACAGTAACCCTGTTACCGTCATCTGCCCTGGAACTCGCTGACCAATTATCGCAGACTCTGCAATTTGTATGCGATGCTAACCTGGACGTTCTTTCGCTCGCGGCCAGAGCATCAGTGGTAAGTGTGCTCATCAGACATGCGATCTGGCTAAAGTCCTGGTCAGCTGACCAGGCTTCTAAGAAGCTTTTGGCAGATCTTTCCTTTCAGGGTGATCGTCTTTTTGGTTCCTCCTTGGATGACTTGGTCACTGGGGGAAAGAGCACAGTCCTTCTTCACTCTACTAAGGGTAAGTCTCCCTCGCGTAAGCGAGGTCTTTCCTTTACAGCCCAGAAGCGTCTTTTTCGTGCGACTGTGTCGCAGAAAACCAAACAGACTTCAGGCGCAAAAGGATCCGGGAAATGGTGGGCTGGTAAGCCTAAATTCCTCTGCCCCCAGCACCTCCAAGCAGACCCCTTCTGCCTGAAGTGACGCCCCCCCCCCCCCACTTCAGGGGTGGGGGGACATCTCAGTTCTTTTCTGGATATTTTGTCCTCACTGTTGTATGACAGGTGGGTCCACGAGGTAATTCAGTCCGGGTACAAGATAGTTTCGTTCCCGTCCGCCGGACAGATTTTTTCCCTCCAATCTTCAGCTGTCCCCAGACCGTGATTGTACCAGTTCCTCATCAGGAACGCTTTCGAGGGTTCTATTCGAACCTGTTTTCCGTTCCACGGAAGGAGGGCAAATTGCGCCCAATCTTGGACCTCAAAATTCTGAACCGCTTTGTGCGCAGAAATTTCACATGGAGTCCCTGCGGTCAGTGGTGGCGTTCTTGCATCAGGGGGGCCTGCTGACCTTAATCGATATCAAGGATGCCTATCTCCATGTCCCTATTTGCCAGGGTCATCAACGATTCCTCCGCTTTGCGGTGAGCAAGGACTATTTTCAATTTGTGGTGTTACCGTTTGGTCTCGACTCTGCTCCCAGCGTCTTCACCAAGGTGTTTGCCCCTATCCTGGCTCTGCTACGACAGAGAGGAATAGCGATTCTGGGGTACCTGGACGATCTTCTTCTCCGAGCGGACTTGTCTGTGACCTTGGAACGGGATTTGGAGGTGATCATTCACACTCTCTGAAGCAGTTTGGTTCGAATCTCAACCTTCAGAAATCTGCCCTGGTTCGAACAACCAGACTGGAGTATTTAGGAATGAATCCTAGATTCAGCTTCGGCAAAGGTATTTCTACCTCCTGTGAAGTTACAGAAGTTAAGGGAAGCGATTCTGTCGCTGCTGGCCTGAAACCTGGTGTCTTATCAGGTCATATATGCAGGTGCTGGGCCTGATGGTGTCCTCCTTCGAGGCCGTACCATATGCTCAGGCCCACACGAGACTTTTGCAACAGAAGATCCTTGTCAAATGGGACAAGGATCCTCTATCCCTGGACAGTCTGATTTGTTTGAGTCGGAGATCCAAGGACTCCCTGAATTGATGGCTCAGCTCTCCGAATCTTCTCCACGGGAAATCCTTCCTTCCAGTATTCTGGATGGTGGTGACGACAGATGCCTGTCTGACCGGTTGGGGGGGGTACCCTAAATGCTCAAGGGACCTGGATGTTGGAAGAGTCCAAGCTCCCGATCAACATTCTGGAACTGAGAGTAATCAATTTGAGCCTGTTCCACTGGACAGACAATCTCAAGGGGTGTTCTGTCCGAGTCCAGTCCGACAATGTCAAGGCCGTGGCATATGTCAATCATCAAGGGGGCACCAGGAGTTCTCTGGCGGCTCTGGAGGTAACCAAGATCCTGCACTGGGCAGAGGACTACGTCCCAGCCCTATCCGCCGTGTACATTCCCGGCGTAGACAATTGGCAGGCAGACTACCTGGGCCGTCAAATCCTGGATCAGGGTGAATGGTCCCTGCATCCACAAGTGGTCCACCAGCTGTGTCTCCGGTGGGGGACCCCGGATGTGGACCTGTTCGCCTCCAGACAAAACATGAAAGTTCCAAAGTTTGTGGCTCGGTCCAAAGATCCTCTGGTCGATGTCGTAGATGCCCTGGTGGCTCCCTGTATGGGCTAATTTATGCGTTTCCTCCGCTGAAACTTTTATCTCGCCTGCTACGCAGGGTCAAGTTGGAGGGGATTCCGGTAATTCTGGTGGCTCCAGATTGGCCCTGAAGATCCTGGTTCACCGACGTGATTCGGCTGAAGGTCGCAGGTCCGTGGACACTTCCTCTGTGGGAAGATCTTCTATCTCAGGGTCCGATCTTCCATCCTGCTTTACAGTCGCTGGCTTTAACGGCTTGGCTGTTGAGAGCGAGGTGTTAAAGGACAGGGGTCTGTCCAATTCTGTGATGCGAATCGCTGAAGCTGCATCCTAGATCCTTTGCTATCAGCAGGATCCTGACCTTTCTACAGAAAGGGGTTGACCAACGTTTGGCACTCTTAAGTGTCAGATCTCGGCCTTGGCTGTGTACTTCCAATGCCCTTTGGCTACGCCAGGGGTGGGGAACCTTTTTTCTGCCAAGGGCCATTTGGATTTTTGTAACATCATTCGGGGGTCGTACAAAATAATTAACTTAAAAATTAGCCTGTTATATTTGACCACAGCGTGCCCCCTTTCAATGCAGAGAGACCACAGCGTGCCCCCTTTCAATGCAGAGAGACCACAGCGTGCCCCCTTTCAATTCAGAGAGACCACAGCATGCCCCCTTTCAATGCAGAGAGACCACAGCGTGCCCCCTTTCAATGCAGAGAGACCACAGCGTGCGCCCTTTCAATGCAGAGAGACCACAGCGTGCGCCCTTTCAATGCAGAGAGACCACAGCGTGCGCCCTTTCAATGCAGAGAGACCACAGCGTGCGCCCTTTCAATGCAGAGAGACCACAGCGTGCGCCCTTTCAATGCAGAGAGACCACAGCGTGCGCCCTTTCATGCAGAGAGACCACAGCGTGCCCCCTTTCAATGCAGCGAGACCACAGCGTGCCCCCTTTCAATGCAGCGAGACCACAGCGTGCCCCCTTTCAATGCAGCGAGACCACAGCGTGCCCCCTTTCAATGCAGCGAGACCACAGCGTGCCCCCTTTCAATGCAGCGAGACCACAGCGTGCCCCCTTTCAATGCAGCGAGACCACAGCGTGCCCCCTTTCAATTCAGCGAGACCACAGCGTGCCCCCTTTCAATGCAGCGAGACCACAGCGTGCCCCCTTTCAATGCAGCGAGACCACAGCGTGCCCCATTTCAATGCAGCGAGACCACAGCGTGCCCCATTTCAATGCAGCGAGACCACAGCGTGCCCCCTTTCAATGCAGCGAGACCACAGCGTGCCCCCTTTCAATGCAGCGAGACCACAGCGTGCCCCCTTTCAATGCAGCGAGACCACAGCGTGCCCCCTTCAATGCAGACTGACCACAATGCAGAGTGAACAGCGTGCCCCCTTACAATGCAGAGTGAACAGCGTGCCAAGCCCCCCAGACTAGTGCACTTGACTTACCTGTTGTAGCGGCGGCTTCCTCTCTTCAGTCCCAGCATCTCTTCGAGTCCTCCCGCGTCCTGCCTCCTCCTCGGCCAATGGCATTGGCCAAGGAGGATCCGTGAGACAATAGCGAATTTTCATTCGCTATTGTCACACAAATGGGCGGGCTCGAGGCGCACTGCTCTGCGCCTCGGGTCCACCCTTTTCGGAGACTCAGCATCAGGACGGAGCCATCGGCTCCTTGTGACACAGCGGCATGGGGAGGGGGGCGGACGTCACGATCGTGCGGGCCGGACGTCACGATCGTGCGGGCCGCAGGTTCCCCACCCCTGGGCTACGCACTCTTTGATTCGTATGTTTCTTCAGGGGGTTTGCCATTTGGCTCCCCCCCCCCCCCCAGGAGGTCTCTGTTACCTCCTTGGGACCTTAATTTGGTTCTATCGGTTCTTCAGAAAACTCCTTTTGAGAACATAAGACACATTTCCTTGCTCGCCTTGTCGCAGAAAGTTGCCTTTTTGGTGGCGATCACCTCTGCGTGCAGGGTTTCTGAACTAGTGGCGCTATCTTGCCGCTCTCCTTATCTGGTAATACACAGGGATAAGGTAGTGTTACGGCCTAATCCGTCGTTTCTTCCTAAGGTGGTTTCAGACTTCCATCTGAACGAAGACTTAGTGCTTCCGTCACTCTGTCTGAAACCTTAACATCCTAAGGAAATTGCCTTGCACTGCTTGGATGCGATTCGGGCGATACAGATGTATCTGAAGACTACTGAGTCCTTTCGTAAGTCGAACTCTCGGTTTGTGAATACGGATGGACCCTGTAGGGGTTAGGGGTCATGCTGCGTCTGCGGCGACCATCTCTCGATGGATCAGACAGACGGCGGTGAAGGCGTATTCTCTTAAGGGCATGGTTCCTCCTTTCCCTGTCACGGCTCACTCTACGTGGGCGTTGAGTGCCTCTTGGGCTTTCCGCCATCAGGCGTCAGTGATGCAGGTTTGCAAGGTGGCCACTTGGTTGTCTGTACATACGTTCACCAAGTTTTACAGAGTGGATGTGTTGGCATCCTCGGATGCGTCCTTTGGATGCAAGGGTTTGCAGGCCACCATCAAAGTGGCAGTCTGCTTTTCGCCTTTTTATGGTTTTGCTACAATTGAGCCCCAGTTGTTACATAGTTACATAGTTAGTGAGGTTGAAAAAAGACCTCAGTCCATCCAGTTCAACCTATGATGTGTGTGTGTTTGCTGTTAACCGTACATTGTATACCCCTGTATGTTGTGGTCTTTAAGGTGCCCATCTAATAGTTTTTTGAAACTATCGATGCTCCCTGCTGATACGACTGTTTGCGGAAGAGAATTCCACATCCTTACTGCTCTTACAGTGAAGAACCCCCTGCGTATTTTAAGGTTAAACCGCCTTTCCTCTAGTTTTGGTGAGTGACTTATTGTATTCCATTTCTCTGAATAGGTTTTTCCATATGCTAGGGTTGCCAGAACAGTATTTGTACATTGATATAGTTTGTCCTTTCCCCACCCCTCAGTGGTTACTGCTTTTGGACGTCCCATCCGTCTATGATTTAAAGCAGCAGCTACGTCCGTCGGGCGAAAGAGAAAACGGGATTTACCTTTTAAAATCCATTTCTCTGAGTCCACCGACGGACGTAGCTCCCACCCCTCTTTTCTCTGAAGAGTTGAGTTTTGGTTATTATTCACTGCTTGCAACTAAACTGAAGATGCAACCGTGAGGCCAGGGGTAATAACCCAGGGACCCCGCCCCCTGGGCGTGTCAAAGCCTTTGGCTCTACCTGGTCACTCCTAGTGGGAGGGGCTTATTACCCATTTGTCTATGATTTATAGCAGCAGCTACGTCCGTCGGTGGACTCAGAGAAATGGATTTTACGGTAAGTAAAAAATCCCATTTATTTTCTGGTGCATAAGAAAACATGGGCAAGCACCATTTGCTTTTAATTCTGAGGCCCTGAAAAAGGTGCTGAAGCAAGGAAGTTAATTTGCAAGAAAATGAGGGGGAAAAAAGAGGTTTTTATTATCTTTCGGATAATTCTCAATATAAAGCCCTTAAATCTGTTAAAAATTACACATTAAATACATTTTCTCTTTCGTTTATTAACGGACACAGCTTCTGTCATTCTTGACCATTGAGTTATGCTGCCCCCTACAGGAGTAGGACACTAGGCAGAAAAAACATCTGGCTACACCTATGTGCTGTCCCAGGGGGTATATTCCCTCTTCCTGCTATAGTCACTAATTTTTTTTTCTGCCTAGTCAGGAGTATGGACCTAGTTCCTTGCTGGGATATTTTGATCCTGGCAAAACTTTTTAGATAGGAAATTATTTTTCCCGTTAGATCTACTATAAACTGCCAGTCTGGCCAGCAAGCGCATGCAGGCCTAAGCTCCGCCGCGACATAGCCCCACTGGACAGGGTCTGGTCCTGCGGGTTAAACCTCTTGCGAGGTCGCATATGACCTGGCCTCGGCCTGGGTCTCAGCCTTCCTCCTGGCCAAAAGCCCCCCCATTTCGATGGAGAGGAGGATCTGTCTGAAGCAGTGCCTACTTTGTTCCTGGTATGGTGAGTAGCTGTCCCCCCTGGGGTGGACATGGGCCCCTCCTTGACAGGGTCGGCCCCCTGGGTTCCCCTCCTTCCCGCAGGAACCCCCCTTGCCAAGTTCCTGATCCTGCCCCCGCCCCCCCCTCCACATACGCTGGGGATATATTTTATGGGGTGGTCTGGCCACTTTCCTGGGGTGGGGGCAGGGTGCTAACTGGCGATGGTGGGGGGGTGCGCCGCCAGTGACCGGACAATCGACTGGCAGGGGGGTTGTACCTGGTGGGGGCTCCTGCCAGGGCCCCCTGTCCTGCCTGGATCTGTCCTGAGACCTGGGTCCCTGTAGGCCTCGCGGCACCGCACAGAGCCGCCATTTTGTTCTAGCCTTGTGTATTCCTATACATGGGGGCCATGTTTGTGTACACCTTAGCTGGTTCGGCAATGAGGCCATTATTTACCATTGCCCTAGTGTTGCAAACTCTGATCAAGTGGGCTAAGCGCCTACATCATGAACTGGAGGTAGAACCGCTCCCTCCTACCTTTGCTGAGCTTGCAGACCAGCTGGTACAGGGGCTGCAGTTTATCTGTGATGCCTCTTTGGATGCGGCTCCCCTGATGACTCACCACCTATTTTGGCGGTGGTCTTTTGGCTCAAATGCTGGTCTGCGGACCAGACTTCTAAACTGATCTTCCCTTTCAAGGAGATCGTCTGTTTGGAGCTACCATGGATGACATCATTAAAGGTCTCACAGGGGAGAGGAGTACCTTTCTTCTGCAGGCTACTAAGGGCAAGGAACCTCGTCGTAGATGTGGACCTTCCTTCTTGGTTTATACGTTTTTTCATCTCTCAGGGTCACCTGATAAGAGCTTGAAGCCTTTCAGGGCCGCCTCTGGCGGATCCAAACGAACCTGGTCTGGCAAGCTGAGAGCGGGCTTCTCCAGACCCACAGACAAGGCTCCTTCTGCATGAAGGTACACCCACACCCGTATTGAGGGTGGGGGGACGTCTTCGCTGGTTTCCGGACCTGTGGACTTTCCTGGTGCAAGACAAATGGGTCCTTAAAGTTATTTGGTCTGGCTACAAGATCGAGTTTTGCTCTTTTCCCTCGGCAAGGTTTTTTCGTTCCAACCTGCGCCTGTCCCCAGACCGGTTACAGGGTCTGTATGGGGGTGGTACAAGACCTGTTCCTTCAAGGGGTGATTGTCCTGGCTCTGACTTCAGAACGTTTTCAGGGTTTCTACTCCAAACCTGTTCACAGTCCCCAGGAAGGAAGACAAAGTGCGTCCAATCCTGGACCTCAAGGCGCTAAAATGCTTTGTGCGGGTACAGAAGTTCAGAATGGAGTCCATTCTAACGGTGGTGGCATCCCTGCGTCAGGGGGGATTTCCTCATATAGTTGCATAGTAGTTGAGGTTGAATAAAGACAATAGTCCATCCAGTTCAACCTGTGTAGCGCCTATAGATATCAAGGATGCCTATCTTTGCATTCTAATATGTGCCAGTCACCAGCGTTTTCTCTGCTTTGCTGTGGGCGAGGAGCATTATACGTTTGTGGCGTTACCCTTTGGTCTTGCCTCCGACCTCGGGTCTTCACAAAAGTGTTTGCTCTGGTGTTAGCCTTGCTACGACAACAGGGGATCGCAATACTGGGCTACTTAGACAATCTCCTTCTGCTAGTGGAGTCTCCCTCTGCTCTGGTGTAAAACCTGGGGATCACAATAGGAACTCTGCGGGAGTTCGGCTGGATTCTGAATTTTCAGAAGCCTGCCCTGGTTTCGTCTACAAAGCTGGAATATTTGGGCCTGACTCTGGACTCGGCCGTAGCCAGAGTGCTGCTTCCTCTGGACTATCTCCAGAAATTGCAGGCTGCAATTCGCCTTCTGCTGTCCAACAAATCTGGACTTGCATGCGGGTGCTGGGCCTGATGGTATCTACCTCCAAGGCAGTTCCATTTGCACAGTTCCATATGAGGTCCCTGCAAAGGGAGATTCTGACCAAATGGGACAAGACTTTGCAGTCGCTGGACAATCAGATCCAGCTGATTCGGGGTACAAAGGAGTCCCTGATATGGTGGCTTCGCTCTCTGGCTGGGAAAAATCTTTCTCGCCTTGTATTGTACAGTGGTCACCATGGATGCCAGCCTGTCTGGCTGAAGAGGCGTTCTCGGCAAGCATTCTGCTCGGGGGATCTGGACACTGGAAGGGTCAAGACTACCGATGAATATCCTAGAACTCCGAGCGATCAGTCTGGATCGTTGCGGCTGTGGCTTATGTCAATCACCAAGGGAGCACAAGAAGTGCCCTAGCGGCTCTGGAGATAGCTGGCATTCTAAAGTGGGCAGAACGGGTTAGTTCCAGCTCTCTCCGCTGTACACATTCCCAGGGTGGAAAATTGGCAGGCGGATTACCTCAGCTGTGAGGTAATCAGCTGTGATCAGCTGTGTCTCCGGTGGGGCACCCCGAGGTGGATCTGTTGGCGCCTCGGCTCAACAAAAAGGTGCAGAGGTTTGTGGCCCGATCATGGGATCCTGTGGCAGATGCCACAGACACACTGGTGGCCCCATGGGGTCAGTATCGCCTGATCTACGCCTTCCCTCCTCTCAAGCTTCTGCCCAGACTCTTACACAGGATTAGGGAAGAAGGGATTCCGGTCATCCTAGTGGCACCAGACTGGCTTAGCCGGGCTTAGTACGCCGATCTAGTGCAGGCGGTCGCCAATGTTTCTTTGAAGCTTCCTCTCAGGGAGGATCTGCTGTCCCAAGGACCGATCTTTCATCCTGCCTTACAGTCCCTGGCTTTGACGGCTTGGCTGTTGACCACTGGGTGCTAAAGGATAGAGGTTTGTCTGGGATGGTGACTCCTACTTTTTTAAAAGCTAGGAAATCTACCTCTAGGAAGATCTATCATCGTACGTGGAAGACGTACATTGAGTGGTGTGAGTCTCTTGGGGTTCATCCTCGCTCCTTCTCTGTGGTTCATATCTTAGCCTTCCTTCAACAGGGGGTTGAACAGAATTTGGCCTTATGTACCATCAAGGGCCAGGTCTCGGCAGTCTTTTTTTCCAATAACCTTTAGCCATACACTCCCTGGTGCGTACCTTTCCTCAGGGTGTCTGGTGTTTGGTTCCTCCAGTGTGGGCTCTGTTGCTGCCTTGGGATCTTAATTTGGTGCTTTCAGCTGTACAGAAGCCTCCCTTTGAAAAAAATGTGGGAGATTCCCCTGCTTACGTGGTCCTAGAAGGGGGCCTTTTTGGTGGCTATCACTTCTGCATGCAGGGTGTCGAACTGGGGGCCTTATCCTGTCGCTCCCCTTATTTGGTGGTTAACGTCATTCCTTCCCAAGGGAGTCTCTGACTTTCATTTGCATGAAGACATTGTGTTGCCTTCTCTGTGTCCCAGGCTTATACATCCGAAGGAAATTGCCTTGCATCCCTTGGATGTGGTCCGGGCAATTCGCAATGCTATTTCCCACCCCTCATGTTTGACACTGCTTTGGGACGTCCCAATGTCCAAGAATGACAGGAGCTGTGTCCGTCAATCAGCGAAAGAGAGAAAATGGGATTTTTGAATTATCATAAAATCGATTTCTCTGATGTTCATTTATGGACACAGCACCCACCCCTCGGTGGAGTTATAATTCTCCTGACACTGCATGTAAAAAAAACTATATGACTATAGTAGGAAGAGGGTCAGAAATGTCAGAAAAATTGATTTTATGGTAAGTCAAAAAATCCCTTTTTTTTTTTTTTTTTTTTTTTTTTTTTTAGCAGCAGTGAACTTAGGCTGGATTCAAACTTATGCAAATTGGATGCGGATAAAAAGTTAATTTAATTATTTCAGTAATTCAATTTAAAAAATGAAACTCATATTTTATATAGATGCTTTATGCACAGATATATTTCATATTTCAACCGTTTCCGATTTTTCAGGATTATGGCTTGCAGCTAGTGGAAACTTAAAATTTAGTAACTCAGAAAATCAAAAAATTACATAAGACCAATAAAAAAGATTTTTAACACAAAAATGTTGGCTTACTGAAAAGTATGTCCATGTATAGTATAGTATGCACTGAATATTTGGTCGGTGCTCCTTTTGCATTAATTACTGCATCAATGTGTCGTGGCATGGAGGCATTCAGCCTGTGGCACTGCTGAGGTGTTACGGAATCCCGGGTTGCTTTGATAATGGCCTTCAGCTTGTCCACATTGTTGGGTCTGGTGTCTCTCATCTTCCTCTTGGCAATACCCCACAGATTCTCTGTATGGTTTAGGTCACGCAAGTTTGCTGGCCAATCAAACAAACACTGATACCGTGATCATTAAACCAGGTATTGGTAGTGTGGGCAGGTGCCAATTCCTGCTGGAAAATGAAATCTGCATCTTCATAAAGCTGGTCAGCAGAGGGAAGCATGAAATGCTCTAGAATTTCCTGGTAGAGTGCTGTGCTGACTTTGGAAATGGAAATGCTAGAGCACTTCATGCTTCTGCTGACCAGCTTTATGGAGGTGCCGATTTCATTTTCCAGCAATGCAGATGAGCTAAAAGCCACCATCAAAGAAACCAGGGCTTCCATACCCACCTCAGCAGTGTCACAGGCTGATTGCCTCCATGCCACTCTGCTTTGATGCAGTAATTCATGCAAAAGGAGCCCTGACCAAGTATTGAGAGTGCATTCTATACTGTACATGGACATACTTTTCCCTAAGCCAACATTTCTGTATTAAAAGCTTTTTTTTTTTTTTTTTTTTTTATTGGTCTTCTGCAATAATCTTTTTGCAAGTATTGAATTTTGGGTTTTCACTAACTGTAAGTCATAATCATCAAAGTTAAAATAAAGAAATGCTTAAAATCTATCACTGTGTGTGACGCATTTATATAAAATATAAGTTTCACTTTATTAAATTGAATTACTGAAATAACTTTTTGATCTAATTTTATGAGATGCACCTTTTTATTATACCACAGTGTCTGTTCCTAGAAGTTTTATAGCTGCTAAAAAAAAGTAACGAATGAGGCATCTGCAGTTCGGAACTCTTCGAATGTGACTGTATTCACGGTTAGCAAAATTATTCTGTTGGGGGGGCACAAGCTGTGTTCATCTGTGCTTGTCATGCACTCATACAGTTTTTTGAACCACTTTCTGATCGCCCGGCGCACATATACTGCGGCAGGCTGGTTCAGCTGCGCAACCCGTTGTACCTGTACGGCAATTCGCGGGGGTGCTCCTGGGGGGACGCGCCCGCTCCTTTAGGAAGCAAGAAAAGCCGATCCATGGGACTGATGGCCGCGATTGCCGCCGCGTACCCTCGATCGCTCACCGCTGAGAGAGAGTGATGGCCTGCTGTTGTAAACACAGCAGACCGTTGTGCTCTCTGGAATGAACACAGATAGCCTGTGTTCCTCCTATTTAGGATTACAGGTCTCTGTTGATTTCACAAGTCCCTCCCCCATACAGTTAGCAAACACTACCCTAGGCTCACACTTAACCCTTGGTCACCCCTGGGTTAATCCCTTCCCTTCCCTGCCAGTGTCATTATTGCAGAAACAGTGCAAATTTTTAGCACTGAATACTGTAGTAATGTCACTGGTCCCCCCAAAAATGTCAGGGGTCCGATCTGTCCACCGCAATGTCGCAGTCCCGCTAAAGATCGCAGATCGCCCCCATTACTATTAAAAAATATAAATTAAAAATGACAAATCTTTCCCCTAGCTTGTAGATGCGACAACTTTTGCGCAAACCAATCAAAACACGCTTATTGGGATTTTTTTTTATTTTTTACCAAAAATATGTAGCAGAATACAAATTGGCCAAAAAGGATGAAAAAAATTTGATTTTAAAAACTTTTTGGGGGGAATGTTGTATAGCAGAATGTGAATTCTTTTTTTTTTTCCAGACTTGGAAATTTCTAATTGTGGGGGGGGGGGAGGATATCAATCTTATTAGTGTAAAGCGTCGCACGACGGCGCAATTGTCAGTTAACCACTTAAGCCCCGGAAGATTTTACCCCCATTCCGACCAGGGGGTATTTTGCGATTCGGCACTGCGTGACTTTAACGGACAATTGCGCGGTCGTGCGACGCTGTACCTAAACGAATTTGGCGTCCTTTTTTTCCCACAAACAGAGCTTTCTTTTGGTGGTATTTGATCACCTGTGCGATTTTTTGATCACGCGCTATAAACAAAAAAAGAGCGTCAATTTTGCAAAAATAGCAATATTTTTCTCATTTTTTTTTATATGAAATTCCCCCCAAAAAAATGTAAAAATCAAAATTTTTTAACTTTTTCGGCCAATTTGTTTTATGCTACCTATGTTTGGTAAAAAAAATTGCAAAAAGCGTATTTTGATTGGTTTGCGCAAAAGTTATCGCGTTTACTAACAAAGGGAAAGATTTTTGTCATTTTTGTTGTTTTTTTTTTTAACGTGTAATGGCGGCGATCTGTGATTTTTTTTTTTTTTTTTTTTTTTTTGCGGTACTGCGACATTGGGGCGGACAGATCGGACCCTTGACTGACATTTTTGACACTTTTGGGGTTACCAGTGACATTTCTACAGTAATCAGTGCTATATATATGCACCGTTACTGTAAAAATACACTGGTAGTGAAGGGGTTAACTTTATTTGGGAGGGAGGGGCTGTGTGTATCCCTAGGGGCGTGCTTTCTACTGTGATTGGCTGTGGCTTCAGCTGTAAGGACACTGATCAACGGATCTACATACTAGATCCGAGTGATCAGTGTCTTAACAGCAAGGAGAATGACAGGTGGCTTGTTTACACAAGCTGCCTGACATTCTCCCTCTCCCCCGCCGATCGCCGAGTGACCGGCGGACATCGGGTCCGCCGGTCACACGCACGGGGGGGGTCCGTGACCACGCCTCCGGGGGCGCGCGCTCGCTCCCTAGACCCTCACAAGCTAGTGACGTAGCCCTACGTCACTTTGCCTGTGAGGGGCTGACTGCCGACGTAGATCGGCGTTAGGCAGTCGGCAAGTGGTTAAAGTCATGCAGTGCCAAATCACAATAAATGGCCTGGTCATTAAGGGGGGCAAAACCGGTCCAGAAGTGGTTAAGAAGAAACAAGAAAGTTCTCGGATTTATGACAGTAGCCAGTCCAGTGAGCAGAATTCCACTCAAGGTTGCTTCAGGATTTTCTTCTGCTGGTCTGGGATTGATATAATAATGTACTAGAATCTATGGTTTGAGCCTCTACTTATTCTCAGGGTGGAATGGTGGAGTCTTCACAACCAGAAGCAACACCAAAAAACAGATTTCAGCTTCCTAGATCAGAAAAGCAAAAAAAAATTGCAGGTAAATAGTATTTTAAGCCCATATGATATACAATTGAGAGAATATCAGACACAGATTCAAAAAGATATAAAATCTTAAGTGTTATACCCTATATTTAGTTTATTTTGGTTTCTGAGTATTTTCTGCTGTATGTATAAGATGAAGTATTTTGCATTCATTATAAGCATAACTCCTCCTTAAACCACTTCAAAACCGGACCAATTCTGACATTTCTCACATACGCGTAAAAATTTGCATTTTTCTTTTTTCTTTTTTTTTTTTTTTATTATTTTTATTAAAAGTTTTAACATTACAGAATAGCAGCTTGAAATAGCTGCAATGCAACTGCTGAAAAAATTCTAACATAAAAAGAAAAGGAAAACAGACCCAAAAATATAGCAGCACAAAAGTAGCTTTGCCAACATATGGCAGTGTTTGGGTGACCCCAAAGAGTGAGAGACCCGTGACCAGTGAAACGCTGGCCCCCCACATAACAATTACACAAGGATATATCAAATTTGCTAATTCCCTTCACCCCCCCCCCCCCCTCCCACCAAGGACAAGCATATCAAGGGCTATACATCTAGTTGCATAACAGTAAAATTTCAGGGACAGTATTAACCCTTATCCTCCCCCCCAAAAACTAGGGAGATGCCATGATCCCCAAAACAAAAAAAGGGCAATATACACCATGGGTTCACACACTCCTCATCAAAGGTTCATACCCAGGTTCATACACTCCTCAATCAAACAGTATCAGTGGAGGAGAGCCTTTTCCCCCACACTTTATCAAACTTAGTGAATACACCCCTACTCAAATTGTGCCTTTATACGGAGGGACTGCTTTGTTTAGCAATGATTTCCATGCCGCCAAAGATGGTACTGACGTTTTCTTCCACTGTAGTACAATCCGCTTTCTGGCATCAAACAATAACAATGTGTGAGGAGAGTACCTATAGCTTTGGTAGTAGCAAGGGAATCAACAAAATGTAATAAACTTCTATAGAGAGAGGGACGGAAATGCTGGTAAGAAAATGCTTGAAGGAATACAGGCCAAGACTTCCCTCCAAAAAGGACCAATAGCTGGACAGTCAAATACATGCGTGAAATCCGCAACTGGTGCGGAACAGCGCCAGCAAAGGGAGGACTAATATATACACATTTTGGCCAGTCAGACTGTGAAGTAGACCTTAAAACTGTGAATTGTATTAAACCAGTCTCTGGTGGAGACAGTCTGGTAAAAGGGGCTTCCCAAACATCCTCCCACTCCACCCGATCCACGCCAGAAGCCACCGATTCCCAGGATTGCAGCAATGTAGCAGTTTCTGGAAAGAGACCTTTATAAATGGTGAGCAATGGATTGACCAGTGACTTCTCACTAGCTTCAAGGGTCATGTGACCAGTGCTAAAGTGGGACTGAAAAGAGTGTTGTCTTAGTTGAAAAATAGAAAGGGGGTGTTAGGTAGTTGGTAAGGTAAAGCGTTTTTCCCAAGACGGTACATGGGGGGGGGGGCCCATGCCTTTAGTGCAGAGCGCATAGAGCTAGCGAAATTATGGGGAGATTTTGGACCCCTATATAGTACATTTCCTGGCCCACCTCTTCATGTCAGCACACAATGAGTTAACATCTCCTCTGGAGCCCACAGGACCACCTCTTCCTAGCTAAATAAAAGACAGCCCCTTCCCCAACTGAAGTGTGCTTCTTTTTTGGTCATGCTCCAGGCCACCTGTTGATTGCAGTTGGTAAGTAATTTGTTTGCTGCAAGTATATCCCCCCTCCATATTCAGGCTCTTATGAAATTGGAAGACCCAAAATGTTGGAGGTTAACCTTCCTAAAAACTGGGTGCCCTGTGTACCAAGCCACGGGCAAATCATCAACCCGGCACGTTTTTTTTAGAGCCGGCGGTCGGCTTTCAGGAGATAACAGCAGTTGCGGCTCAGCAGCTGCTTGGCCATTATCCCAGTGAGCGAGAGACCCCCCCCCCTTCCACGGCTCTGCCGGGGTCTCCTGTCCCACTGGGACACAGGCTGGTTGGAGTCCCAAACAAAGCTATATTTGGCTTCGATCGTGTCTCCGATGTAGTAACCTAGAAGCGACGTCACTTCCGGTTTACTCGGCTGCCAATGGCGCTGATTTTTTTTTAAAAAAATGTTCTTATTCAAAAATGCCGATTTCAGCATTTTGAAAACTTTGAAGTACAGTGCAGAGGTCTGGGGTCTTTTAGACCCCCGATCCCTCCATAAAATAGTACCTGTCACTGCCTATTACTGTCACAAAGGATATTTACATTGCTTGTGACAGCAATAAAAGTGATCAGATTTTTTTTTTTTTAAAAACGGCTAAAAATAAAATTAATAGGAAATTTTTTTTTTATAGAAAAAGACCTACTCTGTAAGTAAACTTATAACCGTTAAACATTTTTAAAGCGTCGCCTATGGAGATTTTTAAGTACCGTAGTTTGTCACCATTCCACGAGTGTGCGAAATTTTAAATCGTAACATGTTGGGTATCTTTTTACTCGACGTGACATCTTTCACAATATACAAAAAATTGGGCTAACTTTACTGTTTAGTTTTTTTAAATGCAGTGAAATGTATTCTTTTCCAAAAAATTGCGTTTTAAAGCCTGATGCATTAATACCGCGTGAAAAAATATTGCAACGACCGCCATTTTTTTCTCCAGAGTCTTTGCTAAAAAATACACTGAACAAAATTTATAAATGCAACACTTTTGTTTTTGCCCCCATTTTTCATGAGCTGAACTCAAAGATCTAAGACATTCTATGTACGCAAAAGTCTATTTCTCTCAAATATTGTTCACAAATCTGGCTAAATCTATGTTAATGAGCACTTCTCCTTTGCTGAGATAATCCATCCAACTCACAGGTGTGGCATATCAAGAAGCTTGTAATGTTAAAATTAATAATACATCACAGGAAGCACCCTCATGGTTAACAGAAGACAGACCCAGAACTAGACTTGAAAAACTTATCATAAATAAGTCACTGGGACCGGATGGCTTACACTGAGGGTCCCTAAAGAATTCAGCCAGGTGATAGTCAGACCATTGTTTCTAGTTTTTATGGATAGTCTACTGACCGAAATGGTGCCAGCTGATTGGAAAAAACCAACGTGGTAATATATTTAAAAAAGGGCCGAGATATATCCCGGGAAACTATAGGCTTTAGTAATGAAAACAGTATCGTTAGTAGTAATCAGCATGGATTCATGAAGAATCTGTCAGGTACCTTGGTTGAGGCCGAAGTGCTGAGAGGGCTTCCCTTGCAGCTCGGTGCGGATCACCCCTGGAGGTGAGACAGGAGATGACACGTCCCAAGGAGCACTGGATGCTGGTGAAATCCGGATGGATGGATGGTATGGTATGGACACCCAGGACCGCTTCCAGGAGATCTAAAGGTGCTCAGTGGAAAAAGACACAAGGTTAATGCCAGGCCGAGGGTCATACACAGTTAATCAGTCCGGAAGTAATGAGCCAAGTGGAAGGTAGCAAAGGGGCAAGACAAGAGAGAGTCCGTGAGATCCAAGCCAAGGTCGGTACACAGGAGATCCAGCAGGGGTGTCAGAGCAAAGAGTGGTCAGGCAAGCCAAGGTCGATCAAGGGAGAAGATGCAGACAGGTCAAAGAAGCAAGCCGGGTCAAAACAGGAACACAGGTAAACGGACAGGTCACGGGTACAGGAGCTGACGATAAACCAGCACTGAGCACACCGGAAGAGCGTCTTATATAGGGCCAGGGCTGGGGAGATGGGCGTGGTGACACACCTGCTCTGCATCCGGCGATCTATTGCTGCTGAATGGTGATTCCTTTCCTGACAGTGCCCCCCCCTGAGGGGCAGCCTCTGGATGCCCAACGACCATGTTTTTCTGGAAATTTTTTGTGAAATTCTCTCAAAAGTTTAGGGGCGTGGATGTTACTCAATGGTTCCCATGAATTGTCCTCCGGGGGATATCCTTTCCATTTAATCAAGTATTGAGTACGGTTGCCTCTTTGTCGACAATCCAAGATATTCTCAACCTCAAATTCAGGCTCCCCTTCTACTGAAACTGGAGGAGGTGGTACCTCTTCTCTTCCCGGGAAGGGGCTTGGTACCGCTGGCTTAAGTAGCGAGGCATGAAATACTGGATGAATTTTGAAAGAGCCGGGCAAGGCCAATTCAAAGGCCACAGGATTCACCACTCTCTTGACCTGAAAAGGACCGATGAATCTTGGCCCCAATTTCTTGGACGGGCAGGATAATTTCAAATTAATTGAAGAGAGCCAAACTCGATCTCCAACTTTGTACACTGGGTTCTCCCTCCGTTTGAGGTCAAAGAATTTCTTATAGTCCTGTTGTGCTTTATGAATATTGTCTCGTAACAACTGGAAATTAGTTTTAATGGCTGCTAGCCGATCATGGACTGCGGGAACCGTTATTTCCTGATCCAAGTTAGGCAAAAAAGAAGGATGAAAGCCATAATTAGCCCAAAACGGGGTTTGGTTGGTTGCGGCGTGTATGGAATTATTGTAGGCAAATTCTGCGCATGGAAGCAGGGAGGTCCAGTCGTCCTGAGAGCTGGTGCAAAAACATCGGAGGTACTGTTCCAGGGTTGGATTGGTTCTCTCTGTTTGCCCATTACTTTGTGGATGGTAAGCAGATGACAGGGACACTTCAACCGACAAGGACTTGCAGAGCTCCTTCCAAAATCTAGAGGTGAATTGAACACCTCGGTCTGACACTATATTATTTGGAAGTCCATGTAGCCTGACCACCTCTTTGATAAATGTGTTGGCTGTTTCCAGGGCGGAGGGAGTGCCCCTCATGGGTAAGAAGTGAGCCATTTTTGAGAGTCGGTCCACGACTACCAAGATGGTGGAAAACCCCTCTGAGGGTGGTAGCTCAACTATAAAGTCCATAGACAGACCTTTCCAGGGCTGCTCGGGAATCGGCAATGGTCTTAACAGGCCCCATGATTTGACTTTAGCCCCTTTGTTACGTTGGCACGTGATGCAGGAATTTACATAGCTTCTGCAGTCCTGATGTAGCTTAGGCCACCAGAAGCGGCGTTGGATAAGTTCGTAGGTCTTTTTTACCCCGAAATGTCCAGCGAGTTTGTGGTCGTGAAAGGTTTTAAGGACCAACAATCTCACTTGTGTAGGAACAAAAATTTTTCCCTGGTGCCAGAGGAATCCTTCCCGTTTATTTAGAGAACCGGCTTCGAGTTCAGTACATTGAGTAGAGGCTTGCTGAATTGTGGACTGTAGGTCAGTGTGAATTAGAAAAAAGTTTTGAGCTGATAGGATGGTATTGGGCTCCGTCGTGCTGGGAGTATCCGGAAACATTCGGGACAGGGCGTCCGCCTTTCCATTCTTAGATCCTGGTCTGTAGGTAATATGGAAATGAAAGCGTGAAAAGAATAGAGCCCACCGGGCTTGCCGAGGTCTTAGGCGTCTAGCAGTCCTGAGATACTCTAGATTCTTGTGATCCGTGAATATCATGATAGGGTGTGCCGCGCCTTCAAGCAGGTACCTCCATTCTTCTAGAGCACATTTAATAGCCAGAAGTTCCCGATCCCCCACATCGTAGTTCTTCTCTGGGGGTGACATTTTCCGAGAGAAGAAAGCTACTGGGTGTAGCAGGGTCTTCGGGCCTTGTCGCTGGGACAGAATAGCCCCTGTGGCTACTTCCGAAGCATCCACTTCGAGAATATAAGGTAAGACCGGGTCGGGGTGTTGAAGAATAGGTGCAGTCACAAACAGGCTTTTTAATTTATCAAAAGCTGACTGAGTCTCCGGTGACCAGCGGAAGCGAATCTGCTGGCGCGTTAGTTGGGTGATGGGTGCGATAATTGTTGAGAATCCCTTTATGAATCTTCTGTAGAAGTTAGCGAAGCCCACAAATCGCTGAACTCCCTTCTTATCAGTGGGGGCTGGCCACTCCAAAATGGCTTTTACTTTTTGTGGATCCATAGAGACACCCTCAGTGGAAATAATAAGCCCTAGGAACTGGATGGACTTCCTCTCAAATTCACATTTTTCCAGTTTCACATAGAGCCCATGTTTCCTTAAGGTGGTTAATACTTTTTTGACATGAATCCGGTGGAGTTCCAGAGTGGAGGAGAAGACCAAGATGTCATCTAGGTACACGATTAAGAAGTTGTCCAGGAACTCTCGAAAAATGTCATTGACCAGATGTTGAAATGTGGCCGGGGCATTACATAGCCCGAAGGGCATGACCAGATATTCAAAGTGGCCGAAACGGGTTCTAAACGCCGTTTTCCACTCATCCCCTTCTCGGATGCGAATAAGGTTGTACGCTCCTCGGAGGTCTAATTTGGTAAAGACCCGGGCAGACCGGAAGCGCTGGAACAATTCTGGAATCAAGGGGAGAGGATAACGATTTTTGATGGTAACTTTGTTGAGTTCCCGGTAATCAACACAAGGTCTTAACGTGCCATCTTTTTTCTCAACAAAGAAGATTCCAGCGCCAGCTGGGGAGGACGAGGGCCGGATGAACCCCTTTTCCAGGTTCTCGTTGACATAAGTCCGAAGAGTTTCTAATTCCTTCTCAGATAAGGGAAATATTCTTCCAAAAGGGATCTCGGCTCCTGGAAGAAGCTCAATGGGGCAGTCGTAGGGCCTGTGAGGGGGTAGAGCATCAGCCTTTTTTTTGTCGAATACATCCCTAAAGTCCTGATAGGCTGCGGGAATGTCTTCAGGAAGGTCTAGGGCTGGCTGAACGGCCAGACATGTGGCAGGAGCGTTGGGTCCAGGGGGAAAGCAATGGTCCAGGCAATATTTGGACGAGAAGGAAATCCTCTTCTTCACCCAGTCAATTTGTGGGTTATGAGCCTGGAGCCATGGAAGGCCTAGGATAACCGGGAATAAGGGAGAGGACAAGACATCAAAGCGGAGGAGCTCTTGATGGCCAGAGTTTGTGGTAGTGAGTACCGGATAGGTTTCTCTGGTCACAGGTCCGGAACTAGGCAGGGACCCGTCGGCCAGAAAGACTTGAAGCCGTTGCTCCTTAATTTGTAGGGGGACCCCCAGTTTCCTTGCTAGTGTACAATCCAGAAAACAACTGCAAGCTCCGGAGTCAACAATTGCCGTGAGCTGGATCTTCTCTTCTGCTACCTGTAAGGAGATAGGAAGGATAAGGTGAGCAGGGGATGGCTCAGAGACCTGACAGTTCAAGACAGACCGTGAATAGCACTTACTGGGCCTCACGGGGCAGTTGCGGAGGAAGTGGCCGGAGGCTCCACAGTATAGACAGAGGTTAGCCTGGCGGCGACATTGTCTCTCTTCGGGTGTTAGGGAGGAACGAATTAGTCCAATCTGCATGGGTTCACCGTCCGCAGAGGCATTCATAGCTGGTGCAGGGGGAGGAGAGGCGGCAAACGGGACCTTAGGCATCACCCAAGAAGCTCGGGCCCCCTGGAGGCGTTCTGAGCGTCGTTCCCGCAGACGCCTGTCCATTTGGATGGCTAGAGAGATCAAGTCTTCCAGGGATGCAGGTGTCTCTATCCGAGCAAGCTCATCTTTTAGAGCTTCAGAGAGGCCATGACGGTACTGGTATTTCAATGCCGCCTCATTCCAGTCCGTGTCGGCTGCCCATCTACGGAAGTCTACAGTGTAGTCCTCGGCCGGGCGTTTATTCTGCTGTAAGGCATGTAAAGCAGACTCTGCTGTGACCGTGCGCTGAGGATCTTCATATAGCTGGGCCATGGCCTCAAAAAAGGAGCTTACTGAGTTCAAGGTAGGACTCTTCTGTTCAAGGAGGTTGTGTGCCCAAGTCTGGGGTTCTTCAGCTAATAAGGAGATTATAAACCCCACTTTAATGGATTCCGAGGAGAAGGTCCTGGGCTGAAGAGCCAAATATAATAAACAGGCATTTTTGAAAGCCCTAAATTTCCTTCGCTCCCCACGGAAGCGTTCAGGCGTGGGCACCCGTGGCTCTGGTGGCGGAGCTGAAGCTGAATGGGCGGAGCTAGCTTGATCCGGTTGAGAAGGAGCCGGTAAAGAGCTAGTGGCAGGCTGATTAGGATCATTCGGAAGAGATGAGCCGGCTAGGTTTACTACCCGACCTTCCAGTTGGAAGTAGCCATCTTGCAGTCTTTGTACGGCTTGGGTTAGGGCTGAAACCTGTTGGCATAAAGCCTCGAGCGGGGAAGCACCTCTGTCGGCCTCTGACATGGCTGGTTTATGCTGTCAGGTACCTTGGTTGAGGCCGAAGTGCTGAGAGGGCTTCCCTTGCAGCTCGGTGCGGATCACCCCTGGAGGTGAGACAGGAGATGACACGTCCCAAGGAGCACTGGATGCTGGTGAAATCCGGATGGATGGATGGTATGGTATGGACACCCAGGACCGCTTCCAGGAGATCTAAAGGTGCTCAGTGGAAAAAGACACAAGGTTAATGCCAGGCCGAGGGTCATACACAGTTAATCAGTCCGGAAGTAATGAGCCAAGTGGAAGGTAGCAAAGGGGCAAGACAAGAGAGAGTCCGTGAGATCCAAGCCAAGGTCGGTACACAGGAGATCCAGCAGGGGTGACAGAGCAAAGAGTGGTCAGGCAAGCCAAGGTCGATCAAGGGAGAAGATGCAGACAGGTCAAAGAAGCAAGCCGGGTCAAAACAGGAACACAGGTAAACGAACAGGTCACGGGTACAGGAGCTGACGATAAACCAGCACTGAGCACACCGGAAGAGCGTCTTATATAGGGCCAGGGCTGGGGAGATGGGCGTGGTGACACACCTGCTCTGCATCCGGCGATCTATTGCTGCTGAATGGTGATTCCTTTCCTGACAGAATCGTTCTTGCCAGACCAATCTATTAACCTTCTATGAAGAAGTGAGTTGCCATCTAGATAAAGGAAGGTCTGTTGATGTGGTGTATCTGGACTTTGCAAAGGCATTTGATACAGTTCCCCACAAACGCTTACTGTACAAAATAAGGTACATAGGTATGGACAATAGGGTGAGTACCTGGGTTTAAAACTGGCTCCAGGGGCGAGTCCAGAGGGTGGTGATAAATGGGGAGTACTCGGATTGGTCGGTGTGGAAAGTGGGGTCCCCCCAAGGATCTGTCCTGGGACCAATCCTGTTTAATTTATTCATAAACAACCTAGAGGATGGGATAACCAGCACAATCTCAGTATTTGCAGACAATACTAAGCTAAGCAGGCCAATATCTTCTATACAGGACGTGGTAACCTTACAAGCTGACCTGAACAAAATAATGGCAACTACATGGCAGATGAGGTTTAATGTTGAAAAATGTAAGGTAATGCACTTGGGTGTCAAAAATGTGAACGCAAGTTACTCGCCAGGGGGTAAAATAGAATACTGGCATGTATAAAAAAAGGGATTCACTCCAGAGATAAAACTATTATTTTCCCACTCTACAACACTCTGGTCCGGCCACATCTTGAGTATGCCGTCCAGTTCTGGGCACCGGTCCTCAAAGGATGTGCTGGAACTAGTGAGAGTCCAGAGAAGGGCAACAAAGATAATTAGGGGAATGGAGGACATCAGCTATGAGGAAAGACTACAAGCATTAAAATTATTCTCTCTGGAGAAGAGACGTTTGAGAGGAGATAAGGGGATATGATATCAATGTACAAATACTGAGCTGGTGACCCTAGCATAGGGGACAACATTTTCAGAGAAAGGAAATTCAATAGGACAGGGGGCCACTCACTAAAACTAGAAGAAAAGTGGTTTAACCTTAAACTGCGTAAAGGGTTCTTTACTGTCAGAGCGGTAGGGATGTGGAATTTTCTTCCACAAGCAGTGGTGTCGGCAGAGAGCATTGATAGTTTCAAAAAACTATTAGATGGGCACCTTAAAGACCACAACATACAGGGGTATAGAATGTACGGTTAACAGCAAACACACACATCATAGGTTGAACTAGATTGACTGGTGTCTTCAATGATGGTTTATCCCTCTCGCATCCACTGCTATTCAGGATGAACAGGATAGCCAGCGGAATCCACTCAAATTGTGCCCAGAGTTCAAAACAGGTTGCATGGAACACTCACAAAATCGGTGCCTTGATAGCAGCTGCTATGGACAGCACCAGAACCAGTTTGACAATCATCTCCCACCCTCTCCAAGGTGCACATGTGGTGGGGTTAAGGACACCAGGTTCTGATTGTGGGAACGATCCCGATACGATAACGACAGTTCCTGTTGAATAGGACTCAAGGTGTATATACACCAGACATCTGCTGAGTGCATAGGCACGGTGGAGGGGAGCACTATTTGAATTGACTTTAAATATGAAGTGTGCTGGTGTCTTTTCATTTAACCTTTTTATAACGAGAAAATCATCTCCCTATATTCATTATAGCGTTTGAATGACTCGCTTCTTCAAGGACTTTACAATTCCTTTCACTGGATCCCTAGAAGATGGACTAGCCTCATTATAAGTTTGATATCTGGCTATTGGTCTCATTATAACACTGATTTGGACACTAATCATTTTAGATTTTTTAGCGCTGCACTTTTTGTTTACATGTCTTTCTGAGGGTTATATATTCACCTTTGTGTGCTAGCTGCTGTTGCTACATTTGGTTTCACCAGCGCTCACTTTCTTTGTGTGGGATTTTCAGTGTTTTCATTTGGACTTCAATGACCTATTTTACACCGTTGCAGCGCATTCTAGTGCAGTCAACAAAGTAGAATATGTTCCATTGTTTCTTTATTGAACACATCTGGAAAATGGCAAAACGCATTGGAATGCATCAAAAACAATCATGCAGAAACACATCTGGAACGCAGAAATTGTGGTGATCTGGCTGTCAGACTTGTAGAGAATCTATACAGTGACAGGTTTTTCTTGTCAACCAGCAACAGCGTTAACTTCGATATATAAACTGTGTAGAAATGGCATTAAATTCAAGACTGGAAACTGCAAGATTAGGCACAGTTGCTGGAGGAGTTGAATCTGGCAGATGACTTTTGGTGAATGCTTTGATAGACCTAATTCAAGTGATGGCACACTCGGTCACAGCCATGAGAGCATCGTGGTTACGCCACTGGAGGACAGATGGAACTTCCACACAAACCTTCGACATTTTCTGTAATGGGAGGTTAATGTTTGGTCAAACACTGAACAATGCAATTAGGCGAATGACAGGAGGAAAGACTGGACTGTGGCCACAGACTAGTAAGAGGAGTCAGCCATCTTTTACTCAAGCCTATTGAACTTCAGAAGGGTGCAGGAGGCCAGTTCTTATAGGACAGGCTGCAGATTTACCAGCTCACAGTGGAGGTGCCACAAAGTTATTTTTTTCATGAAATCAAGTCCAGAGCAAGTTGCGAGGATGGCTGGAAAGTCTTTTGAACATGCACCAAAATAGTCTCTTTCAGTTGGGGCCAGGAGGCCTGAGTGAAGTTGATGATTGTAGCCTCCTTCTGGAGGATTTGGACAACAAAGACCAGTGGGTCCAAAAGACTGTTAGGAGGGAGTACAAAGGAAAATCCCAAAGTTGACCACTGTATCCATTCTATTTATTAGCAACGGATCTCAGAAAAGAAAATGTTTGCAAGATCACGTTTAATAATTTATACTGCTACAAGGCCATCATGTCAGTGATGCCAGAAACATAGAATCATCTGGAGGCTTTTCTCCCTAGTTTTTCTAGTACCTAAGGCCGGAGCCTTCTGCCCGGTTTTTAGTCCGAAGGAATCAATGTGTACGTACATACCAAGAGGTTCACGTTGGAGTCCATGCAGACAGTCAAAGGGAAAGTTCAGCTGGAGGACCAGTTAGTGTCAATCGACCTGCCAACTCATGCTTTCATGTACCAATCAATGAAGAGCACCAGAGGCATGTGAGATCTGAAGGGGCCAGTTGTCACTTCCAGTTCAGGTGTCTGCCTTTTACAGAATTTGCACAGCCCTAGGAATCTTTTGAAGATCTTGTTGGCAGTGGTGGTACCTTGGGCCAGGTGGCACATGAGGGCATTTCAATTTGCTTTATTTGTTATATGAGCTGGGCTGTCTATTGTTTAGAAAATCTTTGTGCCTATACAAATTCAGCAAGAACTGGAATTTTGGACATTGCAACTGCTTCTTTCAGGGCATGCCTCTCAGTCCAGGAGATAGGATGATTCTGATGGCAGATTCCAGGGCTGGGGAGTCCACAATCTGAAGAAACGGGTCCAAGGCCATTGGAGCGTGGTGGAATGCAGACTCCCCAATTATCTTGAATGAAAGACTTTTCTAGCATTGCAAGCCTTTCGGGATCTTCTTCAAGGGGGCCTGAGTGAAGTTGTTTGACAACAAGACAGCAGTAGCCTACATTGCCTACCAAGGGAACACCAGAAGTCTTTTCCTGTTACATCTTGAAACAGAAATTTTCGCTGGGCAGAGAGCCACTTACAGCCAGTTAACGTTGGTCTTCTTCCCAGGAAAGCAAAATCCACTATTGGTTCGGTTAGGCAGAGTATTTTTCAACAAGTGCCTCAAAACAATATTGGCCCAATGAGTCTTTCCAGCAGTAGTTCTCAGGGAAACTCCACTGAACACTCAGCTTCTGATATTTGCGAAAAGGATACCAATGCAAAGACTCCATCATACAAGATCGGTTCACAGTGCCATGGTCCTTTCCACCTACCAAGAAGGCCTTCTCCCCCAGATGTCATCAGCACCACCAAACCCGTTTCTGGTCAAATTAAATCTTTTATGGCAAGGTCAGTGACAGCACCCCAATGCAATGAGACTACTTTAATAGTCTGGCTATGGAATAGACCAGACTAAACGTGCAAGGATTCTCATCCGAGGTTGTTCAGACCTTGATTGCAACACTTTCCTGCAAGGGCCCTTTTTGTGTCCATTTTTTTTACCAGAAATAGTGATACTATGTCTACCTCCAAAGTACAATTTTCAAGTGGTATCTAGTTTCCCAGCAAAACTGGGAAATAGTCCCTCCGAGTTTTTGCACGAGTCACTGGGTGCACAGCAGGAAGACTTCAGTTCCTTACACATGGTCAAGTTACTAACCGTGTACTTGGTTAAAAGAGGAAAGTGGACAATCCTTTTCATTTAGCCATCAGGTCCTCAAGAGTCATCCACTGTCTGTTTACCAGGGGGATTAGAGTGGCATGCAGGAAGTAGGCCTTTCTGCTCTGAAACTGTTGCAAGCTTATTTGACAAGCGGGGCTGCAGTCTTGGGCCAGTTATGCCAGGATTGCTTGGAAGATCAATGTAAGATGCTAGCTTAAAGTTCTTGTGCAGCCTTTGTTCAACCTTACAAACTAGATGTGCAGTCAGAAAGTTTGGGACAAGAGAGATCAATTCTTTTTGGCTTTAGCAGCTTTTCATTGATTGTCAGTGGTCCTTTTCATGTGTTCTCTACTGCCCTATATTCAGCTATGGTATATCTTGTGTGCTGACATGAGGTGGGCCAGGAAAACAGAAAATTGTGATTGAATACTTACCGTAATTTTCCTTTCCTGGCCTATCCTCACGTCAGCAAAGGACTCGCTCCCTAGGGGCCTGTCGCAAGCTAGGTTATACAGCACTTCAGTTGGGGTAGGGGCTGTCTTTTATTTAGCTAGGAAGAGGTGGTCCTGTGGGCTCACATGAGGATAGGCCAGAAAAGGAAAATTATGGTAAGTATTTGTAGCAAATGTGGAAAATATAAGGTTGTTATTAGATTATAAATATTAATCTAATAACAGTGGGAAACAACAAAATGTATAAAATGCAAAAGACTGCATACATATGAGAACATTAGCTCCTAATTTTTGCAGCACAATATATTTAAATTGCAGTTATACTGGACAGCCACGCAAATATCTAGTGAATATTTAAAACTAACAAACCATGAGCAGTTTTGCTAAAAACCATAAAACAAAACTTTACGGGACATCAAAAAACAAATATAGCTTCTTACAGATAAGTTACTATAAACATTTCACAAAATACCACCACTTAAACATACACTCCTATTCCCAATATCCCAAAATATCAAATAATACTTGGCTCTGGTAGTTGAATGTCAAATGCTTACACTGGATAGGAGGAACAGGACAATAAGAAATCCTGGCTCTTTTTATAGTCCTGTATATCAGAGACCACCCACCGGATATAATCATTCCTCTTGACCACTCACGGGTCATTTTGTGAGTAAGGTCAGCAAAACATGTTTGCACTTTTCCCCAAAAACCCCATGGTCAATTGGATATGCGGCAGCCATCTTTAAATACACAACATCAAAAGTTTACTAAACCACCTGTGGGTGGGAGATAGTATTACACATGTAATGGGACATTTGTCATGAATCAGTTAAATAATATCCACAACGGATACAATCCACCTGTTGATCCCATACATAGGCAATAATTACAATGCATACATTGCTACTTCTCGTAGGGGCCTAGCTCTCTTCAGTGCTTTTTTCCCTATACACATCACACACCTAACACAAAAGTACAAACGAACACATATAATAATTAATACCACTGCCCATTGCATTAATGTGATTCCTAAAGTACCCAACCACCCAAAAGGTCCATTGTCAGGTGGATTACAGAGCAACTCTCTGACTTCATTTATCCTTGACAAAGCATGAGTTATTGTTCCAGAATTATTCACAATATATGTGCAGCACTCAGTCCCGACTAAAGCTCATACACCCCCCTTTTTAAGCCAGAACATAATCCAATGCCCGTCCGTTCTGAAGAGCCACGGCTCTTAATTGCACTTGTTCCTGGGTTAGCTTCTGTGGCATTTAGGGCTTCATCCATTAGGTTTTTTAAGGCATCTATCCGGTTCAATGACCAATATACTCCCCAGTTAGGGTTAAGAACTCCTGAATTACCCTCATGTGTTATGATAAATGAGCTCCATCTTTTGTTTCTGATCAACTCCCCTGGAAAAATCTCTCTTCGCCTTATTGCAGGGACGATGGAGCCAAGGTAACATTCTCCTTTCCAGCTAGTTGGTAGCCATTAGTAGGCCCATTTCCCACATAAGAAATACACGCCCCTAGGAAGAAAATTGCAATTATCATCTGGAATCCTGTTAAAGCATGTATTCAAGAGGTTAGACAGAAAGGGAAAAAGTCATTTATTTGATTGGACTTTGGGGGGTCATACGAACTATTGTAATTAATGGACTGGAGTCATCAACAGCCATTGCCCAATTCTGGTCGTTACTGTACCCCTTCAACCAAGAGGCTGTACAGTTTGATTGTCTCAATTTTAAAACCTGAATTCCGTTGTCATGAGAACCGATCCACACAGCTCCTTCTTGTGGATGGTTGACAATGTGTTTCGTGTCCATCGATCTTGAATGCTCATCTAAAGAGTTACAGGTAGCCCTCTGGCTCATGACCATTCTAGTGTCATGGAGTTGCCTCTGTGACCCGCTGTCTCATGGGCCCAATTTGCCATCTGAAGTAGTACTCGATCTATAGGGTCTTCTGTAGTTTTAACTTCTCGTACTCTGGTTAACTCCTCAACAGTGTTGTTTGGGTTCTCCTCTCCAAATCTGTCCTTCACATGGGCATCGACATGCCCAATGTGAATCAATCATTAATGGGCTTTCTCCTATATCCTCTTCCATAATTCTTCATCTCCCCATATGGGCTTTCCATGAATTAGCCACCTGTTGCTTCTACAAGTCGGCATCCATGTCACACAAGCCCTATACACAGCCTAACTATCCATGTACTGTATAAGTATAATTCAGGATCAGTGGTTTCCTCCATTAGTATGACTAGAACTTTCAGTTCAGCATACTGGTTGATCCTCCTAATCCTTTTTCTTGAATCAGTCTGTTGATGCGGTTTGTATGCTACCGCAGTCCAATGTCTGCCTTTATAGGTCAAAATGGCTGATCCATCAGTTAACCATGCGTTCATTTTTTTGTTCTTTACGGTAAGGGGAGGATGACCAGCGCTATGGATTAAAGATATATGAGGGGACAGATAGATAAATAAATAGAAGGTGTGAGCTGCCACCAATCAACCCTTAAGTGCAAGGGTGAAAGTGAAATGTATAATGTGGCGATTGGTATCGGCGCTACCTTACAGTATAAAAACGTGACTACCCCAAAGTGTAGGTGAAGATATATAAGGGTGTCAACAGAAAATGTTTATTTGTGAGGAAATTAAATGAGATAAACAATACGTGTGTGTTTATTAAGTTTCAAATAAAAAACAAATATAGTGATACATGTGCAATATGCATATCGAAAACGGTGGAAAAAAATATATATAATGGGGGGGGGGGGGGCGGGGGGTGTTCCCACAACCACAAGTGTTATATCAGGTATATACTTATTCCTGATATATTTGTGCCACACAAGTATTGAAAAATAAACAGGTGCTGCCGTGCAGAGTTCGAAAATGACCACAACCACAAGTGTTATATCAGGACTTCCCTGATATATGTGCCACACATGTGCTAAAAATAAGCAAAAGCTGCTGTGCAGAGTCCAAAGAGTCCACTAGGTGGCGTCTGCAATACGACCTGTGTAGCTGTATGGGGGGTCTCTTCTCCGTATTTGGGGGAGCACTTCCGAGCCGGTGGTCTGGTGCCCTAAATGCTCATAACGAAAGAAGGCCCCAAAGTGAATAGATAATCCATACAATAGCGGCAAAAAAGCGCAGTACATTCACTGTTAAGATGATCTGGATCAGAGTAGACAAAAACAGTCCGCACCGGGATGCTTCCGCGTTCCACGGCCGACAACCGGAAGTGACGTTGCACGTTCTAGACTCCGCCCTACGCGTTTCTGGCCGCTCCAGTTGACGTCCCTCTGACGAAACGCGTAGGGCGGAGTCTAGAACGTGCAACGTCACTTCCGGTTGTCGGCCGTGGAACGCGGAAGCATCCCGGTGCGGACTGTTTTTGTCTACTCTGATCCAGATCATCTTAACAGTGAGTGTACTGCGCTTTTTTGCCGCTATTGTATGGATTATCTATTCACTTTGGGGCCTTCTTTCGTTATGAGCATTTAGGGCACCAGACCACCGGCTCGGAAGTGCTCCCCCAAATACGGAGAAGAGACCCCCCATACAGCTACACAGGTCGTATTGCAGACGCCACCTAGTGGACTCTTTGGACTCTGCACAGCAGCTTTTGCTTATTTTTAGCACATGTGTGGCACATATATCAGGGAAGTCCTGATATAACACTTGTGGTTGTGGTCATTTTCGAACTCTGCACGGCAGCACCTGTTTATTTTTCAATACTTGTGTGGCACAAATATATCAGGAATAAGTATATACCTGATATAACACTTGTGGTTGTGGGAACACCCCCCGCCCCCCCCCCCCCCCCATTATATATATTTTTTTCCACCGTTTTCGATATGCATATTGCACATGTATCACTATATTTGTTTTTTATTTGAAACTTAATAAACACACACGTATTGTTTATCTCATTTAATTTCCTCACAAATAAACATTTTCTGTTGACACCCTTATATATCTTCACCTACACTTTGGGGTAGTCACGTTTTTATACTGTAAGGTAGCGCCGATACCAATCGCCACATTATACATTTTTTTGTTCTTCACCCAGCTGTTCAAAGGAAGGGCCATGTTTAGCCCCCGTTCACATGCAAGCGACGCTACTTCGCACCGCGACCTCCGAGGTCGCGGTGTGAGCAGTGCGCCGCGACCTCGGAGCGGCCGCCGCGGACTTCATAACATTGAAGTCTATGATGGTCGCTCCGGGTCGCCCCAAAGAAGCTCCGGACCCTTTTTCTAAGTCGGAGCGACTTGTGTCGCTCCTATTAGAACGGGTCCGCAGCTTCCCTATGGGAGGCGACCTGTGAGGCGACCAGGTCGCCTCACAGGTCGACTTAGTGTGAACGGGGGCTAATTGGGGATGGCTGCAGGATCGTTGCTTCTTGTAGGTTTGGATGGGACAAAGTATCAAAAGTGACTAAACCAGTAAGGAGCCGGGTTAATTCATTCACTTCACCAGCTTGGATTCCCCCTCGTTCTTGCAGGTACCATTTCCATTTCAGAAGCATTGGTCTTTGTGCCACTGTTGTCTTAATAGGCAATTGATTTGAATCGCAGGCAGGATCACCAGGATTCTGCCCGCGATTCCAAATAGTAGCAAAAAGCACTATGCGCGTTTGGGTGCTATTATTCTTAATGACACCCCAACCACAGTGCGATTCTGTTGCAGTTATTACGCTAAGCTTATCCCCCAAAAAGGAGCAGGAGCCTCTTTTGGGCAACAAACGCACATAGGCCAGCCCATTGAAGTCTAGGGGCTGCCCTTTGCGTGGTACGCAGAAACGTGTGTAAATCGCACCTTTAGAATCGCAAATCGAAGCGCTCGTTCCTGCAACGTGATGTCTGTACGAGGTCTTAGTCTTCTTAGGAAAAATGCAGGTTCCTCCAAGGACAGTTGTTTTCTATGTGTCCCGTTCACACCACATTGCTGGTGTCATGTACAGTGCATTACAATGCAACGCAATGCACAGAAATGCAATGCAAATCTATTGAGAAAAATCTCTATTGTGCTTATTTGTCCCTTAGAACAGTGGTCCTTAACCTTGTTCATTTAACCAGTCCTTAACCGGTTTCGTGGAAGAACATTTTTAAGGATTGGGATAGAATCCACTGTCACTTGTGATTTGTCGGGACAATGGCTGCTGTAAGTACTTTAATCCTCACTACATCATGGTTGTTAAGGTGTCAGGATGATTGAAGCACAATATTTATATTATTACATTGCAATATAAAATGAATTTGTTCAACTCCCCATAATGCAGAACCAGTGAGAGCCCTGAGTGTGTCACGTGCCATCATCATCTGCCACCAGATGCAGCCTGTCACTTGCCACTGTCGTCTGGCACCAGATGCAGCGTGTCACTTGTCACCGTCACCCAGATGCAGCATGTGACTGTCACCTGCCACCCAGATGCAGTGTGTCACTCGCCACTGTCACCTACCGCCCAGATTCAGTGTGTAACTAGCTACTATCACCTGCAGCATGTCTCTTGTCACTATCACCTGCCACCTAGTTGCAGCATGTCACTTGCCACTGTCACCTGCCATCCAGATGCAGTGTGTCATATGCCACTGTTGTCTGCCACCCAGATGCAGCATGTCACTGTCACCTGCCACCCAGATGCAGCGTGTCACTTGCCACTGTCCCCTGCCACCTAGCTGCAACTTGTCACCGTCACCTGCCAACCAGATGCAGCATGTCCCTACTTGCACTGCTTCTGGCAGCCTCTCCCCAGTGGCGTCTGCACGGGTAAACTTCCACATGCGGGCAGTGAGAGATGATGTAACTATCTCTCTGCTCACCCGCGGCTGCTGCTCTGTCAAGAGCAGCCTTTGTAGCCCTGCTGTAGGGGCAGAACAGCGGTGATGCGAGGTGGGCAGTGAGAGATGATGTAATCTCTCTGCTTGCCCGCCAGACAGCTTACAGAGCAGCCTTCGCGGCCTGGCCAGAGGCGCCACGGACCGGTGGCAGTTCGCAGCACAGGGGTTGGGTAACCCCACCTTAGAAGGACCCATAACAATTTTCAGTGCTTGTCAACACACATAAAAATGCACGCCAGTGGAAGGCAATGCAGATCTGTTTTTCGAGCATTTTAATGCACATTCAAGTGTGAGCAAGCCCTAATAGCACACAGCTGTACATTGAGTTAGATGGAATACAAGGCCAATTCACACTATATGCAGTTACCTCCCTTTTTATCCATGGAAAAACACAGGTAACTGCAATGACATCCAAAAAACAATAGTTTTCTGTGTCATGTTTACACCAGAAAGCAGTTTTTCTGCGTTCCATAGCTGTGCGATTTTATGCAACGTTTGCATAATATTACACCACAATGCACAGAATCATGTGTAAATGCGCACTCCTATGCACCTCTCACCCACAACGGTTAGGATCTGTTCACACATAAATTTGCAATAATATGCATGAAGATGCTCGAAAAATGGATATACATATTTATGGGTGTTGATGCACGTTTTAACAAGTGTTGATGTGCTTTCACATGTGTTTTTAGAAGTTTTTAACTGTAATGGGTCCGTGTATAGGAATTTTTTTTTTTTTCAATTGCTTTGCATTGCATGAAAAATGAACACGTACCATTTTAACGCACCGCACCACACATGACACCAGCATTGTGGAGTGAAAATGGCAGTTGGTTTCTATGTGTGTTGGCAGTGACCTGTGTTCTTCCAGTACAGTAAAATGCAGGTCACTGCGGTATGTGTGAACAAGGCCTAAGGTCAGAGGAAACATACCTTTCAAACAAAAACTATAAAAAACGCACATGGAAATGCGTGGAAGTGCAGGTGACTGCAGGCACGTTTTTTTATGTGTGTTGTAGTGTGAATGAGCCTTTAGACTGCACTTACATTGGTAATGAGTGAAGCACAAGCGTCTTACTTTTAATGCCATTGACTGTTAAAGAGGAGCTCCAGGCTTCTTCAGAAAAACTATTTAAAGTCAGCAGCTACAAATACTGTAGCTGCTGACTTTTAATATTAGGCCACTAAAGCCCCGTACACACGTACCGATCGTCGTCATACAAACGTCGGCGGACGAAAGATCTGCCGATTGTACGCTTGTTAGTATGGTGCCTCCGACAGCTGTCTGCGCACATTCTGCGGACAAGAGTCTTTCTTGCAAACATGAAAATTTTTGTATGCCGACACCAGAACGGACGATTGTTCGCCAGTCAGTACAGAATTCTGCCGACAGACCGCAGATTTGCAAGACTGGGCATGCTCAGAAAAGAAAAAACACAGGGAAAGTTAACCATTACATGACATCACTTCTGCAGTCAGCTGAAGTCGGCGGACAACATTCTTGTGCTGTCTTTGCACTTTTCAACAGACATCGACATCCCGGGGAGAAAAGACGAACGTTTGTATGACGACGATCGGTACGTGTGTACGGGGCTTTACCTGTCGAGGGATCCTGCAGTGTCCTCACCCGAGCCGGTTTTTCAATCAGCTCTGGGGTGCTGGCGCTGCCATCTCTGTTAACCACTTGCTGACCAGCCGCCGTAGTTTTACAGCGGCGGGTTGGTTCTATTACGTGAAACGACATACCTGTCAGCCAGAAGTGGGTACCTGTCAAAACCAGGTACCCCCTCCCCTCAAAAGGTGCCAAATGTGGCAGCGGAGGGAAACGGCTGGAGTGCTGCTTTAATAACACCCCAAAGGTAGTATACCTTTGCTAACCAGAGCAGCACAGAGCTTTGTGAGCACTTTTGCTGCGCATAGAGCAGTTTACTAAAAGGAATGGGCTGTCCTATGGGCGGTTGCACGAAAAACGTCCATTTCCAATACACTAGGGGTGAATGGGACCCTACCGCTACAACTATACTCACCGCCGGCTGCTGACATCTGCGTGCAACTGGCTTCCGGGTCTCGATCATCGACTGCTGCCATTGGCTGGGAGGAGATGATGCCACTCCTGCGCCTGCACAGGAGTACCTTCAGATTCGGCATTGCCCAATTTGTGCAGCGTGCTGCGCAACTTACTGTACAAGGGCAGAGGGGCAGGTAAGTAGCTTTAATGCAGAAGAGACAAAGGAACTAAACAGCCTGCCTGTCTACCCATTTTCTTTGTAGAGCCTAAATTTCCCCTTTAAAGAGGAAGTAACTCTGTACCTATAGGTAATCCTATGATAAATCTTACCTATAGGTAGTGTAAATATCTCCTAAACATGCACTGTTTAGGAGATATTTACTATGCATGCAGCCGGTGACATTACTGCGGCATGCGTTCTGAAGAACAGTCACCCGTGCTGTTCCTTCAGAGCCCTGTGCCCTGAACGCGGCTCCTGTGCGCATGCGTGGGAGTGATGCCATGGCTGCTACGGCCAATCATGGCCGGAGGACGCAAACCTGGAAGATGGCTGAACAGGTTGGCTGCGTCACTGGTGAGCGGGTGGCGCTGTGGAGGCTTCGTTCTAAGGTATTTCATAGGGAGCTAGTATGGGATGCCTATGTCTTTTAGGCTCCTTTCAAACGGTCTGCTGCGGACTGTTCTCTGCTCAGCGGGGATTGATCAGCCGATCCCCGCTGAGCAGGTGGATGACAGCTCCGCCTCCACACTGTTTGTGGCGAGGGAGGTGTCAGAGCCTGCTGCTCTCTATGGGGAATCGGATGAAAACGGACCGCCTGTCTGTTCTCATCCAATCCCATTCCCATACGGTTTCCATCCGTCTGGTTTTCACGGACAAAATTGGATGTGGATGTCAGCGGACATGTCTCCGCTGACATCCGCTGCCCCATAGGGATGAATGGAGGATCTGATCCGATCCACCTAAAAAACTGACAGGCAGATCTGATCGTTCGTGTGAAAGGGGCCTCAGGGTTTTTTCTTTTCTGAGGTTTACAGCCTCTTTCAGACGAAATTTCAAGTTTTCCATTTACTGAAACTTTTTATTAACAAACTATCATGTCTGTACATATCCCCTTCCTCCTTGTGTTCCCCCTGACAACCCGCCATAGGATGCGCATGCGCCAGTCCGAACAATGCCGTTCACTGACTGAATGCTTTGATCCTTCCGCAAAGCCGCTCAAATAGTCCCTATCTAGAAGAACGTTTTTCTGAGGGCGGGGTTATTACAATCCGGGGCCTATCCGCAATAAGCACCATACATAGTAATACGCTGCGTCATGTCCGCTGCGGAGGGATCGGCTTTATAAGGGTTGAGCTGCGGCTTCCGGTCCTCTTTGCAGCCTTCGAGTCCAAGATGGTGAGGAAGCGAGGCGGCGGTTGTAGGGCCTGTGTGTCTGTCTGTCTGTGAATGAGAGCGCCGCTCGTCCCGATAACGGTCACGGGCTGATAGCGTCACCTTCTGGTACCGAGCTGTAATGATGCCGGAGGTGTTCCTGGGTGTAGTGAGACCTCGTGTGGGTGCAGCTCAGAGGCCGCGGTCGGCGTGCTTAGTTCAGCGCCATATCTAGGAGCACCACTGGGCCCAGGAGGCCTCGTTTATTGTTATGGGGGGATGTGACTGCTGTGTATAGATCAGGAGGGTGAAGGCCAGGATCCTATAATGGGAGGGGATAGCGATGTTCACGATGGGGGCCATAGAAACCTATTGGATCAGTGCAGGAAATGAATGTTTTAGATAGATCTGAATGGGGAACTGTTTTCCATTTTGAAGAGTTACACCCTATTGATATATTTTATTGGGGGGAGGGGAAAATGTGTGGTTGAGCTGTGTTTTTACTGAACCTCCCACGAGGCTGCGATCGATAGCAGACTGGGGGTGTTTACATGTTATGATTCTTTGTACCTGCGAGAAGCTACCTGATGTACTAATCTGAAGGTAGAAAACCTGCAGAGTTACCTATTTTGGGTGAATGGGGAACCACTATAGTTGTGCCAGCCAGTCAACTGAAAAGCAATCTGAATGTGGATCACTCTTCAGGGGACTGGGAGATTTAGATTTACGTTGGATTGCACTTTGGATAGCTTTTTTTTTAACCCCCGAATTACCAGACTACCACGCTTAATTGTTGCAGTCTGGCACTATTTACTTAAATGGCTTACACCCAGTGGGGAGCACTTTGAGTGGGGCAGGGGGTATAATTCCTGCCGTGGCTGCGAAGCATCGTTGCTGTGGAATGTGTAAACCTCTAGATGGTGTCTCAGCAGTAACTAGGAAAGGGGCAGTAAAAACTCGGCTCAATCACTGGGTTGTAGTGTCATTTCAATCACAAGTGAAAACAAGCCATAAAAGGTGTTGGAGGTTTGTATGAAAACACTGGGCAGCTTTAGTAAGGCCCTGTTCATACCTGAGCATTTTTCAGCTTGTTAACGGTCATCTCTGAAGTCTCAAAACGCCCAAAAAGCAAAATCCTATTCCTGTTCACATCCGAGCGTTTTGTCGCCTGAAGCTCAGAAAAGTACATGAGCATTTTTTGGCCAAATACCAGCGTTTGTTAGGAGTCAATGCCTGCCTCCAAACACCTGTAAAAACTGGAGCCAAAATGCAGGGATATTTTCACTGCGATAAAAAGCTTAAAATGGAACTCTAACCAAAAACAAGATTCTAATTTACAGACCATTAGGATCTAATCCAATCGGCCTTTGCAGCAATATCTACCATGAGTGCAGAGATTTCTCCGGCAGTACTTTTCTGCCATTAAATGAAGTCAGTCTGGACAGTGGCATTCAGTCCGCATGCTCTAAGCCCAGGTGGTTCTGGATCTACCCCCCGCCTGTGAGTGGACAGTGAAAGGAGATGCAGCACACTGCTAAGCATCTTTTTCCTCTTGTCAGCACGTGGACTGAATGTGTCCTTGTGCTGCTTTCTCTCACACTGCAGCCTGCTGTACCGGGATTACTAGAGGTTTACACCAAATCAGTGTTCACCTTTGCAGAAACCCCATACACTCTCATGGTGTATTTTCTCCCATGGGTGATGAGTTCTCAGTGGCCAGGCAGCCAGTATAGTGGTCCAGAGATTTAAAATCACCACTCTTCTCCCTATTCGTTCTTTTGGGGTGGCTCAGAATGTTTCTGATTGGTCATAGTCAGCCCAGGGGTGTTCTCTTCAGAAAAAGATCAATAAGTAAACTACTTTCTGCAAGATCCTGTGCATGGATGTCATTTGATTTCATGTGGTTATACCGCAAAGATACCTGCAGCTACAGGCATCATACTGGTATTGTTTTCAGCTGGCGCTCTGCTTTCTGGTAAAAACAATCCTAGCAAGTAGTTCGCCGCTGGATTGCTTTTTACAAGCAGTGGGAGGGGACGTCCCTTCCCCTCTGCCACCTTCCATGGCTCTCCTGTCCCACCTGGAGACCCTGGGTGTTCAGCAAGCGCTTCTGCTGCCTTACCACAGGGTTTGTGGTGGACTGTGAAGTCCCTGATATCTGTGGTATAGGAAACCGAAAGTGATGAACATTTTCGTCACTTCCGGTTTTCTGCATGTAAACAGCGCCATTTTTAATTGGAATGCATCGGAGCACACTGATCTCGGTGTGATCAGATGCTTGTAAGGGCAGAGGAGACATCAGGGGTCTAATATACCCCAGATCGCTCCATATAGAGCACTGCCTACTGCTGTCACAAAAGATGTTTACACTCCTTGTGACAGCAATAAAGGGGTTTAAAAAAAATGTGCACAAAGTGTAAAAAAAAATACATTTGAAAGTAGCCCTGTCCCTCCTTGCTTGCGCACAAAGGCAACGCACGCGTTGGTCCCACATGCATACGTAAACAGCAGTCGCACCACACGTGAGGTATTGCTGCAAACTTCAGAGCGAGGGCAATAATTCTAACACCAGACTTTCCCGAAATCTAAACTGGTAACCTATGAAGGCTTGTAAAGTGTCGCCTATGACAACATAGTTTGCCATTTCATAAGCATGCATATTTTTAAATTGTGACATTTTGGGTATCTATCTGCTTGACTAACTGGGTTATATATTTGTGTGCATTAAAATTTTCAAAGAATTTGCATTTGAAAAACCACTGTGCAAATGCAGTGTGACATAAACAATTGCAAAACCTACAATTTTTGGTCTAGGGCCCCTGCTAAAAAAAAGTTTGGGGGTTCTAAGAAATCTAGCAAAAAATACTGGTTTTACATGTAAACAGTGTCTGAAAAAGGCCTGGTCTTCAAGCAGTCAAGTTACCTAGCACCCTTTGCAATAAAAATAATTTTAATTATGTAATATTTACTACAGAGCAGCATTCATTTTTAGCTGCTTAGGTTTTAACCATTGCGTAAAAGTTGATTAGTTACATTAGATCATGTAACTGATGTTACAGCTCAGTTACCATGTTGTTGTGGAGAAAACAAACTATAAAGGCTGACCAGATACAGATCTTAGCACAGGTTTGTCCATGTCTTTAGAGTGGGTCATAGGCTAAAGAGAAATATGCCTTACGTGTCTGCATGTTTCTATGGATGTGAATGGGAATGCTCCGTTTGGGTGCAGAGACTGTTGTACCTCAGAGTGAGTCTTGTAACAGCACCGGTTTTGCAATGGTTTGTCTTAAACAAATCCAAATTTGTCTGCAGAGGTAATTGTACTATAAGCCCTCTTTAACATTGGAGAGATTTGTCATGCAATCTGAGAGGTCGCAGCCTATTGCTGGCAATGGCACCGTTCCAATTGGTGCAACACCGACTTTGCAGCACCACACCGATTGTGGGGGCAACCTCAATAGACATCTGTGCATGGAGCCACTCAGATGTCTTTTAAGTAGCACCTGAAATCGCACAAACCTGCTACTTTGAAATCATGCTACTTTAAGTTAGGTAGCACGATTTCAAAGTAGCATCAATGTGAACCTGGGCTGAAGGGTATCTTGGATATCCTACCTCAAAACCTTGGTGCTCTCTGGGACACTTGTTAGCTGCTGCATACTATAGAGCTAGGGACTCTGAAATCAGTGACTATTAACGCGGCACAGGTCAGATGTGTTTAGAGCAGCAGGTTGAGCCATAATAAAGCTGGGTATCTGTGTATAGATACCAGAATAAACTCATTGTGTTACCCATTTCTGTAGAGTAAACTTTCTCGGATTTCCTGTTGACTATCGTGAGGCTTAATACCCCTTTTGGGAAAATCAGAGGAACCTCTCTGGCTGCATGCATTTTTGTAGCTGCTACACTTGCAGTAAAGCTGATTAGGTGTACATTGTGCACATCTTACACCTTGTATGCAACCTGGTGGTCAGAAAATCGGGACATTGAACTGGTTTGCTTCCTTAAAGTAAACCTGTTACCACAGAGTTGCTTTTATGCAAGGAAACCATGTTAATGAGGAAATATACTTTTCCAGCAGTCTGTGTTAAAATTCTGAGTACTTCTCCCATGCTACTACAGGTATTCAACCCTTTTTGGGGGAGAGTTGAGTATTTGCTCTCCTTGCTGCATGCTGTGGTTCCTCCCACTGGCTGGTAGGTCTTGAAAGCAATTCCATACACTAAAAGGGTTGAATGCCTGCAGCAACTAGGGTAAGCAGAGGCAGCATTTCAACACAAGGGCTACCGGAAAGGCAAGTATAGTTTTCGGTTGTGTATGTGTGACCATATGGTGAGATTTGATCATGTTCAATCCTTTGAATGGAGCAACATTTATTTTTATTTTTTTTTATATAGACCAAGAAAAGAAGGAACAACGGACGTGCCAAGAAGGGACGTGGGCATGTCCAGCCTATCCGGTGCACCAACTGCGCCCGCTGTGTCCCAAAGGACAAAGCTATCAAGAAGTTTGTGATCAGAAACATCGTTGAGGCTGCAGCTGTCAGGGATATCTCTGATGCTAGTGTCTTCGATTGTAAGTTTATTTAGTTTTGGATTGTGCTCTTGTCCTGCTTGTGTTAAATGATTTGTAAAAATGTAACAATTTACATTTTCTTTTGTTTTTTAGCGTATGCACTGCCTAAGCTTTATGTGAAGCTGCACTACTGTGTTAGCTGCGCCATTCACAGCAAGGTGGTCAGAAACCGCTCTCGTGAGGCACGTAAGGATCGCACACCACCACCAAGGTTCCGACCTGCGGTATGTTTTGCTTGTAATCTTGCTCAATTTTTGATGACTGAGATTCAAGTGTTCACAAAAGTATCTGAATTGCACCCTACGTTTTTTGTTTTTTTTTTACACTTCGAGCTCAACTCCAAAGAAAAAAAATCACCCATGCAGTGGGAAGAGTTGGTGTAAAACATCTATACTTGCCTTACCTTTGTCCGCCCCCCCCCCCCTTGTAAACATTTGGCTTTAGATACTTGAACCACTTGAAGACCAGCGATGTACTGGTACATCGCTGGACTTGAAGCGGTTATATGGGGATGATGGCTGCAGGCATCATCTGGTATTTTTTTTAGAGCAAACTTTTGCTTCTCTTCTTAAAGTAAAGGCCCGTACACACGTACCGATCGTCGGCATACAAATGTCGGCGGACGAAAGATCTGCCGATTGTACGCGTGTTAGTATGGTGCCTCCGACAGATGTCTGCGCACAATCCGCTGACAAAAGTCTTTCTTGCAAACATGAAAATTTTTGTCTGCGGACACCAGAACGGACGATTGTTCGCCTGTCAGTACAGAATTCGGCCGACAGACCGCAGATTTGCAAGACTGGGCATGCTCAGAAAATTAAAAACACAGGGAAAGTTAACCATTACATGACATCACTTCTGCAGTCAGCTGAAGTCTGCAGACAAAATTCTTGTGCTGTCTTTGCACTTTTCAACAGACACCGACATCCCGGGGAGAAAAGACGAACATTTGTATGCCGACCATCGGTACGTGTGTACGGGGCTTTAGGCTAATTAGTCACTGGATTGCTTTTACAAGCAGCTGGGGATTTCTCGGGCTCTTAATTTTTAACCAGGAAACCTGATTGATCAGCTGGCACTCGCTTTATATTCCCTGTGGTAACATTAAAGGACAGAAGGTTTTTTATCTTAATGCATTCTATGCATTAAGATAAAAAAAAACCTGTGTAGCAGCCGTGCCAGCACCCCCTAATACTTGCGTGAGGCCAACAACATACTTACACTTTTGTTTTGAGATGGTGGCTTTTTGCGTTGATTGGCACTAGAAACTTGTAAATACTTATGCAAACCACTGAAAATGGAGTTTGCTGGAAGGAGGGATGGTACGCTACAGTGTAATGAGTAGCCATGTCCCATAGGTCAAGACACTGACTAAGTGTTAGGAAGGTCCTACGATGCTGTACCCAAATACAATTTAGGTCCTTTTTTTTCCCACAACTGGCTTTCTTTTGGTGGTATTTGATCACCTGAATTTTTTTTGTTCACTATAAACAAAGAGCGACAGTTCTGAGAAAAACCTTTCTCTATTAATTTAGACGCAGCTCCATATCTTAGACCATTGGGTTATGCTCCTCCCATCAGGAATAGGACACTAGGCAGGAAAAAGCTTTACCACGCCACATGGGGCTGCCCCTGTAGGCATAACCCCACACACTCTGCTACAGCCCTTTGTTTGTTTCTGCCTAGTTTAGAGAGTAGGACCTAGTTCCCTGCTGGCACTTCGGTCTTGGCTATTTAAAGGGAAATTTTTGTTATGTATTCACTAAAGGGCCAGGTTCCTCCTTTTCCTGTGAAGGCACTTTCTACTAGGGTGCTGAGTGCCTCTTGGGCTTTTTGCCATCAGGCGCCAGGGATGCAATTTTGCAAGGCGGAAACTTGGTCGTCTGTGCATACGTTCACAAAATTCTACAAAGTACATGTGTTGGCATCTTCGGATGCCTCTTTTGGCTGCAAGGTTTTGCAGGCTTCTGTTTAAGAGAACCTTTTTGTTCTCTGAGGGTGTATGTTTTTTTAGGTGAGCTCCAGTTCCTGGTTGAGCTCAATGTTACCTGGTTGGCTAATTTTAGCCTTTGGGGAATTACGTTCTTTGAGTTTTTTTCCCACACCCTCATGCATATACTGCTTTGGGACGTCCCAATGGTCTAAGAAGATATGGAGCTGCGTCTGTCGAACGATGGAGAACTGGATTTTTGTACTTACCGTAAAATACTTTTCTCTGATGTTCATTGACAGACGCAGCACCCGCCCCTCTACTTGTGAGTGAAATGGGTTTTGTCTTCTAAACACTGCTTGCAACAAAACTGGGGGCTGTAGCAGAGTGTGTGGGGTTATGCCTACAGGGGCAGCCCCATAGGCGTGGTAAAGAAAATGACAAAATATGTAATATTGTGGAAAATGTGAAGGTCCTATAGAGAATCACTATAGTGATGTTTAGGCTAATGCACTGTATACCATAGTTGCTCTCTCCTAATGGTTTATTTGAAGATTGCCTCCATATATATTGTCTGCTGTTAAACACTGTAAATTACCCCTTTGAATGGTCATGGTTTTTTGATTTCTTGTAGTGGAACATTTTACCATTTAGTTACTTTCTGTAAATTCTAATTGCATTGTTTTTTTTTTTTTTTTTTCTAGGGTGCACCTCCAAGAGCACCTCCCAAACCATTGTAAGGAAATCTGCTCAGATGTCTTGTCCAATAAACTGTTAAAAAGAACTTTCTTTTTGTTGTGTCTTTGTCATGAGAATGTATTACAACCTACCAATGAAGATTCACTAATGTCTTTTTACATACTGTTTATTTGCCTTTGCATTACCTTGGGTGCCCAGTGCAGGCATGGCTAGAGCTGAAGATCATTTCTTTGCAGAGAAGACTGTGAAGTTGTTTTCCACTGTAAGCATCTGAGTGGCAGTGCTGTTTGAGTTTAATGGCTTGCTTGTACTGTGGTGACCTGTTTTTTTTTTTATTTTTTTTTTCTACAATGGGAAATGCAGGTCCCCACTGGGGCACTCTGCAGTGCTGGTGTGATGCAGAAAAATTCAGCATGTCAGCATTTTTCCACACTGAACTAGATTGCACCACATGCTTTGACACCAAGTTGAAGAGCAAATTATTTCTTAGAGCTTTCTTTTGGTGGTATTTAATCATCTCTGGGTTTTTTATTTCTTACAAAAAAAGACAGAAATTTTTGAAAGTTTTTCTTTTCTGCGAGTCAATTTTGAAAATAAATTTTTCTCCTTCACTGATGGGCGGCACTGAGAGGTGTCACAGACGGGCAGCACCGTCAGTGCCCTCACGGGTGGCACTGCTGGGCACAGACGGGCGGCACCATCAGTGCCCATAGTGCTGCCAGTCAGTGCTCATCAGTGCCTAGATGAGCGGGCACTGACTGGCAGCACTATGGGCACTTGGTGTATTTTATTTACCTTGTGTAATCAGGGCACTGGTGATCAGTGCCCTGATTACATTCCTCTGTGTCTCCGAACGGCTGATCGGCTCTGATCCTTCCTCACATGCAGTCTGTGTGAGGAAGGAGCGCTGGCGATGAGAGATGATCTCATGTTTACATATGAGATCATCTCTCATTGCATGGGCCGATCACGTGGTAAATGGCCGCTGTGAGTGGCCATTTACCACGATCTGTGATTGGCTGTGTCCAAGGGACACGGCCGACACAGATTTTCCCTGATGGGAGCCTGTTTCTGGGAGGCTGTTTTTTAAAGACGGGGGAGGCCGTTTTTAAAGACAGCCTCCCGGAAATTCGAGGCCGCGCTGTAGCCGTACTTCGGCTATAGCGCGGATCGGAAGAAGTTAAACACGCATTGCACTGTTCCTGCTGGAGCAGACACTGTACTGGCTATCAGGTGGGTACGTGTTCATTATAAAGTGGAAGACTATTCTTAGGCGTTCCTCCCCTCTTCAGCCTGTCCTGCATACCCTGTATGAAAAGATCTATTCTTGCCTTTTTTGTAATCTGGTCACATGATCCTGCAACTCCAGCATCTGTGTTGAATGGATGCTGGAGGGTAGAAAGGGGAGCCTATGGTTGATGTCAGGAATGCACAGATCCTACCTATTCTGTATACAGAAAGGTGAGAGGGATCATTTTAATTTTAAGTATAGTAAGGGCTCTTTCACACGGTCCTTGCTGGTCAGCAGGGGATCGTAAACACAGATCCCCGCTGAGCAGGAAGGTGACAGTTCCCCGTCCGCTCTGTGTGCGGAGAGTGAGGTGTCCGAGCCCCATGCATCTCTATGGGGGAATCTGATTAGAGCGGACCACCTGTCCACTCTCATCCGATCCCCTGGATGGATGGAAAAAAGGGTTTCCATCCGTCTGGATTTCACTGACAAGATCGGATGCGGGTGTCAGCGACATGTCTCCGCTGACATCCGCTGCCCCATAGGGATGCATGGAGCATCCGATCAGATCCACCTAAACTGACAGGCGGATCTGATCAGAGCGCTCGTGTGAAAGGACCCTAACCCTTTACTAACACTTCATCGCTCTCATTTTATTTGTAAATAAAACGAATACCTGCATCTATTGGCCAGAATACACGATAAGAAAATCGGCCGAAAATTTCCGTTCAGCGAAGGATCGGCCGATATTCTACTTGTTAATGCCCAGCCATCAGTGACCGATATTGTGAACGAAAAATCCCATTTGAAAAAAACGAAAAATTCTGTTGTCTCGTTTGCGAACGATATTTTATACGTTGGTGTTAAGGTCGTTCATTTAAAATCTGTAGAACATCACGCATGCACTGTTTCGGCGGTCAAACGGTCGGGCGATATTCGGCCTGTGTATGTTGGCAATGATTTCAACCAACGAACACTTTTTCATAAGTCGGTCAAATGATCGGGCGATATTCGGTCCATGTATTCCAGCCATTAAGCTTCATGTAATATAAATACCCTCCTAGAAAATTTCTTCTGCAGTGTTTACCTTTGAATGTTTTTTCCTCTACGTTTACTGCATTGAGGTAGAAGCTGAATATGGCAATGGCTTTGTGCTGCTGGACATTATCCTGAAGTACAGGTTATCAATCAGAGGCACTTTCTCCTTTTAAAGAGATTAATTTTGTTATATATTACTTTATAAACCAGATCTGAGTAGGGATAAAAGCATAATGGGTTTGAAGAACATTTATAATCCCCACTCAGCAAAATATTTCTCACAGGTATCATTTGTATAGTGTTAATGAATACAGCAGTGTAAATTCACATTAGTTCCTGCATAAACATACTAGGGCAGGTTTGGACAGGAGCCAATAAACCTACAGAGCATGTTTTAAAGCTGAGTCCCGGCCTCAAAATCGAATTTGGGCCATCCGCTTGCTGAGGGCCACCTGAAAAAGAAATGGATGCTCCCAATTTTTTTTTTTTTTGTCTCTTACCTTGATATTTAAGAAAATATACTCGCCTTCCTTCCACTTCCTCCCTCTGCAGCCGCGGCACGCGCCGCCACTTCCAGTTTGCGATAACTCCTGGGAGCTGAATGTCATCGCTCCCAGGAGTCAATGCGCCTGCATCGGCCCTGCTCGTCACTTCGGTGCAGGCGCGGCATTCCCTGCTAAACAGCTTCTGGGCATGCCAGAATGATGTAATGTTAGTGCTGCTCTACATTGTGGACCAGAGAAGTTTTGCAGTGCAATAGGAATGTAGATGGGCAATATATTTCTCTTGTTTATCGACGGACACAGCCCTCCATAATATCATAACTAGGTTATATTGCCACACAGGAGTTGGACTAGGGAGAACAAAAAACACCTGGCTATGCCCATGGGCCATCCTCAACTTGGTATATAACCCCCCTCTCTGCTCTAGGTAATCAGTTTTAATCTGTCTATTCAGGAGTAAGGACCTACGCTCCCAGCTGGGATCTCTGGTCCTAGCAATTTTTTTTTTCTCTCAACTGCCAGGTGACAGGCTGGATAATCTAGATCCAGTGGTCCACCCAGCCAGGGAGCGTGTGCAAACAGCAGCTTTGCACTAGGTCGGCCACAACATAGCTTCACGGACAGAGGCTGGCCCCGAAAGGTTAAATGTCTCGCAGGGTCGCATACAACTGGGCTTGGGTCTGAGTCACAACAGTCCCTTGGCTGACAGCTCCCCTACTATGGTGACGAGGATTCTGTATGGAGCATTACCCACACCATGGAAGGGTAAGTACAGTCCCCCCCTCTCCTGTTTTTTGGCTTTTTTTTTTTGGGTGGAAGCAGGTAATCCCCTGCTATCCCCACTCTAAGGGTCCTGGGAGTGTGTCCTGCCTTGGTAGTCTGGAGGGGTCCCAGTGTAGGAGACCCCTTGGTGCATACCTCACTGTTTGCAGTGTGGGTATAGTGCAGGGGTGTCCCAGTGCAAAGTGCAGCGAAGCCTCTAACGTGTCCTGCCTTCAAGAGGGGGTCCCCTGGAGAGGGAACAGGGAAGATCCTGGCAGTATGCTGTAGCTGGTACTTGCCATTTTCCCTTAGTCTGGCTGGTCTCCAGTTGGTGGCCATGTTTGTGTAGTCTGATTGTCATGGGGAGCATTTTCCCTTAGTCGAGTGACTATGGAGATGACCGAAGCCTTGTGGGATGCCCAAGCTGCTCTTCCTCCTCAGTTTCCTCTTCCTGTGCCCGGAACATATGAATGTGTGGCGACCATGGTGATGCTGGGTCTGAATTCTCAGCGCTCCTCTGATCAGGTCCCCTGTTTTCTCTCTGCTGATAGGTACTCTGAGCCTTGGGGGGGGGGGTTTAGTGGTGCCAAAAGATTTTCTGTACTGAAAGTCTTCCTTTCCTTATGGAGCCTCAGTTGCATCTCCCTTACTGACACCCTCATGGAGGTGGCAGGTCCCTCGGAATCCCGACTTCTCATGGTTTTGCTGACGGTGGTCCTGCAGTCTTTAGTGTCCCGGGTAAAAGTGGTGTGTGGGCAAAGGCCTAGGAGGAAGCAACCCCCGCCTTCCCCTGCTCACTCTCATCTGATTCTAAGCCTGATGCCACCGTGGACCCGGCTTGTCCAGGGAGGCTTAATATCACACCCCCAGATCTATCTGATAGTGAGAATGATTCCTCCATGGTTGCAGCAGCGAATGAAAGTGCTGGTTGACGCACTTTATCACTGCAGTGTGTGAGACTTTAAAAATAGAGGATGCGGCTGATGTAGCCATGGATGTGGCTGTGTTTGGTATGCATAAGCCTCCTCACACTCCAAAGGTGTTTCCTTATGCACCTTTGACAGGTTTTCCTGTAAGGAATGGGAACAACCAAAACTACCCTTTGTGGTTCCCCAAACGTTTGCTGTACGTTACCCTTTTGAGGAGTCCCTTTTTAAAAAAAAAAAAGTGGACTAATCCACCAGTGGTGGACTCTCCTATTTCCAGGTAGAACAAAGCTAACCTGATCCCAGTAGAGGAATCCCCATCCTTTAAGGACCTGGCTGACCGGAAAGCGGAGGCTGTGGCATGCAACATGTTTACTATGGCTGGTGCGGCATTGCAGAAAGTCTTTGCCTTAGCCCTGGTGTCTTCTTACTGAATGGGCCAAGCCTTTGTGCCAGGGCCTGGGGTGTGAGCATGTCCCCTCTGTTTATGTTGATTAAGTGGACCAGTTGGCTGCAGTTTATTTGTGATGCTGCTTTGGCTACAGATTCTGTGCTGTCCAAAGTTTGTTTCAGCGGTGGTGATTAGGCGTAGCTTAAGAATTGGTCTGCACCAAGCCTCTAAGAAAGCGCTCATTGATCTGCCCTTTCAAGTCAATTGCCTGTTTGGGGCTACCCTGGATTACATCATTAAGGGTATCACGGGGGGGGGGGGGGGGGAGAGTACCTTCCTGATAGTCTAGGAAAAGGAAGGAGCCTTGTCGCAGGTGGGGGGTGAATAAGAGAAATGGATCTTTCAAATCTTCCCTGGGAGGTTCCAAGCATCCCTGGTCTGGTAAGCCTAGAGCTAGCTTCTCTGGACAAGACCCCTTCAGCATGAAGGTCTGCCCTCACCCATTATTGGGGTAGGGGAGACATCGTTGCTGGTTTCCGGCTTTGTGGACTTCCTCCTTGAGTGTCAAGGGGATCAACAAAATGATTTCTTTGGGGGTTTTTTAGGTCCCAAGTCTCCTAGTGTGGATTTAATTCCTGAAAAAATTCAGGTGATGTCTGAGCTATCTAAGGTCCCCCCCCATCCCTGTCCAGGGAATTGATTTACCTAGGTCTGATTTTAATTCTGACCAGGGTGGTCCGACCTCTGGACAAACTTTAGGAACCACAGGCCTTGATTTACCGGCTGCTGTCACACAGTTCTCTCCCATTTTGCAAATGGGTTCTGAGTCTGGTGGTATCCACCTTCAAGACAATTCTGTTTGCACAGTCCTACATGCAGCTCATTTAGCAGGTTTGGCTCCACAGGAGGATACCAAGGTTTGTGTTGTGATCATGGGTTCCTCTTGCAGGCATCCAAGGGCCACAGTAAGACCATTCTACATCCTCAGCCCAGGCTTCTTCCGCAATTCCTGCGAGGAATCAAGGGCGAGGATCTTCCAATCAGTCTGGTGGCCATAAACATCCCTTGGGAGTTTCCTCTCATAGAAGAACAGTTGTCCCGGCTGATATACCATGCTGGTTTTAATGGCGTAGCTATTGAAAGCCAGATACTGCAGGATAGAAGTCTGTCTGGATTAGTGTTCCCTACTATGGTGAAGGCGAGGAGGCCGTCTTCCAGCAAGATATACCATCGTACGTGGAAAACGTGCATTTCTTGGTGTGAGTTAAATGGCGCTCATCCTCGGTCCTTTTCTATGGTTCGGATCTTCACCTTTCTTCAACAGGGTGTTGATCAGAAGGTGGTCTTCAACAGGGTGTTGATCAAAAGGTGGCCTTGAGTACCATCAAGGGCTAGATGTCTGCCTTGGCAATCTTCTTTTAGTGACCCCTAGCCACGTACTCTAGTTCCTACCTTCATTCAGGGGGTTTGACATGTGGCTCCATCTGTATAGTCTCTTTTGCCGCCATGGGATTTAAATGTAGTACACTTTGGTTTCTCCAGAAACCTACATTTGAGAATATTCGGGAGATTCGCTTGCCTAAGTTATCCCAAAAGGTGACATTCTTGTTGGCTATTACCTCGTATCGGAATTGGCGGCATTATCCTGTCGCTGTCCCTTTTTAGTGGTCCATAGGGTTAAAGGGGTTTGTCGTTCCTGCCCACAGTTGTCTGACTTCCATTTGAATGAGGACATTGTGTTGCTTCCTTGTGTCCCAAGCTGGCTCATCCCAAGGAATTTGCTCTGCATACCTTGGATGTGTTTCGGGCGATTCTGGTGTATCTGGCAGCTACAGAGTCCTTTCGGAGGTCAGACTCTTCGGCTACCATCTCCATATAGATCAGGCAGATGGTGACTCAGGCCTATTCCATTAAAGGTCAGATTCCACCTTTCCTTGTCACGGCACAGTCTACTCGGGTGCTGAGTGCTTTTTGGGCCTTCTGTCATCAGGCATTAATATCGCAAGTTTGCAAGGTGGCCATTTGGTCTTTGGTGCGTACTGTCACAAAATCCTTTACTTTGCTTTGGCATCTGTGGATGCTTCTTTTTGGCTGCAAAGTTTTGCAGGCTGCTTTTTGAGGGGCTGTTCCTTCTTGAGGGGTGTTTTTCGTTAAAATTTTATTTTTCAGAGAGGGCTCTTATGACCCAGGTAAAGGCTCCCCTGTCCTTATGTTTAGCCTTGGGTTATTGTCCTTTTGGCACTGCTTTTGGATATCCCAGTAGTTATGATTTATAGAGCGCTGTGTCAGTCAATACCATAAAATCTATTTCTCTTACGTCCTCCGACAGTCGCCACCCACTCACAAGTCTTCACCAATGGGTATTGACCTTTGCTCCGCAGGAGTAGCTAGGCAACAAGAATTGTTAATAACAAAAGCTTTTAGCATAGACACACCCCTAGGGGCTGTCCCCTCAGTCAATACCTCCCTGCACCAGCATTCCCAACTCAGTTTGATCTTGCCTAGCTTAGGAGTAGCAGTATTTTTCTTTCCTTTACCTAGCTGTTATTTTGTCAGCTTTAGTTTAGGGTTCTTCGGATGAAGATGTTTATGTGGAGCTGGGTCTCGGACTGGCCTCCCTGGATCTCAGGGCTGAGTGCCAGATGGATCCCCAGCCTGCCATCGAGCGTTCAGCTTAGGTTTGCCCTGGCACATTGAACGACCCATCCCTGTTCGCTGCAGGGATGCTGCCTGTGAGGTGGCTACCTCACTGGACACCAATATGCGGTCTCGTGCTGCAGTACACAGGCGTCCTGGCTGCGGCACTCCCTGTCACCATGATGGCGGTTTGTCGCTGGAGACGGCTCCCCACGCCATCCGGTACGGTAAGCACCTTCTGTGTGGGGACCATCTGTGTGGGTGTCAGTCTGTGGCTGTGTACCCCCATGTCTGTGTACAGTGCGGGCTCCCGGTCAGATCCCTATATGGGTTAGCATGCCTTTCTGTGGGCTGCAAAGGGGGGGGGGGCCCGCTCTGCTGTGTGATTTCTATGGGCAGTTTGGGTGCAGACATGATTGAGCGGCGGCCGCTGCGGCTGTCTGCCATTTTTTTGCTGTAATGCTGTGATCGGCACAGCGCTGTGTTTTGACGCCAATCGCCACCATTTTGGCGGGCCGCGCTCGTCGCAGCACATGTCGGCGCCATTTTCTTGTAGCCTTCTCCCCTTAGCCGAGCAGCCATGTTTGCGGAGCCTCATAGGCTATATCAGTCAGCTGGTATTGCATCAGAAAAGAGGGGGGTTTTTGGTTGAGCTGACCCTTGTGTGCCATAATCCTATTAATTAGAGAAAAAGGAACTCCATGATACAAAACAAGTTTGCTCAGGGAGATAAAGGTTTAGTGGACTTTAAAGGCACATATTAAGTAGGCAAAAGACTACCATAAGTATAAAAAAACATATATTCTTTTATTTAACCAAAGTTTTTTTTAAAAAAATAGAACAAAAGTTCAAGAAGCAAAACTATACAATGACATACATATTATTTGAAATAAGAACATTCATCATATCTATAAGTCAAAATATTAGATACACAGATATTGTAGTAGTTACACTTTGTGAGTATTAGGATCGTGGTCTGAAGAGGTCGACGCGTTTCGCCTTAGCTTCTTCTGGACCTCAGACGCTAATATACAATTTTATCTCTTTTAGTAGAAACAGAAACATGCAATTAGTACAAAGCATTTTATGTTACATTTTATTCCTATATCTTTTATTAATTTGTTAATCAAAACAACACACCTCTCAAAATGCAGAAAAACCGTGTGATCCGTGGTCATCAGTATCAGTATATCATATTGATCATAGAGTAGTAAAAAATAGGCGGGAAGTGAAGAGGGAGAAAAAAGGCCCAAAAACTGGTGGAATGGGCCACCTATATATATGGGGCAAAGGGGAAACATATAAATCTCAAAAAGGTATTTCAATATCCTCAAATATTAGTAATGATTTATGTTATATTTACCTCAAATTCCCACACTGGAATCTATCGAGGATTCAGGTCGGGATCAGAGTAGTGATATGGAGGCTGCTATTGGCTGTATCACATGAAGGTCTAGTAAAAGAAGTAGTGTATATATTTATTTGTTTCCATCTCATCCATTCAATAGAAATGGAGAGACAAAAACATAAAACCACAAGGTTCTATACTTATAAATATATCTCCAAATTAATTCATTTTACCTTTGTATCCTTCTGTCTAATCTTAGACCATATTGGGACCCAGTCCCCTTATAGCAGTAGATATTGATGTCTTGTAACGTTAGATGGAAAAGTTCCCCCCAGATTTGTAATGTATCCGCTAGGGTGTAATCAGATAATAGTAGATTATGTTCACAAAAAGGGGGTATATATCTCAATTTAAATCCCTTATGTTAATGTATATATTCATATATACATATATTTTATTACTTACATAGTAGAGTATATTCCAGTGTAAAACAATGGTATTATGGATATTGCAGCTGAAATTGCTTGTGAATATAGTTCCCAGGGATAGAAAAGGTATAGTCATCTGGTTCAAAAGGGGGCGACCTAAGACAATTTCAATAGAAAAGCATGTCTAGATTAGTTGGACTATATTGCCAAGATTGGGGTAGATAGTTTTAAAAAAGCTCAAAAAACTTACTGCGCCAAGAGCCTCCATCAGCCTGTTCGTATCCCGCCATGTCCTAGGTGTGTGTGTGTGTCGCATATATACCTGATCATTACCTAATGAATTGTGATCTGGTGTTTGTTTGTTGTCTCCGCGCACCGGAAGTGCGTCACTTTCCCGCCTTTGTCTCTTACCTTAGGACGCAACCGGAAGTGCGTCCTTTGTTTACATCCGGTCATGACGCTCGGCGGAAAGAGCACCCGCCGGAAGCGTCAATGAAGCCAGGAATGATCTGCGGAAGTGACGTGCGCTCACCAACAACCTCGTAAGAGGGTGGGTCATCGCCGCCCTGTCACTAAACGCAGATAGGTCCTTACTGGCTCAGAGTGCAAAATAAGATCGCTGTGACCAGTATAACAACGGCTTCTGCATAAAAGAGAGGGGTCAAATTATCATTATGTCATTTGCACTTTTATTGCATATTATAATCTATATATCCACTCTATTGAGAGAACATTTTATATTTGTTTATTCTGAGGCATATATAGTACTTTTAGTTATAACTTGCATATACATCATATATCAACATTTGAATTAATATTCTTTGAAAGGTATTTTTACATTATGAATATGGCTTGTATCTAGGACTCTTTACAGGAAGTCAAGGAGAAAGTCATTGCTACAAATACATCGTATAGTAAAAAACAATGAGAGGAAAGGAGAAAAAGGGAAATAAGAGATCGGATAACATCATAGTTATTATGTCTCTTATCACCCCAAAAATCACTTTAGAAAAAGTTGTTTTTTTGGGGCTTATTTTATTTTATCTGTGAAGAAGGATTCCACATATGAGGGGGGGGGGGGGGTTTATTATTATTTCCTCAGGGGGGCCCTTCTAGAGAAGCCCCTCAAAGGAAAGGTTTGAAACTTATTGCCTCATTTAGTCCTGGACTTATTGTAGCTTTTAACAAATAAATCCAACGTGCTTCGCGCTGTAGTATAATTTTATCAAATTCCCCCCCTCTCGGGTTTTCCAATATACGTTCTAAGGCTGCGAATTTCACTACTTTTGTATTATTTTTGTGATACACCCCCAGATGTCTTCCAATGGGTGTAGACAAAAGATTATTTTTTCCGTATCCTATATGGTCCTTGATACGGCGCCAGAAATTTTGTTTTGTTTTTCCTATATAGTATGCGCCACAGTCGCAGAACATAATATATACTATGCCTATTGTTTGACAGTCAACATAATGTTTGATAGAATGAAGTTGTCCATTAGGTAGATATAATGATTGGTTTTCGTAGATCCATTCGCAAAATTTGCACTTCCCACAGCGCCATGTACCTGGTATATCCTCGACTGGTTTATCTCTTTTATCATCAAAATGACTTCTGATGACTCTATCCCTGATTGACTTAACTTTTTTAAAAGTAATCTCTGGGTAATCGTTCACATATTTACTTAAAATACTATCATTTTTGAGCAGGTACCAATGTTGCTGTAGGATATTGCGAACTAAGTGATGTTGACGATGATATGGAGTGATAATACGTACCCTTCCCTCTTGATTTTTATCTTTTTTGTAAAAGAGAGTTTCCTCTCTCGTTTTTTGGAATGCCCTGTTATACGCTTTTCGTAATGTTGTGGTTGTATATCCCCTTGCTCGCAACCTGTTTCTAAGTTTGTTTGCTTCCAGACGAAACTGATCATCATTTGAGCATATTCGTCGAAGTCGCAGGTACTGCGAGTACGGTATACTTTGTACCAGTGATTTTGGATGGAAGCTATGTGCATGGAGCACAGTGTTTCCAGCTGTTGGTTTACGGTACAGAGTTGTCTCTACTTTTCCTGTTTCTGTGATGGATATTGTGATATCAAGAAAGGGAATAGATTTGTGACTCCATTGATTAGTAAATTTCAAGTTGAATTGGTTATTGTTTAAAGATTTGAGGAATTTCCGCAGGTCCTCCTCCGGCCCCGACCACAACATGAACACGTCATCTATGTAGCGGAGCCAGAGGAGGACATGCGGAAAAAATTGGGCTAGGCCTTCGTCTGAGAAAAGGGTTCGCTCCCACCCCCCCAGGTACAGGTTGGCATACGATGGGGCACAGGAGGTCCCCATCGCCACCCCCTGCACCTGGAGGTAGTGGGAGCGATCAAAGACGAAGGCGTTCCCTGTCAAAATAAAGGCCAAGGCCTCCAGAATGAAATCAATATAGCCCCTCTGTTTGAGGGGACGTTCATACAGAAATTCCTCTATCACAGACAGACCCCTGGTATGCGGTATGCTACTATATAAGGCCTCGATATCAACGGCCACCAAAACCGTGCCCGGTGGTACCACTAGGCCTTCTAAACGTTTGAGAAGGTCCGGAGTATCTTTTATGTATGATGGCAGAGAAGTAACATGTTCTCTAAGAATTAAATCTATGTACTGGCTGGTTGGCTCTGTGTATGATCCTATTCCTGATATTATCGGTCTACCCGGGGGTGATCTTAAATTTTTATGCGTTTTCGGTAACGCATAAAAAGTTGGAACTTTAGGATTTTTAACATATATCGCCTGGTAAGTATCCTTATCTATAAGGCCTCCAAATTGTGCTCTGAAGAGTAACTGAGCAAAATCTTTTTGTAGTGTATTTATCATTTCTGATTCTATCAGCCTGTACCATTCCCTGTTATTTAGAATATTCAAGCACATGTCTCTGTACTGTTCCACATCCATTACGACAATGTTGCCGCCTTTGTCGGCAGGTTTCACCACAATTTTGTCGTTGGTACTCAGAGACAACAGGGCTTGTTTTTGCTGTTGGGTAAGATTGTTTTTACTATTTTTTGGTATCTGAATAGCCTCAATTTGTTTTGTCACCTGCGTTATGAATGCTGCAATATTGGGATTCGTCTGTAGAGAGGGGAATTTTTCTGATTTCTTTTTCACTTTGTGAATTGGCAAATCTTTTCCTCTTAGGGTAGGTGTCTCTGTTGTATTGTCATTAGGTGTTCTCATATTAGGGAGTTCTATTCCACTTGCTTGTGAGGACAAATCAGCGGTCTCATTTTCCTCAAGGAGATCCATGAGGTCTTTGAGAGCCCTGAAGTCCCTTACTTTGAAATCCTTCCACTGTTCTTTTAATATGTGGTCCTGTTTCCTCTTTTTTCTTTCCTCATCAAATAAATATTTGTAAGTTAATTTCCTTCCAAAAAGGTTTAGATCTTTGACAATTTCAAAGAGGTTCATCTCCTGAATTGGGCAGAAAGTAAGACCTAAGGAAAGAACTTCCTTTTCATTTTTCGTAAGGACATAAGATGATATATTTATTATATCTAGGCCTGTAGTTGGTTCAGTTTGATTGTGAATCTGTCTATCGTGCTTTGGTTTAATGTGAGATCTGTTTGTGGTTTGGATAGATCCAATTGACTGTTCATTAGATCTAAAAAACCATCATCCTCTAGTGGTTCGGCTGTGTGATTGTGTGTGTTGGGTGTAGTGGACATCGTTTTGGGGCGTACCGACCCATCCCCGTGAAATACGTGCATTAAGGTAGATGGAATTTGTGCATTTTGTGAAATAGGTGTAGCTTTTTTATTTGCATGTTCCATAGTGCGTTTTTTACCGCCGCCTTGTGTATTACCATCACCCGATTTTGAGCGTTTACGTGTCTGTCGATATTTCCAGTGGTTACCGTGCGAAAAATGTGAATTGTGAGACATATTAGACGTGTTTGATGAGTCAGATTCATGGCCTCCTTTTTCAAAATCTCTATTTCTTATGTTTTGTTTAAACGTCCTAGGCCGTCTAAAACCCCCTACTGGCCACCTATATGCTATGTTGTTGTTAAAGGCTAGTTTGTCCCGGAGATACTTTTGTTCCTTTCTATCTACAATCTCTCCATTATATTTCTCCAAGAAAGTCTGGAGCGCATTATTGCGCACCAAATATTCTGGGAGTAACCGAATATCCTGGTTTTTGGAATAGATCGTTTTAATTTCATCATTTAACTCTAGCATTTCAGCCCTATATTGTTCCAATAATTGGGTAATCATCTGTTTTGAACATAATTTGAGGGTATTTTCCCAGTTTTGTCTAAATTCAGGTGATATTATTCTAAGGTTTGGAAAGATCTGCACTCTTAAGCCTATGGGGTTTAATCCCTCCTCATTATAGCGCTCAAAATATTTGATGTGCCAGTGGAGGTTTGATTTTTTGATCAAGTATTTTTTTAGTTTGAAAAAGAAGTCATTGATGTCTATATTACTCAGGCCTTCCTCCTTAGTACCTTTTTGTGCCTTTTGCATCAGTCCTTCCCAAGATGTGCCTAGATAGTCCGCCATTATATATGTGTGTGTATATAGTTTACACACACATATATAGAATATGTATGTATATATATATACTTTTTGAGATTTCTTCACAATATATCTTTTTTACAACAAAGGTCTTCTCCGTTCTTATCAAAAAAGAAACAGAGTTGAAATAAGTGGGAAAGCTCTTGAAAAAATGGGTGGGTAACACCCTATGTCTACTATAGAAAAGAGGGGGGTTTTTGGTTGAGCTGACCCTTGTGTGCCATAATCCTATTAATTAGAGAAAAAGGAACTCCATGATACAAAACAAGTTTGCTCAGGGAGATAAAGGTTTAGTGGACTTTAAAGGCACATATTAAGTAGGCAAAAGACTACCATAAGTATAAAAAACATATATTCTTTTATTTAACCAAAGTTTTTTTTAAAAAAATAGAACAAAAGTTCAAGAAGCAAAACTATACAATGACATACATATTATTTGAAATAAGAACATTCATCATATCTATAAGTCAAAATATTAGATACACAGATATTGTAGTAGTTACACTTTGTGAGTATTAGGATCGTGGTCTGAAGAGGTCGACGCGTTTCGCCTTAGCTTCTTCTGGACCTCAGACGCTAATATACAATTTTATCTCTTTTAGTAGAAACAGAAACATGCAATTAGTACAAAGCATTTTATGTTACATTTTATTCCTATATCTTTTATTAATTTGTTAATCAAAACAACACACCTCTCAAAATGCAGAAAAACCGTGTGATCCGTGGTCATCAGTATCAGTATATCATATTGATCATAGAGTAGTAAAAAATAGGCGGGAAGTGAAGAGAGAAAAAAGGCCCAAAAACTGGTGGAATGGGCCACCTATATATATGGGGCAAAGGGGAAACCTATAAATCTCAAAAAGGTATTTCAATATCCTCAAATATTAGTAATGATTTATGTTATATTTACCTCAAATTCCCACACTGGAATCTATCGAGGATTCAGGTCGGGATCAGAGTAGTGATATGGAGGCTGCTATTGGCTGTATCACATGAAGGTCTAGTAAAAGAAGTAGTGTATATATTTATTTGTTTCCATCTTATCCATTCAATAGAAATGGAGAGACAAAAACATAAAACCACAAGGTTCTATACTTATAAATATATCTCCAAATTAATTCATTTTACCTTTGTATCCTTCTGTCTAATCTTGGACAACAAACAAACACCAGATCACAATTCATTAGGTAATGATCAGGTATATATGCGACACACACACACACCTAGGACATGGCGGGATACGAACAGGCTGATGGAGGCTCTTGGCGCAGTAAGTTTTTTGAGCTTTTTTAAAACTATCTACCCCAATCTTGGCAATATAGTCCAACTAATCTAGACATGCTTTTCTATTGAAATTGTCTTAGGTCGCCCCCTTTTGAACCAGATGACTATACCTTTTCTATCCCTGGGAACTATATTCACAAGCAATTTCAGCTGCAATATCCATAATACCATTGTTTTACACTGGAATATACTCTACTATGTAAGTAATAAAATATATGTATATATGAATATATACATTAACATAAGGGATTTAAATTGAGATATATACCCCCTTTTTGTGAACATAATCTACTATTATCTGATTACACCCTAGCGGATACATTACAAATCTGGGGGGAACTTTTCCATCTAACGTTACAAGACATCAATATCTACTGCTATAAGGGGACTGGGTCCCAATATGGTCTAAGATTAGACAGAAGGATACAAAGGTAAAATGAATTAATTTGGAGATATATTTATAAGTATAGAACCTTGTGGTTTTATGTTTTTGTCTCTCCATTTCTATTGAATGGATGAGATGGAAACAAATAAATATATACACTACTTCTTTTACTAGACCTTCATGTGATACAGCCAATAGCAGCCTCCATATCACTACTCTGATCCCGACCTGAATCCTCGATAGATTCCAGTGTGGGAATTTGAGGTAAATATAACATAAATCATTACTAATATTTGAGGATATTGAAATACCTTTTTGAGATTTATATGTTTCCCCTTTGCCCCATATATATAGGTGGCCCATTCCACCAGTTTTTGGGCCTTTTTTCTCCCTCTTCACTTCCCGCCTATTTTTTACTACTCTATGATCAATATGATATACTGATAATGATGACCACGGATCACACGGTTTTTCTGCATTTTGAGAGGTGTGTTGTTTTGATTAACAAATTAATAAAAGATATAGGAATAAAATGTAACATAAAATGCTTTGTACTAATTGCATGTTTCTGTTTCTACTAAAAGAGATAAAATTGTATATTAGCGTCTGAGGTCCAGAAGAAGCTAAGGCGAAACGCGTCGACCTCTTCAGACCACGATCCTAATACTCACAAAGTGTAACTACTACAATATCTGTGTATCTAATATTTTGACTTATAGATATGATGAATGTTCTTATTTCAAATAATATGTATGTCATTGTATAGTTTTGCTTCTTGAACTTTTGTTCTATTTTTTTAAAAAAAACTTTGGTTAAATAAAAGAATATATGTTTTTTATACTTATGGTAGTCTTTTGCCTACTTAATATGTGCCTTTAAAGTCCACTAAACCTTTATCTCCCTGAGCAAACTTGTTTTGTATCATGGAGTTCCTTTTTCTCTAATTAATAGGATTATGGCACACAAGGGTCAGCTCAACCAAAAACCCCCCTCTTTTCTATAGTAGACATAGGGTGTTACCCACCCATTTTTTCAAGAGCTTTCCCACTTATTTCAACTCTGTTTCTTTTTTGATAAGAACGGAGAAGACCTTTGTTGTAAAAAAGATATATTGTGAAGAAATCTCAAAAAGTATATATATATACATATTCTATATATGTGTGTGTAAACTATATACACACACATATATAATGGCGGACTATCTAGGCACATCTTGGGAAGGACTGATGCAAAAGGCACAAAAAGGTACTAAGGAGGAAGGCCTGAGTAATATAGACATCAATGACTTCTTTTTCAAACTAAAAAAATACTTGATCAAAAAATCAAACCTCCACTGGCACATCAAATATTTTGAGCGCTATAATGAGGAGGGATTAAACCCCATAGGCTTAAGAGTGCAGATCTTTCCAAACCTTAGAATAATATCACCTGAATTTAGACAAAACTGGGAAAATACCCTCAAATTATGTTCAAAACAGATGATTACCCAATTATTGGAACAATATAGGGCTGAAATGCTAGAGTTAAATGATGAAATTAAAACGATCTATTCCAAAAACCAGGATATTCGGTTACTCCCAGAATATTTGGTGCGCAATAATGCGCTCCAGACTTTCTTGGAGAAATATAATGGAGAGATTGTAGATAGAAAGGAACAAAAGTATCTCCGGGACAAACTAGCCTTTAACAACAACATAGCATATAGGTGGCCAGTAGGGGGTTTTAGACGGCCTAGGACGTTTAAACAAAACATAAGAAATAGAGATTTTGAAAAAGGAGGCCATGAATCTGACTCATCAAACACGTCTAATATGTCTCACAATTCACATTTTTCGCACGGTAACCACTGGAAATATCGACAGACACGTAAACGCTCAAAATCGGGTGATGGTAATACACAAGGCGGCGGTAAAAAACGCACTATGGAACATGCAAATAAAAAAGCTACACCTATTTCACAAAATGCACAAATTCCATCTACCTTAATGCACGTATTTCACGGGGATGGGTCGGTACGCCCCAAAACGATGTCCACTACACCCAACACACACAATCACACAGCCGAACCACTAGAGGATGATGGTTTTTTAGATCTAATGAACAGTCAATTGGATCTATCCAAACCACAAACAGATCTCACATTAAACCAAAGCACGATAGACAGATTCACAATCAAACTGAACCAACTACAGGCCTAGATATAATAAATATATCATCTTATGTCCTTACGAAAAATGAAAAGGAAGTTCTTTCCTTAGGTCTTACTTTCTGCCCAATTCAGGAGATGAACCTCTTTGAAATTGTCAAAGATCTAAACCTTTTTGAAAGGAAATTAACTTACAAATATTTATTTGATGAGGAAAGAAAAAAGAGGAAACAGGACCACATATTAAAAGAACAGTGGAAGGATTTCAAAGTAAGGGACTTCAGGGCTCTCAAAGACCTCATGGATCTCCTTGAGGAAAATGAGACCGCTGATTTGTCCTCACAAGCAAGTGGAATAGAACTCCCTAATATGAGAACACCTAATGACAATACAACAGAGACACCTACCCTAAGAGGAAAAGATTTGCCAATTCACAAAGTGAAAAAGAAATCAGAAAAATTCCCCTCTCTACAGACGAATCCCAATATTGCAGCATTCATAACGCAGGTGACAAAACAAATTGAGGCTATTCAGATACCAAAAAATAGTAAAAACAATCTTACCCAACAGCAAAAACAAGCCCTGTTGTCTCTGAATACCAACGACAAAATTGTGGTGAAACCTGCCGACAAAGGCGGCAACATTGTCGTAATGGATGTGGAACAGTACAGAGACATGTGCTTGAATATTCTAAATAACAGGGAATGGTACAGGCTGATAGAATCAGAAATGATAAATACACTACAAAAAGATTTTGCTCAGTTACTCTTCAGAGCACAATTTGGAGGCCTTATAGATAAGGATACTTACCAGGCGATATATGTTAAAAATCCTAAAGTTCCAACTTTTTATGCGTTACCGAAAACGCATAAAAATTTAAGATCACCCCCGGGTAGACCGATAATATCAGGAATAGGATCATACACAGAGCCAACCAGCCAGTACATAGATTTAATTCTTAGAGAACATGTTACTTCTCTGCCATCATACATAAAAGATACTCCGGACCTTCTCAAACGTTTAGAAGGCCTAGTGGTACCACCGGGCACGGTTTTGGTGGCCGTTGATATCGAGGCCTTATATAGTAGCATACCGCATACCAGGGGTCTGTCTGTGATAGAGGAATTTCTGTATGAACGTCCCCTCAAACAGAGGGGCTATATTGATTTCATTCTGGAGGCCTTGGCCTTTATTTTGACAGGGAACGCCTTCGTCTTTGATCGCTCCCACTACCTCCAGGTGCAGGGGGTGGCGATGGGGACCTCCTGTGCCCCATCGTATGCCAACCTGTACCTGGGGGGGTGGGAGCGAACCCTTTTCTCAGACGAAGGCCTAGCCCAATTTTTTCCGCATGTCCTCCTCTGGCTCCGCTACATAGATGACGTGTTCATGTTGTGGTCGGGGCCGGAGGAGGACCTGCGGAAATTCCTCAAATCTTTAAACAATAACCAATTCAACTTGAAATTTACTAATCAATGGAGTCACAAATCTATTCCCTTTCTTGATATCACAATATCCATCACAGAAACAGGAAAAGTAGAGACAACTCTGTACCGTAAACCAACAGCTGGAAACACTGTGCTCCATGCACATAGCTTCCATCCAAAATCACTGGTACAAAGTATACCGTACTCGCAGTACCTGCGACTTCGACGAATATGCTCAAATGATGATCAGTTTCGTCTGGAAGCAAACAAACTTAGAAACAGGTTGCGAGCAAGGGGATATACAACCACAACATTACGAAAAGCGTATAACAGGGCATTCCAAAAAACGAGAGAGGAAACTCTCTTTTACAAAAAAGATAAAAATCAAGAGGGAAGGGTACGTATTATCACTCCATATCATCGTCAACATCACTTAGTTCGCAATATCCTACAGCAACATTGGTACCTGCTCAAAAATGATAGTATTTTAAGTAAATATGTGAACGATTACCCAGAGATTACTTTTAAAAAAGTTAAGTCAATCAGGGATAGAGTCATCAGAAGTCATTTTGATGATAAAAGAGATAAACCAGTCGAGGATATACCAGGTACATGGCGCTGTGGGAAGTGCAAATTTTGCGAATGGATCTACGAAAACCAATCATTATATCTACCTAATGGACAACTTCATTCTATCAAACATTATGTTGACTGTCAAACAATAGGCATAGTATATATTATGTTCTGCGACTGTGGCGCATACTATATAGGAAAAACAAAACGAAATTTCTGGCGCCGTATCAAGGACCATATAGGATACGGAAAAAATAATCTTTTGTCTACACCCATTGGAAGACATCTGGGGGTGTATCACAAAAATAATACAAAAGTAGTGAAATTCGCAGCCTTAGAACGTATATTGGAAAACCCGAGAGGGGGGGAATTTGATAAAATTATACTACAGCGCGAAGCACGTTGGATTTATTTGTTAAAAGCTACAATAAGTCCAGGACTAAATGAGGCACTAAGTTTCAAACCTTTCCTTTGAGGGGCTTCTCTAGAAGGGCCCCCCTGAGGAAATAATAATAAAACCCCCCCCCCCCCCCCTCATATGTGGAATCCTTCTTCACAGATAAAATAAAATAAGCCCCAAAAAAACAACTTTTTCTAAAGTGATTTTTGGGGTGATAAGAGACATAATAACTATGATGTTATCCGATCTCTTTTATTTCCCTTTTTCTCCTTTCCTCTCATTGTTTTTTACTATACGATGTATTTGTAGCAATGACTTTCTCCTTGACTTCCTGTAAAGAGTCCTAGATACAAGCCATATTCATAATGTAAAAATACCTTTCAAAGAATATTAATTCAAATGTTGATATATGATGTATATGCAAGTTATAACTAAAAGTACTATATATGCCTCAGAATAAACAAATATAAAATGTTCTCTCAATAGAGTGGATATATAGATTATAATATGCAATAAAAGTACAAATGACATAATGATAATTTGACCCCTCTCTTTTATGCAGAAGCCGTTGTTATACTGGTCACAGCGATCTTATTTTGCACTCTGAGCCAGTAAGGACCTATCTGCGTTTAGTGACAGGGCGGCGATGACCCACCCTCTTACGAGGTTGTTGGTGAGCGCACGTCACTTCCGCAGATCATTCCTGGCTTCATTGACGCTTCCGGCGGGTGCTCTTTCCGCCGAGCGTCATGACCGGATGTAAACAAAGGACGCACTTCCGGTTGCGTCCTAAGGTAAGAGACAAAGGCGGGAAAGTGACGCACTTCCGGTGCGCGGAGACAACAAACAAACACCAGATCACAATTCATTAGGTAATGATCAGGTATATATGCGACACACACACACACCTAGGACATGGCGGGATACGAACAGGCTGATGGAGGCTCTTGGCGCAGTAAGTTTTTTGAGCTTTTTTAAAACTATCTACCCCAATCTTGGCAATATAGTCCAACTAATCTAGACATGCTTTTCTATTGAAATTGTCTTAGGTCGCCCCCTTTTGAACCAGATGACTATACCTTTTCTATCCCTGGGAACTATATTCACAAGCAATTTCAGCTGCAATATCCATAATACCATTGTTTTACACTGGAATATACTCTACTATGTAAGTAATAAAATATATGTATATATGAATATATACATTAACATAAGGGATTTAAATTGAGATATATACCCCCTTTTTGTGAACATAATCTACTATTATCTGATTACACCCTAGCGGATACATTACAAATCTGGGGGGAACTTTTCCATCTAACGTTACAAGACATCAATATCTACTGCTATAAGGGGACTGGGTCCCAATATGGTCTAAGATTAGACAGAAGGATACAAAGGTAAAATGAATTAATTTGGAGATATATTTATAAGTATAGAACCTTGTGGTTTTATGTTTTTGTCTCTCCATTTCTATTGAATGGATGAGATGGAAACAAATAAATATATACACTACTTCTTTTACTAGACCTTCATGTGATACAGCCAATAGCAGCCTCCATATCACTACTCTGATCCCGACCTGAATCCTCGATAGATTCCAGTGTGGGAATTTGAGGTAAATATAACATAAATCATTACTAATATTTGAGGATATTGAAATACCTTTTTGAGATTTATATGTTTCCCCTTTGCCCCATATATATAGGTGGCCCATTCCACCAGTTTTTGGGCCTTTTTTCTCCCTCTTCACTTCCCGCCTATTTTTTACTACTCTATGATCAATATGATATACTGATACTGATGACCACGGATCACACGGTTTTTCTGCATTTTGAGAGGTGTGTTGTTTTGATTAACAAATTAATAAAATATATAGGAATAAAATGTAACATAAAATGCTTTGTACTAATTGCATGTTTCTGTTTCTACTAAAAGAGATAAAATTGTATATTAGCGTCTGAGGTCCAGAAGAAGCTAAGGCGAAACGCGTCGACCTCTTCAGACCACGATCCTAATACTCACAAAGTGTAACTACTACAATATCTGTGTATCTAATATTTTGACTTATAGATATGATGAATGTTCTTATTTCAAATAATATGTATGTCATTGTATAGTTTTGCTTCTTGAACTTTTGTTCTATTTTTTTAAAAAAAACTTTGGTTAAATAAAAGAATATATGTTTTTTATACTTATGGTAGTCTTTTGCCTACTTAATATGTGCCTTTAAAGTCCACTAAACCTTTATCTCCCTGAGCAAACTTGTTTTGTATCATGGAGTTCCTTTTTCTCTTTTTTTCTGGTATTGCATCACTTCCTCTTTCTCTGGGAACAGCATTCGGTGGCAGCAGCCGGTTTGTGCTCTCTCCAGGTTTTTACCTTCTTTGTCCTGTCATTCCTTGCTCAGTGTTCTTTATCCCTGCGGGATCGGTGCATACAGTGGTGTTAAAGGGACAGTACCCTTTTCTCCTTTCTTACTGTGGGCATGGATTCTCAGGATAGCAAGTTTCCCCCCGCCCTGGTGGGGGACCAGGGGGCTGCTGCACCCCCCCGAGGGGGCTGGTCTGGCCGCAGTAGTGGCATCCTTGGTTTCTCAGGTGTGCAGATGCTGATGGCTGATCGATCCGCAAAAAGGGCCAGGTTATCCATTTCCTCTGATTCAGAGGGCGATGTGGCTGGCGTGCCCTTCTCAGGGTCTTGCTCATCTCTGGACCTTATGGGGTCTGAGGCGGAGGTGGAGGGGGTTGTTTCTCCCCCTGGCTCGCCTGAAGAGCTTGCACTCATGGATGAGCTGATTACCTCTATCAAGGAGACATTACACCTGGAGGATGAGCCCACTCCTCCTGCTAGGGTGTCCTCTTTTGGGACGCAAAGAACCCGTAAATCAGCGCAGGTTTTTCCCTGCCCGGCAGAATTTCATCATATTGTTAATGAGCAGTGGCGTAATTTAAAGAAGCCCTTTACGGTGCCAAATAAGTTTAAACTGCTTTATCCGTTTGCGCCCTCCACCGACGAGCGTTGGTGTGTGGCGCCTCAGGTGGATCACGCGGTGGCCATTTTGAACAAGGCTACTGCGCTTCCTTCTGAGGATACCCCGGTTTTCCGGGACCCCACGGACAGGAGACTGGAGTCTCCTGCCTGTCATGCCTATATGGTTGCTGGTTCTATGCTGAAGCCTATTTTTGCCTCCATTATGGCGGCCCAGGCTGTTGCGGACTGGACGAAGGTGCTCAGGCGCACCCTGGTGGCTGATTCGGCTCGGCCAACCACGTTGGCTATGGTGGATCAAGTCCATCAAGGTGTCATGTACTTGTGTGATGCGGACTTGAATTCAGCTCCCTTGGCTGCGCGACTGTCCAGCGTGGCGATACTGAACCGTCGTCTGATATGGCTGAAAAGTTGGTCGGTCGACCAATCTTCTCGCAAGACGCTGGCGGATTTTTCCCTACGCGGGATCTCGCCTTTTTTGGCGAGGCTTTGGATACTCTGATTAAAGGAGTTACGGGGGCAAGAGTACTCTCCTACCCCAGTCTCACAAGCATAAGTCCTTCCGTGGTAAACGGAATTCCTCGTCTAGGCCCTCTCAGGGGTCCTATCGGTCGCAATCCAAGGGCAAGCCCTTCAAAGGCCAAGGCTCCCAGAAGAAGCCATGGGCGGGTAAGCAGAAGTCCGGCCAGTCCGGTTCGACTTCCCATGCCAATTCCGCCTGAAGGGGCGCCCTCACCCGTTTCTGGGGTGGGGGGACGTCTGCGCGGTTTCCCACAACCTTGGCTGACCCGCATTCGGGACAGATGGGTTCAGGAAATCGTTCGATCTGGTTACAAGATCAAATTTCTCTCTCGGCCGGCGGGCAGGTTTTTTCCCTCAAATCTTCAGCTGTCTCCGGAGCGCTTGCAGGATCTGCACCTGGCGGTGCGGGACCTGCAGGGCCAAGGGGTGGTTGTCCCGGTGCCTCATCGGGACAGATTTTGGGGGTTTTACTCCAATCTGTTCACTGTGCCCAGAAAGGAGGGCAAGGTGCGTCCGATTCTGGACTTGAAAGCTCTGAACCGCTTTGTGCAGGGTTCGCAAGTTGCGCATGGAATCCCAGCTCAGTGGTGGCTGCCCTGAGTCCGGGGGAATTCATGGCCTCCATCGATCTGAAGGATGCGTACCTACACATCCCCATTTTCGAGGGTCACCAGAGGTACCTTCGATTCGCCATTGCGGAGGATCACTACCAATTTGTGGCGTTACCTTTCGGTCTCGCTTCGGCTTCCCAGGTTTTTACCAAGGTGCTGGCGCCGGTTCTGGCCCTGTTACGAGCACAGGGCATTGCTGTCTTGAGGTATCTGGACGATATCCTGATAAGGTCAGATGCCAGTCGGAGCCTGGTGACTGACCTGTCCACCACGATGCGGACACTGTAGGAGTTCGGTTGGACCATAAACATTCCGAAGTTGACGCTGTGTCCTTCGGTTCGCCTTCCCTACCTGGGAATGATTCTGGACTCTGTCCAAGCGAGGGTCTTCCTACCGGAAGACAAGCTTCGAACACTTTAGGATGAGGTCAGGTCCCTCAGGGACAACCGGCACTCGTCTCTCCGGACATGCATGAGATGTCTAGGTTTAATGGTCTCTGCTTTCGAGGCGATCCCCTTTGCCCAGTTTCACACGTGGAGTCTCCAAGCGGAGATTCTTGCCGAGTGGGACGGGCGGCCGCAATCCCTGGATCTGCGGATCTCGTTGAGCCACAGCACCAGAAGAGATCTTCTGTGGTGGCTCCAGTCCCCAGCAGTGTCGGGGGGGGCAAGTCTTTTCGTCCATTATTGTGGATGGTGTTCATCCACGGATGACAGCCTGTCGGGCTGGGTTGGTGTTCTGGGCGTTTTTGTCCGCCCAGGGAACTTGGTCGGAGGTGGGAGTCCTCCCTCCCGATCAACATTCTGGAATTGAGGGCGATAAAGCTTTGCCTTCTGCGATGGACGGACCGGCTTCGGGGCCGTCCAGTTCGGGTTCAGACGGACAATGCCACCGCGGTGGCCTATATCAACCATCAAGGGGGCACCAGGAGTGCCCGGGCGGCTCGGGAAGTGGCCGACATTCTGTCTTGGGCCGAGACGCACGTCCCGGCGATAACGGCTGTACACATTCCGGGTTTGGAGAACTGGCAGGTGGACTATCTGAGTCGCCAGACCCTGGACCAGGGGGAATGGTCCCTTCACCCGGATGTCTTCCAGATGTTGTGCGCGAAGTGGGGTTCTCCAGATGTGGACCTGTTCGCGTCTCGTCTAAACAACAAGGTGGAAAGGTTCGTGGCAAGAATGCGCGATCCTCGGGCGGACGCGTTAGTGGCGCCCTGGCATCAGTATCGTCTGATGTATGCCTTTCCCCCAATTCAACTACTGTCCAGGCTGCTTCGCAGATTAGCCGCGGAACAGCATGCGGTGATTCTGGTGGCACCGGACTGGCCTCGCCGGTCTTGGTACGCAGACCTCGTAAATCTGGCAGTCGACGCTCCGTGGCGCCTGCCGCTTCGGGAAGACCTTCTGTCTCAAGGGCCGATATTCCATCCTGCTTTACAGTCACTGGCTTGAACGGCCTGGCTGTTGAAAGCCAGGTCCTGAAGGATAGGGGTCTCTCCCCTGAGGTCATTCCCACTTTGATCAAGGCTAGAAAAGCCTCTTCAGGGAAAATTTACTACCGTACTTGGAAAGCGTACTTTGCCTGGTGAGTCCAGGGGGTTTTCCCCTCGCTCATACTCGGTGTCGAGAGTGTTGGCTTTCCTCCAAACTGGAGTGGACCAGTGTTTGGCGCTGGCCACGATTAAGGGTCAGATTTCTGCTCTGGCCGTTCTTTCAACGCCCTGTGGCGTCTAATTCATTGATTAGCACCTTTGTTCAGGGGGTGAGACATTTGGCCCCTCCTAGGAGGGAACCTTTGCCTCCATGGGACTTGAACTTAGTTCTGTCCGTGTTACAACAGGCTCCCTTTGAAAAGATCAGGGAGATCTGTTGTCCAAAAAGGTTGCCTTTTTGGTGGCGATCACTTCGGCTCGCAGGGTGTCGGAGCTGGCGGCTTTGTCCTGCAGCTCTCCCTACTTGGTGCTTCACAAGGATAAGGTGGTCTTGCGACCTAACTCATCCTTTCTTCTCAAAAGGATCTCGGAGTTTCACTTTAATGAAGACATTGTCTTTCCTTCGCTCTGCGCGAAGCCTAAGCATCCGAAGGAGGTTGCCTTGCATTCCTTGGATGTTGTCCGGGCTATCAGGGTTTACCTGTCGTCCACTAAATCTTTTCGCAAGTCGGATTCCCTCTTTGTCCTTCCTGAGGGACCTCGGAAGGGCATGGCGGCGTCGGCGGCGACCATCGCCAAATGGATCAGACAGACCATTGAGCAAGCCTATGCCTTGAAGGGGAAGGCGCACTCTACCAGATCTTTGAGTACGTCTTGGGCTTACCGTCATCGGGCTTCTGTGGCCCAGGTGTGTAAGGCAGCGACTTGGTTGTCCGTTCACACCTTCTCAAAATTTTATAAGGTGGATGTTCAGGCATCGGCCGATGCCTCCTTTGGCCGTAAAGTTCTCAGTGCGGCAGTTTCTTAGGGACCCTTGTTTTTTTGGGCCCTTGGTTATTGGGGTGTTTTACCCCTGGGTTACTTGTTTTCCTGGGTTGTTGCTCCTGTTGAGCACGTTTTCCTGTTGCCCAGTTGCTTCTCTTACTATGGTAAGGTTCCTTTCTCTGATGTGGGTACTGCGTTGCCTTTTCTACGGTTGCGTCTCCCACCCCTCATGTCTACACTGCTTTGGGACATCCCATTGGTGAAGACTTGTGAGTGGGCAACCACTGTCGGAGGACGTAAGAGAAAACGGAATTTTTGTAAAATCTTACCGTGAAATTCCTTTCTCTGAGTCCTCCGACAGTCGCCGCCCCCCGCCCCTCTTTTGGGGTTTTTGTGTACTCTTACTGCTATGCTACCAAACTGAGTTGGGAATGCTGGTGCGGGGAGGTATTGACTGAGGGGACAGCCCCTAGGGGTGTGTCTATGCTAAAAGCTTTTGTTATTAACAATTCTTGTTGCCGAGCTACTCCTGCGGAGCAAAGATCAATACCCATTGGTGAAGACTTGAGTGGGTGGCGACTGTCGGAGGACTCAGAGAAAGGAATTTTACGGTAAGATTTTACAAAAATTCAGTTTTCTCTGTTCTTCGACGTACACGGCATCCACCCCTCTATGGAGTTCTAATACTGCTTGCTAATAAACTGATAAAGTAGAGAGGGGGGTTATATACACCAAGCTGAGAACAGCCCATGGGTGTAGCCAGGTATTTATTTTGCCTAGTCCTAGGACTGGAGGAGGCAATATAACCCAGTAGCTATGATTTATGGAGTACTGTGTTCGTCGATTAACTTAGAGAAATGGATTATACGGTAAGTACGAAAATCCCATTTTATCATGGCAGTTTTTTTGGTTGATGGCTGCGCTGGACTGACCTGCTCGATAGAGGGTCTGTGGTAGGTGAGGGAGGGCTACTTGGGGAAATTAACTCCCAATCAATCTGGCCTGACTGGATGAAAAAAGGCAGTGGACCCTTGTTAAGGGGTCTGGGAACGTCACTAGCCTGTCACTCGCTTGTGAGCCAATAGCGGGCGCCCGCCCCCGCTTGTTCCCTAACAAGTCAGTGTGTGTGACCGGCGGACCCGATGTCCGTCGGTCACTCGCGATCGTTCGCTGTGAAGGGAGAAAGGCAGGCGGCTGATGTAAACAAAGCCGCCTGTCATTCTTCCCTGTGTAAAAGCACTGATCTAACAGTCCTATGTAGGACCATTGATCTGTGCTGTTACACACACAGCCACATCCCTGCACAGTTAGAAGCATGCCCCTAGGGACACACTTAACCCCTCCCTCTCCAATAAAGTTAACCCCTTCCCTGCCAGTGTCATTTTTACAGTAACAGTGCATATGTATAGCACTGATTACTGTAGTAATGTCACTAGTACCCCCAAAAATGTCAGTCAAGGGTCCGATCTGTCCGCCGCAATGTCACAGTCCCGCAAAAAAAATCGCAGATCGCCGCCATTAGTCATAAAAAAACAAAACAAAAATGACAAATCTTTCCCTTAGTAAACGCAATAACTTTTGCGCAAACCAATCAAAATACGCTTATTGTGATTTTTTTTTTTTTTTTAACCAAACATATGTAGCAGAAAACAAATTGGCCTAAACTGTTTGATTTTTTACATTTTTGGGGAGAGGGGGGGGGGAATTTCATGTGAAAAATATTTTTATTTTTGCAAAATTGTCGCTCTTTTTGTTTATAGCGCATGATCAAAAAATCGCACAGGTGATCAAATACCACCAAAAGAAAGCTCTGTTTGTGGGAAAAAAAGGACATCAAATTCGTTTAGGTACAGCGTCGCACGACTGCGCAATTGTCCGTTAAAGTCACACAGTGCCGAATCGAAAAATAGGGCCTGGTCAGGAAGGGGGTAAAATCTTCCAGGGCTTAAGTGGTTAAAGGAGCAATCTGACCGCAATATTAAAGGGGCAATCTGACCGCAAAATATTAAAGGGGCACTCTGACCGCAAAATATTAAAGGGGCACTCTGACCGCAATATTAAAGGGGCACTCTGACCGCAATATTAAAGGGGCGCTCTGACCGCAATATTAAAGGGGCACTCTGACCGCAATATTAAAGGGGCACTCTGACCGCAATATTAAAGGGGCGCTCTGACTGCAATATTAAAGGGGTGCTCTGACCGCAATATTAAAGGGGCACTCTGACCGCAATATTAAAGGGGCACTCTGACCGCAATATTAAAGGGGCGCTCTGACTGCAATATTAAAGGGGTGCTCTGACCGCAATATTAAAGGGGAACTTTTACCGTGGCTCATACAGGGGAACTCTGAACGGAAAACTTAAAGGGGATCCCTGACTTGAATAATAAAGGGGAACTCTGACCGGGACACATAAAGGGGCACTCTGACTGGGACACTGGATGTAAAGGAGGGACTTTGACAGGGACACACTGGATGTAACGGAGGACTCTGATGGGGACACTGGGTGTAAAGGGGCACTCTGATGGGGACACACTGGTTGTAAAATAGAACTCTAATAGGGACACACTGGATATAAAGGAGCACACTGATGGGGACACGGATGTAAAGGAGGGACTTTGACAGGGACACACTGGATGTAAAGGAGGACTCTGATGGGGACACAGGCTGAATGACAGCAGTGATATGGGCTGAATGATGGGGGGATACAGGCTGGATGAGGGGGGGGGACACAGTCAGTGCTTATTCCTGGGGATTTCACAGTGGCTGTAGCATGATAGGCCCATCATGTTACTGTAGCACAATTCTCAGCCGTTTTGCTGGATGTGGGTCCCCCTGGGTTACCGCTAGCAACAACAGCGCATTTTAGCATGTTCTCCAAGTGTGAGCACTGAGACAAGGAACAGTCCAGTATCTTTTGGGTTTTTTATATTTATTTGGTAACTTGGATGGGAGAAGGGATGAGTGGGATACTCCTTTAATTCAACTATGCACAATTTAGCAGAGACACTTAAATAGTACTGTTTGACGCTGGCTGAATGCCCGCCAACGCTGACTTGAGGCTGGTTAACGCTGACCTATTCTTGTAACTGAGCTTCAACTAAAGAAATCCTCTCTTAGGCCCCTTTCACACGGTCCGCATTCCGTTGTGGACCGTGCTCTGCTCAGCGGGGATCGATCCGCCGATCCCCGCTGAACCAGCGGATGACAGCTCCGTCTCCGCACTGTGTGCGGAGAGGGAGGTGTCAGAGCCCCGCTGCTCTCTGTGGGGAATCGGATGAGAGTGGACCGCCTGTCCACTCTCATCCGATCCCCAGGACGGATGGAAAATAGGGTTTCCATCCGTCCGGATTTCACGGACAGGATCGGATGTGGATGGCAGCGGGTGTCAGCGGACATGTCACCGCTGACATCCGCTGCTCCATAGGGCTGAATGGGGCATCCGATCAGATCCGCCTAAAAAACTGACAGGCGGATCTGATCTGAACGCCCGTGTGAAAGAGCCCTTAGCTGCCTTAGGTTCTCCTTCCTGAGGTAGCTACTCATACACTTTTGCTGCACTGCTGAACGCTTCAGGGCCCACACTGGCACCCCCTTTCACTCCCTTGTCTTCAGGGTTTAACACTTGGCACCCCCTTTCTATGCCACAACTACCGGTTAGCTGGCTCCTGGATCCCTTTGACCTTCTTGAGTGGCCCCCTATCCTAGGCAGACCCCTGGGAAGATTTAGAGTACTCGCAACACTGTTTTTCCTGAAAACTTCTACCCAGCAGCTCCACTCGGTCAGTAATTCTGGATCCCTTTCTGCAGCCCAGCTCAACCTCCGGTCCCTAGGCCGACTGCCTGGACCACCTTTACTCTCTGACAGGAGGAGAGACAGCCGTCAGGCTCCTCCTGGGACTCTCCTTCCCCCCAAAGAAGCTCTGTCACATGCTCCCGCCAGGTTTATACCCAATCCCCGGGTGCATTGCGGCGAACTCCGCCCACTAGGACAGCTATAAACCCTGGTGCGCTATTGGCCAGGTTTCCTCCACCATCCAACAAGAGCCCTCATTGTATACAGTGGGTCGACTCCCCAGACTCAACAGACTACACCTGGGAACACATGACAGCCTAACGAACTGATCAGGCCCCCCTGATAAGCAGACAGGGCCACACATATACTTTTCCTAGCACCCACCTAGGAGGCTGCTACATTACTATAGGTGTTAGTCACAGTAGCGAACTATGAGGGGCCAGGGTCCCAAACTTGGCACAGATATAGGAGAGAGGTCTATCTCTGGGGGCCTCTAGTATCCCTGTGCCAAATTTGATGCCCCTATCCCCCAGGGGTTAGGTCAGCTTGGTGCAGTATGGCAAGCTTGGCAGTGGCACATTTGCAAGGCCAAATCTCAGGCCCTGAACATGTCTGGGGGTTCCAAAGTTGACAGGGTGGTAGGGGAGGTTTACCATTACCATCCCAAAAATGTTGGAGTCATTAGCCCAAAATATCTTTGTCAAATTTTTATGGGGTCACTTAGGAGCATATGGCTGCCAGTCAATACCACAAGGCAGGGAGCGCTGGGTACCATATTAATCCCCATAGTCTTAGGTAATGCAAAGCCCCACTTCACGGATAACTATATTCTGCACTATTTGGCCAAAGTCGATCCCCATGGCAGCCCATGTAAAAATGAAGCATTGGCCACAAAAAATTTGTGTGGCTCTTAGATGTCCTCTAGTATTAGTTTGCCAAGTATGGTGCCCTTAACCCTCGTGGCTAAGCGCCCAAAATTTATAGTAGCTTGACCCGCTATGTTAAACTTTGGCACGGTCGTAGTCTGGACATTTGAGGGACTGCAGCTCTGGCCCCAAATTAGTCTGGGGGGCCATATTTGGCACGGAGGTAGGGGAGGTCTTCCTTTACCAAACATTTTGGAGTCGCTAGCCCAAAATTTCCTGGTCAACTATTCCCAGGGCCCTTGAGAGTTTGTGGCCCTCGGCCTGTACCATGGAGCGGGGAGTGCTGGGTATTGCAGGAATCCCTGGACTCTTAGCTATTCAACAGTATATGTAGAGCGGCACTCTGCAGTTCCCGTTTTCCATAGTGGTTAGCCAAATCGACCCCTATGCAGGTCCCTGTAACAATTAAGCTTTGGACCCGAAAAATGCATGTGGCCCCTGGGTATCCTATATCTCTGAGCCAAGTTTCAGGCCCCTAGCCACCAGGGTTCAGGTACCATGAGGCCCATAATTTGTCAGCTTGGTGCTGTATGGCAATCTTTGAGTGGGCACAGTTGCAGGGCCCCAGGTCAGGCACCAAACAAGTCCAGGGGACCATATTTGGCACAGTGGTAGGGGAGATCTTCCTTTACCACTCGTAAAATGTTGGCGTAGCTAGCCTGAAATTTTCTGGTCAACTTTTTCAGTGGCCTCTTGGGAGTGTGTGGCCCTCGGGCAGTACGGTGGAGCAGGGACTGGTGGGTACCATAATAATTAAGCCAGTCCTTGTGAAAATTAGGCATTGGCCACAAAAAAATGTGTGTGGCCCCTGGGGGTCAGCTTGTATCCCTGTACCAAGTTTGGTGCCCATAACCCCCGTGATTCGGGTACCACAGGGCCCTAAATTTATGGTAGATTGGCCCGCTATGTTAAACCATGGCTTGTTCACGGGTTGGAATTTGAGGGGCCACAGCTCGGGCCCCGAAAGAGTCCAGGCTCCCACAGCATGAGGCCCTGGACATGTTTGGGGCCCTAGGTGTGGCCCCTCAAAATTCCCTACTGAGCCATATATTAACATCGACTAGCCCAAACTAGCCAAAGTGTAGGGCCCTGCGGTAGCGGTACGATTTTGCCCAGGGGCACCAAACTTGGTACAGGGTTACTAGAGGACCCCCAGGGGCCACAACATTTTTTTGGGGCCAATGCTTAATTTTCATGGGGACCTGCATGGGGGTGGAATTTGCCCAACCACTGCAGGACACAGGAACTGCAGAGCCCTGCTCTGCAAATACTGTTAAATAGCTAAGAGTCCAGAGATCCCTGCAGTACTCACCAATCCCTGCTCCGCAGTAGCGCCCGAGGGCCACACACTCCCAAGGGGCCCCCTAAAAAGCTGACCATAAAACTTCAGGCTAGCAACCTCAAAATTGTAGAGGTGGTAAAGGAAGACCTTCTCTACCTCTGTGCCAAATGTGGGCCCTGGACTGATTCGGGGCCCGATCTGTGCCCCCTCAAATTCCTGATCGCGGCTGCACCATAGATTAACATAGCGGGCCAGGCTAGCCTAAATGTAGGGCCCTGTGGTAGCTGAACCACGGTGCCCAGGGGCACCAAGTTTGGCACAGGGATGCTATAAGATCCCCAGAGGCCACATACATTTGTTTGGTGCCAATGCTTAATTTTCACAGGGACTTTAGCTGACCACTGCAGAATAGTCAAGGGATTCCTGCGGTATCCAGCACTCCCTGCTGTGCCGTACTGCCCAGGGGCCCTAGAAAAAGTTGACCAGGAAATTTTGGGATAACAAACCCCAAGATGTTTGGGGTGGTAAAAGAAGGACCCCCCTACCTCTGTGCCAAATATGTGTCCCCGTCAGAGTGCCCCTTTATTATTCCAGTCAGAGTGCCCCTAATATTGCGGTCAGAGTCCCCTTTAATATTGCGGTCAGAGTCCCCTTTAATATTGTGGTCAGAGTCCCCTTTAATAATGCGGTCAGAGTCCCCTTTAATAATGCGGTCAGAGTCCCCTTTAATGATGCGGTCAGAGTCCCCTTTATTATTCCCGTCAGAGTTACCTTTTAATGTCCCCCGATAAGAGCTGTGTGACTGTTCTCTAATCAGACAATATTCCCGCCATTTCTCAAATAAGAATACATTGTCTGTAATCCGATCTGTCCCCGTAGTGCAGAGAGCGAGGCAGAATCTGACAATCGATTGTCTCCCCTCCGCTCTCTATCTACCGTCGCATAATGCATCCGACAAACTGCGCATGTCATTGTCGTCACCACCAGCACAGCTGATCGGACCAGTCAGCTGGAGTGACGTCACTTAGGGCTCTTTCACACGGGCGATCCGATCAGATCCGCCTGTCAGTTTTTTAGGCAGATCTGATCGGATCCTCCATGCAGCTCTATGGGGCAGCGGGTGTCAGCGGAGACACCTCCGCTGACACCCGCTGCCATCCGCATCCGATCCTGTGCTGAAATCTGGACGGATGGAAACCCTATTTTTCCATCCGTTCAGTAATCGGAGCGGAGCAGATCTGATGAGAGCGGACAAGCAGTCCGCTCTCATCCGATCCCCCATAGAGGGCAGCAGGTGCTGAGACACCTCCCTCTCCGCTCTGCAAGCGGAGACGGAGCTGTCATCCGCCGGCTCAGCGGGGATCACGGATCGATCCCCGCTGAGCAACACGGATCCGCCTGCGGAGGCGGACCGTGTGAAAGAGCCCTTACTGAGCATGCGCAGTAAGTTGGATGCATTTTTCTACGGGAGGCATTATTAAGAACAACCATCTTTGCAGAACTCCTACAATCAGGCCTGTATGGTAGAGTGGCCAAACGGAAGCCACTCGTCAGTATAAAGCACCTGACAACCTGCGTGGAGTTTGGCAAAAGGCACCTGAAGAACTCTGACCATGAGAAACAAAATTCTCTAGTCTGATGAAACAAAGATTGAACTCTTTGACGTAAATAAAAAGAGAAAACAGGGTGTCAGGTCAGTGCAAGTAAAAACAATTTATTCCAGTATCCACTTACATCTGAATAACCTGCAGTCTGCATGTAGAGGTGCTGTGGGATTGTGTGTGGAAATCCAAGACAGCAGACAGGGGTTGGGCTGGAGGGCTGCTGAAGATTCCTGGACCCGCTGAAGATGACAACTGGGGCTAATCACATTAGCAAACTCCAAGGCTCCCACCGCCGAGTGACCGAAGATAAAATGGCCCGATAGACCAACGCTCACATAAGTCCAGACCCGACGCATGATAGAGCAGGAGAACGGCGGCATCACAAGATCTCATGCACCACTACTGGATGCAACAAGGCCCAGTTGTCCTCTTAACGGGTCTGACACAAGTCGGTCTGACTTTGAAAAAGGTTCCTGCACTACTTTGGTCCTTTTTCAGCCCATTCAATATCACTGAAGTTGGATCAAAGTCGGGTCATCATCTTAATTGATCCAACTTGTGCTCTGAAAATCTTGAAGGGAAACCAAATGCCGAAATGTAAAAGAAAAAATGGTGCCCCCCCCCCCCCCGAAGACCATACCAAGCACTTTGAGTCTGGTATGAATCTTAAAAGGGAACCACACGCCAAATAAAAAAAAAAAACATGGCTCCCCCGCCACAATACATACCAGACCCTTATCTGAGCATGCATCCCGGCAGGTCAGAAAACGGCGGAGGACGAGCGTACCATACTGGGGGGTCTGGGGACTTTAACCACTTCCGGACCGCCCACCGCATATATACTGCGGCAGGGCAATATAAGGAAAATAGGGAGTGTTTTGGCGCTCTCAGGTGGTGCTGTCAATGGGGTGGCTGCAAAATGTGGGCAGGTTTCAGGGTAAAAAAAAAGAAGCACCAACACATGGGAGATATAACATTAAGAGCCTGGGCACAAGGAGGGGATTTAAAGTCCGTGTGCAAGTTCCTAGTCAGACAGTAATGGTGTGCTCTCTTCAAATCCAGAGGGGAGGGGGGAGAGAGAGAAATCCAAGGTTGACCCTGGGATGGATGGATGGATGGAGGGGTTGTCACTCGGCAGCTGACCGGAGGAGTGAAGCAGCTCTGTATCAGAAATATAGAAGGGAGGAAAGCGCCTCTTGAGTGTTGTAAACGATTTAATGACAAAAATGATAGTAGTGACTCACATTAAGGTACTCGTTATCGTGTGTGGCGTTGTGCTCCGGAGGCTGGATGTCTGCTCAGTTCAAGTCGGTCTAATCGTCCGGGTGGGCTCTGGAGGCTTGCTCTGCCGAATTCCGGGTAGACTCGGTGGAGGAACTTGGAGGAGCTCAAACAGCGGCCGGCAGCATCTGACGTCACATGTGCAGAGAAGGACAGTGAGGGCAAACCGGGCTTCACAACGCGTTTCGGAGCATGCGTCGATGCCAGGTTCGGGCATGCGCACTCCTTTCTCAAGTGTCCGGAGCAGAGGGAGAGAGCAAACTTTATAGGACACGATCGGGCGTGTACTAACAATAAAAGTGGCAATGCTGGGATCAAATTTAAAGCGGCAATAGTATCTTTAAAGCAGTGGGGATTGTTCTGCAGTAGGGGACCATTCATGAGCTGAATGGATGGTGGGATACACAAGGTTAGGTTGTGGAATTGTGAACATATCTTGGCAGTATTAATAATGAAAATATTATAATCAATAACAATAAAAACAATAATTACAGTGTCCAACATATGACAGCAATAGTGGTTTAAATTAAACCAGAAGAATCAATAAATATGATCAATGACCACGGGCATACATAAAAAGCTGCTTGTTGGATTTGACATAGTAAATACAGGGCTAGGAAAAGGTGGTATGATGGTGGTGTGTATGAGCAGAAGGGTGTAAAGTGGACTGTGGCTGCTGTTTGGTTTGTATAGTGTTATATGATATATAGCTGAATATGAAGCTGGTAGTGGGCATGGATTGGGGGAGTGGGATGGAGATGCGGGGGGGGGGGGAAGAGTGGAAAGAGAAAAGGGGGGAGGGGGGGGTTTGGTTGGAAACGGGAGGAAAAACACACAAGAGGATGGGCAGGGGGGGAGGGGTGGGGGGAATGGGGGGGTGGGGTATGTACATACTTACAAGAGGCGTTCTTGATGGACATGACAAAGTATTATATTGTGAAAGAAACCTGAAATAGTAACAAAACAATGTTAGATAAGGCAATGGTGTCTGGATGGGTGGAGGGGGGACTAAGGGATGGTGTTGACATCGAGCTCCTCATTTAGTCCATTGGGACTGAGGCTGTCTAAGGTGTAGATCCAGAACGTTTCACGGTCGCATAGTAATGCGAAACGTTCTGCTGGTGGTAAACTTTTGGGGATGGATTCAAGGATCCAGACTCTTAATCCGACTGTAGACTGTTGGTGAAATTCTAAGAAGTGACGGGGGACGCTATGTAGGTCGCAATACTGCGGCAGGGCGGACCGGCTGCGCATAAATACCGTATAGGTATGTGATGTTGTGCAGGGGTTCTCGGGGACGCGCACGTGCTGCTCCCGCTGTGATCAGACACAGTGGGAGCCAATCAGTGGGCCGGCCATCCGCGATCATGCAGGGAAATGACAGAACAGCCATCTGCCTATATAAACAAGACAGAGGCAGAGAGAGATCTTGTGTTTCAGCAAAGCTAAAACAGAGATCTCACTTTTCCATTAGCACACCCATTCCCCACACAGTTAGAAAGCACTCCCTAGGAGCACACTTAACCCCTTGATCACCCCTAGTGTTAACCCCTTCCTGTCATTTATACAGTAACAGTGTATTTTTTTAGCAGTGATCTCTGTATTGGTCACTGGTCCCCAAAAAGTGTCAGATCTGTCTGCTGCAATATCGCAGCCCTGCTAAAAATCCCTGATCGCCACCATTACTATTAAAAACAATACAAAAATAAGTACTTAAATCTATCCCATAGTTTGTAGATTTATAACTTTTGCACAAACCAATCAAAATACACATATTAGGATTTTTTTTTACCAAAAATATGTAGCAGAATATATACTGGCCTAAATTGATGAAAAAAAAATTGTTTTTTTTTGTTTTTCAAAATTGTCGGTCTTTATTTGTTTATAGTGCAAAAAAAAAAAAAAACCCGCAGAGGTGATCAAATACCACCAAAAGAAAGCACTATTTGTGGGGAAAAAGACATACATTTTTTTGGGGTACAGCAACAAGACTGCGCAATTGTCAGTTAATGCAACGCAGTGCCGTATCGCAAAAAAATGGGCTGTCATTAGGGGGGGTAACACCTTCCCGAGCTGAATTGGGTCCTTTTGGGTCTGGTATGAATTTTAGGGGAACCCCAAACCAAATGTAAAAAAAAATGCCGTGGGCCCCCCCCCCCCCCAGATCCATACCAGACCCTTATCTCAGCATGCAGCCTGGCAGGTCAGGAAAGGAGGGGAATGAGCAAGCGCCCCCCCAAACCATTCCAGGTTACATGCCCTCAACATGAAGGGGGTGCTTTGGGGCAAGGGGGCTCTCCGCCCCCCAAAGAATCGTGTCCCCATGTTGATGGGGACAAGGGTCACTTTCCAACAACCCTGACTGGTGGTTGTAGGGGCTTATCAGAATCTGAAAGTCCCCTTAAACAAGGGGGCCCCCAGATCCTGGCCCTCTCCCATGTGAATGAGTATGGGGTACATATTACCCCAACTCATTCACCAAAAAAGTAAACAAAAAAAAGTTTTTGACAAGTCATTTAATAAAATATATAAAAAAATGTCCCCTGGTGTAGATCCATCACCAATCACAACGACCGCTGAGCCGGGAAAAAAAAAAAAAAAACCTCTGGTCCTGACGAAGGCTCCTGCTGTCTGACAGCTCTTAACCACTTTAGGACAGGAGGATTTTCCTGCTTTACGTCCAGGCCACTTTTTGCGATTCGACACTGTGCGACTTTAACTGACAATTGCGCGGTCATGCAACGCCATACCCAAACGAAATTTATGTCCTTTTTTCCCACAAACAGAGCTTTCTTTTGGTGGTGTTTGATCACCTCTGCGCTTTTCATTTTTTGCGATATTAATAAAAAAAATGCAACAATTTTGAAAAAATAACAATATTTTTCTACTTTGACAGTTAAAAAATATCCAATATATTCAATTTTTGCCATATATTTAGGCCAAAATGTATTTAGCTACATGTCTTTGACAAGAAAATTCTCAATGAGCGTATTTTTAACCGCTTTAAGACCGGAAGATTTTACCCCATTCCTGACCAGGCCATATTTTGCGATTCGGCACTGCGTTATTTTAACGGACAATTGCGCGGTCGTGCGGTGCTGTACCTAAATTAAACTTATGTCCTTTTTTCCCCCACAAATAGAGCTTTCTTTTGGTGGTATTTGATCACCTGTGCGATTTTTACTTTATGTGCTATAAACAAAAAAAGAGCGACAATTTTGAAAAAATACAATATTTTTCACATTTTTTTTATATGAAATTCCCCCAAAAAATGTAAAAATCTAATTTTTTTTAACATTTTAGGCCAATTTGTTTTCTGCTACATACATTGGTAAAAAAAATCGCAATAAGCATATTTTGATTGGTTTGCGCAAAAGTTATCGCAGCTACTATCTACGGGAAATTTATGTAATTTTTATAGTTTTTTTTAACTAGTAATGGCGGCGAACTGCGATTTTATTTGCGGGACTGCGACATTGCGGCGGACAGATCGGACCCCTAACTGACATTTTTGACACTTTTGGGGGTACCAGTGATATTACTACAGTAATTAGTGCGAAAAATATGCACTGTTACTGTAAAAATTACACTGGCAGGGAAGGGGTTAACTTTTATTGGTGATCAAGGGGTTAATGTATGCCTGGTGCTTACTGACGTGTGTGGGGGGAGGGGACTGTGTCACACAGGCACAGATCGCAGGTTCAGCTATGCTGAATCCTGTAATCTGTCCCTGCCTGTCACTTAGGAGATCCGCCCGCTTTGTTTACACAAGTGGGCGGATCTCCTCACTCGATCCCTGACGATCAGGGAGAGCGGCGGTGATCACCGCCTCTCCTCCCCTGGCCCGACTCCCGCTGTGTCTGAATACAGCGGGAGCGAACCTTCGGCGGCGCGCGTGCGCCACCCACAAGGGGAGGAGTCCAGCGACGTAGACCTACGTCGCTGGACGATAACGAGCCACTTTGCCGCGTGGAGCGGTCGGCAAGCGGTTAAATAACTATGGAGGGGGGAGCACCCGATGATGTCACCAGGTGGCACTGTCAACTTAAGATGTCATCAACCCAACATGCCCCACCCCTTAGTTATTTAACAACTTGATGTCCATAAGACTTACCCCCCTTCATGACTAGGCCATTTTTTGATATATACGTCACTACATTACTTTAAGGGTGTTACTGCTTTACTTTTTAAAGGACCTGGTATGGATTGGGGGGACCTCCATGCCATTTTTTCACACTTTTTAAATTATTGCCAGCAATTTTATTTATTTTTTTCTTACATTCAGCTGTCAGCAGGAAAGCTGGCAGCTGATGACTCATCCATTGTTAAGGATGCGGCGGCTAGCTTACTCACCTGCTCCTTAACTAGCTATACACTGGTTGTTAAGGACACCGGCAGCCTCCACTTACGGGGATAAAAACAAAAACTGCTAAATGCTGAACACCGGAGTTTAGCAGAGTTTAGTAGAGTTAAACCCCGGGTGATGAGCGGGAGGCACGCGGAAGGCACGCCGCCTCCCGATCATCACCCGGGGAGCCAGTGCGTGTGACCGGTGGCTCCGATGTCGGCCGGCCACTCGCAATCTCCCGCAGCTTAGAGAGAAGGACAGGCGGCTGATGTAAACACAGCCGTCCATCTTTCTCCCTGAAGTGATCACAGAGGCTATGTGATCCTGCTATACCAAGGGACACATTTAACTCCTTGATCACCCATACTGTTAACCCCATTCCCTGCCAGTGTCATTATTACAGTAACAGTGCATTATTTTAGCACTGATTACTGTAATAATGTCACTGGTACCCCCAAAAGTATCAAAAATGTCAGTTAGGGGTCTGATCTGTCCGCCGCAATGTCACGCAAAAAAAAACGCAGATCACCGCCATTATTAGTAAAAGAAAATAAACAATAAAAAATGACATAAATCTTTCCCATAGTTAGTAAATGCAATAACTTTTGCGCAAACCAATCAAAATACGCTTATTTGTTTACCAAAAATATGTAGCAGAAAACAAATTGGCCTAAAATGTTAAAAAAATTTGAATTTTACTTTTTTTTTTTTTTGAGAATTTCATATAAAAGAATGTGAAAAATATTATTATTTTATTCATATTTATATTGTTATTTTTTCAAAATTGTCGCTCTTTTTTTGTTTATAGTGCAAAAAATAAAAATCACACAGGTGATCAAATACCACCAAAAGAAAGCTCAATTTGTGGGAAAAAAAGAACCTCAATTTTGTTTGGGTATAGCGTCGCATGACCGCGCAATTGTCCATTAAAATCACGCATCGCCATTTTGCAAAATAGGGCCTGGTCATTGAGCAGCCAAATCCTCTGGTCTGAAAGTGGTTAAGAGCGGTTTTTCTACTGAAACACGCTGGCAGAGGGTTTTTTTTTTTTTCTGCCACTAAACTCTCCTGCCAAAAAACACTGATAAAAGCCTATGTGTGCATGAAAACATAGGATAACATGCAGGGGAGTTTAGAGCAGTGGCGGCTGGTGAAGTTTTAAGATGGGGGGGGGGCGCAAGACCCCGCCCTTCCATTTTGACCCCTCCCATTTCTCAAAAGCCACACCCCTTATAGACTCCACCCATTTTGTCCCCTGTATTTTGCTTGTGTGAACCAATTCTCCCAATATATCACATATTAAGGGGTCTCTCAGTACTAGTATATCCCTATTATGGGATATACTGTGAGAGACACTGAGAGAGGGATGAGAGAGGGATACATGGACTGAGAGTGGCACAAACCCCACAGTACAGACCCCTCCAGCACAAACCTGCACAAACAACTCAAGCACAAACCCCACAGTACATGCCCTCTAGCATAAACCCCACAGTACAGGCCCCTAGCACAAACCCCACAGTACATGCCCCCTTCAATATAGTGACCACCAGTATAAATGCCCCCTTTCAATGTAGTGACCAGCATACATGTCCCCAATGCAGTGACCAGTATACATGTCCCCAATGCAGAGCTATGCGTGCGTGCCTCCAATGCAGTGACCACCAGTATACATGTCCCCAATGCAGAGCTATGCATGCGTGCCTCCAGTGCAGCCAGTATACATGTCCCCAATGCAGAGCTATGTGTGCGTGCCTCCAGTGCAGTCAGTATACATGTTCCCCAATGCAGAGCTATGCGTGCGTGCCTCCAGTGCAGCCAGTATACATGTCCCCAATGCAGAGCTATGCGTGTGTGCCTCCAGTGCAGTCAGTATACATGTTCCCCAATGCAGAGCTATGCCTGCGTGCCTCCAGTGCAGCCAGTATACATGTCCCCAATGCAGAGCTATGCGTGCGTGCCTCCAGTGCAGCCAGTATACATATCCCCAATGCAGAGCTATGCGTGCGTGCCTCCAGTGCAGCCAGTATACATGTCCCCAATGCAGAGCTATGCGTGCGTGCCTCCAGTGCAGTCAGTATACATGTTCCCCAATGCAGAGCTATGCATGCGTGCCTCCAGTGCAGCCAGTATACATGTCCCCAATGCAGAGCTATGCATGCGTGCCTCCAGTGCAGCCAGTATACATGTCCCCAATGCAGAGCTATGCATGCGATGTGTGCCTCCAGTGCAGTCAGTATACATGTCCCCAATGCAGAGCTATGCGTGTGTGCCTCCGGTGCAGTCAGTATACATGTTCCCCAATGCAGAGCTATGCCTGCGTGCCTCCAGTGCAGCCAGTATACATGTCCCCAATGCAGAGCTATGCGTGCGTGCCTCCAGTGCAGCCAGTATACATGTCCCCAATGCAGAGCTATGCGTGCGTGCCTCCAGTGCAGCCAGTATACATGTCCCCAATGCAGAGCTATGCGTGCGTGCCTCCAGTGCAGTCAGTATACATGTTCCCCAATGCAGAGCTATGCATGCGTGCCTCCAGTGCAGCCAGTATACATGTCCCCAATGCAGAGCTATGCATGCGTGCCTCCAGTGCAGCCAGTATACATGTGCCCAATGCAGAGCTATGCATGCGATGTGTGCCTCCAGTGCAGTCAGTATACATGTTCCCCAATGCAGAGCTATGCGTGCGTGCCTCCAGTGCAGCCAGTATACATGTCCCCAATGCAGAGCTATGCATGCGTGCCTCCAGTGCAGCCAGTAAACATGTCCCCAATGCAGAGCTATGCGTGCGTGCCTCCAGTGCAGTCAGTATACATGTTCCCCAATGCAGAGCTATGCGTGCGTGCCTCCAGTGCAGCCAGTAAACATGTCCCCAATGCAGAGCTATGCATGCTTGCCTTCAGTGCAGCCAGTATACATGTCCCCAATGCAGAGCTATGCATGCTTGCCTCCAGTGCAGCCAGTAAACATGTCCCCAATGCAGAGCTATGCATGCGTGCCTCCAGTGCAGCCAGTAAACATGTCCCCAATGCAGAGCTATGCATGCGTGCCTCCAGTGCAGCCAGTAAACATGTCCCCAATGCAGAGCTATGCATGCGATGCGTGCCTCCAGTGCAGTCAGTATACATGTTCCCCAATGCAGAGCTATGCGTGCGTGCCTCCAGTGCAGCCAGTATACATGTCCCCAATGCAGAGCTATGCATGTGTGCTTCCAGTGCAGCCAGTATACATGTCCCCAATGCAGAGCTATGCATGCGTGCCTCCAGTGCAGCCAGTAAACATGTCCCCAATGCAGAGCTATGCGTGCGTGCCTCCAGTGCAGCCAGTATACATGTCCCCAATGCAGAGCTATGCATGTGTGCTTCCAGTGCAGCCAGTATACATGTCCCCAATGCAGAGCTATGCGTGCGTGCCTCCAGTGCAGCCAGTATACATGTCCCCAATGCAGAGCTATGCGTGCGTGCCTCCAGTGCAGTCAGTATACATGTTCCCCAATGCAGAGCTATGCGTGCGTGCCTCCAGTGCAGCCAGTAAACATGTCCCCAATGCAGAACTATGCATGCTTGCCTCCAGTGCAGCCAGTAAACATGTCCCCAATGCAGAGCTATGCATGCGTGCCTCCAGACTGGACCAATCACAGCCAGGAATCCACGAAGTGGGGGTGTGCAAGCGCTGTGCCCCGCGCCCAGGTTACGCCCCCAGAAGGCAGCCAATCGGCGCCTCTTGTGGGTCGTAACCCCACCCCCCCCCCACCCCCAGCCTCCACATAGGCCGGCGGCGGCGAAGTTTGCGAACGCAATTTTTTTTTTTTTTAAACTTTATTGCTCATTTTGTCTTTTTTTTTCCTTTTTTTAGGGGGGGCGGCGCCCTGGCGCCCCCTATGCACGAGCCGCCACTGGTTTAGAGGCAGTTAAAAAAAAAAGCCTGAAGCCCAAAACAGCAGCTGTAAAAACGCCCAGTGTGCATGAGGCCTTAAACTGGAGAGGCAGATAATATTTACATTACCCCCATCAGTGGCTTCTAGACAACTGTGACATCACACTCCTTCCAGGAAATTCTTGGAAGTACAGAGCAAGCCCAAATCTCCTAAAAAGAGATTTCACTTTGCAAAAAATATCTAATCGTGTAAAAAAAAAAAAAAAAAAAAAACCCACAGCATTTTTTCGCTTGCACATAAATGAATGATGAAAGTCATCAGAGTTTCTCCTCATTCACTAAGATCTGGGGCAAATTCTCTTGCAACATGAACAGCCTATATGCCTAAATCAACCCCTATAATTCTACAAGATCCACTTTAGGAAGAAAACCGAACTTCTCAGGCACCAGAAGGGGACGGCAGAGAACCGACCATCTCAGGGGGGCATTGCAGTCCCCACCACCCAGAAATGGCGGCAGAATAGGACCTGGATGAGAGACATTGATCAGTATATCTCGCTTCATAAGTTAAAGGAATTGTAGAGGCAGAAGGTTTTTTTTTAATCAAAATCATTCAGTCAATCAGGAGAGAGAGCTGCATTGTGTCTGACTGGACACAGGGAACTGTGACTCGGCTTGGATGCCCCCATAGGAAGCTGCTTACTGTGGGGGCACTAAAGAGGGGGGAGCCAGGAGAGCTAAAGAGGGACCCAAGAAGAGGAGGATCCGGGCTGCCCTGTGCAAAACCAACTGTACAGAGTGGGTAAGTAGAATGTTTGTTATTTTGTTTAAAAAAAAACAGACTTTACAATAACTTTAACCGGTTGCCGACCGCCGCACGACTATATACTGCGGCGGTCAGCCCCGGCCAGGCAGAGTGACGTATCGGTACGTCACTCGCCTGTCACTGACTTGCGAGCCTATCGCGGGCGGGCGCGCGCCTGCCGCGGCTCGTTCACAGGCAAGTCAGTGCGTGTGACCGGCGGACTCGATGTCCGCCAGTCACACTGCGATCGCTCCTGTGAAGGGAGAAAGACAGAGCAGCTTGTGTAAACAAGCTGCCTGTCAGTTCTCCCTGTGTAAAAGTGAAGATCTGTCCGTTCTACTATGTAGAACGGTTGATCTTTGCTTTTACACCAATAGGAATGTCCCTACACAGTTAGAATCACGCCCCTAGGACACACTTAACCCCTCCCTGTCCAATAAAGTTAACCCCTTCCCTGCCAGTGTCATTTTTGCAGTAACAGTGCATATGTATAGCACTGATTACTGCAGTAATGTCACTGGTAACCCCAATAGTGTCAAAAATGTCAGTCAAGGGTCCGATCTGTCCGCCGCAATGTCGCAGTACTGAAAAAAAAATCGCAGATCGCCGCCATTACGCGTTAAAAAAAAAAACACCAAAAATGACAAAAATCTTTCCCTTTGTTAGTAAACGCGATAACTTTTGCGCAAACCAATCAAAATACGCTTTTTGCGATTTTTTTTCACCAAACATAGGTAGCATAAAACAAATTGGCCGAAAAATGTTAAAAAATTTTGATTTTTACTTTTTTTTTTGGGGAATTTCATATAAAAAAATGTGAAAAATATTGTTATTTTTGCAAAATTTACGCTCTTTTTTTGTTTATAGCGCGTGATCAAAAAATCGCACAGGTGATCAAATACCACCAAAAGAAAGCTCTGTTTGTGGGAAAAAAAGGACGTCAAATTCGTTTAGGTACAGCGTCGCACGACCGCGCAATTGTCCGTTAAAGTCACGCAGTAAAAAATCGCAAAAAAACCCCTGGTCCTTTAGCAGCCAAATCCTCCGGGGCTTAAGTGGTTAAAGAAGGGGGGGGGGGGGGTAGAACTTAAAGTGTGGGTTAAAAGTAGGTGGGAGGGCGTGCTTGGAAAAAGAAAACTTGCCTGGAATGGGGCCTATAAAGCCGTTGTAAACCCCGCTTTGGTAATTTTTACCCACAGGTAAGCAGTGGAGGCTGGTGCTCCATCAGTCGGGGTGGGGGGGGGGGGTGGCAGACAGACCTGGCCACGGACCCCCCCCCCCATATCACTCCAGCCTGCACCACCACATCCCCCCCCTGTCAGTTTACTTACCTTGTTCCTCCAGATTGACAGGCGGCAGCGGCGGCTTCCCCCTCAGGCTCCTTCATTTCCCTTCTCGGTGGCCGTCTCCTACCCCCTTCTTGGCCAATAGCATGTCTTCTCCTTTCGGCCAATCAGGAAACCGGTTTTAGGAACCGCTTCCTGATTGGCCAGGAGGAGAATCAGTGTGGCAATAGCGAATTCGCTATTTGTCACACAACTGGGTGGGCTCGGGGCGCAGTGTTCTGCACCCCGAGCCCACCCTTTTTTGAAACCTATTAGAGCCTCTGGCTCTAATCAGGTGCTAAAAAAAATAAATAAACTCCATTGGAATCCATGCATCTGGCGCCCTGCATGTAGATTAGGGGGCCGGATGCATGGATGGGGGGGGGGGGGGCGCCACTGCAGGTAAGCCTTATTATAGTAAAATGTCCTAAACATGCACCGTATAGGAGATATTCATCCTGCATGCATCCAGTGACATCTGTGCCTAAACCGAGGGCTCCATGTGGGAATTATGTCATTGCGGCTCCAGCCAATCAAAATGCCACGCAAACCCAGAAGAAAGACAGGGGGAACATGTCACCCATGTCAGGGCTGGAGGGCTTCCTTCCAAGGTGAGTATTTCATAATGTGCTAGTATGCAATGCATACTAGCACATTATGCAATTGCCTTGCAGGGTTTTTTCTTTTTTTTTTTTGCAACATCTGCGGTTCACAACCGGTTTAAGTGTCAAGAAACACCGATTCAGACATACAGGTGCATCTCAAAAAATTAGAATATCAGCAAAAAAATTAATTTATTTCAGTAATTCATTTCAAAAACTCATATTTTATATAGATGCGTTACACACATAGTGATATACTTTAACCACTTAAGCCCCCGAAGATTTTCCCCCCTTCCTGACCAGGCCCTATTTTGCGATTCGGCAATGCGTGACTTTAACGGACAATTGCGCGGTCATGCGATGCTGAACCCAAATGAAATTGACATCCTTTTTTTCCAACAAACAGAGAGCTTTCTTTTGGTGGTATTTGATCACCTGTGCGTTTTTTACTTTTTGCGCTATAAACAAAAAAAGAGCGACAATTTTGAAAAAATAACAATATTTTTCACATTTTTTTATATGAAATTCCAAAAAAAAAAAAGTAAAAATCAATTTTTTTTTAACATTTTAGGCCAATTTGTTTTCTGCTACATATGTTTGGTAAAACAAAATCGCAATAAGCGTATTTTGATTGGTTTGCGCAAACGTTATTGCGTTTACTAACTAAGGGAAAGATTTCTGTCATTTTTGGTGTTTTTTTCTTTAACGAGTAATGGCGGCGATCTACGATTTTTTTTTGCGGGACTGCGACTTTGCGGCGGACAGATTGGACCCTTGACTGACATTTTTGACACTTTTGGGGGTACCAGTGACATTACTACAGAAATCAGTGCTATACATATGCACTGTTACTGTAAAAATGACACTGGCAGGGAAGGGGTTAACTTTATTGGTGATGCAGGGATTAAGTGTGTCCCTAGGGGCGTGCTTCTTACTATAAAGGGGTGTGGCTAGTGATGTAACCACAGAGACATACGATCCTACATAGCAGGATCGTATGATCTCTGCAGTTAGATCAGGGAGAATGACAGGCGGCTTTGTTTACATCAGCCGCCTGCCTTTCTCCCTCTCCATGGGAAGATCACGAGTGACCGGCGGACATCGGGTCTGCCAGTCACACGCGCGGACTTGTTAGGGAACGAGCGGGGGTGGGAGTGCGCCTCTGGCGGCACGCGTTTGCCCCCTAGAGGCTCCTGGGCTACCGACGTCGTACTACGTCACTTTGCCTGTACGGGGCTGACCGCCACAGTAAGTAGTCGTGCGGCGGTTGGAAAGTGGTTAAAGCGGAGTTCCGGCCACAAAATCGACCTAATCGATTTTGGGGCCATCCGCTTGCTATTTGTTACCTGAAAAACAAATGGGTAGTTACGTTTTTTTTTTTTTACTAACCTTATTATTGCAGAAAATATACTCACCTTTCCTTCCACTTCCTCCCTCTGCGGCCGCGGCCCGCGCCGTCACTTCCTGTCCCGCAATGCGTCCTGGGAGCTCTTACTCATCACTCCCAGGATGCAATGGGCAGTGACCTAGGCGACCGGCTGCTCCTCTCATCGCGTTATTTGCAAACAGGAAATAACGCGATGATAGGCATCCCTATACTATGCCGATCGCATAGTACTGGGCATGCGTGAGATTTCGCGCTGCATTCACCGGCCCCTCTCCATCTCGAATCAGGAAGCAGGGCATCCATTAACACACAGCAGCCTCAGGGGAACCCGGACAAAGATGGCGGCGCTCAGGACACATTTTATAAAGTAAGATTTTATAATTGCCAATCGATTATTATACTGTAAAAAACAGGATTAGTTGATGTATGAAGGGGGGGGGGTGACAGTTTGGGAGGTATTGATAAAAAAAAAAACGATTCTGTGGCCAGAACTCCGCTTTAAGCATTTTGGACTGTGGAAAATGTTGCATTTAATTTGGAAATCAAGGGTCCCAGAGTCTGGAGGAAGAGTGGAGAGGCACAGAATCCAAGTTGCATGAGGTCCAGTGTGAAGTTTCCACAGTCAGTGATGATTTGGGGAGCCATGCTGGTGTTGGTCTATTTTGTTTTATCAAGTCTAAAGTCAGCGCAGACCTCTACCCAGAAATTCTAGAGCAGTTCATGCTTCCCTCTGCTAACCAGCTTTATGGAGATTCTGGTTTCATTTTCCAGCAGGACTTGGCACCTGCCCACACTGCCAAAAGTACCAATACCTGGTCACATGATCATGGTATCACTGTGCTTGATCTGCCAGCAAATTCGCCTGACCTAAACCCCATAGAGAATCTGTGGGGTGTTGTCAAGAGGAAGATGAGAGACACCAGACCCATCAACGCAGATGAGCTGAAGGGCGCTATCAAAGAAATCTGGGCTTCCATCACACCTCAGCAGTGCCACGGGCTGATAGCCTCCATGCAACGCCGCATTGATGCAGTAATTCATGCAAAAGGAGCCCTGACCAAGTACTGACTGCATACTATACTGTACATGGACATACTTTTCAGTAAGTCAACATTACTGTATTAAAAATCCTTTTTTTATTGGTCTTATGCAATATTCTAATTTTCTGAGATACTGAATTTTTTCACTAGCTGTAAGCCATAATCATCAAAATTAAAAAAAAAAAAAAAAAAAAAATGCTTGAACTGCATTTGTGTTATTATTATTATTATTATTATTATTATATAGGATTTATATAGCACAGACAGTTTACTGTTTACGCAGTGCTTTACAACTTGAGGGTAGACAGTACAAAGACAATACAATTGAATACAGTAGGAATCAGAGGGCCTTGTTCGTTAGAGCTTACAATCTAAGAGATATATAAAATATACGAGTTTCCCTTTTTGAATTGAATGACTGAAATAAACTAACGTTTTGATGATATTCTAATTTTTGTATATGTCATTTCCTGGTCTTTAATTTTTGATTGACAGTTGTACTTTGATTATCAGAGGTTTTATAAAAATCACACGGTATCAAATTTGTCGAATACCCATCCACTTTTAAAAGGACCAAATTGTTGCACTAGGTGGCGCTAAAGCTACACAATTTCCTAGGCACAGCTTATTCCTAGCAATGATACCAGTAATAGTATTATTTATGAACTATTCTATGTCTTGGGGGGTCATTCACACAGGCACAGAGACCTGCATAGTGTGACAGAGCCCTTTGTTGATTTACCTGGAGCTGTCTGCAGGCAGTCTGTGTTAGTAAAAATAAAGCAGTTTCTGTATGAACTAACGCATACATCGGAGTTTGACAGATTTGCAGGAACGGGGGAATGGTCCTAAATGCACACTAACTACATATCCTTTAATAAACGCAGACTGCCTGCTCACAGCTTCACACTGCTCCAGACAAAAAAAAATCATTCAGAATAAAAGGAGTTGGTTAAAAATAATTGAACAAAAAAATTGAAATTTCTAAATTATTTTAAATCATTTTTTGAAACTCCAGGATCATTCAAAATACTAGGAGTGGGTTAAAAATAATTTAAAAGAAAATGGAAATGACTAAATTATTTTAAAGCGTAACTCCACTTTTGTTGAGAAAAAAAAATTCCCCTCTGGGTGATCTCTGTACATTACAAGGATTGTAACAAACTTTGTTGCATATTCCTACTTTTTGTTATTCTGAAGAAATCATTGTTTGTTCATAATTACCTATCAGCTGTGGCAGCTGCAGGGCTCTAATGAGGAAAGCTGCTGGGCCTGCATCCCTTTAGACGTGTTCCTATTGGGAGTATCTCACCAAAAATAAAATTTTTGTTGCAGGGGATGCCAGAAATCTGACTTGTATCTTAGGCAGACTTCTGGGAAAAGTGGTGAGGCAATAGCACACGCAGGAAATGATGTTTCTGGGGTGTGGTCAGTACACATTCTGTGTACAGAACAGCTCCAGGTAGCCATATTGCATTGCATTTTCAGAAAATTACAACAGCTGGAAATTGAAAAGGAAAGGTCATTTTTAATAACATTCAATTACAAAATGATTTGTGTCGCAATTGTATACGCTATATTTTTTTCTTTATTTGCTATTTTTTTTCCCCCACGAAAGTGGAGTTACCCTTTAAAGAATATGTAAACCTAAGATTTCATATTTCTGATATTTGCCTGCTGTGCCATGTACTCTACTCGTATGAAAAAGTATCCCATTATCTTTGTAGTGCTTCCTCTGTGTGAATTCCCTGGTGTTCCTGCCAGTCTGTCAGGATCAGTGTCATTACGTGGGTCAACTGCTGGTGGCACTGCTGTTCCTGGAACTGAAGGGCGCAGTTCCAGGGCCCAGCAGCGGGTGTCTCTCAGCAGCTGACCTGTACTATTAATTAGTCTGCACCTGAGGAGGATTGCTAAGGGAATATAAACCCATCCTTCACTGAGGCTCAGGGCTTCAGTATTTTCTCTGCTAGCTGTGTCCCTGTCTGAGCCTGATCCTGAAACCTGGATTCTGATCCTGAGTCCTGTACCCTGCTTCCTGTACCTGGCTCCCTGCTTTCCTTGTCTCCTGTCCCTGTCCTGTCCTGCTATTGTTTGCTCCATCCCTTTGTATATAGTTTGTTAGGTTCTATTGGGGTTTGCACTGTTACATTTATATTTTGTTTACTTGTTTATTGTCCCCTGGTGTTGGTATTGGAGTGTGTCATTAAGCCTAATAAATGTATTTACACCTTTATCCGTCTGGGTCCTGATGGGAATGGCAGGCAGGATGTATTTACCTCAATGTATATATATATATATATATATATATATATAAATAAAAAAAAACATTTTTTTTAAGAGCCCATTCACACTAGCGCGACAAGTCGCGCTCCCTCGCGGTCCATTGACCGCTACAGGACCCGTTCTAATAGGAGCGACACAAGTCGCTCCGACGTAGAAAAAGGGTCCTGTACTATTTCGGGGCGACCTCGGAGCGACTTGCATAGACTTCCATTATGTGAAGTCCCTGCAAATCGCTCCGAAGTCGTGGTGCAATGTAATGCACAAGTCGCCCCCGAAGTAGTAAGGAGTCGTGTCGCTCTAATGTGAACCGGCTCTAACTTACAACTGATACATAAATAGACCACACGATATTGGTTTGGAAAAGATTAGGCCGCGGCTGTTTTATTATTGGCATAAATAAATACAAAATAAAACTCAACTTTTATTTACACTTAAATTAAACACGTAAACAACCTAGCCACTACGGCTCAGGTTGACAATATAAACATTAAATTTAAATAACATTATCCAACCAAACATATCTCAAATCACATTAAACTGACGTCCACCGAAGCACTTGCGCTAAGGCGACAGTACTTGCCAATAAATAAATAACTGGCCACGACAACCAAAGGGAGGGAGGGAGGGGAACGCTCTGAATAGATCCTGAGGAGGTGAAGTGACCCGGAGCCCCGCGGTCGCTCTTAAATAGCCCACTTTAGAACCAGTTAGGGCTAGCTAAGGAATAAAGAGCGGGAGATTTGAGCGGGAGCGGAGCTCCACACGCAAATCTCCCCAGAGACAGCTGAAATCGGGCGGGAAGGACACAGCTGAGCTCAAAAACTGCCCAGATACCCGCAATTTTGAGCGGGAAGTTTAAGGGAGAGTGACCAGAAGTCAAGAGGTCACTGACCCTCATTACCAGCAGGCTAACCACCTACACTGTTAACTTGACACGGTTCACTAAAGTTCATAACCCAGCTAGCTGCCCCTGCCGCCATCCCATAAAGAAAAAGGGGGCTACTACAGCTCCTTTTTCTATTCATTCCTTAGTGCAGCCAACGGATCTGATCACCCTTGCTGGATGCCTGCATGTGGTATCCCTGACACAATCCCTCTGCTTTCATATTACCCACTTGCCGACTGCCTACATGGACAGTACTGCGGCAAAGTGGCTCGTTAAGGTCTGTCGACATAGACCTATGTCACCAGACTCTCCCCTCTTTCGGCGGCACGCGCACGCCGCCGGAGGCTCGCTTCTGCTTTATTCAGACACAGCGGGAGTCGAGCCAGGGGAGGAAAGGCGGTGATCACCGCCTCTCTACCCCGATCGTCGGGGATCGAGTGAGGAAATCAGCCCGCTTGTGTAAACAAAGCGGGGGGATCTCCTATGTGACAGGCAGGGACAGATTACAGGATTCAGCATAGCTGAACCTGCGATCTGTGTCACACAACCCCCTCCCCCCACACACGTCAGTAAGCATGAGGCATACATTTAACCCCTTGATCATCAACAGTGTTAACCCCTTCCCTGCCAGTGTCATTATTACAGTAACAGTGCATATAGCACTGATTACTGTAGTAATGTCACTATGACCCCCAAAAGTGTCAAAAATGTCAGTTAGGGGTCCGATCTGTCCGTCGCAATGTCGCAGTCCCGCAAAAAAAATCGCAGATCGCCGCCATTACTAGTAAAAAAAAAAAAAAAAACAATAAAAATGACAAATCTTTCCTGTAGTTAGTAAACACAATAACTTTTGCGCAAACCAATCAAAATACGCTTATTGTGATTTTTTTTACCAAAAATATGTAACAGAAAACAAATTGGCGTAAAATGTTAAAAAAAATTTGATTTATAAATTTTTTTGGGGGAATGTTATATAGGTAGCACTGATATGCAGCATTGGTGGGCACTGATAGGCGGCACAGATTGGCACTGATTTGCACTGATAGGCGGCACTGATCGGCAGCACTGGTGGGCAATAATGGGCACTGGTGGGCGGCACTGATAGATGGCAATAATGGGCACTGATGGGCAGCACTGATAGATGGCAATGGTGGGCAGCACTGATAGGGAGGGCACCACTGGCAGGCTCTCTGAGCCCTGATTGCCATCCCTGTGGCCATGGTGGGCATCCCTGGTGGTCATGGGTGGGCATCCCTGGTGGCTCTAGTGGCACCCCCCCCCCCTAGGGTCTGCACTGGTGATCAATGTTCTGATTACCAGCACAGACCCCCCCCCCCCTGTGATCAGTGAGTAATTAGCAAAAGAAAATGCTTCAAACTCACTGATCCCCTGGCTGCAGCACAGATTGTCTCTTCTTCTCCTCACTGACAGGATCTGTGTGAGGAGAAGAAGACATCAAAGCCGTTACAATGGCTGTATTTACATTACATGACAGCTGTGATTGGACACAGCCGTCATGTGATCAGGAGGGCCAATCACAGGGCCCTCCTGCCAAAACTTGTTGCTATGTGTTCGAGGGACACAGGCACATCAAGATTGCGCTGCTGCACGTGCCCGCGGCGGTGCAATCTCGCTCCTTCTGCAGGACGTTCAGGAACGTCAGATCAGAAGGACGAGACTCCCACCCAGCCGTATATGTACAGTGGCCAGGTGGGAGGTGGTTAGAATGAGTTTGATCGTCAGTTGTAAGAACAGTCAAAAGCAATTTGCTTAACCACTTTTCTAAGAGAGCCATCATTTCAGTTTTTTGCACCCATGTTAAAATGCTTATTTTAGGCCTCATGCACACAGGGCGTTAGAAAAAACAAGCTGCAGAGCCACTACCAACATCAGGAAAAAGCAGCTGTAAAAACACGCTTTTAGTAGCTTTTTCCATTGGCATTATTGCACATTTAGCCATGTTAGCTTTTAGCAGCGTTTTTCTGCCTCCATTCAAAATCAATGGTTGCCTATGAGCCGTCTTTGATACGTCTTTACTATTGATTTGAATGGAAGTCGCAAGAGCAGCAATGAAAACAGACAGCAGAGAGCAGGACAGAAACCATACAAATGAGGAGGATAGTTCAGGAGAAGCTCCCAGTGTGCAGTGAAATCAGATTAAAGGAGTTGCAAAGTCGGGAAGGTTTTTTTTATCCTAATGCATTCTATCCATTATGGTAAAAAGCCTTCTGCATGCAGCAGCCCCCAATACATACCTGAGCCCCCTCTCTATCCAGCGATGTCCAGGAGTGCCTCAGCCAACCGGGACTCTCTCTCCTTATTGGCTGAGACACAGCAGTAGGGCAATTTTCTCCTGCTGCTGTCAATCAAACAAAGTCAATCAGGAGAGAGAGGGGGCGGAGCCGAACGGCAGATCCATGTCTGAATAGACACATGGAGCTGCAGCTTGGCTCGATGCCCCCATAGCAAGCTGCTTGCTGTAGGGAAACTCAAAAGGAGGGAGGGGCCAGGAGAGCCGGAGAGGAACCCGATAAGAGGAGGATCCAGGCTGCCCTGTGCAAAACCAACTGCGCAGAGGAGTTAAGTATAACATGTTTATTATTTAAAAAAATAAAAAATAAGACTTTACAATTACTTTAAAGAAAGCCAACTGAAAAAAAGAGGGAGGGAGGAAGATATTTGTCACTACTTTGACTTGTTCTCTCTCTTTTGAGTGTAAATCCTAGCTTGAACTACTCATCTCTGTAAATAAGATGATTCCTTCAGCAAAACACACACAGCTTAACATGAAAAGAAGCCTAGAGCTGTAAATGAGAATAAAATGCCCATGTGGAAAAAGCATAAACATACATCAGAGCAAGGTATATGAGTACAATGCGAAAAATTGAACATATGAAGCAGGTAGCAGCAAAACAAGATACAAACATAGGGCGCGAGCCAATCTTAAAATACTGTAAACTAGATTGAATTTGTCAGCAAAAAATAGTTAAGTGGGGACCAAAAGTCCTCCAGTGACACATAGTGCAAAAAAACAACAGGAGGAGAAATCCGAGGGTGTTCCATTAATCAGATATAGTCATGGTCTTAGAGTACCGAGCAAAAAGAAGGAGCGGCACAAAGAGACAAAGGAAAAAGAAAGGAAAGAAGAAGTGAGAAAGGAAGACAAACAAAGAGGGAGAAGACAATATAAAGAGACAAAGAGAAGGGTGGGGAAGGGAAAGGAGAGCGGGTCCTGCGGGCGAGCACTCGGGGGGCATTATATGGAGAGGAGAGTGGTCTGAAATCTGGAAGGGGCAACATTCGAAATCCAGGGGTCCCACACCTTAAGAAATTTGTCATGAGAATCAGAGGCTATAGCGGTCAATTTTTCATTAATTAGGATATCATTCATACGATTTTTAACCGCCTTAAAGCTAACCAACGGGGTCTTCCAGGATCGGGCTATTGTCAATTTCGTAGCTGTAAACAAATGCTGGGCCAACTGGCGTTGCCCACGGGATAGGTCAGGTATAGGTTTGCATAGAAGCGCCTCATACGGATCCCTCTTCAAAGTGACCTGAAAAATATTACGGAGCAAAGCATAGATCCTGATCCATAGTCTGCACACCTTAGGGCATGTCCACCAAATATGCACCATGGTCCCCTCCTGAGTGCAACCACGAAAACACAAGGGAGAATATGCAGGTATAAATTTGGCCAGCCTAGCTGGGGTATAATACCATCTGTAAAACACCTTATATGCGTTTTCCAAAATTAAGACATTGCGAGAACACTTTTAGAGAACTGCTGTCATATGCTGCCAGTCTTCCCTATCCAGCCCACCCCCCATTTCCAATTCCCAGTTGGAATGATAGGCAGTAAAAGGGGGCGTATCGCAAGAAACAATAGAGGCATATAGGAGAGATATGAGTCCCGGCGAGTGGGGTCATGCCCTGCAGAGGCTTTCAAAAGGCGTAAGCATATAGGGTAAAGGCTTGTGTTTACTGTCATATTTTTTTATTGCCACCTGTGACCATGTTGTGGAGCTTTAACTGTATCAGACAGCAGAACAATCAGTAATAATAACATGACATTCATTCATAATAACATTCATTTTTTCTGAAAGGAAGTGTTTTGTTACAGTTGGGGGAACACAAGCCACAATGAAAGCACAAAAGCCCAGTCCAAAATAAAACAAAAAAAGAAAACATACATATTCATACTGTATACAAACCCGATTCCAAAAAAGTTGGGACACTGTTTATTGTGAATAAAAACAGAATGCAATGATGTGTAAGTTTCACATTTCAATATTTTATTCAGAATACAACATAGATGACATATCAAATGTTTAAACTGAGAAAATGTATCATTTTAAGGGAAAAATAAGTTGATTTTAAATTTCATGGCATCAACACATCTCCAAAAAGTTGGGACAAGGCCATGTTTACCACTGTGTCTCATCCCCTCTTCTTTTCATAACAGTCTGCAAATGTCTGGGGACTGAGGAGACAAGTTGCTCAAGTTAAGGAATAGGAATGTTGTCCCATTCTTGTCTAATACAGGTTTTTAGTTGCTCAACTGTCTTAGGTCTTCTTTGTTGCATCTTCCTCTTTATGATGCTCCAATGTTTTCTATGGGTGAAAGATCTGGACTGCAGGATGGCCATTTCAGTACCCAGATCCTTCTTCTACACAGCCATGATGTTGTAGTTGATGCAGTATGTGGTCTGGCATTGTCATGTTGGAAAATGCAAGGTCCTCCCTGAAAGAGACGAGGTCTGGATGGGAGCATATGTTGTTCTAGAACTTGGATATACCTTTCAGCATTGATGGTGCCTTTCCAGATGTGTAAGCTGCCCATGCCACACGCACTCATGCAACCCAATACCATCAGAGATGCAGGCTTCTAAACTGAGTGCTGATAACAACTTGGGTTGTCCTTGTCCTCTTTAGTCCGGATGACATGGCGTCCCAGTTTTCCAAAAAGAACTTCAAATTTTGATTCGTCTGACCACAGAACAGTTTTTCACTTTTCCGCAGTCCATTTTAAATGAGCCTTGGCCCTGGGAAAACGCCTGCGCTTCGGGATCATGTTTAGATATGGCTTCTTTTCTGGCCTATAGAGTTTTATTCGGCAACCGCGAATGGCACAGTGGATTGTGTTCACCAACAATGTTTTCTGGAAGTATTCCTGAGCCCATGTTGTGATTTTTATTACAGTAGCATTCCTGTATGTTATGCAGTGCCGTCTAAGGGCCCGAAGATCACGGGCATCCAGTATGCTTTTCCGGTCTTGACCCTTATGCACAGAGATTGTTCCAGATTCTCTGAATCTTTGGATGATATTATGCACTGTAGATAATGATAACTTCAAACTCTTTGCAATTTTTCTCTGAGAAACTCCTTTCTGATATTGCTCCACTATTTTTCGTCACAGCATTGGGGGAATTGGTGATCCTCTGCCCACCTTGACTTCTGAGAGACACTGCCACTCTGAGAGGCTCTTTTTATACCCAATCATGTTGCCAATTGACCTAATAAGTTGCAAATTGGTCCTCCAGCTGTTCCTTATATGTACATTTAACTTTTCCAGCCTCTTATTGCTACCTGTCCCAACATTTTTGGAATGTGTAGCTCTCATGAAATCCAAAATGAGCCAATATTTGGCATGACATTTCAAAATGTCTCACTTTCAACATTTGATATGTTACCTATATTATATTGTGAATAAAATATAAGTTTATGAGATTTGTAAATTAGTCCATTCCTTTTTTACTCATAATTTGTAAAGTGTTCCAACTTTTTAGGAATTGGGCTGTATGTGAACTGCTAAGGATTTGTTGGACTGCTGAGCCAGCCTTGAAATTCAGACATAGACAAGCAGGTGCAAACACTATCCCTGTCCGATTTGTCCACCGCAATACCGCAGTCTCGCTGATTGCCACCATTAGTAGTAAAAAAAAAAAATCAATAAAAATTCTGTAAATGTTTTCCATAGTTTGTGTAGACACTATAACTTTTGTGCAAACCAGTCAATATATGCTTATTGGGATATTTGGGATATGTAGCAGAACACATATTGGCCTAAATTGATAAAGAAATTTGATTTTCTTTTTTTTTTTTTTTTTTTTTAATTTTAATTGGATATGTTTTATAGCAGAAAGTAAAAAATGTTTTTTTTTTTTGTTTTTGTTCAAAATTTCGGCTTTTTTGTTTTTTGTTTATAGTGCACAAAATAAAAACCGCAGAGGTGATCAAATACCACCAAAAGAAAGCTCTATTTGTGTGGAAAAAAAAGGACATCAATTTTATTTGGGTACAGCATCACACAACTGCCCAATTGTCAGATAAAGTAATGTAGTGCCGAATTGCAAAAAATGGCCTGATCATTAAGGGGGGTAAATCTTCTGCAGGTCAAGTGGTTAACTGACCCTTGGGGCACTATTCTTCCCACTAACACCAACAATTGGGCACAATTCCTCCCACTGATAACAGTGATGGAAAGCTATTCCTCCCACTGAATCCAAAGATGGGGCACAATTCCTCCCACTGACACTGGGTTATTTTGTAGCCACATTGGCCTACCTTTTCCAGCATTTACATTTTACAAAAATATATATTTTTGTATGAGGTTAGTATCTTTTATCCAGTAAAATGGTTTATTGCATTGTCATTTTAAGGCTTTGACATACACTATGCAATAGGATCTATGAGACAGTTCATATTTTATACCATTGCTTTTCTGTTAGTTTATCTTATTGATCTATTAATGTCCTATTGATAATGAAACGTGGTAGGTGCCAATAAAATGACAGCCCTTATTGTGTTTGTGCATGGCATAGTAATTACAAAGGGTGGGAGAGGAAGGGTGTTTCAGGGCAGGTAGGATCGAATTAGACATCACTGGAAAACAAGAATTATATGACTGTGGGTGGAGTAAAATTATAAAATGTATCATTTGCAAATACTGTTTAAACTAAATATATTGTTATATCCAGCTTTCCAGAAACCATAAATGGGTCAGCTTTAGTTTTTTTTTTTTTTTTAGGAAGTATTTTAAAGTGGAGCTTTAGGCAGAAAATTAAGTCCCGCTAGATAACTTCAGGCTGGCCCCTTTTGCAGGTAAAGCTACTGTATGTAAAACATTAAAAATAAGTGCTTACATTTTTTAAAATCCAGTAATACACAGTCTCACCCTGCTCTGCTCATGCTCAGTTGATTTCTATTTTTAGGCATTTTTAGGCACGGCTGAGTTTGTAGAGGCCAACAGCTGACAGCCTTAAAGTGGAAATAAACCCTCCTATCCTTTACAGCCAAGGTAGCTGCTTCTGTTTGATCTGCAAGTGTCATGGTGCTGCACATGTGATCAGGTAGGACACCAGCCATTTGATGGTTTGACAGTTTGGTTGAGGACACAAGCCGATGTGACAATTAGCAATCCCGGCATTCCAGGAATTTAACTGTTTTTTGAAACTGTTAAAGCGGAAGTAAACCCATAGATTTAATAGTTAAAAAAACAGTTGTATTTCCAGCACGTGCCAGATATTTAACTGTCACATTGGTTGTCCTCTCAACCAAACTGTCAAATCATCCAATGGCTGGTGTAATAACTGATCGCATGTGCAGCATCATAGCAGTTAACCACTTAAGCCCCGGAGGATTTGGCTGCTAAAAGACCAGGGGGTATTTTGCGATTCGGCACTGCGTGACTTTAACGGACAATTGCGCGGCTGTGCGATGCTGTACCTAAATGAATTTGGCATCCTTTTTTTCCCACAAACAGAGCTTTCTTTTGGTGGTATTTGATCACCTGTGCGATTTTTATTTTTTGCGCTATAAACAAAAAAAGAGCGTCAATTTTGCAAAAATAACAATATTTTTCAAATTTTTTTATATGAAATTCCCCCGCCAAAAAAATGTAAAAATCAAAATTTTTTAACATTTTCGGCCAATTTGTTTTATGCTACCTATGTTTGGTAAAAAAAATCGCAAAAAGCGTATTTTTATTGGTTTGCGCAAAAGTTATCGCGTTTACTAACAAGGGGAAAGATTTTTGTCATTTTTGTTGTTTTTTTTTTAACGCGTAATGGCGGCGATCTGCGATTTTTTTTTTGCGACTGCGGTGCACAGATCGGACCCTTGACTGACACTTCTGGGGTTACCAGTGACATTTCTAAAGTAATCAGTGCTATACATATGCACTGATACTGTAAAAATACACTGGTAGTGAAGGGGTTAACTTTATTTGAGAGGGAGGGGCTGTGTGTGTCCCTAGTGGCGTGATTCTTACTGTGATTGGCTGTGGCTTGAGCTGTAGGAACACTGATCAACGGTCCTACATAGTAGAACCGTGTGATCTGTGTTTCTACACCGGGGAGAATGACAGGTGGCTTGTTTACATAAGCCGCCTGACTTTCTCCCTCTCCCCTGACGATCGCCGAGTGATCGGCGGACATCGGGTCCGCCGGTCACACGCGCGGGGGGAGGTCTGTGACCGCGCGGGAGCGCGCCTCCGGCGGCGCGCGCTCGCTCCCCAGAGCCTCACAGGCTAGCGACGTAGTCGCTCTGCCTGTGAGGGGCTGACTGCCGCAGTAAATATACTGTGCGCAGTCGGCAAGCGGTTAAAGATCAAACAGAGGCCAAGATTGCGGCCTCCTTGGCTTAAAACAATAGGGAGGTTTACTTCCATTTTAAATCAATGGTTTAGTTTCCTCTTTATGATTTACTGCTGTTCAGGGGCCTTCAGAAAAAAGAAACAAGAGCAATGCTGGAGGCAATTTACAGCACACAGTAATTATGGTAGGATAATTATTATTGTGGAATGTATGTTCCTTGCTAAAGAACATTATTTTTTATTAAGTTGTTATGGGTTAAGTTGCGCTTTAAGTATTGATAACAATCTTATTCACCTTTCATAACATGTTACATGTTACACCCTGAATATGGATGTAGCATAGAACATGTTATGAAAGGACCGGCCCCCACTCCCCTGCTTTCACAGCTAGCAGGAAATCTTCTCAGCTGCTAGCTGTCACAATGTAAAAAGAAACGCCGCCTGGCTACGTCACTTATTCACAGTGTTCTGTGAATGGAAAGTCCTCTGTGAGGTACACGAGGTACAAGCAAGCAGATACACTGACAGTGTGCAGGAGACCTGCATGGCTATGAGTGATCTGCTGATCCCTGCTGCAATGCTTTCCAGGCTCCTGCAGCAAAAAATAATAAATGTGCATTTTTTTGTACCTGTAAAAAATGTGCATTTATTATTTTTGTGACAAAAGGTGAACTTAGGCTATGTTTACCTTTGGAATGTTACACCTGTATTTAGGCTTTAACATGTAACATTTTTCACCCCCCACCTCCTGACTGTGACAGTGGGCGGGGGTTGCTCTCTATTGCAGCCAATGACACATTTAAAATTAGTGCAGCTGTGTGGGGCTCCGCCTGCACAGCAGCGTCATTCATTCGCAGCAATCTGTGAATGAGTAAACTACCAGTCCCTTCTGCCAGCACAGTAGACATCTTCTAGTTCTCAATGGACTATGACCGTGATGATCAGTGTGCTTGTAGTCCATTCACACATTCCCCAGCTTTGTAAATGTAAGTCCGTACTGGGATGCGGGCAGAAAGCTGGAGGACGTGTCTGCAGGAGCCTGACATTCTGATCCACTGATCAAGGGTGCAATGCTCTGCAGGCTCCTGTGAAGAAAAATAATAAATGCACTTTTTTTTTTTTTCCTTTAGCCCCTAAATCAATTTACTGGCTAAATCTTGCCGCCTTAACCTCTGCAACATCTCCAGAATTTGCCCCTTCCTGACACCACACCACAAAAAAACGTATTCACTCTTTGGTTATTTCCCGCCTTGATTACTGCCACTCTCTTCTCACTGGCCTACCCTTACACAGGCTATTCCCCCTTTAGTCTAATATGAATGAATGCTCCTAGACTAATACATCCTACTAACCAGTCTGTGACTGCGGCCCTTCTCTGCCAATATCTTCACTGTCTTCCCCTACCCCACCGTATAAAATTCAGAATACTAACCACAACATACAAGGCCATCCACAACATCTCCCCCAGCTACATCACCAACCTCATCTTCAGATTTCGCTTAAATCGTCTTTTCTGCTCCTTCCAAGACCTCCTGCTCTCTAGCTCACTTGTTACCTCCTCCCATGCTCAAATCCGGGACTTCTCCAGAGCCTCTCCCATCCTCTGGAACTCCCTGCCCCAGCATGTCCAGGCAGCCCCTACCCTGTCCGCCTTTAGGCGGTCCTTGAAAACTCAGTTATTTAGGGAAGTCTACCCCATCTCCACCTAAGTGTACCCGGGTCACTTCCATTACATCATTCCCTGTAGTTATTACCTTTTCTACCACCTCTACCTCCTATTAGACTGTAAGCTCCAGGAGCAGGACCCACCTATTCCTACTGTATTGAACTGTATTATAATTGTACTGTCCACTTCTACATTGCAAAGCGCTGCGCAAGCTGTTGACGCTATATAAATCCTGTATAGTAATAATAATAAAAAAATGTGCGTTTATTATTTTTCTCTTAAAGGTGATCGCATCTGGCAAAAAAAAAAAAAAATATTAATCCCCCCCTCCCCCCCAATTCTTTTTATTTTGCTGAGTACACTGCTTGGCACATGTACTATGCTATAATATAAATTAGTGTAAAAAAACACTGAAGCAATTGAGCACAGGATAAAGTGATAATATAAAAGTGATGTCGTGTGACGCTGTACCCAAACAAAATTGACTTCCTTTTTTTCCCACAAACGGAGCTTTCTTTTGGTGGTATTTGATCACCTTTGCGATTTTTATTTTTTGCACTATAAACAAAAAAAGAGCGACAATTTTTAAAAAAATAACAATATCTTTCAAATTTTTTTAATATGAAATTCCCCAAAAAAATGTAAAAATCTAAATTTTTTAACATTTTAGGCCAATTTGTTTTCTGCTACATATTTTTGGAAAAAAAAATTGCAATACGCATATTTTGATTGGTTTGCGCAAAAGTTATTGCGTTTACTAACTATGGGAAAGATTTGTCATTTTTCTCTTGCCTTGTCATTTTTATTGTTTGTTTTTTTTTTACTAGTAATAGCGGCGATCTGTGATTTTTTTTTTTGCAGGACTGCGACATTGCGGCTGACAGATCAGACCCCTAACTGACATTTTTGACACTTTTGGGGGGTACCAGTGGCATTAGTACAGTAATCAGTGCTAAAAATATGCACTGTTACTGTAAAAATTACACTGTCAGAGAACGGGTTAACTGTACTGGTGATCAAGGGGTTAATTGTGTCCCTAGGGGCATGATTCTAACTGTGGAGGGGCGTGGCTTGTCAAGTAATCACAGAGACATGCGATCCTATATAGCAGGATCACATGACGTCTGTGATTACTTCAGTGAGAATGACAGAAGGCTGTGTTTACATCAGCCGTCTGCCCTTCTCTCTCTGCTGTGGGAGATCGCGAGTGGCCGGCGGCCATTGGAGCTGCCGGTCACACGTGCTGGCTCCCCAGCTAACGAGCGGGGGCGGCGCGCTCCTCCCTACAGTCTCCCGAGCACGCGACGTAGCACTACGTCACTTTACCCAGGAGCGCCTGCCTGCCGCAGTAAAACTGCGGTAGGCAGGGCTGAAGTGGATATAAAAGTGATAAATACATGAATTACTTAGTGAAATTAATAAATATATGTGATTCCATAAAGATATGTGATTTCATAAAAATATACAAAATACTTGCTGAGAAGCTCGTCTAAATGACATTTTTTTTTTTTTTTAAATATTGTAATAGGGGTGAGACCATGATCAAACTATAGACAAATAAATCAAATAAATTTGAAATACATCCGTGTTACATTTATAGATAATAAGTCCAATGTGAGAAATGTGTATCCGTGTCCAAAAGAGATTCCCTTGTGTCTCGTCTCCACAAGTAAGTGTATTAGGTTAGCAATTCTTCCACAGCCACTTGATATTCATAATTGTGGGTATGTGCCCTCCTCCACCATCACCACATGCACAACCCACTTACCAGATACCCTTGATATATAGCAGTTAATTGTAGTTCCCCCAAAGATCCACTCAATATCAGGCAAGGACCAAGACCCAATCATATGCAGGGAAAGGATGAAGAGGTTTTATAGTGCCTCTCAATATAGATACCCCCCGGGTGCTCACCCCACAGGACCTACCCTTCCTCTTTCCCTTGCCCCCTTTTGCCACCCTCTACTCTACTCGTTCATCCTTTCTCTTTCTTTTTCTATTCTTTCGCTTCTTTTTGTGTCCCACCTGTGTTGACATGCTTCTGCGTTCTATACTGAATGAACATGCCTACCTACAGTATTTTCTCAATGGAAATTATTCCGATATTGCTGCTTTCCTCTTTATTTCTTTTCCATTATTCTTCGAACCCATAGCAGGGAATATGTACATTTGTGTTACCTGTGTATAGGAGACTGTCCGTCTCCATCTCGATGGCTTTTTCTGTAACTACACACCAATTCATTATAGCCTATGTACTGTTGTACTTTCCAATTATTTTCTTCATTATGTTTTTTTTTGCTTATATGTTCCATCTTCACTGTATTCATTCGTATGGACTTGTTGTATACCTCTGTTTGCTATACAATTACAATTAGTTTATGTTTGGTAAGTGGAATGTCAATAATTCATTTTGGTATTTATGGTTATTATGCGACTATATTGTAGTTATCTAAAAGTTTAATCCAATTCAGTTTACTGGCAATATGTCAAATGACCACTAGATGGCAATAATATTAATGCGTAATACCAATCATAGGAGTCACGGCTGTGGTATTTGTTTATTGGTTCCCGTGGTAAGCTAAAAGAACTGGATTGGATGAGCGTTTTTTTCGATGTGCAAATAAATAAGGAACTGATGTAGTTAAAATTCCTGATGACGTCAGACGTTCTTACTGACGAAACGCATCGAGTTTAGAGCTGGTGGGTTAAGTGGGTTGTGCATGTGGTGATGGTGGAGGAGAGCACATACCCACAATTATAAATGTCAAGTGGCTGTGGAAGAATTGCTAACTTAATACGCTTACTTGTGGAGACGAGACACAAGGGAATCTCTTTTGGACTCAGACACACATTTCTCACATTGGACTTATTATCTATATATGTAACAGGGATGTAGTTCAAATTTATTTGATTTATTTGTCTATAGTTTGAGCCCGGCCTCACCCCTATTCCAACATGTATTATGCTGTGTACACTCTCTTTGCTCATGCTGTGCACATGGCCTTTATTGGCCACCTAATAGCCAAAGAGGTTGCCTGGGAAACCAGAAGTGGTAGGGGACAGAACATTTAGCAGGAAGGCAGAGAATGCAAAAGGTAAAACTGTTTGAAGCCCAGCCTGGGTGGCAACCATGGCTCCTTTCCTAGGTACGTGGAGAAGTGAGTGTAGCCTGCAGGAATATCAGGTGAAAATAAATTGAAAAAAGAAAACAAATGCAGTCACCATTTTTAAAGATTGGTAGGCAGCAATATATCACATTTCTGTTTTTGGGTTTAGATACACTTTACATTTTTTCAATCAGAATTATTGGAGTTTAGAGGAATACCTACCTATATACCTAAGACCTCTCTGCAGCCTTTGATTCTGTTGACCACCCTCTCCTTCTCAATAAACTCCACTGCCTTGACCTCCAAGATTCTGTTTTATCCTGGTTCTCCTCCTACCTATCTCCAGTGGTGTATTTAGGTTTTGTGCTGCCATAGGCCTGACTAAATTTAAATATGACCCACCCCTTCCTGTAAAGGCCACACCCTTTCCTGTTTATGACCCACCCTGTCATCTGTAAACCACAGACCATAACCACAGTCTGTCAGTGCCTATCAGCATAGCTTCATCAGTTCCCATAAGTTCATCCTCATCAGTGCAGCCTTATCAGTGCCGCCTCTTTACTGCCCATCAGTGCAGCATATCAGTGTGGCCAAATCAGTGGTCACCAGTGCAGCCCCATCAGTGGCCATCAGTGCAGCCTTATCAGTGCCCATTAGTACAGCCTTATGTCATGGGATTAGTTAGATAACTCTTTTAGGATATTTGGACTTGTGTTTGCTGCCACTGATTGTAATTATAGGATTATTTCACTTATTTGTATAATAAATAGGAAGTCCATAGTCATTATACAAATAATGAAATATTTTTTCTTTTGCTGCCCCCCTGCAAAGTGCTGCCCTAGGCCTGGGCCTTGTTGGCCTAGGCCAGGATACAGCACTGCCTATCTCAGCGCTCTTTCAGTGTTACTTATAACTCTGTCCCCTCCTCTCCACTTCCTCTAACTATAGGTGTCCCCCAAGGCTCTGTTCCTGAACCCATTCTCTTCTCTATCTACACCTCCTTCTTTAGTCACTTGATAACCTCCCACAGCTTCTAATACCACCCTAATGCCAATGTCACCTCTATGCCAATGGCACCCAAATCTATCTCTTGACTCCTCACCCAGTCTCCTCTTGCATTACTAACTTAGTAATTGACTTTTCAACATGAATGTTGCACCACTTCCTTAAACTAAATGTCTCTAAAACCAAGTGATAATATCACCCCACCATCCGGTGCAGGCGCAGCATTCCCTGCTAAACAGCTTCTGGGCAATGTAAGTATTTCTTCTAAAAGGTAAGTGTGACCCGGGACAGTTCAGAGGCTATCCATTATGGAATGTACTAGCCCTCACTGTCCCGGGGGTATTTTTATCTAAATTTGACCCCCGAGGCCGGAACTCCGCTTTAATGCCTAAGCACTTGATGCCTATAAATGTGCATTAACCGCGTTACACACTTTTACAAGCATCAAGATTTGTTTATTAATAATTAAAAAATGTTTAGGCTCGGTTCACACTTGTGCGATGCGGGAACGCTGCGAATATGCAGCGTGTTCCCGCATCGCATCCGCACATCTGGCAGTTCACACTGCCATATGAGATACGCAGGGGGTGTCAATTAAAAGTTAACGACACCCCCAGTTGCGATCGCACATCGCAGTGCGATCTGCAAGTTCGCACAGAATTGGATCGCACAAGTGTGAACCACTGTGCGATCTGATTCTGATGAGGCTCAAAAAATGCCTCCTGTGCGAGTTTGCTGCGGATGCGCTGCGAATTCAGCCATACAAAGTGTATGGCTGAACTCGCATCCGCACATGAGATCGCATGTAATGAAGGAGCAGTGCGCTCCGAATTACATGCGATCTCGCAAACCGCACAAATGTGAACCAGCACTTAAAGTGTGACTAAATCGTTTGGGGGTACAATCTCCCCATCATGTATAATATGCATAATTGCACATTATGGCAGACTTACCCCTATTTTGCCCTCCATCAGCCATGACTTATATACCATACAAAAGTGCTTTGCCAGAGTGTTTCAGCAGACAGAGTATTTGTTGGCATCAGATGTTACCATAGTTCCCTTTGTCTTGTCTACTGTTCCAAGAAATTAGAACATGTTGGGAATTTCTTTGTAATTATTGTACAAAGTTCATCAGGTGCACCTTAGCTAGTCCTTCTGGTCAGTTGGTTGATTCATTCCTGTGTATTGTAGGACACTTTAGAAATAATCTCACATACATGTCTGGCAGGTTTCCCAGCAGACATTAGTTATCATTTCATATTCCAGTAAACTCATCAAGTACTTTTATAGTCAAGGGTCAATAAGTACTTTTTACTGTATCAGCAACGTAATACTTTTTCCTGAATATATTAAGAAGTATTGTTTGATCCTAATGCCATTGGATGAGAAATGTACATGATGGCTCATTTTTGCTACTCATTTGTCAGTTTTAATCATGAAATGAATAAAACTATCAACTGACCAGGTCACAGTTGGCTAAAATTATGTTTTATATTGGACAATCCACTTCCAAGGAATTCTAATTCTATATTCGGTTTAGGGATGGCCTGGACAAAGAGACCTAGCTGCCTGGGGTATAGTGACATTTCTAGGATCTCTGAAGTGTTAATGTGTCATTGTTAGCATAATTATCTCAAGAAATATGTCTATTGAATATATTAATTTACAAGCATTTTACAGACTTCAAGTTAGTGAACTTGCTTGATGACCTCGGGTTCAGGTGAAAACCCCAAACCCATTGTCTACACCTAAAGAGTATCTATGATCAAAATGTACAATCATAATTTAATTTCCACATTGTATATCAATTATTTCTAGCCTACTCCTATTACTCTAAACAATCTTGAAGTTTTTAAACTTTGTGAAGATCCCCACACATTTACTTCCTTGAATTCTGTGACATATTGATAAGTAGTGCTGAGTCACACAATTCATAGAGGCTACCTTCTGAACTACAGAGTTGCTGAGAGGAGGGATTTCAACAGGCAGAGTCAGTACAGGAACCACTTCTTGCAAGCAGTAAGGTACCATGGGATATGTAGTCCTTAGAAATTGAACGTAAACAGGAAAGCAGAAGCTGGAAAGCATGCAGGAAATTCAGGAAGATGTGGAAAAAGATGACTAGCAGACAGGCAGCGCTTATAACATGAAAGGAGATTCTTCAAGCTTATATTGGATCATCAAAAAAATGATTGCTTGTATTGCTGTTACAAAACTAATAATATAAAATGCAAGTGTATCCTGTGACCATAGATTGTCTTTAAAGGCTAATTCTACCTTTTGCAAAACTTAAAAAAATATATATAAAATAATAATCGCACTCACATTTGCAGAAGAAAAAAAGGTAGAGATATTTGTAACGACCAAACAATTTACTATATAGATCTGAGCAGCAGTCGGTAAGGCACAGAAAGATCATTACACTCATGTTTCACATTCAGGATTTTGAAAAACTCCTTTTATTGTTCCAATAAAACAGTTCCTACCTGAGTATCACACAGGGTTCATCAAGCATATTTTAAGAAATATAGCAGCTGTCAGGGAAGAATTGAGAGAAGATCTGGCAGATATGCCAATGTCCAATATGGTCCAACTAATTGGTGCATGCGCATTAGCGAACGGCACGCAATGGCAAATCTGCATGTGCGATGGGGTAAACCGGTGTACGCAAAGCGTTTCAATTGCCAGTATTCACTGGCCTATATACAATAAGGACACCAGTTGTTCTCACAAATTGCTGGATTATCATCAGCCTTGTATCCTGTGTTCCTGTGCTTTGTGCTTCTGCTTGTGGATTCAAATTGGACCCCCAACTGAGAAACATACACATGGTCCCCAGACAGTTTCACTCTTAAGGCCCCTTTCACACACGCTGTCCGTTCGTCCGTTTTTCATCCATCTGTTGACGGATGAAAAACGGACATCAATGCATCTCTATGTAAAAACGGATGACAACAGATGAAAGACGGATAACAACTGACGAAAAACGGATAACAACTGACGAAAAACGGATGACAACTGACGTAGTGTGAAAGGGGCCTTAATCTTGAATAAAGGAAGTCCAGTCTTTAAATGCTAATTTTGTTATAGATACATGTAGAAGAGAAAGAGCAGAGGCGGACTATGCAAAGTTGTAGAACACATTTCTTCAAAATTGTACAGCTAACTTTCTTTGGATGGATGTTCAGATTTTCACATGGTGGTTCTCACACAAAGCAGGCTTAAGTAGCTTTCATAAAATTGAGGATCTTGTTCTTTCTCTGTGCTAGGTGTGTGACTGTAGCAGTTGACCGTGGCGGTTCTAGAGTTTCTTTGTCCACTCATACCCATCTCCTTCAGGCAACACGGGCTACACCTCAACAGCTTCAGCTGTTCTACTCTCTTAGCCCTAAGGCCTGAGCCCTCAAGTCCTGGGCTCAATCCTAAGTTGTAGTATACCCAGAGATGTATAGTAACTAAGTAGAACTACTTCACTACTGTACTTAAGTACCGAAAGGCGGTATCTGTACTTTCCTAGAGTAGAATTTTTTTTCTCCTACTTCCACTTTTACTTCACTACATTTTTTCAATGATTTCAATACTTCTACTCCGATATTTTTTTTTTTTTTGTGCTGCTTAGTTACTCGTTACTATTATAAAAATTACCACTGCCAGAACAGTAGATGGCAGGTTTCATGAAGCTCAAAACATGTGTATTATCAGCGCATACGAAAATAAATGCTACTGTATGTATAAATAGAAGCTGCATTTGAAATAATAAAAAACAATATGATGTTCAAACTTTTGACTTCTTTCTTTAATAACTACATAACACAGTACTTGTACTTTTACTTTCAGTACTTGAGTAGCAATTTTTTTTTCAAAACTACTGGTACTTTTACTTTTAGTACTTGAGTAGCAAAATGTTTAAGAAAACTAATTGCAATACTTAAGTACAAAAAATGTTGAATACTTTAGTACTTCTATTCAAGTCACTTTTTGATCGAGCACTTCCACTTCTACTCAAGTCACTTTTTTACTCAAGTATGGGTTTCCAGTACTTTATTTTTTTTGTTTAATAATTCTTTATTAAGAAATTTTTGTACCAGAACAAGTGCATGTACATAAATACACAATGAGTACACCAAACAAGGTATTAACAGTAATATTTAACATATTGTGCCTTTGGTAAAAAATTAGACCATCATTCCGGTAAAGTATATAAACCCCGTAGAAGAGGGGGGTTGAGAAGAAAGGAAGAAGAGTGATAAAGAGAAGAAAAAATAGCAAGAAAGGAAGGAGGGGGGAGGGGAGGGAATGGGCGATTGGGGGAAGGGGGGGCTGAGGGGGGGTATAGGGGGAGGAGAGGTGGGTTAAGGGGGGGGTGGGGAGGGAATGAGGGTGGGGAGGTGGGTGGTTGGTCAGTCAACAGAATATTGAGCATTACATTTCACAACCTGTCAAATACCAATATTGTCAGCGACATTAACCCTACAGTGCGATATACCTCATTCTCCCTATGGGTTGTCTACTCCATCAGGAGATTTATTCAGTAACGTAGCGTATTCAGCCGAATGTGTGAACGCCAACCAACAAGCCCAGATGGAATTAGCCTTAGATGAGAGATTGCGTAAAGAGTATGACATTTCCTCCATGCGGTAGGTAAAGTCAACTGCCAGCAGCCATTGGCAAATCGTTGGAGTTTTGGGTTGAGCCCAAAGTTTTGGGATTAGAGACTTGGCAGGGGTTTCCAGTACTTTATACAACTCTGAGTATACCAGACCAGAGAACCTTCTATAGGGTTGCTCAGGATATTGAACAATTTGATTGACCTAATCCACTGTGCATAAATCCTCAAGAGATCTGTTAAATATGTTATGTTAATAGTTCATTTCGAGTCATACTTTTTACACAAAAGTGTGGATAACCCAAAAAAAAAAGTGTAACAAAAGGAAAAACTCAGAAAATTTGGAAACAACTTATGCACTTTGTAAACTGCTTTTGTAAACTTTTATAGATCACAAGACCCTTTTATGGCTCTTTCACAAGGAGCGGACCGCTCCGGCACTTTTTTTTTTCACGGAGCGGATGACACTTGTGTCATGCGCTCCATATGTCCGCATATCATCCCATCCGTTTGCGGATGATATGCGGACATAATGTATGTCTATGGGCATGGGATGACACCGCTGACATCCGATTTTGCATCCTTTCCGTTTTTTTCAACGGAACAAAAATAGGGTTCTGTTCCGTTCCAAAAAACGGAACAGAACTGAAAGGAAGAAAATCGGATGTCAGCGGATGGTCATCCGCAATGTCATTGACATACATTATGTCCGTAAATCATCCGCAAAAAAATAGGATGATTTACGGACATGCAGAACGCCCGTGTGAAAGGGCCCTTAATGTTTTTCTCACAGCGTCTGACCCCCTGAACACTCCTTATAGGCTTTTCTTGGCCCTGGAACAGTGTATTATTTGTTCCATGTTACTGGGCCATGATGGGTGTAAGTTACTTAAATTTCACATGCCTAATAGAGAAAATGGTTCACAGTAGACTGATAGTAATTTTTGTTCTTAATAATGAGTGCTTACAAATTTCTATTTGGACCTATGGAACCCAGACAAGCATATAACTGTTTCAAGTGACTGCTTCATAAAGCAGAGTATAGTGCCTCTAATAATTAGCAGTTCATGTTACCAACTTTCCCTTTTATCTGTATAAGGTTTCCTTTGAAGTATGTTTTTACAAAGTGAGCTCTTTGTTCAGGAACCTCAACTCATCCTGAGTGTCTCTGTAGGAGGTGACCGCAGGGCAATATTCTTCTGTTAAACATGAGGACACATTGTCACTATACTGGTACCTGAATTTGGGGATCAATGTGAATATTAAAAATAAGATGAACTGATAATAAATGTCACAGTACAAAAAAAAAAAACAGCACACTCGGTGATCGCCTCACATTTAAAACATCAAATAAATATATACGTTTATGCACAGCTATTTATAATAAATGCATACATCTCATTTGTTATTGTGACCATAAAAAAATCATTTTATTGTGCAAATAAAAGAGATAGAAACACTACCACTAGCAATTCCATTGCCGATCGCCTTCGCTATTAGACATGCCTTGTGGGTAACATCATCACATCCAATGGCAAAACCGCTCAGCATTGGAATTGCTAGAGGTGGTGTTTCTTTGAGGGGGTCCCAATCCCTAAGGAAGCGGACTGGTCACTATTTGTATGCTGGCAATTTTCTCTGTTTTTTGTGAGTATATTGGGGTACTTTGTTTGACTAATAAGAGATTTTAAACAGTGAGCGTTAGACTTTATCTTATTAGTTTGTGAGACATTGGAAGTGGATTTAGCCTTTTGGATGGTAGTGGATTGGTGTTTATTGTGGTGACCCGCTGGGCTGGAAGTACTGCATATGCTAATATTTCCATCAGTGTAACCATTGTACCTTTTTAGACCTCTTATAACATGGAGGTCAATATTAAAATGATTGTAAACCTATTTTTTTTTTTAATAACAAACATGCTATACTTACCTGCTCCGTGTAGTGGTTTTGCACAAAGCAGCCCCGATCCTGCTCTTCTCGGATCCCCCGCCGGACCTCCTGGCTCCTTCCCTCTGCTGATTGCCCCCATAGCAAGCCTTTTATGTCAGTGATCGATCCCAAGCCATGCTCTGTGTGTCCATTGAAACCCCCCCCCTGCTGCTCTCTGCTCACTTGCTGTGATTGACAGCAGCAGGAGCCAATAGCTCTAGCTGCTGCCTCCATGTCCAGCGAGGAGAGAGAGATCACTGAGAGATGCTGCTCTCGGGCATGGTGCTGGATCGAGATTGGACTCAGATAAGTATAAGTGGGGCTGGGGGATGCTGCACACAGAAGGCTTACAACCTTTACAACCATTTTAACCACTTGCCGACCGCCGCACGACTATCTACGTCGGCGGTCAGCCCCTCACAGGCAAACTAACGTAGGGCTACGTTGCTTGCTTGTGAGGGTCTAGGGAGCGAGCGCGCGCCCCCGGAGGCGCGCTCCCGCTCCCGCGTGGTCACGGACCCCCCCGCGCGTGTGACCAGCGGACCGGATATCCGCCGGCCACTCGGCGATCGGCGGGGGAGAGGGAGAATGTCAGGCAGCTTGTGTAAACAAGCTGCCTGTCATTCTCCTCGCTGCAAAGACACTGATCACATGGATCTACTATGTAGATCCGTTGATCAGTGTCCTTACAGCTGAAGCCACAGCCAATCACAGTAGAAAGCACGCCCCTAGGGACACATACAGCCCCTCCCTCCCAAATAAAGTTAACCCCTTCACTACCCGTGTATTTTTACAGTAACAGTGCATATATATAGCACTGATTACTGTAGAAATGTCACTGGTAACCCCAAAAGTGTCAAAAATGTCAGTCAAGGGTCCGATCTGTCCGCCGCAATGTCGCAGTACCGCAAAAAAAATCGCAGATCGCCGCCATTACGCGTTAAAAAAAAAAAACAACAAAAATGACAAAAATCTTTCCCTTTGTTAGTAAACGCGATAACTTTTGCGCAAACCAATCAAAATACGCTTTTTGCGATTTTTTTTACCAAACATAGGTAGCATAAAACAAATTGGCTGAAAATGTTAAAAAAGTTTGATTTTTACATTTTTTTTGGGGGGAATTTCATATAAAAAAATGTGAAAAATATTATTTTTGCAAAATTGACGCTATTTTTTTGTTTATAGCGCGTGATCAAAAAATCGCACAGGTGATCAAATACCACCAAAAGAAAGCTCTGTTTGTGGGAAAAAAAGGACGCCAAATTCGTTTAGGTACAGCGTCGCACGACCGCGCAATTGTCCGTTAAAGTCACGCAGTGCCGAATCGCAAAATACCCCCTGGTCGGAATGGGGGTAAAATCTTCCGGGGCTTAAGTGGTTAAGGTGAGCAGATTTGATGTGGTGGTGTTGGAAGAAGGTGTTTACTGGTTCACAAGAAGAAGATTGCAATAAAAAAGAGTGCACAGAACTTATTGATTCACATTGTTTGAAGACACATGAACTGTATTTCATATTTTTTTATGCATTTAACCACCTCCTTCCCAAGCCTATTCTGACACTTCGCTCTCACATAGAAAAAATCTTATTTTTTTTGCTAGAAAATTACTTATAGCCCCCAAACATTATATATTTTTTAGATGATACCCTATAGAAAAAAATGGTGTGTGTTGCTATTTTTTTATGTCACACGGTATCTGCGCCAACGCATTGTTTTTGGGAAAAAACTTTTACGAATAAAAAAAAAAAAAAACACAGTAAAGTTAGCCCAGTTTTTTTGTATAATGTGAAAGATGATGTTACTCCCAGTAAATAGATACCTAACATGTAACACTTTAAAATTGCGTCTGCCCGTGGAATGGAGGCAAACTACGGTGCTTAAAATTCTCTTGGAGTCTTGGTGACGCTTTAAATGCCTTTACAGGTCACCAGTTTAGAATTACACAGGAGGTCTGGTGCTAGAATTATTTCTCTCGCTCTGACTTTCATGACAATACCTCACGTGTGGGGCGATCACCGTGTATATATCTATGTGGTATTAACGTAAGCGTGGGATGGGGGAGCTTTAAAGATTTTTTTTATACAAAAATTGCTTTTTGTACACTTTTTTCTTTGTACTAACCTTATTGTTCAACCCTTGTGACAACATAGGCCTCTTTATTGAGAGATTTGGGGGTCTATTAGACCCCAAATCTCTCCTCTGGCCTCCAATGCAGCTGATCAGACACAGATCGATCTAATCGGCTGCTTTCCTGGCCACTGGTGGCCAGGTAAACAAAGGGGTGGGGGTGGCAGTGACAAAGTACTTGTCACTCCTGGTTTACAAGGTTACAGAGAGAGGAGACGTATGTCAGTTACTCTCTCTCTGTACCAAGCAGCCATCGCCGCATCTCTCCCGGCCTCTGCAATGGGACCAGAGAGCCCGGGAGAGGCGGCGGTGGGAGGGGGGGTTGGACCCCCTTCCGCCACCCGCAGAAGTGATTGAGTGTCTAATTAGCCATCTGATCACTTCTGCATTAAAGAGAATCGCCGGTTGAAAAGAATGGCACCTGTAGGTGCAGGCATCAACCCGGTATAATCACTGAAACCCCGGGACATACAGGAACGTCCTTGGGTGGAAATTGGTTAAAAAACACAAATTTTGATTGCACAATATGACATGACCTCAAACTAACTGGAGGAAAGTTCAGAACTAATCTTAGAAAGTATTATTTTACTGAAAGGGTAGTTTATGCTTGGAATAAACTACCAGCAGAGGTATTGAGTCAACAGTAAATGGCTTCAAACATGTTTTGGACAAACATAGATCTATACTCAAAAATAAAATTTCTGGGGAAAAAAATGGTCAGACTCGATGGACTACTTGGTCTTTTTCTGCCATCACTTTTCTATGTTTCTAATATTAATAATTATTTGTGGTCACGATACATATATACAAAAGCCTGTGATATTGATAACACTTAACTGTGGCAATTGTGCCACAGTTAACACTTATTGTGGCAAACACAATAACAAGTTATGTAATAACCAATCAGAAATGATCCTTTACTAAATGGCTTAATATACTTAACAAAAATCAGTTAGGGACCACAGTTTGCTTAGGTGTAATAAAGTGGCAGTGTGGCTTCACTTATTTTTACAAATGTATGCCACAAAAAAACATGTTTGAACATGCATTACTGTGACCCATATTAACCAATTCAGCCCCGGAATGTTTTACCCCCTTCCAGACCAGGACACTGCATTGCTTTAACTGACAATTTTGCGGTCGTGTGACGTTGTACCCAAATAAAATGAATGTCCTTTTTTTTCCCCCACAAATAGAGCTTTTTTTTGTGGTATACTACTTGATCACCTCTACGTTTTTTGTTTTTTTTTTGTGCTATAAACAAAAAAAGACCAACAATTTTGAAAAAAAAAAAAAAAAAAAACAATATTTTTTACTTTCTGCTATGAAACACATCCAATATAAAACATCCAATAAAAAAAATTTAAAAAATCTAATTTTTTCCCCAATTTAGGCCAATTCTGCCACATGTTTTTTTGGTAAAAAAAAATCCCAATAAGCGTATATGGATTAGTTTACACAAAAGTTATAGCATCTACAAACTATGGGATAGATCTTTGGGATTTTTATTTTTGATGGCGATTAGCGACTTATAGCAGGACCGCCATTCTGTCTCTCTCTTGAGAATGATCGGGAGGTCCCGGCGGACATTACGCGTGTGCGCCCCAGACCTGGAAGTGCAGGATCACATATGGGTATACGATCCTGCACTGAGGAGCCACTTTGCCGCTGTATATATAGAGTATACGGTCTGGAAGGGGTTAAGAACACTTTAAAGATTGGAAGGTAGCATACCCCTTTAGTCTTTTTTTTATTTAATTAAATTTTTTTCTTTCCATATATGTTATGTCCTATAAATTGCTGATTTTATCTTTCGTTATACCTCTCTACCAAACCAATTTTAGCCTTAAAGAGGAGTTTCACTCATTTCTTCAAGTTCCTTGAAAACAATGCCCACCCGTAGAACAGTCTGTAATGGCAATTATTTTTCCGTTTATTTTTTCGAAATACCTTTCTTTTCTTTATATAATCTTCATTTCCAGGCCCGGCCGCCTAGGCGGTTTCGTCATTAGGCAATTTCCTAGGACTCCAAGGGTGTCTGTGTCATCTATCCCAGGAGTCTTTGAACCTCACTTGACTTCCGTCCAGGTTCTGTCTTAATTAACAGGTTGCTATAGCAACAGGGCAAGAACTTCCACCGCCATTTTTGTGGCAACCTGTAAACAACACAGTGTGCCGCGCTGCATCCTAGCTGCGCAGGCGCGAATTTGGGACGTGCGTGCTGGGTAGCCAGCTGCACGGAGTCCTGGAAGCAAGTGGGAGCAGGCTTCAGATGCCCATACTGATAATGACCACTACCTGCCTTCCGGGATCCTGTGATCAATATCATTATTGTAAGAAAGAAGAAGAAATACACCTATACCAGTATCCTGTTTATTTTCTGCAAATAAAGAGAATCACGGGGGGTGCTTTTTGGAGAAAACTGACAAGGAGACTGGAGCTCCTATCATTTTAGAGAAGTCACGGCAAGGAAAGATTATTTCTGATTAGTTTCCATGGGTTACTGCATCATCACCTTTCATTAATAAATTAATAAATACACTATATTTTGCTAGCAAAAATTGATTAATTGTTTTTTATTATTATTATTCAAAACATTTAGGGGTATGGGAAATGATTCACACCGACACAGGTTGAACTGGATGGACTATTGTCTTTATTCAACCTCAACTACTATATAACTATGTAACTATGTAATTGTTCTGTGTAAGATTCCAAGATTTTTATTTTTCTGAATTGTGTATGGTTTTACTTTAGAAGAAAAACTGCTACAAATTTGTTATAGGTAGAGCTCTGTCTTTTCATGTCCTCAGTGATTTTAGAGATAAAAATTATAGTTATTATTTTTTTCTCCCTAATTACTGTTCAAACATGGTACCTTGCACAGCAATATTGTAAAGGCAATGGCTAATCGCTTTTATACCTAAAGCCATAAAAATGCAAATATATGCAAGTATAAAGAAGAAAGACTCTTGTTGTTTGACAATATTGTTATGTAGAGTTAATTTATATGAGCTTGACTTGAAAGGCAGTAGATAACTTCTAATTGTATGCAGCCTAATTAACTTTGCACGGTACTCTGGACTCTATAGGCACATAAAATGGCCATTCTATACAGATTTGAAAGAAAGTTTGAACAAAGAACTAAGCTTTAACATTTACTTTGTCTCTCTATGAAAATATTTACAAAGCACCTTTTATTATATTATGGAGCATTCAACCCATGTTCAAATGACCACTGTATCTTTTAGCATGGACAGGCTCGTAGGCTTTTTTGAGGCCTAGTTATTAATTCCCATCACTCTTGTTGTTCCCAGATCCTCTAGTCTCCACCGAGCTCTGCGGGCTACATTGTTCAAGTATATTCATCAGTCATTCCTTTTAGAAAACCAAACTCCAGACCGGGGTATTTCATCCATTCTAAAATGTTTGGCAGAAGCCCCAAAACCTGCAGGGGGATTATAAGCATGAAATGTTCAATAAAACCTGGAATTGAAGCTCCTGGAGCATGTCCTTGGGTGACCATGAACAGGAGCTACTCTGTTCCAGCGACGTCTGAAAGCATGTTTTAACAGTGTGTAGCTGTCCAGAGTAAGTAATTACACTGACAGAGATTAATTTGTCATCAACAAAGCCGTTAAGACAAAAGAAAGCTCTTGATTGTCATGCTGACCACAACTTTATGACTCAGGCAGTCCAGACAATAAAGATAAATCCTTTCCCTGGATACTAAACTATTTGGTACAACCATTCTCTATTATAACAGTCATCGCTGAGTTACACCACTATGATGGCTACTACATTTTTCTTCCGCATATTGGAAAATATTACTTACTGGGCTGTAATCTCACAGCTAGTTTTATTCTAATAATGTTTACATGTAATTATTTACTTGTATATAATAATAATAATAATATTGAATTAGTTACTTGAGCCATAGGCAGAAAGGTCTTGAAAAACACTCCTATCAAAACCCATTATAAAGGATCTTTTATACTGTGGCTCTTTAATGGAGAAGTTAAATATAAGTTTTAAGAATGTAAGTTGGGAGGAAAAAAAATCTATTTTGTGTCAATCCTACCCATGGGACATGGCAAAAGTCCCAGATATAATACTGTATATCAGTGGTCTCCAAACGGTGGCCTGGGGGCCAGATGCGGTCCTTTGATTGCCTTTATCTGGCCCTTGGGGCACTGTTCCTCTCACTGATACAAGACACTATTCCTCCCACTGACACCAACTATGGGGTACTATTCTTCCTACTGATACCAATAATGAGGCGCTATGCTTTCTACTGACACCAATAGTGGGACTCTTTTCTTCTTACTGACCCCAATAGTGGGACACATTTCTTCTTACTGACACCAATAATGAGACACTTTTCTTCCTACTCACACCAATGTTGTGGTACTATTCAGTCCACACAATCAACGACTGGGTACTATTCCTCCCACTGACACCATCGATGGGGCACTATTCTTTCCACTGACACCAACGACGGGTACTATTCTTTCCACTGACACCAATGACGGGGTACTATTCTTTCCACTGACACCAACGATGGGGTACTATTCCTCCCACTGACACCAACTATGGGGAACCATTCTTCCTACTGACACTAATGATGGGGTACTATTCTTCCTACTGATACCAATAATGAGGCGCTATGCTTTCTACTGACACCAATAGTGGGACACTTTTCTTCTTACTGACACCAATAGTGGGACACTTTTGTTCTTACTGACACCAATAATGAGACACTTTTCTTCCTACTGACACCAATGTTGTGGTACTATTCATTCCGTACAATCAACGACTGGGTACTATTCCTCCCACTGACACCATCGATGGGGCACTATTCTTTCCACTGACACCAACGACGGGGTACTATTCTTTCCACTGACACCAACGATGGGGTACTATTCCTCCTACCGACACCAACAATGGGGTACTATTCCTCCTATTGACAACAACATCCGGCCCCCCTAAACTGGCCCTTTGTTTAAAAAGTTTGGAGACCCCTGCTGTATATGATACTTACCTGTATTAACTGTTGCATGTGGATGTCAGTTAACTGTCCTGTTATAAATCTCCAAATACTTAAAAAAGAAAGAGAGGTTTGTCATTAAACAGAAGATAGCCTTTTATCAAAGGGGACCGTGTCTATTTATTCGTTTTATGGTCAATGCTGCAATGGTTGAGTTCAATTTAATAGTAATACAATATTCTTATTGCAAGTATTGGTTAAGCTTTAGTTATGGTTTACATACTAATACAATTATTAATTGTTTTTATTCATAATCAAGCAAAAACGAAAGGGCCGTGGCCATTTTCAAGCTTTTATGTTATTTGAGTTTTTATGAATTTATTTGGGGGTTCTGCCTATGCTCCCATCGTTCCATTCTGCCAGTGGGAGATTGAAACTGAAGAGTATAATGTGAGCTGAGCTGGTTATTCTGTTTTGAGTGTAGCTGCTGCCATTTTCCTGTCTTGACCCACTCAGCACTCAGCAGGTTAAAAAAAGAAAAAACAGCAGCTATACATTATATTCTGGTGGCATGCCTATCTTTTTTTTTTTAATGTAAATTTTCTTTAATTTTAACAAAAAGAAAACAAAAAGTTTTCAATCATATGTGAGGATGGATGTTCATTCGTTAGTTATTTCTTCACTGAAAACATTGCCATCTGTATTTGGAACCCAGGCTTTTTGCAATAACATTGGGCTATGGTTTGAGTTTTAAAATGTGGTCATGGTTGCAAAAGATGCAAACCATGTTTAGGAAGTACTGTAGTATAAATTGAGGTGAGGGGAATCATTGGAGGGTAGTAAAGGGGGAATAGGTAAGTAGTTGTTTTTTAGGTTGTTGCAGGCTGGGGTGGATTGGGATAGGGTCTTGGTACAATTGCTTAGTTTAAAGTTTACATTAGGAGTAACATTGGGTAAGTGTTAGTGATTAGGTTACGGTCAGGTTAAAAGTCTTTATCTTCATACTTGTTCTGGGTAAGTAACTCAAAGTATCAAAGAAAGAGGATCAGCATGGCAACTAACATTTTTGGAAAGAAAAGTCAGAAACAGCAGCCTCTTTGTCTCTCTTAGGCATTATTGAAGAGTATGAGATTTAGAATTAATACAAATCGAAAATCTTTTTTAAGTATTGGTTGAGTGGGGAAGGATTAGAACCTATATCATATTTCTGTTTGCTGTCTGTGCTCCCACTAGGGAAATACACCCCTTCTATTTGTCTTGGTGACCGCTCTCAGTGGGATAGAAAATGACGGGAAGTCCAAATGTTTACAGTCACTAGAACAGAAATATAAGAGAAATTTTCCAACTCGGACAGCTTTTCAGGTGACAGCTGTCCAAGAGGGGAGTTCCCATCACTTTGGAGAGATTTCCTTTCAATTCCTGTTATTTCTATGGGAAAGGAAATGATGAGAAATCTTCCCAACAGGACACAGAGAAACAAAAGTGATAGTGGTTTTTAACTATTCCATACTTTCTCCAAAACCTAAATAGTTTTGGCCAGGAAACGTAACTTTCACAAAACAGTTACTGGTGGTGCATCAGTCACTGTCATTTAAAGCAAATGCACCAATAGGCAGGGCCGGTGCTAGACTATTTTACGCCCTGGGCAAGACCAGCTACTTGCACTCACCCCCCCCCCCCCCCGCCCCCAAAAAAATAAAATTGTATTATTATTATTATTATTTATTTATAAAAATAAAAAGGGAAGGGGTTAAAAATTCCTCTATGTCATACCCAGTGACCCTGATCTGATGGCTCCTCTATGTTATGCTGTCATACACAGTGAACCCCATATTCCTCCATGTCACACCTGGGGACCCTAATGTCCCTCTATGCCACACCAAGGGACCCCGATGATCCTCCATGTCACACCAGGGGCACCTGATGTTCCTCCATGTCATACCCAGAGACCCTGATGTTTTTCCATGTCACACCTGGGGACCCTGATGTTCCTCCATTGCACACCTGGGGACCTCAGTCCCCCATGGCACACCCAGGGACCCCAATTCCTTGTGGCACACCTGGTGACCCCGAAACCCTGTTACACCCAGTGATCCCTATCCCCCATGGCACACCTGGTGACCCTGATTCCCTTTAACACCAGGGAACCTCCATGTCACACCCAGGGACCCTGATCCCCTGTTCTGGGGACACTCACTGGGCGGTATGAAGAGAGTGGCCCACACTCTGCCCTCCTTCACCGTGATCCTGCTGATTCCTTCTCCTAGGATGCTCCTCTTCTGGACCACAGTGCTCACCACAGCTCCAACCAGCTCCTGGTGAAGGGAGAAGCAGCTCACAAGGATCATTCATGATGGACAGAGAGTGCCGAGTCATGGCTGCGCCCCTAGGTTGCAATGCACCCTAGGCGGCTGCCTAGTTTGCCTAGTGGAAGCACCGGCCCTGCCATTAGGATTCACTGCTTTATAAATATACTGAACCCCTAAGGCCCCTTTAACATGGGCTTTCCGATCAGGTCTGCCTGTCAGTTTTTCAGGCGGACCTGATCGGATGCTCCATGCATCCCTATGGAGTCGCGGATGTCAGCGGTTACATGTCCCCTGACACCCGCTGCTATCAGATCCATTCCTGTCCGTGAAATCCAGACGGATGGAAACATGGAGACCTTATTTTCCATCCGTCTGGAGGATCTGATCGGATAGGGTCGGATGAAAACGGACAGGCGTTCAGTTTTCATCCGATCTCCCATAGAGGAGAGCGGAAATCTGACAGGTCTGTCTCTGCAAAGTAAGCAGATGGACCTGTCACCCGCCTGCTCAGCAGGGATCGGCGGATCGATCCCTGCTGAGCAAATCGGAGTTTGCAGGGCGGAAAGCTTGTGCGAAAGGCCCCTAATTGTTTAGGTTGCAGACAGGGGTCTAGTTAAAGCTCAACTGTAGACACAATAAAAAGATAAAATTGCAGTGGGATCCCCTCACACTACAAGGATTAAATGCTCATTAAAATGATTGTAAAGTCTCGTTTTTTTTTTTTTTTTAAATAACAAATATGTTACACTTACCTCCTCTGTGCAGCTGTTTTTTCACAGAGCAGCCTGGATCCTCCTCTTCTCCGGTCCCTCGTTCCTGCTCTTGGCTCCTCCCTCCCATCGAGTACCCCCACAGCAAGCAGCTTGCTTGGGGGCACCCGAGCCGAGCTGCAGCACTGTGTGTCCATTCAGACATGGAGCCGCCATTCTGCCCGTCCCCTCTCTCTACTGATTGGCTCACTGACTTTGCTTGACAGCCGTGGGAGCCAATGACACCCCGGCTATAACTCAGCCAATCAGGAGGGAGAGTCCCACCAGGATGGCCGAGGGACTCGTGGACATCGCTGGACAGACAGGGGGCATGAGAGGGGGCACAGGTAAATATTAGGCGTGCTGGGGGGGCTGCTACACACAAAAGGCTTTTTATCTTAATAGAATGCATTAAGATACAAACCTTCCTGCGTTTACAACTCCTTTAAGTCTATTCCTTGCTCCACAAAGCCTCCTCCAGGAGATCCAGGCTATGGTCACATTTCTGCCTCCTCTATGTGCAGTGCAGAGTGCTACATTTAAATGTAGGAGGAAGGGAGAGTCCCAGAACGGCTGAGGGACTCGTGAACATTGATGGACAGAGAGGGGGCACAGGTAAGTATTAGGGGTGCTGGCGGGGCTGCTAATGGTCACATTTCTGCCTCCTCTATGTGCAGTGCAGGGTGCTACATTTAAATATAAAATAGAACCAACAAAATGTGCATACAGAGTGTATGTCTTCTCTGTGATCTCCTTCAGAATCTACAGTTAGGCTAAGTAAGTTTCAACCAAACAATGTTAAATGTATGCTGTTTGATTTTTAGCAGAGATATTAGGTTGTAAACCCCTCAAAGGCAGATATGAATGATTCAAGTCCAATCATATCTCATAACTCAGTTTTGCTTAGATTGTGATGGATTCAGTCACAAACTTGCTTATGATAACATTAGTGTTTCATGAGATCCCAGTTCTGACACGTCCTTTGTGTTTTCACTTGAATCAAATTTTGAGAAAAAGTAGTAATACAAATGGGTTTATTTCTATGGAGGATCTTGAAGTTTACTCATAACCACAGTGTTTGGCATATGTTTTGAGTAAGACTAGATCAAGATGCGGGAAAAGGGATGGCAGAGCCATATTTCTGTCTCCTGAGATACCCATTTTGTTATAAACTGGTGGATTATTGAAGTCACCAGTATGTACCCGAGTTTGGCTGTATCATTTGGCTTTTTGCTAATTACATTTAAGTGGTCTTATCACTAGTTTTAATATCTACAGAAAACCACCCAAAGTAACCCCACGATGAAGAAGTTGCCCAGCCACTTCGAAACGCGTCGGGTATCGACTTTGTACTATGTGGTTGGTTTCTGTCATTATGTGATGCTCGCTGATTGCTTGTGGTTTTAATGTTTAATATGTATATTTTGTTCATGAAATAAAATCGTTATTTTTTCATAAAAACATTTTTCAATTTTTCTTTTGTGCCTTAAAAATCCCACCCCAGGGGAACCCCCACATTTTGTCTTATGACTCAGGGATGTGGCACATTCTCTAGAAACCCGCTCAAGAGCACACTTGCCGAGTTAGTCATTTTTTATAGGTATTTTATTGGTAGCATAAAAAAGATCAGAGCAACTTACAAAACAACAACAGAAGCCAGAGAATATGATGCATCAGTCATATGGTTCTTCCCACAACCAGACATGGACAGATCAGCAAAACTTTACACAAAAAGATATTGAGGCAGAGCACTTCATCAAAGCTGTCAGAAACTATTCACATTTCAGGACAAAGAAAGCACACAAATATGTGAGCTCCTTGCACAGATGGTCTGGGATAAACAATCACCTTTGTATTGTATGAGTCATTGGTCAGTGAGTGAGCTGACTCCCTGTCTGTGGCTCATCCTGGGCCATGTCTCACAGTAAATTCAAAGTCCTTCCAATGCAGACACACAACAGAAGACGCAAACCTACTTTACCCACAGGGGATATTCAGCTCAGATATACTCCCTCAGTGAGGGCCAAACTACTGGCTGGGAAAGGAGTTTCAGGGAGAGGCAGACAGGTACTGGGAACTAAGGGCTGATATACAGATAAGAGTCCCTTGCAGTGATTAGACCCTGAGGCACTGGGAAATGAGTAGTAGTGCACACAGACACACTGTTTCACTAGGAGTTAGTAGTAGTGCCATAGGTGTGCGCACAGGGTGTGTCAGGTGTGCCCAGGCTCACCCTAATCACCCTGTGCAGAACAGATTCTACTGCCCTGGCTCCCCTCCCCCTTACCCCCACAGCTCTTCCGGCTTCCCTCCTCTCCTCTCCTCTCCTCTCCAGCCGGCTGTTGCTGTGGGGATGTTTTAGGATGAATGGGGAAAGGGGCCGGTAAATATATAATTTGCTGGCCCCCTCCCTTTCTGAATGAACATCGTGAGTGATCGGTAGTGTGTGTTTGAGCTTTGGTGTGCACACTCTAATGCATTAGGCTGTGCACACCTATGAGTAGTGCACAGAGACATACAGGAATCACTATAAGTAGGCAGAAGTGCCCAGGGTCTCAAAGGGAACAATATAGGCAACACGAGGGGTACAGACTTTTACAAAGTCACTGGGAACAAGGTAGGTGTGTGTGTGTGTGTGTGGGGTGGGGGGTTCGCTGGGGTTCAGTTCCATGTACACTGATGTAGCACCCTCCTAGTTAGGTGCTAGGAAAAGTATATGTGTGGCCCTGTCTGCTTATCCGGGGGGCCTGATCAGTTAGTTAGGCTATCATGTGTTTCCAGGTGTAGTGTGTTGAGTCTGGGGAGTCTCCCCATTGTATCCAATGAGGACTCTTGTTGGACAGTGGAGGAAGCCTGGCCAATAGCGCACCAGGGTTTATAGCTGTGCCAGTGGGCGGAGTTTGCCGCAATGCACCCTGGGATTGGGTATAAACCTGGCGGGAGCATGTTTTTAGCGGGAAGCAGAGTCCCAGGAGGAGGCTGACGGCTGTCTCTCCTCCTGTCAGAGCGAGTGAAGGTGTCCCGGGCAGTCAGCCTGAAGGACTGGAGATTGAGCTGTGCTGCAGAGAGGGATCCAGAGTGTTGCTGACTGAGTGGAGCTGCTGGGCAGGAGTTTCCAGGAAAAACTGTGTTGTGAGTACTCGAATATCTGCCCAGGGGTCTGCCTATGAGAGGGGGCCACTCCAAAAGGTCAAAGGGATCCAGCAGCCAGCTAACCGGTAGTTGTGGCATAGAAAGGGGGTGCCAAGTGTTAAGCCCTGAAGATAAGAGAGTGAAAGGGGGCACCAGTGTGGGCCCTGATCACCAGGTAAAAACAGGCGGAAAAGCCTGATAAAGAAACCGAATGCAGCTGCCACATCTAATAATTGGTAAGCTGCAATATATTACATTTTTTCTTTTTTTGGGATTAATTCCACTTTAACATGTCTGTGCGGTGCAAGTTCAGCCATACAGTTTGTATGACTGAATTCGCACAGCAATCGCACTAAACACGCACAGGACCCTTTTTTTGGTCCATAGCAGAATCGGATCGCATGGTGGTTCACACTAGTGCGATTCGATTCTGTGTGAACTCTCAGATCGTACTGCGATATGCGATCTGATCTGGGGGTGTCGTTAACTTTGAATTGACACCCCAGCATATCACATATGGCTGTGTGAACTGCCTATGCTGCGGATGCGTTGCGGGAACTCGCTGTATATTTGCAGCGTTCCCGCATCGCATAAATGTAAACCGGCACTAAAGGCACCTATCATGAGAGAAATATGTAGGCTGCCATTGCAGAAGATTGTGCAGTTTTCCAAGCAGCCGCACAGAGGCAGAACTCTCGAACAGGTGCAGCATTCTTGGCATATCAGCACTAAAAAACCTGTAATGAGTCAACCTTTGACTCACAAATTCTAGCATTCAGAAGCTCATTTATTTGTGTCCTCGCCCTGAAAATAATGTGTGTTGTTCAGAAAGACTGTGTTAATCCCGCAAGTTTAGATTAGCCACCCTATACATTAACCCTTTAGTTCCATATTCAGGCACGAATCCAATGAGAGCAACAATATTAATAACAATAAACTTTATTATATAGAGCGCCTTTAAAGGTAGCTTCTCAAAGCACTTTACAAGGAAAACATAATAAATACACAAGATAACATAAAGGAAAAAAAGGTTAATTATGTGAAAGCCTGTCTAAAGAAAAAAGTTTTTAGATTTGATTTAAATGAGTTTAAAGAAGATAAGTGAATTTCTGAGTTTTGGAGCATAACAGGAGAAGGTTCTGTCTCCCGTCGAGTGCAGGGGCGGATCCATAGTCTAGTTTCGGGAGGGGCACTGCCAGAAAAAAGGGTGTTGCTTACAAAAATGTTTTTAACATATCATACAGTCCTAACCTTGTTTAAAACAGTGACACGTTTAAAATGTTGCCACTTCCTCTCAGCACAGAGGAGGTAGGGAAGAATAGTAGACCTGCCAACCACAGTAATTAAAGTGTTACAGCCAGCCGCGACAGAGGCGGCGGTCTTAACTCTTATCAACTTCACAGGAGATCTTTATGATTTCCCCACGGGTCTCCTGATGCGCTATACTGTAGCTCCATCTGGGACTCCTTCCCTCCACCACACACCACAGCAAAACTAAGGGGGAAGGCTGCTACAGCGCACCTCTACATCCGGGACTCATGCCCCTACAGCAGGGGTGCCAAACCTTTTGAGGAGAGAGGAAAACTTTTGCACCCTGGTAACTGGTCGCGGGCCACAATGAGCGGAGCGGGCAGATGACAGGTCCATGTCCACACAGCATATGCAGAGCAGATACGGATGGTTTATAGAGGTGAATGGAGGGTCCAATTGGATCCACCTGAAAAACAGACAGGCGGACCCGATAAGACCGATTGTGTGAAAGGGGCCTAAGGTTGCTTTCACACGGATTTTGTTTACCTGCACCTCAACAGACCTCAATCTTTATTTCCTCCTCAGGATTCCTGCAGGTATCGCTGGCTGGTATGGCTGGTGGCTGCTGCTTACTGTCCTCCAGGGCTGGTACTGCTAGTGGGTTCTGCTGGCTGGTACTGCTGGTGGGTACTGCTGGCTGGTACTTCTCGTGGGTTTTGCTGGTTGGTACTGCTGGTGGGGGTACTACTAGCTGGTGCTGGTCGGTACTGCTGGCCGGTACTGCTATCTGGTACTGCTGGTGGGTACTGCTGGCGGGTTTCGCTGGCTCGTACTGCTGGTTGGTGCTAGTGGGTTCTGCTGGCTGGTACTACTGGTGGGTTCTGCTGGCTGGTATTGCTGGCCAGTACTGCTAGTGGGTACTGCTGGCTGGTACTGCTAGTGGGTACTGCTGCTGGTACTGCTAGTGGGTACTAATGGCTGGTACTGCTAGCGGGTACTGCTGGTGGGTTCTGCAGGCTGGTGCTGGTGGGTACTGCTGGTGGGTACTGCTGGCTGGTACTGGCAGGTACTGCTGGTGGGTACTGCTAGCTGGTACTGCTGGTTGGTATTGGACCTCGGACAAGTTACCCACTCAGGTGGAACCATACACACACGACCTTCAGCGATCATCATAAGATAACATTCTGGCACACTGTTCAACATAACAGTTTTAGTACAGGTTTTGTAGTGCGATTTCGCAGTAAGGTTACCAAAGGTCGGCCTCTGCTGGAGAAGTGGCAGTTCCTTGTATAACCACAGCTGAACTTTTTTACTATGAGAGATGCTGAGAATGCTCTTCTGGCACTGGACAGTGTCCCCTGAACTACCCCTACTCCCCCATGCTGAGCACTGTCCCTAATCAGCAGGTTCTTTTCTCTAACCCCCCCCCCCCCCCCCCACTCACCCAAAGCACGTCCAAATGATGCAGGATACCCTATTTATGAGAATCAGCGTGACAGGAGCTGCACTGGAGGAAGCGGAGCCGATGCTTCCTGTATAGTGACAGCTCCCGCCACAGGCAGAGTGCATTTGGTATCACTCCGCCTGTGACAGGAGACGGAGAGGCTCTGCTTCCGCTAGTGCTGGCTCCTTTATTTACAGTGATGCACAAACATGGCGGGTCTGGAATCACAATCTGGGCTTACCGACTCGCCATCCCAGAGCAGGAGGGAGAGTCACCAAAATTTTCTCGGGGGGGGGGGGGGGGGGAAGCAATTGCCCCGTTAACCCCCCCCCCCCTGGATCCGCCCCTGGTCGAGTGTAGGTGAGTTGGAGACACATAGAAGACCAGAATTTGAGGAGTGGAGGATACGAGGGGGGAGTAGGTTGATAAAAGTTCAGAGAGAGATAATGGGGTACCAAGCCATGAACTTGAAGAGCCTTAAGGCTGAGCAGGTGGATCTTAAAGTCTATATAAAACCTGACAGGTAGCCAGTGCAAATACTCCAGGATATGGTTAATATGACCACTTGTACCAGACCTAGTCAAGATTCTGGCTGCAGAATTTTGAACATTTTGAAGTCGGTTAATAGTGGATTTAGGTACACCAGTGTGTAGAGCTTGCAGTAGTCAAGTCGGGAGAACACAAATATGTGGATCAGCTTTTCAGCTACAATGTATTATAGCATAGGAGGCAGCCGAGTAATGTTTCTCAAGTGGAAAAAAGATCTTCTGACAATATTTTGTACATGTGGATCAAAGGTTAAATTAGCATCAAATATCATCCCTATATTATTCAATATAGACCAAAGATCAACTACAGTGCCATCTATAGATAAGCTATTAGGACTGGCCTTACATATTTGATGGGGGGGGGGGGGGTGGCAATAACTATGACTTCAGTCTTGTCACAGTTTAATTGAAGGAAATTATGGGCCATCCAAGTTTTTATATCACAAACACAGTTAGGAGAGAAGCAGGCAAAGTAGAATCCAGTTTAGTATGGATGTAAATCTGAGTGTCATCACCATAGAAGTGATAATTGCACCCATATGATCTAAGCAGTTGGCCAAGTGGAAGCATGTGAATGTTAAAAATGAGGGAACCCAAGATTGAGCCCTGAGGAACACTGTACTTGACTGGGGTACTATGGTCTGTCTCCTAGAAAATGACAGTGTTCTGACAGATTTTGGTGTAGAGCAGGGTTGTTGAATCGGGGTGATGTAGCCCTCAAGGGTGTCACGGACACATCCCAGTTTGAGTGCACGGCTTTCTCCTCCTCCCTGCAGCTATGTGTACTATTGACTGCAAAGCACACAGCTGTGCAGGCCGATTGCCCGTGTCCTGCAACCAATGATGACATGGCGAGCAGCACTACAGCTTTCTGTTTTACTGGCAATAGTACACATAGCTGCAGGGAGGAGGAGAGAGCTGTCCCACATTTGTGCTAGGAGGGGGAATTTGAGGGGGAGGGAAGAGGATTTTAGAAGATTGTGCTGGGAGAGGGGATTGGGGGAGTGGGGGGATTGGAGTGGTTTTTGTGCTAGGAATGGGAATTTGGGAATGGGAGGGCTGTGCTAGGAGGGGGGATTTGGGGAGTTTGTGCTAGGAGGAGGAATTGGGGGGGGGGGGGGGGGTTTGCTAGGAGGAATGATTTGGTAAGGGGTTTGTGCTAGAAGGGGGAATTTGGAGGAGTTACAACCTAAGATCCCTGATCATTACCACCCAGACTACATTTTAGGGCTTGTACACACCAGGTGCAGTGAGGTAACATGCGAAATTGCATGTTTTTCTGTACCACACAAAAATGTGCTGCCTTTCCCAGTCACATGTGGGTGCCATTATTTCTTAATGACACCCCAACACATCTAGCAAATGCGTGTACATTTGCGCCCATTATGACATGTGATGTTTTCGAACACGCAGTAAAAAGCGTGGTCAGACACACTACTTGGTGTGAACGAGCCCTCAGACTGGTGTGCCCCTGGATTGTGCACAGTTCTAAAGGGTGTCTTGACTGAAAAAAGGTTGAAAAATATGAAAAATACTGGTGCAGAGGCAGTAGTATATTCTGCTAACACAAATTATTTTTTCCACTGGTTTATTCTGGGAGAATATTCTTATCTCTTTAGGATGTAAGCAATTGGAACATACCATCAATTTTACCCAAACTGTAATGTAAGGACCCACCTAAACTATCTTCAATCGACTTTGGGTCCAGGCGTCAGTATCTTAATAAAGGGAAACTGGCAGTGAAGTTGCGGCTGCACAGCTGGTTTCCTACTACTACGTGCGAGCGGCACTGCACTTTCAGAATGGTCCTGCAGTCTTCTGAAACCTGTGAATCACACAGCTTTTTTTACCGTTACCCTGTCTGGCAGCATGGACGGCAAAAGACAATAAAGGAGATAAGTCCAGCTGGGACTAGGGATATAATACGTTTTTCCATCTTTTCTTTTTAATGAAAAGGCAAACTAACCCTTTAAATTAAACCTGTCTAGATAAAATTTAGGAGCTATTAATTCTGACTTGTTTCTCCTCACTTTACAACTTAGGACTCTTTCACACGGACGTTCCATATGTCCATATATCACCCCATCCGTTTGCGGGTGATATACGGACATAATGATTGTCAATGGGATTGCGGATGTCAGGGGATGACCATCCGCTGACATCTGATTTTTGTCCTTTCAGTTCATTTTAATGGAACGGAACAGAACCCTAATTTTCCTTCGTTAAAAAACAGAACGGATGCAAAATCGGATGTCAGCGGTGTCATCCGCTGACATCCGCAATCCCCATAGACTAACATTATGTCCATATATCATCCGCAAACGGATGGGATGATATGCGGACATACGGACCGGATGACACAAGTGTCATCCATGTCCGTAAAAAAAAAAAAAAAAAAGTGCCGCAGCGGACAAAAAAACCGGAGCGGACGTGTGAAAGAGGCCTTAAGCTGGCCATACATTATACAATTCTCTTCTCAGGTCTGCCTGATTGCATACACAGTGAAAGTGTTTAGGTTTGACCTCATAGTATGTGGTTTTGGTAAATCTAAAGAAAAATTGTATAATGTATGGCCAGCCTTAGTCACTGACAGAGATGTATAGTAACGAAGTAGAACTACTTAAGTACTGTACTTAAGTACCGAAATGCGGTATCTGTACTTTCCTAGAGTATAATTTTTTTCTCCTACTTCTACTTTTACTTCACTACATTTTTTCGATGATTTCGATACTTCTACTCAAGTATTTTTTTTTTGTGCTGCATAGTTACTCATTACTTTTAAAAAAATTACCACTGCCAGAACAGTAGATGGCAGGTTGCATAAAGCTCAAAAAAATGTGTATAATGTCATTTGTAAATCAGCGCATATGAAAATAAAGGCTGTGTATAATAAAAGCTGCTATACCAAATCTTTCCAATAAAAAGAAAATATGAAACAAACAAATAAATGGTGCTACAGCGCTTAAAGTGCATCAAGAAACTACTAACAAACACAGGTTAATCATTTGAATAAATCATTTGAAATAATAAAAAACAATATGATGTTCAAACTTTTGACTTCTTTCTTTAATAACTACATAACACAGTACTTGTACTTCTACTTTCAGTACTTGAGTAGAAATCTTTTTTCAAAACTACTAGTACTTTTTACTTTTAGTACTTAAGTAGCAAATTTTTTGAAAAAACTACTTGCAATACTTAAGTAAAAAAAATGTTGAATACTTTAGTACTTAAGTAACTTTTTCTGCGAGCACTTCCACTTCTACTCAAGTCACTTTTTGATCGAGCACTTGTACTTTTACTCAAGTAGAAATTTCGAGTACTTTATACAAGTCTGGTCACTGACATAAAACAAAGTATGCAGTCAGTGAAGCTGAGACTCCTCACAGATTAGTCCTGGACCAATGACCCATTAAGTAGTGATAACAGCCCCAAAACATGCAGTTTTTAAATCAAGCTGGAAATGGCATCTCTTTTTTTTTCCATTCTGACAGGTACCCTTTAGAGCCCATTCACCATCATATGATTTTCTGTTGTATAAAACAATGTATATTATTTGTATAAAACCTCAATAATTATTTTTAATAACATTTAAAATGAATTATTTTTTAGCACAGTGAGGTACAATTATAATTCTATTGTTAAGCTAGGAAATGCTAAACAAGGACAGGCCGATTTGAGACAGATCTAAGACAGATCTATTATAATAATGCAGCTTTATTCATTGATTCCCCCTCAGTGGATAAAAACAGAACTGTGACAGAATAAACCTACCCTTGACCACTTCTTAATTGTGTGTGTTTTAACTGCATTAAGACTGCCTACAGTAGTTTTACTGTGGGTGAGCAGCACAGGCAGGCTCAACAACGTATATACCATATACTGTATATGCAGATACATATACATGTGCAGCATGCCGCTCCCATAACCAACGGACATAGCAGATTACCTTTCCTGGTATAGCGTAAAGCTATGTGATCACAATGTATACACTACTCTTATGAATGAGTGTCATTTATAACAGCTGTGCTTTCTGTAGTGATGTTATGATTGGCCCACAACTATCATATGGTACCTGGGCCAACCACAGCACTCTGTACCATGTGATTAGCTGTAGCCAATCACAGCATGTCAACAGAAAGCAAGCTGTCATGAAAGGAAACCCATTAGCGACAGTTCACATGATTGCTGTTCATCACCGTAACAGCTATCGCAGTGTAGAAAAAAAATCCCTGATCACCCCCCCTTGTAGTACACTATGGTGACACTGAACTGCTCTGATAAAAGTATGTAAAAAAAAAAATTGTTAAAAATCAAAAAAGATGTAATAAAATGTTTACAAAATTGTGGGAAAAACTTTTTTTTATCTAATTTCTTCATTTTCCAAAAAATGTTGACAAAAAAATTACAACTTCAAAAAACTCGCCCTGCCTCTTACTGCATGCCTACTTACCTTGGACTGTCTACTTTTAAAAAATGGGTAATTTGGGGGGGCATATGTACTATCCAGGCTTTTTAGGGCCTCAAAAAATTAGATAGGCCATCAGTGTATCAGAATTGAATAATTTTCAAATATATACACCATATTTTGTGGACCTACCTACAGACTAAATAATCTACATTATTATTTACTACTATAATTTATTTATTTGCAACATTTTTTAACAGAAACTAAGAATGTGTTTTTTTTTTCTAAATTTTTGGTATTTTTTCATTTTATATAGTTAAAAAAAAATAAAATAAACCCAGTGGTCATTAAATACCACCAAAAGAAAGCTCTATTTGTGTGAAAAAATGATATACATTTAATTTGTGTACAGTGTTGCATGACTGAGCAATTGCCATTGAAAGTACAGCATAAAAAGGCCTGCTCATGAAGGGGGTAAAACCTTCCGGAGGTCAAGTGGTTAGGTGAAAATCTGTCACAGACCTCTGCAAATCTGTTGCCTTGACTATCCAGGACAGGATTACAGGAGCAGGAGTCGCAAATACACTTACAAACTATGGCAGGGGTCCCCAACCCCCTGGGCTGCTGACCGGTGCCTGTCCGTGGCCTGCTGGGAGCTGGACTATGTGGCAGGTGTTGGCTGGGTGGCAGGGGTTGGCAGTGGGCAGAGTGAGGTGTCAGGCCTCAAACTCTAAATAAAAAACTGGCATGGGTTTCTTCTTGGCAGAAAAGGACAGAAGCAATACCACTTGCAGGATTTTTAACATCTGCAGTGCCGTAGGGTGACAGTACATGGTTCTGGAATCCTTCTTCACCAGTGTTCACTTTTTTTTTCAAAGCACCTTTTGAATTGCCACCTCTACATTACAATGCAAAAGTTTATTGCAGGTGTGAAAAAAATGCTGCAAATAAAGAATGCTTTCAGAAATAGAAGTGTTAGTAGTACATTTCTATTAAATACCAAAATGAAATCAACAGAAAGAGAAATCCAAATCAAATCAATATTTGGTGTAACCACACTTTGTCTTCAAAACAACATTAATTCTTCTAGGTCTGATTGCACAGTTTTTGAAGGAACTTGGCAGGTAGGTTGTTCCAAACATCTTGGAGAATTGACCACATATCTTTTGTGAATGTAGGCTGCCTCAAATCCTTCTGTCTCTTCATGTAATCCCAGACAGAATCAATGATGTTAAGATCAGGGCTCTGTGGACGCCAAACCATCATTTCCAAGACTCCTTGTTCTTCTTTTTGCTGAAGATAGATCTTGCTGTCTTGCTGTATGTTTGGGGTGAAGACCACTTCTGGGCAGACTTCTCCAGACAGTTGATGGGTGTGACTGGGTCCCACTGGTTTCCTCCAGTTCTGGGCTGATGGCACTGCTGGACATCTTCTGATTTCAAAGGGAAGTAAGCATGATGTCTCTTTCATCTTCTGTATTAAGTTTCCTTGGCCGACCACTGTGTCTATGGTCCTTAGTATTGCCCTTTTCTTTGTGCAAAAGAGCTTGAACAGCACATCTTGAAACCCTCTTCTTTGAAATCTTTGCCTAGGAGAGAGCTTGCTGATGCAGTATGGCTACCTTGTGTCTTGTTGCTGTGCTCAGTCTTTCCATGGTGCATGACCTGTGACATGAAACTGTCTTCCACAGCCTCAATTTTGTAGCAGAGTTTGGCTGTTCCTCACTCATGTTTAAGCCTCCTGCCCAGCTGTTTCAGTTTGTGACTGACCTACTGTACATTTTAAATTGATGATCATTAGCACTTGCTTGGTGTCATTGGTTAATCATACATCTGACTCTAATCCTACAAAATCCCTAACAAAGTGTGCAAGTGTAATAATTGATGCTGGTTTGAAGTCAAAGGGTAGTCACACCAAACACTGATTTAGAGTTTTCGTCTGTTCACTCACTTTACATTTCTAACCTCTTTGCGCCTAAGGGGAAACAAATCTTAATGCCTAAGTGTAAGATTCCGGTACCTCCGGTACCCTTAATCACCACTTTCCTCTATAATGCGTCCCACCTTTCTCTTCAGGTGGTACGCATATACCTTTAAGAACGATGATGTCACTGCTGAGCGCCGCAGAGCGGCTATTTCAACCGCCGGCGGTCTCACTCACATTGTTCGTTCAACCTGCCTTGCTATCCACATGCTTTCAAGCCTGTCTCCCGATCGGAACCTCCAGCCATTCCCTTTACCTGGAGCAGACCGGAACCTCGCTACTGATCCCTGTATCTCGCTACCGGACCATCCCTTAACTACTGGACCTCTCTAAACTACTAACATTACAAGTGATAAGTACCCCGCAGGGGAACCCTCCATAACCTTATTGCACTATCTACCTATGCACATTAAGGACTGTTACTATCTATCTATACTATCCTATCATCTGCACTGTTACATAGATTGCTAGCTCTTCAGCCTACTACCATCTATCATCTGCACTGCTGCATAGATTGCTAGCTCTCCTGTCTACTACTATCTATCCTTGCACTGGGTTAGTCTATCCTGTATTTGTCATCTGCTGTCCTCACCACCTGTTAGCATACTCAATACTAACCTATCTGCATTCCTAAATACCATCTTGAACTCTCCTATACAAAACCTATCAAGTGATTACCATCCTTGTCACTGTTCACACCTGTCCCTTCAGCACATCACCTTCATACTATCATATACATCCTATCACTCCAGGAACATCTCATTGAGTGTGTATATATCTGTATGTTGAAGCTGACAGACCCACGGTGATGAGTCCTGGAGAGTTGGATCTGGTATTCAACACATCTCTACATGACTACTGAGTGGAGATTTTGCAGCTGCAAATCCAGCCTATAATAAAAACGCAGGAGCGTTACACTAAGCACAATTTTGCAACCTTGACATGTGTTAGTTAAAAGGTACATATCATCACAACTACTTTGTGCAACCAGGTGGAATATACCTTGTTTTTTTTAGGACAAATTGAACTTTCATTTGGTGAGAAAAAGTAATAGATATCTCCTGATTTTTTTTATTATCAAAGGTAAACTTGTTCAAATTAGTGAAAAAAAATTTTTTTAAAACACATTGCCACTAACTGCCACTGATACTAATTTAAAAAATTTTTTTTTTAAAATCCTGTCCAATATATACTGGCCATGACCTTTGCCCCTGACCTTTGCCCCTAACCTTGACCCAAACACTAACCCAGGCACTGACAGGTATGTTTTCTTTATTTTTTATTATTATTTAAATTTATTTATTCATTTATTTTTACACACTATTTTTTTTTCTCTCTGCAAGGAGAGAGAAAGATACCATGTATCTTTTCTCTCTATTCACAGAGAGAGAAACAAAGGGGCGGGCTTCACAGTGACATATCACAACGATCAGGTGACCCAGAACTGGGATTTCTGAGTCCTGATCGTTAGTACGGAACCCGGGGCTTTCAATGAGACCCCAGTCTCTGTGCTGGGAGCGTGCTATGCAGTGCGCTCCTAGCACAAAGACATATACGCAGATATGTGGCCCCACAGAAAAAAAACAAGTCCAGTGAGGCCGCATATCTGTGTACTGCTGGTGTCAAGAAATTGGAATTGATAACAATAAATCATTTATGTATATATATTTTTTTAAAGCATTCTTACTTTACAGAATTTCTTTACACCTGCCTAAAACTTTTGAACAGTACTGTATGTAAAACAAAAACCCACCACAAAGCATCTGACAGCACACCAAAATGTGCATGTACCATGCAATAAATCTCATGTATTAATGTTTGTCAAGCTTGGTATTTGGGGGTATCACTTAGATCAGCCATGTCCAACCTGCGGCCCAGGACTGCAGGCAATGCGGCCCACTGCCACCTGACAATTTTTTATTTTTTTGCTGGGGAGGAAGGAATTCTAATCAGGGTCACGGCCACAGCAGCTTCCAACTAACTGTAGGCAGAGGCTGCCTCGGTGGGGGGGGCGGGCGAGTGCCGCGGGATTACAAACAGAGCGGGGATCTTCTGCTTACCCGGCTGCCGCTGTCATACGAAGCCCCGCCTCCTGGACCGGCTCCTATGATAGATTTCACCAATGTGCTATCATAGGACCCCGTCCAGGAGGCAGAACTTCGTATTACAGCGGTCGCCGGGTAAGCGGGAGATCCCCGCTCTGTGTAATTCAGCCGCTCTCCACTCTCTTCATTGCAGACTGCATTGTATGGGCACGCACGGGTGAGGCTGCATTGGATGGGCATGCACTGGTGAGGCTACATTGGATTGACACTGATCAGGCTGCATTGGATGGGCATGCACTGGTGAGGCTGCATTGGATGGGCACTGATAAGGCTGCATTGGATGGGAATGCACTGATGAAGCTGCATTGGAGGGGCATGCACTAGTGAGACTGCATTGGATAGGCACGCACCTGTGAGGCTGCATTGGATGGGCACTGATTAGGCTGCATTGGATCGCCATGCACTTGTGAGGCTGCATTGGGTGGGCACTAGTGCATTGGATGAGCATGCACTAGTGAGGCTGCATTGGATAGGCACGCACTGGTGAGGCTGCATTGGATGGGCACTGGTGAAGCTGCATTGGATGGGCACTGGTGAAGCTGCATTGGATGAGCATTGATCAGGCTGCGTTGGATGGGCATGCACTGGTGAGGCTACATTGGATGGACACTGATCAGGCTGCATTGGATGGGCATGCACTGGTGAGGTTGCATTGTATGTGCACTGATCAGGCTGCATTGGATGGGCACGCACTGATGAAGCTGCATTGGATGGGCATGCACTAGTGAGACTGCATTGGATAGGCACGCACTTGTGAGGCTGCATTGGATGAGCACTGGTGAGGCTGCATTGAATGGGCACTGATCAGGCTGCATTGGATGGGCATGCACTGGTGAGGCTGCATTGGATGGGCACTGATCAGGCTGCATTGGATGGGCATGCACTGGTGAGGCTGTATTGGATGGGCACTGTTTAGGCTGCATTGGATTGGCACGCACTAGGCTGCAAGTGCCGTGGGATCTCCCAGCTGCCGTGGTAGACTTAGGATGTCTGCAGTCAGTGACAGAGCCGCTGCTTCCTGTATAGTTCCGGCTCTGTCACAGATGGAGTGATATGAAATGCACCCCTCCTCCGCCTGTGACAGGAGCCATACAGAAAGCAGCGACTCTGCTCTATACTGCAGCCGCTGCTTCCTCCAGCAGTACCTGACATCATGACCAGCAGTAACCGCTAGCAGTAACCACACCAGCAGTACCCGCCAGCAGTACCCACCACCATTACGCAGCAGTAACCGCACCATCAGTAACCACCAACAGTCTGCAAAATAAGTAGAAAAGGTGTGTGCATTAGCGTGTGTAAAATGTTGCAATACGTTTTTTAATAACTAGTTTTGTCATAACATGTCATGTCCTTGTTCATACATGTATGAATAAGGACATGACATTTTCTAGCTGCCTAAGTCACATGTGCTAGGGGTGAAACTATCCCCCAGCACATAACTGTGAATATCCCGGCATGTGCTTCTGACTCCTCCCACCATCACCACTTCCAATCACTGAAGTGGTCATGGTGGTTAGAGTGTTCCTTTAATATCTCTCAGAAGAAGTAAATCTCTACACTGATTCCATTTAATTTGATTATCCTCTAGTTATGTTAGGGGGGGGGGGGGGAGCGGGAAGGGCACAGGGGCTTTTTATTACTTATATACCTTAACTATAGTATATATTTTATATGCGGCCCGGGAAAATTTCTTTACACTCAATGTGGCCCAGAGAAGCCAAAAGGTTGGACACCCATGGTTTAGATGATCCATTTACTCTCACGTGACAGTGCTTGAGGGCTGGCTCCGCAATATTCAAAGAGGAGCCCGTATGCAGTTTTTGGGTCCCGCTCTGCATCTAGTCTGTGAAAAAGTCTCACACATGTGAGACTCCCTATACTCGAGGGGGGGGGGGAGCAGAGTATGTTTTGGGGTGTAATTATAAGTATACCTATGCTGTGTGATATATTACTCATTAAAATCACAACTTTGTGAAAAAAATGTTATTGAATTTAAATTTTCCAAAAAATTGTGACAAAAAATTACAACTTCAAGAAACTCACCATGTCTTTTACTAAATACCTTGGGTCACCGACCCAGCCTGCACAGGTCAGTGATGTCCACCAGGGACCACCTGGCAACCTCACCTGGTGGTAGGTTGCCAGGTGGTCCCTGGTGGACGTCCCGCCCTATTTAAGAACTGTCAGACGGCGGAACAGCAGATGGCGGTAGTCTTTACCGCAGGTGGAGCTTTTTTTTTTTTCGGCTCCGGCGGTGGCAGATTGTTAAAGAAATTGGTAAAAACTGTGTTTCTGTGGTTTTTTTTTACCTCTTTTTATGGTGAACGAGTAGGGGTACAATGTACCCCATACTCATTTACATGGGGGAATTTGGGGCCCCCCTGTTAAAAGGAGGTTCCAGATTCCGATAAGCCCCCCTGCAGATGGCGGTAGCCTTCACCGCGGGTGAGCTTTTTTTTTTTTTTTCCGTTCCGGCAGTGGCAGATTGATAAAGGAATTGTCAAAAACTGTGACTGTGTTTTTATATATTTTTTTCCTTTTTTTTGGTGAATGGGTAGGGTTACAATGTACCCCATACTCATTCACATGGGGGGGATTTGGGCCCCCCTTGTTAAAGGGAGCTTCCAGATTCCGATAAGCCCCCTGCCCTGGTCCCCATCAACATGTCCCCCTGCCCCAAAGAACCCCCCAGTGTTGAGGGCATGTGGCCTGCTATGGTTCAAGAGGTGGGGGCGCTCACCCGTTCCCCCTGTCCTGACCTGCCAGGCTGCATGCTTACATAAGGGTCTGGTATGGATTTTGGGGGGAACCCCACGCAAATTTTATTTTTTAAAGGGTTCCCCTTAAACCCCACTGACAGCTGATGAGTCTTCAATTGTTAAGGATGCGGCAGCCCACTCCTTAACAAGCAGCTAGTGTTAAAGATGTTGGTGGCTGCCGTTTCCAAAAATATGCATATGAGCAACATCTAAATTAGCAGCTGATCTGCTGAACAGTTGCTTAGGAAATTCACAGTGAAAACGGAGAGAAAATTTGCACCGGACATGTGAGAACCAAGCCTAAATACCACCAGAAAAACCTACCTGTCTCCAAAAAATTATACAATTTTCCTTTGGATGCAGTGTTACATGACTGAGTAATTGTCATTCAAAGTGTCCAAGCACTGAAAACATAAAATTACCATGGACTTAAAGGGGTTAAAAGTGTTTAGTATTGAGGTGGTTAAATGCCATGCCTGTAAGTCAAACCCTGCTTCCCCGTAGCCTGGTTGAAAAACTACTATTCTAAGCAATCCACCCTGTTTTGCTTAGGATCTGTACTTTGTTTTGAGCACACCCTCAATACAAAGGTGAGCTTACCCTTTAAGCTCCACCAAGGGAGATAACTAGAACATTAACAGGGCTTCATTGTTCACTCCCAACAGATGTATTTAGAAGTGGTTGAGTTAAAATAATATATTATATATTTTTAGTTACTTACTAAAAGGTATCAACTGACAAGTTTTGTGTATGTGTATGTATTCTCAATTATCTCAGTACACCAACTTCTTTTGCTTTCTAAACCTTTAGCTACCAAATCGAAAATACCCCCACCATGGATCAACCCATTTTTAACAGTCATTAGAGGTTGATATAATTCTAGGAGCTGTTCAGCCTTTTTAGCATAATGCAGTTACTCTGAACATGTTCAATTGTTTTTTCACCCACGTGCTTCAAGGAGGTAACTCCTTTCACCCATGTGCTCCAAGGAGGTAACTCCTTTCACCCATGTGCTCCAAAGAGGTAACTCCTTTCACCCATGTGCTCCAAGGAGGTAACGCTTTTCACCCATGTGCTCCAAGGAGGTAATGCTTTTCACCCATGTGTTCCAAGGAGGTAACTCCTTTCACCCATGTGCTCCAAGGAGGTAACTCTTTTCACCCATGTGCTCTAAGGAAGTAACTCTTTTCACCCATGTGCCCCAAGGAGGTAACTCTTTTCATCCATGTGCCTCAAGGAAGTAACTCTTTTCACGCATGTGCCCCTAGGAGGTAACTCCTTTCACCCATGTGCTCCAAGGAGGTAACTCCTTTCACCTATGTGCTCCAAGGAGGTAACTCCTTTCACCCATGTGCTCCAAAGAGGTAACTCCTTTCACCCATGTGCTCCAAGGAGGTAACGCTTTTCACCCATGTGCTCCAAGGAGGTAATGCTTTTCACCCATGTGTTCCAAGGAGGTAACTCCTTTCACCCATGTGCTCCAAGGAGGTAACTCTTTTCACCCATGTGCTCTAAGGAAGTAACTCTTTTCACCCATGTGCCCCAAGGAGGTAACTCTTTTCATCCATGTGCCTCAAGGAAGTAACTCTTTTCACGCATGTGCCCCTAGGAGGTAACTCCTTTCACCCATGTGCTCCAAGGAGGTAACTCCTTTCACCTATGTGCCCCAAGGAGGTAACTCCTTTCATTCTTTTCCCCCAGGGAAGTAACTCTTTTCCCCCAGGGAAGTAACTCTTTTCACCCATGTGCCCCAAGGAGGTAACTCCTTTCACCCATATGCTCCAAGTAAGAAACTCTTTTCACACATATGCTCCAAGGAGGTAACTCCTTTTACCCATGTGCTTCAAGGAAGTAACACTTTTCACCCATGTGCCTCAAGGAGGTAACTCCTTTCACCGATGTGCTCCAAGTAAGAAACTATTTTCACACATATGCCCAAAGGAGGTAACTCCTTTCACCCATGTTCTCCAAGGAAGTAAATCTTTTCACCCATGTGCCCCAAGAAGGTAACTCCTTTCACCCATGTGCTCCAAGGAAGCAACTCTTTTCACCCATGTGCCCCAAGGAGGTAACTCTTTTCACCCATGTGCCCCAAGGAGGTAACTCCTTTCACCCATGTGCTCCAAGGAGGTAACTCTTTTCACCCATGTGCCCCAAGGAGGTAACTCTTTTCACCCATGTGCCCCAAGGAAGTAACTCTTTTCACGCATGTGCCCCTAGGAGGTAACTCCTTTCACCCATGTGCTCCAAGGAGGTAACTCCTTTCACCCATGTGCCCCAAGGAGATAACTCCTTTCATTCTTTTCCCCCAGGAAAGTAAATCTTTTCACCCATGTGCCCCAGGGAGGTAACTCCTTTCGCCCATGTTCTCCAAGGAAGTAAATCTTTTCACCCATGTGCCCCAAGGAGGTAACCCTTTCATCCATGTGCTCCAAGGGGGTAACGATTTTCACCCATGTGCCCCAAGGAGGTAACTCCTTTCACCCATGTGCCCCAAGGAGGTAACTCTTTTCACCCATGTGCCCCAAGGAGGTAACTTCTTTCACCAATGTGCTCCAAGGATGTAACTCTTTTCACACATGTGGCCCAAGGAGGTAACTTCTTTCACTCATGGGGTGTAGGCTCCCCCAATATTCTTTTTTCTGGGGTCGATGCGCCAATTACCACGTCTTGATGTCATAATATGCTATGAGATTCTTGAGATTTACTGTTATTGAGATCATTGGAGCCTTCATGTTTTCCCCTAGTGGGATTTTTATCATGTGTATGTAATTCTGTCAATAAAATATATTTTTACTTATTCAATATTTTTTGATGTACTATTTACTGTGCTGCCTAAAAACCCACTGGGGGTGGATACTTCGGTATCACTGTTTTCCAGTAATCATTATTGGGTGAGCAGCCACTCCATTTTTTCAGTGTTGTAGTCCTACAATATATATTCACATTGGTGGCTAAACACCTATATACCCCCAACTGTACAACACTGTGGAGTTATACTTATCAGGATTTGTAGATTCTCTTGTTTTTTTTCCCTTTTTTGCATATGTAAGCATTTTTTTCATCATATGTTTTTCAAAACCATTTCTGCAGGTTTTTGGTCTCTAGTGTGTACCGATATTTCACGCCCAACTATGGCAGAGATAATATCTCACTATTTTCTTTCTTTTCTATGAGGTCCTGTCTCTTCCCCATGTCTTTTTCCCATGTGCCCTGAGACACTCATTGGTTGCTCCCTGTATTACCCTCATCTGTACATTTCCCAAATTATTATTGAAGTTACGTTTGAACACAATTGAGCACAAACTAAGTATTCTATGCATAATCTACCAACAATCGAGCAGAACAGTTCGATTCATGTATCTGAGTAACTTTCTGTCAATTATCATCTATAATCCTTTTGTAACATCTAATATCCAGTCTTTTCCTCTCCCCTGTAGCTCTGTTCGAATAATTGTAATTTCAGTTATTACATTAAGAGTTCCAATCGAGTGTACAACATGAGTTTGTATCAAGGGGAGCAATGGGCAAGTCTGATGGCAGAGTATGAATCGGATTTCGAATCAAAGGATCAGGTAGAGACACAAATCTCTTCTTTATTTCACAAACTATAACAGACCCTTGAGAAGAAATCTGCACTCCATAGACATATTAAATCTTTTGATCGTTACACCAAAGAATCGATCAATCCCATGGGTCTACGTATCCAAATTTTTCCAAATTTGGAAAAAATTAGTAATGAATTTAAATCAGCATGGGAAGAGAACCTGCAAATCTGTTCTAAGAACATGATGGCTCTCCTCACCAAAGAATACGAAGACCAAATTCTATCTCTTGATATTGAAATCAAAAGCATCGAACTCGCCCTTGCTCCCTTTGTCAAGCATACCCTCCACCTAAGTCTCGAGAAAAAAAATTGCAAGAAAATCTGGCCATATATAATAAAAATCTTCTACATAAAAAAGAACAAACATTTTGGAGAGACAAAACGGCCTTTTCGGCCGGGAGAGCATATAGATGGAACAACCCAACAGGGTTTTCCTTGAAACAACCTCGCTCATATAGAGAGGCAAACTATAATAACCCTACTAACTCATCTGTCAATAATGGAACAAATAGTAGGTCACAAACTCGCGAATCTTCATCTAGAAATCGCGGTAAATTTAAGAGAACAAGAAATTACAAAGGTTCTTTCGAACAGGATATAAAGAAACGCACAGTGGAGACTGATCCGGACTATGCATATTCTGCACAGCCCACTCAATTAACCTCCAATTATCCACCACCATCTGGCAACGCGTCACAGGTGGAGATGGAGTCTTCTCTATCTGACACATCTAGCAACACCAGCCAGCCACCTGTCTCTACAGTATCTATTGGGCCTTTAAACTCCATGCGGGGGATCGATCCCCCACAGAAAGGCAAGGGAGTAAAAGGTATATTGCCCCATCTGATTCGAACACAGACAACGCACTGAATGTAGTCAATCTTTCTACATACACGTTAACTACAGTGGAGACACAATTACTTACCAGAGGCTTAAGTTTCTGCCCAGATCAGAACTTCGACCCCTTTGAGGTGGTCACTGATCTACATCTTTTTGCCCGCAGACTACTCCTTAAATGCATGTATGATAAATCTAGCAGCAATACCGACACCACTGATTGGTCTCAGTATAGCATGCGAGAATTTAAAGCACTATGAGATCTAACCCTATTACAGTAAACCCCCCTCCATTGCGGGGGTTACGTTCCGGACCCAGCCGCGAAAAGTGAAATTCCGCGAAATAGAAAAACCCTATTAAAATGCATTGTAGGCATGATTTTTTTACTGTCACTGTACGTGTAGAAGCATTTTAAGGTCTTTAAACACACTTTTAAAACAATAGAAACTCATTTAAACACATAAAAGATACTTAGAGACAGAGCAAGAGCTATGAAAAACACAAAAATCTTTCATTTTTAATGATTTATATAGTAAAATAACATTACAAAAAAAAAAACGCGAATTACCGGGACCGCAAAAACTGAACCGCGATGTAGCGGGGGATTACTGTATACGAAGAAAACACTTTGGATCTCATCGATCGCATAGACCTGGAGGAACTCCTGGATAGTGTGGAGACTGATGTGTCTCCCACACCTCTTTCTTTCAAAAAACCTTCTACCAAATTTCCCCCACTCAATAACAATCCAAATGTTGCAATCTTTTTGAAACAGGTTTTAAGGGACATAACCAAGTTGGAGAAAACCATTAAGAAAACATCTAAAAGCTCTAGACCACCAAACCTGTCTAAACATGAACACAAAGCTTTAATAAACGTACAAAACAACAAAAATATCATTATCAAGCCCTCAGACAAGGGCGGTAACGTAGTTTTGATGGACATTGCAGGATATAGAGACATGTGTCTCAAAATCCTAAGCAATAAAGAATGGTACAGGCCCATACCAGCCAATATGGTGGCCAAATTCAATGAGGAATTTAACACCCTTATTGACCAAAGCTTTGCAGCAGGCATTATCACTCAAGACTTGTATGAATACATTCAAACCAAACATCCACGTACCCCAACTTTCTACAGTCTCCCTAAAATCCACAAGGATCCCCTCCACCCCACCAGACGTCCCATCATTTCCGGAAATGGGAGCATCACCGAAAAATTGAGTCGAGTAATAGACTTCCACCTTCAATCACATGTGCATGCGCTGCCCTCTTTTGTAAAAGACACAATTCATTTCCTTCAAACCATTGAAGGACTTACCATCTCTGACCAAGCACTCTTAGTAACTCTGGATGTGGAGGCACTTTACAGCAGCATTCCCCACTCCAGAGGATTAGCAACCATCACCAACATTCTGCGTCAACATTCTATACATACCAGGCCGTTTAACGACTTCATCGTTAACGGTCTTGATTTCATCTTAAACTACAATTATTTTTTGTTTGATGGTTCCCACTACCTCCAGGTACAGGGCGTGGCGATGGGGACTTGTTGTGCCCCATCGTACGCCAATCTGTACCTGGGGGAGTGGGAACGGACCCTCCTCTCAGATGAGGACCTCGTCGAATACACTATCCGGGTTTCTACCTGGCTAAGGTATATCGACGATGTCTTCCTCATCTGGGAGGGGGCTGAGGCAGCACTGCTGTCCTTCGTTGAGGTAATGAATACTAACAATTTGAATTTAAAATTCACTTTGACATACAATAGAGATGCCATCAATTTCCTGGATGTCCAAATTACGAACAGAGGACGGACACCTCTCTAGTACATTGTACAGAAAGTCCACAGCAGGCAACACTCTGCTACATGCAGACAGTTTTCACTCCGCCCCTCTGAAAAATTCGATCCCCTATGGACAGTACCTCCGATTGCGGAGGAACTGTTCTGGGGATGAATCCTTCAGGAAAGAAGCTGCATCCCTTCAAGACAGACTTCTAAAACGAGGTTACAGTCGATCATGCCTCAAAAGAGCCTACAACAAAGCTTACTCCAAAACCAGACAGGAATTACTCTTTGGCCCAAAGAAATCCACCAACACTGCGGACACAAATACATTGCGTATTATTTTGCGGTATTCTAAGCAGCATGTGGCTATTAGAGACATCAATTGCCAACATTGGTCGATACTTACCGATGATCCTAAAATTCAGAAGTTCATATCCCATACTCCCTCATTAACTTTCAAGCGGGCTAGTTCTTTCAAGGATAAACTTACCAGCAGTGGATTTCGAGAAAATAAAAAACACTGTCCAGCTGTAGGTACTTTTCCATGCGGACACTGTTCGCATTGTCCTTACATTGATAGACGCAAAACATTCAGATTACCCAATGGAGAAATGTTTATTCCTAAGCATTTTGTAAACTGCCAAACAAAAGGGGTGGTGTATCTCTTCCAATGTGAATGTGGATCTTTCTACATTGGAAAGACAAGGCAGGAATTTTGGAGACGTTTTTCAAAACACATCTACAGTATGCAGATTTGTAATCAGTATTTACCCTTGGGCAGACATGTCGCCATTGCACACCATCTTGTTATGCCCAAAGTCACCTTCACGGCCCTGGAACGGGTGCACGTCCCGGACCGTGGAGGTGACTGGAATAAGATCCTACTACAACTAGAGCAGAGATGAATCTACAGGCTCAATGCGACGGTGGCTCCCGGCCTTAATTAATCTATTTCCTTTGTCCCCTTTTTGAAGGGGTTTGTCTCGGGCAAGACCCAATAAATATTCCCCTTTCTTTCTCCTCTTTTTTCTTTTTTCATTTCTTCTCATCATTACTTGTATTTATAGTTTTTCATTCCTATTTTCATTTCATTTAACTCACTTCATTATTCTTTTTAGTTTTATTTCCGAGGTATTTGGTGCAATAAAATTTTGATTTTTTGATTATTGTATTGTTAGTGGATTATTCTATGTTCACCATTGATGTAAAAATGCTGATGTTTCTCTATATATGTAAATCCAATGTCCTGTGTACCTTAATTTGTAGTTTCATGTACAATATGTTATTCATTGTATATGTATTTCTTGATCCATAAAGTAATGTTTTGGCTAATATGTTTATAATGTTCAATTTTGTACTCTCCATCTATCGGGGGGCGTGCCTGCTCACCGCCCGGGCGCACTTGCAGGATGTTTTGCAGGTCTCCCAGCACGGTGAGACACTGAGCCTCTTGGTAGGTTTCAGTCTCCCCTTCTGATGATGTCCACCAGGGGGAGCATCACCGTGCTGGCGCCGTTCCGGATCCCAATGGCGTCACGCCTCCCCCGACATACACACTGTACGTGCGTGCGGGGAGGGGGGGTTGCCATGGGGACGGCAGATGCCGGCAGGAGTTCCTCCTCCCCTTCCGGAACGCCGAGGGAGCCACCGTGTCCACATGTTGGACACCATCGGAGCGGGAGAGCTGCACACACCTGTGGGGGATAAAGCCACACCTAATAGGTATTTAAGCACGACCACAAACGTGGGTGAGTAATCCTTCACATCGTGCAGCAGTCTGTAAAGAATAGGTCTCCTTAACCGCAGCTGGGTAAGTACAGGAAACACTCTGAACCCATGGACTTCCCTGTTTCATTTGCATTATCCACTCTGTTTTCTACTTGACATGTTCACTCTATTCTCATACTGGTTCTCATTTTCCATTCTCAGTTCTGGCTTCACTGTTCTACGGCTCATACTTTTCTACATCCCCACTTGTTCCATTCTTTTTCTCCCCCATGTTATATGTTTCATGGTTGTTAGTTCTCTCTTGGGGTATGTATTGTTCCCCTCTCTCCCTCCCTTTTTTCCTCTTTATTACATGTCTCTCCTCTCGTTTGTCTCCCCCCTCTTCCTCTTCTTTCCCCTCTATCTCCATCCTTTCCTTGTTTGCCCTCTCTTTGCATTTTCCTTTTTCTTTTTCTTTTCCTTTTCTTTTTCTCCTTTTCTTTTCTCCCTGCTTTTCTTTCTCCATTTTTCGTTTTTTTTTCCTCCAGTTTTTTCTTCTGTTCTTTTCCCTTTTTCTTGCCATTCTTTCCCTTTTCAGTCCCCCTGGTTTCAAATGTTTTCCTGTTATCCATTGATAATGCTGGCCATCAGGGCCGGCGCTACCACTAGGCGAGTTAGGCAATCGCCTAGAGCGCACTGCCTGTGGGGCGCCTTGCCGCTGATTTCCCCCTCTTAGTATGTCCCTCTCCTCTCCATTCGGCTCTGCAGACTGATCAGGGTCTCCCCTCCGAGTCCCTGACAGTCTGCGATGTGCGAGAAGAACAGAGGCGGCCTGTGCCGCGCTTCTATGATCATCAGTGAGTGAGAGAGAGAGGTGACAGTCTGTCACTCTCTGTGTATCTCTCACTGGCTGCAGCGTGCCCTGGGCTTCACACATCTCTTCTCCCCCCTCCCCCTCCTGTGTGCTGAGCTCCGTCTGTGAAGGAAGGTGGGCGGGAAGATTAAAAAGCCGAGCTGACACTTTACACTGAGAAACTGCTGAAAGAGCCCGAGGATCACTCCACATGAGGTAACACTTCACTGACCAGACCCTCCAGACCTTGCCCCCCCTTCTCCACCCCCCCTCTCTACCTGTCACCCTTCTCCCCCCCCCTTCTCCCCCCCCCCTTCTCTCCCCCCCTCTCTACCTGTCACCCTTCTCCCCCCCCCTTCTCTCCCCCCCCCTCTCTCTTCTCCACCCCCCCTCTCTACCTGTCACCCTTCTCCCCCCCCCCTTCTCTCCCCCCCCTCTCTCTTCTCCACCCCCCCTCTCTACCTGTCACCCTTCTCCCCCCCCCTTCTCCCCCCCCCCTTCTCTCCCCCCCCCTCTCTCTTCTCCACCCTCCCCCTCTCTACCTGTCACCCCTCTCCCCCCCCCTTCTCTCCCCCCCCCTCTCTCTTCTCCACCCTCCCCCTCTCTACCTGTCACCCTTCTCCCCCCCCTCTCTCTTCTCCACCCTCCCCCTCTCTACCTGTCACCCCTCTCCCCCCCCCTTCTCTCTCTGTCTTTGCCAGTACTGGAAATCCCTTTACCCCTTTCTGTTAATGTTAATAAACTCCTTCCCATCATCTCCCTATGTATAAGCCCTGGTTCACATTTGTGCGGATGCGCTGATCGCATGTAATTCGGAGCGCACTGCTCCTTCATTACATGCGATCTGATGTGCGGATGCGAATTCAGCCATGCACTTTGTATACACTTTGTATGGCTGAATTCGCAGCGGATCCGCAGCAAACTCGCACAGGAGGCATTTTTTGAGATGCCTCAGGATCGGATCGCACAGTGGTTCACAGTTGTGCGATCTGATCCTGTGTGAACTGTCAGATCATACTGCGATATGCGATCAAACTGGGGGTGTCCTTAACATTTAATTGACACCCCCTGCGTATCGCATATGGCAGTGTGAACTGCCAGAGGTGCAGATGCGATGCGGGAACAGGCTGCATATTCACAGCGTTCCCGCATCGCACAAATGTGAACCAGACCTTAGTCCCGATTCACACTGGTACAATGCAGGAAACCCTGCGATTCAGTGCCGGTTCCCACATCGCACCAGAATTGCACACTGGTTCACACTGAGATCTGTGAATCGCTGGGGATGTCAATGTAAGGTTAATGACACCCCCCAGATTGGTTCAAAGATCGCAGTGCAAACTGTGAAATGGTGCAGGAATCAGATCGCATAGGTGTGAACATCCATGCGATCCAATTCCAGTGTGGACCAAAAATTGAGACTTGCACCATTTTGGTGCAAATGTGATGCGATTTCAGCCTTACAGTTTGTATGGCTGAAATCACATCACACAGACATCGCATGTGACCTGGGCAGCAATGTGGTGTGAATCGCATGCGATGTCTGACATCACACAAGTGTGAACCAGCACTTAAAGTGATATTAACCACTTCTGGACAAGAAGGATTTGCCCCCTTAATGACCAGGCCATATTTTGCGATTTGGCACTGCATTATTTTAACTGACAATTGCGCAGTCATGCGACACTGTACCGAAATAAAATGAATGTCCTTTGTTTCCCACAAACAGAGCTTTCTTTTGGTGGTATTTGATCACCTGTGCGATTTTTTTTTTTTGTGCTATAAACAAAGAGCGACATTTCTGAAAAAAAAAACAATATTTTTCACATTCTGCTATATAACATTCCCAAAAAAAATGTAAAAATCTAAATTTTTGATCCTTTTAGGCCAATTTGTTTTCTGCTACATATTGTTGGTAAAAGAAAATCGCAATAAGCGAATTCTGATTGGTTTACGCAAAAGTTATCGCGTCTACAAACTAGGGGAAAGATTTATGTCATTTTTATTTATATATTTTTTACTACCAATGGCGGCGATCTGCGATTTTTAGCGGGACTGCAAGATTGCGGCGGACAGATCGGACCCCTAACTGACATTTTTGACACTTTTGGGGGTACCCGTGACATTACTACAGTAATCAGTGCTAAAAATATGCACTGTTACTGTAATAATTAGACTGGCAGGGAAGAGGTTAACCCAGGGTGATCAAAGGGTTAAATGTAAGCCTAGGGAAGTGATTCTAACTGTATGGGTGGTGGCTTCTGAAATTACCATAGAGACATGTGATCCTATATAGAAGGATCACAGGGGCTCTGTGATCATTCCAGAGAGAAGAACGGTCAGATGTGTTTACAACAGCCGACCGTTCTTCTCTCTCAGTGGGGAACAATTGCGGGTGCCCATCTGCATTCACGACCGCCTGTCCCGTGGATTGGCATCCATGCTGCCTAGTAGGGGAGTGCACCAACGGCAGTACGTGCTTGCCCCCAGCACCACACGCACGATTGACATAGAGCTATGTTGTTTTGCGCAGCCTAGCCAGCCTGTCGCAGTAAAACTGCGGCGGGTGGTCGGCAAGTGGTAAAGTAAAGCAAAATATTTATTGTACTGCAGCTTACTAGTTCTTAGATGGGTGCCTGCATTAGTTTTCTTTCTTGCTTTTAGGTTTTCTCGCTTTTGTTTTCACATACCGATCCTACTAGTAAGTCAATCGTTTTTTAAAAGAACAAGCCGTCTTGCAGATGTAGCAGTTAGAGGGTTAAATAAAACCATTTAACACTGACAAAGGGGTGGAGTCAGGGGCGGAGCCAATGGGGGCGGCAAAATTAAGTTTCGCCTAGGGTGTCAAAAATCCTTGCACCGGCCCTGCTGGCCATTGAAATTTAGTATAGACTAGCATTATATTAGAAATGTATAAACGCAGTTAATGATAGTTTCTAAAATCCTCCACTGGGTGTCGTGTGCTTCCCCACATGCTACCATGGTTTTGTGACGCCTTGCAGACCTCCACGCCTGTTCAGTCGCCCAGGGCGGGAGGCGCCACTCCCCTCTGAAAGCGGAGGATACAACAATGATTTTTATCTGCTCTCCTTTTTCTCAATAAATCTCATCTTTATGGTAAAGTTGAAATATACAATTGCACACCTATTACTGTTTTGCTGCATAAACATATTGCAAATTACAATGTGTTCTTTCTAGGCAATACAGTCCCCCTGAGGAAGACCTTGTATAGGTTGAAACGCGTCAAAGGGGTGTATGCTCCCCCCAATATTCTTTTTTCTGGGGTCGATGCGCCAATTACCACGTCTTGATGTCATAATATGCTATGAGATTCTTGAGATTTACTGTTATTGAGATCATTGGAGCCTTCATGTTTTCCCCTATTGGGATTTTTATCATGTGTATGTAATTCTGTCAATAAAATATATTTTTACTTATTCAATATTTTTTGATGTACTATTTACTGTGCTGCCTAAAAACCCACTGGGGGTGGATACTTCAGTATCACTGTTTTCCAGTACGCTTTTCACCCATGTGCTCCAAGAAGGTAACTCCTTTCACCCATGTGCTCCAAGGAAGCCACTCTTTTCACCCATGTGTCCCAAGGAGGTAACTCCTTTCACCCATGTGCCCCAAGGAGGTAACTCCTTTCACCCATGTGCACCAAGGATGTAACTCTTTTCACCCATGTGCCCCAAGGAGGTAACTTCTTTCACCAATGTGCTCCAAGGATGTAACTCTTTTCACACATGTGGCCCAAGGAGGTAACTCCTTTCACTCATGTGCTCCAAGGAAGTAACTCTTTTCACCTATGTACCCCAAGGAGGTAACTCCTTTCACCAATGTGCTCCAAGGAGGTAACTCCTTTAACCCATGTACTCCATTGAGGTTAGTCTAATTTTCCATAGCCACAAAGTTAAATAAAATCAGTGAACAAAAATTACTAGCCATCCACTTGGTGTTTTCATTTACGCATCCAGTATCAATCTACAGACCCCTTTAAACATATCGTGACAGGAAAACAAAGATGTTGATACTATTATTTTTATTGACAGTTCTTACTACTGTACTTTGTTTCTCTTTGATCACATGCTTCTATAACTTCGGTAATATGACATAATTATAGTCCTATTGTCAGCAAGCCTGTGATGTAAGTCAGACTGCACTTAATATAGTCATATAGAGAAACATATAAGCCCGCTGAAATGCGTTTGTGCATGTTTAGCTTTATGCATTTGTTTACAGTCACTACAAGGCGTGACATAATCACAAGATAGTATGAACATTTGAATCAAGTGTTTAATAGGCTAACTGACAGATTGTAAAACCTTCACAAACATATTTTATAATGTTTTCATGAAAAAGCACCATCCGTATGTATTTACTTTGAAAAATAATAAGTATCCAAAATAATAATTTGTGTGAGGTGTTTGCATTCCATTTTGAAATGTTCAGGATTATATGCTCTATGTTGATTTAGTTCTGTAAATCCCATAATTGCAGTAGAGCTTTGAAGTGGCTATATAAAGGTGTTAATAGAGAATTCAACCCAAATGTGTTGGGTGGATGGGGTTAAGTAAGGCAGAAGTAGAAATATTACTGTAGATAAAGTTCAGGTTGCTGTTTTCTGACAATGCCAATATTCTGCCCATAGTGCTTATGTCTCTAGCCCACTCTGCCTGCCAAATGTGGAAATGTTACTGCTATGGAACCCTAGATGTTATTTGCCAATGCGAGATAAAACCAGAAAAATTCCCAGCTCAATTCAGCGACCAGTTTGCTTACCAACCAAATTAACCTGTCTAAGAGTATGTGTTAAAAACAGGAATTTAGTTAGCATACATTTGCAAACGCATGTGTAAGCTGCAGGGCCACTTCACGGCCCCCTGTATTACCTGCAGTCCTAACTCCTGTAAATGTATCATAGCCTTCTTAGTGGAAGCACATGCACTCTAATGGTTAGATAGGGGGAAGGATGCATTGCCCTTCCATGGGCTCTTTGCTATGAAGGCCAGTTATAGGTGGGGTCAGGGATCATTTTGTTTGTTGTTGATGTATACTAGTGAGTGGACACACTGGATGCCTTTGCTGCCTGAGCTGGGCGTCCACTATGCCCTCAAGTTCCTTTAAGGAGGGTTGGGCTACCTCCAGGCTCACCTGCCCCCTATCTTTCCATAAGAGTGCATGTGCTTCCACTGTGGAGACTCTCATAAATTTACAGGAGTTAGGACTGCAGGTAATACAGGGTGCCCTGAAGTGGCCCTGCAGATTACACATGCGTTTGCAAATGTGTTCTAAGTCCCTGTTTTTAACGCATACTGTTAAACAGGTTAATTCGGTTGGTAAGCAAACTGGTTGGTGAATTGAGCTGGGAATGTTTTCAGTTTTTGTCTCACATGCGTTGCCCTTCCATGTGCTCTTTGCTATGAAGGCCATTTATAGGTGGGGGCAAGGGCCATTTTGTTTGTTATTTGCCAATGTCAATATTCTGTCTCCATCCTACACTGGCTGCATTCTATGACAAAAAAAGTGTTGCCCCATTGCGGTGTATTAGGAGTTCAATTAGCCACAGCAGTTTTTTCCAAAAAAGTAAGAAATCTGTTGCTTAGGTAGGACATGGTGACCGAATGTGCCCCATCTTATGCCAACCCGAATAGGTGAGAACAGAAAGCTTTTTAGCATAATAGCCTTTATATTAAACTTTGTTTTGTTTAACCACAAAGAAAGTACAAAGATGGGGTATTCACATTACAAACTGCAATAAAGAATGTGCTCACTATGTCTTATCCATTAATACATATACAGTTTCAAATCTACTCTTGAGTATGATGCCCATAAATTAACATTTTTGAATAATTTTCCATGTAAGGTTACTGAAAGGTTGATATTTTTAACTCTGTACTGTAAATCCACTGTAACTAATGCTTTTCTTTATGCATCCAAAGCAAATACTTTTATTCCCATAGGACAGAGCCTGTGGGTGCATTAAAACTGATGAAGACTTCAATGGTTTATAAGTTCAGTCAACCACCAGACCGGAAAGGTTTTACCCCCTTAATGGCCAGGCCATTTTTTGCGGTACGACACTGCGTTAATTTAAATGAAAATTGCGAGGTCGTGAGATGCTGTACCCAAATAAAATTGATGTCCTTTTTTTCCCACAAATAGAGCTTTCTTTTGGTGGTATTTGATCACCTCTGCGGTTTTTTTTTTTTTTCGCTATAAACAGAAAAGAGTGACAATTCTGAAAAATATTATACGTTTCTGCTATTAAATGCAGCCAATAAGTGTCGGTTCACACTGATCCGACACGACTTCGGGCGACTAATGCAATCGCCCGTGCACCGCGACTTTGGCGCGGCTTGCAACAACTTCACATAATGGAAGTCAATGCAAGTCGCTCAGACTTTGCAAAAAAAAGGTGCAGGAACCTTTTTCTAAGTCAGAGCGACTTGAGTTGCTCCTATTAGAACGGGAACCATTGCACAGCATGTATCGCTACTTGTCAGGCGACCAAGTCGCCTGACAAGTCGGAACAGTGTGAACCGGCAGTAAAAAAAATGAGAAAATCTATTTTTTTCATCAATTTAGGCCAATATGTATTCTAACACATCATTTTGGTAAAAAAAAAAAAAAAATTCCTATAAGTGTATATTGATTTGGTTTGCGCAAAAGTTATAGCGTCTACAAACTAGGGGATAGATTTATGTCATTTTTATTTATTTATTTATTTTTTTACTAGTAATGGCGGCGATCAGCGATTTTTAGCGGGACTGCAACATTGCGGCGGACAGATCAGACACCTAACAGACACTTTTGAGGGGACCAGTGCCATTACCACAGTAATCAGTGCTAAAAATATGCACTGTTACTGTACTGTAGACACTGGCAGGTAAGAGGTTAACACCAGAGGCGATCAAATGGTTAAGTATGTCCTTAGGGGGTGCTTTCTAACTGTGAGGGGGAACACACTGTAGATGAACACACTAAATAGCAGGAACACAGGATCCCTGTGTTCATCTGTGACAGAACGGCGGTCTGCCTTGTTTACATAGGCAGACTGCCGTTCTGTCTCTATGGGGAGCGATCGCGGGTGGCTGGCGGACAGCGCGTCCGCTGGACTTGCTGATTGGCTCCCCCTGTAGCCAATCAGCGCACTCGTGCCCCCACTGTCTATTACACGAAACTACATACAGGTAAGTCGTTTCACGTAATAGAGCCGACCTGCCGCAGTAAAAGTGCGGCGGCTGGTCGGCAAGAGGTTAAAGCAGTAATAGTAACAAAGTATTACAGAAACCATACAATTATGTGTGACCAGTAATGTACAAAAACACAAGTAACAAGCAAATAGAAAAAATATGCTTTATTCATTATAGCAGACACCTCCTTTGAATGAAAAGGGGCATCAATTACAAGAAAACCTACTGACTCATAAAGTCACTCAAAGCCACAAAAAATGACAATAATAAAGTCTGACAAACCCCGAACTGTATAGAATGAATGGGTGAGTCATACTGAACACAATCTAACACTCTACATTTTCCCAAAACTAGCAGGTTGGTAGAAGGGACAGTCAGATTAAAATTTAATGTCAGCGGTGGACAGCCAAAAAAAGGTGACACATTTTGATAAGCCATAGACCAGCTTGAAGTACCTTTGACAGAACATATATCCATCACGAAGGAATGCAACATGCTTCAGAGGGCGATGTGTCACATTCACTCTCCTAAGAGGGACATTGATAATATTGATATCATATGTGGTGTTTAACCAGTCGTAATTTAATTCTGTGCAACATTATGTTGGTTGCTGGGATGTAAATCCTTGTCAGATGAAAATATTGATGATTTTGAATAATTGCCAGTAAGAGTGTTTGAAATATACTCTATCCCTTCAAATGCAGGTAAGGGTTGCCGCTATCCCTAATATATCAGAATTTAAATTATTTTAAACCTCTCATGGGACTTTGTCGGCAGCCAAACATGAAAATATAGGCACTTATTTAAAAGTACAAAAGTAGTTTTCTTTATAACACATTATTAAATTCATAACTTGGATTTGCGTCATTTTTTTTAAAACAAGATTTTGTATACATTCACAGTTTAAAAAAAAAATGCCACAAATCAGTGGATTTTATGTGTTATCAATAAAGAAAACGACTTTTGTACTTTTACATAAAAAACTGCTTATATTTTCATATGTTTGGTTGCCAACAAAGTCCCCATGAGAGGTTAAAAATAATTTCAATTCTCGCAGTTAGAGTGAATCCACTAAAGCTAAATAAAATACACTGCACCCCTCAGACCCTTTGATTGGGTGTGTTTATTCTGTAAGGCCTTCTCCAGGGACCAGAAATATTGGCTGCATTTGCATTGGAACTCTCATTCCCTACTGAAACTATGAAGGAATGTTAAGAGTTATTCATGAGAGCCAGTGACTCTGATATACCAGATTCAACTAACTCTGCAAGGGAATTAGGCATCACACAGACAGACTGGATGAACTTTGCTAGGTATTTTTCACTTTTAACCACTTGCTGATCGCCGCCCCATAGCAGATTTACTGCTACAAGGGGGCCGTCCTGCGCAGGATCACGTATGTATATATATATGTGATCCTGCATTTCTGGGTATCGGGCGCGAATGCACAAAACCGGAGGCTATAAAACATATCCATTAAAAAAATTTAATTTCTTCATCAATTTAGGCCAATATGTATTCTGCTACCTATTTTTGGTAAAAAAAAAATCCCAATAAGTGTTTGATTGGTTTGCGCAAAAGTTATAGCATCTATAAACTATAGGATATTTTTATTTATTATTTTATTTTTCCTATTTTTTACTAGTAATGGCAGCGATCAGCGCTTTATAGTAGGACTGCGATATTTCGGTGGACAAATCGAACATTAACTGACACTTTTGACATTTTTTTGGGGACCAGTAGGAAAAAACATGAGAAAAAGATATTGGACTGTACAGGCCAGAAAAAGGAGCGTACATTCAGTTAGTAATAATTTCCATATTTTATTTTGATATCAAACATTAAAAAACAAACAAATACCATCTATTCAGTCAGGCTCCAAAACAGTACCATTTAGACAGAAGTATATGCAGGGCTTTTTTTCAGCCGGAACGCGGGGGAACGCAGTTCCGGCACCTCCAGTCTGAATGTATGCAATGGCAAAGGGGTGCTGGGGCCAGTGGGGTGAGCTGAAGGGCCTATTGATGCTGGCTGCTGGGGGATATATTGTTGCTGGGGTGAATCTATTGTTGCTAGTGGGCATTTTGTTGTGGGTGGAGCTTTTTTTGCAGTGGAGGATTTAGTGTTGCTTGGGGGAACTATTGTTGCTGGGGGGCTATTGTTTTTTGGGGGGGTCTATTGTTGCAGGGGAGGATTTATTGAGGGGGGGCGGTTGTTTCAGGGGAGGATTTATTGGGGGGGGGGCGATTGTTGCAGGGGAGGATTTTTTTTGTTGCCAGGGGGCTATTGTTGTTGGGGGTATATTGTTGCTGATTGCAGGGGATCTATTTTACTGTTTTTTCTATTGTTGCGGGGGAAGATTTATTGCTGCTGGGGGGATCTATTGTTGGGGGGGTGGTCTATTGTTGCTGATTCCAGGGAATCTATTTTACTGCTTTTCTAGTTATCATTAACAAATTCCATACAAATTACCTAGAGCCAAAACATGATACTTGGTTCTGTTTTCTCTAAAAGGGGGGTACTGGGAGGTGGGCAGAGGGTGGAACCAAAGTACAGCACTCGGAGGCGGGTAGGGAGTGGGGACAAGGGGGTGACTCAGAAGAGGGGAGTACCTGCACCTATTCTATGAGAAAAAAAGCCCTGAGTATATGGATAGGCATAAGGGAGAGAAAACTGGATCTGATACATTTAGAGCGCACACCAGATCTTAAAGAGTAGAAGACAGAAAACATGAGGACATATAGCATATGGATAGTATCCGTATTTGTACTTTTTGGGGACCAGTGACACTAAGACAGTGATCAGTGCTAAAAAAAATATGCACTGTTGCTGTACTAATGACTGGGAAGGGGTTTACATCAGGGGCAATTAAAGGGTTAAATGTGTTCCTAGCCAGTGCTTGTGTACTGTGAGGGAGTAGCTTTTAATTACGGAAGGCAAAGATCTGTGTCACTGCTTTGCAGGAACACAGAATCAATGAATTCCCTACTACTGACAGAAAGGCGATCTGCCTTGTTTACATAGGCAGATAGCCGTTTTGCATGTGTAATGAACAATTTACAGGTGTTGGCAAACATCGAGCTCATGGTACCCGCCGCTGTGATCATGGGGGCCCCAGATCCAGAAGTGTTGGATCACATACTATGTATGTGATCTGGTGCAGCCATGCCACTTTGCCACCGTATATTTAAGTTATACGGTCGGCAAGTGGTTAAAGGTAAGAATTACAATAGCAGATGCTGATGGTGTTTCTGTTAAAGTACATGGTGGGAGCTACTGTGTGTGTTTGTGTGTGTGTGTGTGTGTTTTTGTGTGTGTAACAGGTTAACTGCTCCTAGATAACCTGCTCCTGTGATGATCACTTTCAATCGACTGGTGCTAAAACTGTTATCGTAAAGTAGGAAAATCTCTGCACAGGATGGTACATGAGAGTGTAATCATCACTGTTGGAATTATGTGTCATGGACTTAACGTGATACTAAACACACACAGTTTAATTTACATTGTCCCTTCTATTTGTGTCTCTGGATACTGAAAATCTGGATAATGAAATTTTAATAAAAAACAAAAACAAAAAACATCTAAGTACCTTTTCCTAATCAATTTATGGCTGTCACATGATGCATTCCCATCCCAGCCTGTCTGCAGGGAAACATAAACAGGAGGAGCTTCTAGTTCTCTTTTGCTGGTCACATATTCAGAATAGAAAAAAAAACAGCCTTTGGAATACAAAGTAAAAATAAAAAATTAATATCAATAATCAGTTTTAAATTGTCGTACGAATATATATATGAAATCAAATCTTTATTATTTTTTGGCAAAACTATGGTGTGGACAGATCCCTCCAGCCTGTGTCTTAGAATAACAGGGAGGGGAAGCCTTCCAAACAAAATGTAATATCCTGCCCCCATTGTGTTTATCTGGTTAGTGGGCATGGATGAGGAAGGAGGGAGGGGACTGTCATTTACCACTGTGTATACGCTCACTTGTGTGGCTCTATAGTCAGATGTGAAAAGGAGGATAAGCTCAGCATAGAAACTCACAGAAAACTGAGCATGTGCAGAGTTGCCACCAAAGCTGCAAAATCCCTAGCTGGAATTTGGAGACTTGGACTTAAGGGGGAGACAGAGAGCAGCAGGATCAACCAGGTTTTTTGCAGAAGACAGAAAACGAATCTCATAGTGATTATGTGGGTATGAATAGCATGTAATACACCATTTAGTGATAATTTTTTATGATGTGGGTTTAGTGCCATTTTACATCTATACAGTCAGATCCATAAATATTGGGACATCGACACAATTCTAATCTTTTTGGTTCTATACCCCACCACAATGGATTTGAAATGAAACCCATAGGATGTGCTTTAATATACCCTCAAATTAAAGCTGAAAGTCTGCAGTTGCACATCTTGTTTGTTTCATTTCAAATCCATTATAGAGCCAAAAAGATTAGAATTGTGTCAATGTCCCAATATTTATGGACCTGACTGTATAGGACACATTGATATCCAGGCATTATCAGGCTTACCAATGCAGGAGTCAATATATGACTGAAGGAATGTGCTAATATGTGGTGTCCACTTTTTGTAAGTACATTTCAGTTAGATGTAATGTCTGGATTTGCCTTGAAACAGATGTAATCCTGTTGGGGTGATATACTTGTTTCAGTGACTTTGTGGGTATGTCAGGAAATCATTGAAGAATTTGTTCTCCAGTAGCCCACCATTACATGTTTTAACATACAGCATCTGTGATGGTGTCTGTTTTTTTTCATCAAAGATAGGATTCGTAGCATATTTGAAAAAACGACATTGATAAGGACCCTTTAAGAAGAAAATCAAGACAAATTCACCAGTCTAGGGCTATTTTATTTTATTGTTCGCTGTTTCTTCCTGCCCTGGTAAAGCCTGTTCTCCTTATTTCCCGTCTTGGTGTCTCAGGGACAAAAAGTGAGTGTAAATCTTCCATTAGGGTGACAAACTGTGATAAAACTTGAAAAAAGTTCTAACTCTTCTCCATTCTACCCAAAACAAATGAAAATAAGTATGGGCCGTGTGAGAATGCAGAAAAAAAGGCTACATGATACTGAGCAGGTTCACAACATAGATCTTCCAAGAATGGGGTAACAGGTAGTTGTAAATCTTACCTGACTTCTGGGAGAAGGGAAGAGGAGCAGTAAAAGATTAATGTAATAAAAGCGCACTAATCCCTAAAGTAATACGGATGTGAAAACATCAGGTGAAAGTCCAGTAACAGTTATCTAATGTCAATATTCTGCCCCCACTTTCCTATCTCCAGCCCACTCTTCCTTTAGTGTGGGTCCAACAGAAGTTTACCTTATTCAGGTACACCAGAAGTTCAAAGTGTGGGCAGGAGGTATAATTGCTTTGTGAAAGGACATCAGCAGCATTTATCCACTTTTTTTTTTAAGTTAGAATTTTTCTATTGTTAGGAAATATTTAGACCTACAGTATATACGTATATATATACATACACTCACTGGCCACTTTGTTAGGTACACCTGTTCAATTGCATGGTAACACAAATTGCTAATAAGCCAAACACCTGGCAGCAGTTTAATGCATTTAGGCATCTAGACATGGAGAAGACGACTTGCTGATGTTCAAACTGAGCTTTAGAATGGGGAAGAAAGGGGATTTAAGTGACTTTGAACATGACCTGGTTGTTGGTGCCAGACAGGCTGGTCTGAGTATTTAAAAAACTGCTGATCTACTGGGACTTTCACACACAACCACAACTAGGGTTCAGAGAATGGTCCCAAAAAGTGAAAATATCCAGGGAGTGGCAGCTGTGTGAACGGAAATGCCTTGTTGATGTCAGAGGTCAGAGGAGAATGGGCAGACTGGTTGGAGATGATAGAAAGGCAACAGTAACTCAAATAACCACTCGTTACAACCAAGGTAAGCAGAATAACATCATCTCTGTATGCACAACACACTGAACCTTGAAGCAGATGGGCTACAGCAGCAAAAGACCACACCAGGTGCCACTCCTGTCAGCTAAGAACAGGAAGCTGAGGCTACAATTCACATAGGCTCACCAAAATTGGACAGTAGAAGATTGGAAAACGTTGCCTGGTCTGATGAGTCTCAATTTCAGCTGCAACATTCAAATGGTAGGGTCAGAATTTAGGGTATACAAAAACAAAGCATGGATCCATCCTGCCTTGTACCAACAGTTCAGGCTGGTGGTTTTGTGATGTAGGGGGATATTACCTTGACACACTTTGGGCCCATTAGTACCAATTGAGCATCATTTAAACACCATGGCCCACCTGAGTATTGTTGCTGACCATGTCAATCCCTTTATGTCTGCAGAGTACCCATCTTCTGATATCTACATCCAGCAGGATAATGCACCATGTCACAAAGCTCAAATTATCTCAAACTGGTTTCTTGAACATGACAATGAGTTCACTGTACTCTAATGGCCTCCACAGTCACCAGATCTCAGTCCAGTAAATTACTTTGGGTTGTGGTGGAATGGAAGATTCACATCATGGATATGTAGCCTACAAATCTGCAGTAACTGCGTGATGCTATCATGTCAATATGGACAAAAATCTTTGAGGAATGTTTCTAACACCTTATTGAATCTATGCCATGAAGAATTAAGGCAGTTCTGAAGGTAAGAGGGGGTCCAACCCGGTACTAGTAAGGTTTACCTAATAAAGTGGCTTGCTAAAGGTGGAGGTGATGGACTGGCCAAGCATGCCTCCAGACCTAAACCCTATTGAGCATCTGTGGGGCATCCTCAAACGGAAGGTAGAGGAGCACAAGGTCTCTAACATCCACCAGCTCCGTGATGTCGTCATGGAGGAGTGGAAGAGGACCCCAGTGGCAACCTGTGAAGCTCTGGTGAACTCCATGTCCAAGAGGGTTAAGGCAGTGCTGGAAAATAATGGTGGCCACACAAAATATTGACACTTTGGGCCCAATTTGGACATTTTCACTTAGCGGTGTACTCACTTTTGTTGCCAGCGGTTTTAGACATTAATGGCTGTGAGTTGGGTTATTTTGAGGGGACAGCAAATTTATACAAGCTGTACACTCACTACTTTACATTGTAGCAAAGTGTAATTTCTTTAGTGTTGTCACATGAAAAGATATAATAAAATATTTACAAAAATGTGAGGGGTGTACTCACTTTTGTGAGATACTGTATATATATATATATCTATATATATATATATATCTATATATCTATATATCTATATATATATATATATATATATATATATATATATATGTATGTATATATATATATATATATATATATATATATATATATATATATATATATATATATGTATGTATATATATATATATATATATATATATATATATATATATATATATATATATATATATATATATACAGACACACACTATATTACCAAAAGTATTGGGATGCCTGCCTTTACATGCACATGACCTTTAATGGCATCCCAGTCTTAGTCTGTAGAGTATAATATTGAGTTGGCCTATACTTTGCCGTTATAACAGCTTCAACACTTCTGGGAAGGCTGTCCACAAGGTTTAGGAGTGTGTCTATGGGAATGTTTGACTATTCTTCAAGAAGCGCTTTTATGAAGTCAGGCACAAGAAGGCCTGGCTTGCAATCTCCACTGTAATGTATCCCAAAGGTATTCTTTTCTGTTCAGGACTCAGGAGGTCAGGACTTTGTGAAGGCCAGTCAAGTTCCTCCAGCCCAAACTCACTCATCCATGTCTTTATGGACCTTGCTTTGTGCACTGGGCCAATTCATTTGGTGGAGGGGATTATGGTGTGGGGCAGTTTTTCAGGGCTTGGGCTTGGCCTCTTAGTTCCAGTTAGGAGAACTCTTAAGATGTCAGCATACCAAGACATTTTGGATAATTTCATGCTCCCAACTTTGTGGGAACAGTTTGGGGATGGCCCCTTCCTGTTCCAACATGACTGCGCACCAGTGCAGATACAAGGTCCATAAAGACATGGATGAGCGAGTTTGGGGTGGAGGAACTTTCACTGGCCTGCATAGACTCCTGACCTCAACCCAATAGAAAACCTTTGGGATGAATTCGAGCGGAGATTGCGAGCCAGATCTTCTCGTTTACATCAGTACCTTACCTCACAAATGCGCTTCTGGAAGAATGGTCAAACATTCCCAAAGAAAGATTCCTAACCCTTGTAGACAGCCATCCTAGAAGAGTTAAGGCTGTTACAGCTGCAAAGGGTGGGCTAACGCAATATTGAACCCTACAAATTAAGACTGGGATGCCACTAAAGTTCATGTGTGTGTAAAAGCAGGCGTCCCAATACTACTTTTGGTAATATATATATATATATATATATATATACATACACACACACCCATAAAAATGCGCCCAGGACCAAATGGCATCCTCAAAATGTATGACTTATGAGGAAACCTGAACAAGTTTTCAAAAGAAAAAGAAAGAGGCTCATATAAGAGCCGGTTCACACTACTCCAACTTGTCAGGCGACTTGGTCGCCTGACAAGTAGCTCCCGATACTGTGCAATGGAACCGTTCTAATCAGAGCGACTCAAGTCACTCCGACTTAGAAAAAGGTTCCTGCACTATTTTTTGGCAAAGTCGGAGCGACTTGCATTGACTTCTATTATGAGTAGTCATTTGCAAGCTTCAAAGTCACCTGCAAACGGGGCGACTTTGAGTCAGATTAGTGTGAACCGGCTCTAAGAGTTCTAGCACCAAAGATACAGAATATTGTTTCATTATAAAAGCACATACCATATGTTGCAGTAAAGAAAATAGTTACAATATTTCACGAAACCACCTTTTCTTTCCCAGTAAATACATTGTTTCTTCAGATATCTAAGACTCTTTATTTATGTAAGAAAATCTCAACGGATAATGGTGTAAAATAAATTCTCCACTTCTACTGGCAAATTGACAGCTGTAGGATAAAAAATGAAAGCTAACAACGAATAGCTTTTATAGGCAACCATTCTGTTTTCTTTTACTTTTCCATTTTTCGTCTAATTTTTGGAACCGAATCGAACATTTGGGCAACAACTGCATGTCCTCTTGCCAGTAGCATTACCTGGTGCTGCTGCATATGTATACATTTCTGTGTGTTTTTGTAGCGTATTTTTATGCACATTTATTCATGTTTTGATGCATTTTGCATGCATTTTCATGCGTCGTGCATTTTCTTTTTTTTTTTGTGAGAGAAGGAGACTAGTTGTTAACTAAAAAATGCACTAAAAAAATGTAAATGCATTTTTATGCACTCCTTTGAGGTCTAGGAGACAAAATATGCACTGTGTAGCGCCAAAAGAAGAACCTGCACCTTTTAAAAAATCACATTACACCATGTTGCATTGTCAAAATCTTGTAGACTTCCCCTACGTAACATTTCTAAAATTGTCCCTTTTTAAAGTGGTTGTTAAGCCACTTTTTTTTTTCTTTTTATAGTTCCCTTTATTAGATAACCTTAAGCTCCCCAGTGGATGTCATTTATAAAAATATGCTGTATTAATACTTATAATACCTTATTTACGAGAGCCACTTGGCGCTTATGTCTCAGGTCTCCTCTCCTCCTCCTTATGTCCGCTGGTCTCCTCTCACGATCTGATAGCTGCAGGGGGAGGTGCTGGGTATCTCCCGCTGATGTCAACCGGGACAAGGAGAGAAGGAGACCGGCGGGCAGTCACGTGAGCACTGAGCGGCGCTCGTAAATAAGGTAATATACAGCATATTTTTATAAATGACATCCACTGGGGAGCTTAATGTTAAATAAGCGAGGGAACTATAGAAAGCATAAACTGTTTTTATTACAGCAGGAGGGGAGGATCAGGGAGCTGACAGGCAGGGGGGGGGGGAGGAGGAGGGCAGAGGAGACAAGGAGCAGTGCTGCGGATGATAGAGGCACGTACACTGACCACAGTGTCAAGGCTCAGCAGCCATGATATACCATGGTCAGTTTACATAGGGGAGGGTATAGCCAGGCAGGATCAACCAGGTATTTCAGGCATTACAGGTGGCTAAATTACACAGCACAAGCACTGTGCTGTATAACATGCTTTAAAGGAACAGGATCTAAACCATGGGTGTCCAACCTTTTGGCTTCTCTGGGCCACACTGAGTGTAGAGAAATTTTCTCGGGCCGCATATAAAATATATACTATAGTTAAGGTATATAAGTAATAAAACGCCACGCCCCCTGCACTAATTAAACACAACTAGAGGATTAGTTTACTTCTTCTGAGCGATAATAAAGGAACACTCTAAATCACTGAAGTGGTCATGGTGGTTAAAGTGGTCATGGTGGTAGGAGTCAGAAACACTGCACATGCTCCCTTCCCCCCCCCCTGCCCTCTGCCTACCGTTAGTTGGCAGCTGCTGTGGCCGTGCCCCCCGACCTGACTTCCTTCCTCCCCAGCAAAAAAAAAAATTGTCAGGGGGCAATGGGCCGCATTGCCTGAGGCCCTCGGGCAGCAGGTTGGACATGCCTGATCTAAACGAAATAAACACTTTAACTAATGAAACCACCAAGCCATTCATTTACTCCCTTGTTATCTCTCACTTTGACTATTGCATCTCCCTTCTTATAGGCCTACCTCTCCATAGGCTATCCCCACTTCAGTCTATCATGACATATGCAGCCAGACCCATTTAACTTACCATCCACTCAGTGACTGCCACCCCTCTCTGCCAATCCCTACACTGGATTCCGATCACCCAGCGAAATAAATTCAAAATACTAATAACAACATAGCCATTCACAACTCTGCCCCGAGTTACATCACCAATCTTGTCTCCAAATATCCCCTAAACTGTCCTCTCTGCTCCTCTGAAGACCTCCTGCTCTCAAGCTCCTTTGTCTCCTCCTCCCATTCTCATCAACAGGACTTCTGCAGAGCCTATCCCATCCTCTGGAACTCTCTACCTCAATCTGTCTGGCTAGCCACTACTCTGACTGCCTTTGGGCAATCCCTGAAAAAAAAAATCACGTTATTAAAGCCTATCACGCCTCCAACGTATCTTTTATTACTTCCATCAGCTCATCCCCCACAGTTACAACCTTCTGTACCATTTGCCCCACCCTAGTCGATTGTAAGATCTTATGAGCAGGGCCCTCTTAAGCCTCTTATATTTTATTTTATTGTAACTGTACTGTTCCCCCCCCCCCCCCGGTTTTTATTGTAAAGCACTGCATAACCTGTTGGCACTATATAAATCCTGTATAATAATAATAATAACAATATTGCAACGAAAGAGAACTGAAGAAAATCATGTGAATTCCATTTTCATGCATTGCAGCACGATGGCAGCCTCAGGAGTAATTGGACTATTTTGAACGGGGGCCATAGGAAAATAATATATTATCTTTTCAAAAAATATTTTATTACATGACAAAGTATTCTTAGAGCACAGCAAGGTAATGCTAAAGAGGAACAGTGAGGCAGATTGTGCAACAGATTTCCTACATTATTACAGTTTAATTCATAAGTTCCTCCATTGGCTGTTCAAAAGTACTACGACAAAATAAAATCTGCCTCTGACCACCCCTCAATTGTGCATCTGTTTAGAATGAAAATCTGTCTCAGACCTTTGCACATCAGTTGGCTGCCAAAGATTCCAGGTGATGGTATCAAAAAATACACATGAAGACTGGGCCGCATAGAATTTTCTAAAGGAGAGGCATCCTGATTTGCATCTAAGGCCACACATTTGCCAGATTGTTATCCCCCTATGTATTTTCTAAAGAGAGGGCACAGGAGGATGTGTTTATTTTGAGACATGCTGCCTGATTGGAACTTCTGACAAGAGGCACTAGGAGGGAGGGGGTGAGGTCGGATGAGCTAATGCTCTGATTTTTTCACTTGTGTGCATAGAGTTCAGCTTCAGTTATTGAGCTCTGTAAACACTGGCTTTTTTTTTTCTTTTTACAGGATATAAGGAGAAAGTGTAATAAATGTGAAATAGAGCCAAGAGCCACACTTGCTGGCTGGATATAAGAATACATAATATGTATGTATGTACAGTATATATATATATATATATATATATATATATATATATATATATTTACCTGACTTAGAAAGATTATTTATTTTAATATTATTCTTCAGTCCAGGTTATGGTTAAGAAAACAAAGAAAATACATAAATATATCCACTAGAAATTACTTTAAATGCAAAACAGCTACTTCGTTTAGCAAGAGTTTTGCTTTGTCAGTTCATGTTTATATGCTATATAAGCTTGCAAGATACTCAAAAATAGTTGACATCATATTTTCACATTTGTTATAAGTCCAACCTTAAAGTTCCATTCCTATCCTGAGATATGCAGTGCCTGCAAATAGTTGTTCCCAAGCTTTGGCTAGTGCGCCACATTCCATACATAATATAACAAATGGTTGTGAGCCACATTTACCACAAAACAACAAAAATATAGCACCCTAAAGCCCTTTTCTAATTATATTGTTAAACATTTTAATTACAGAAACTTATCAGCCTTCTTCCTTGCTTTCATATTTGTAGGAAGTGTATGATGCAGCAAGTGTTTAACTTGATAGCTACTGGAAGCTGCTGAAAATGACTACAATAAGCATCAGATTAGCTGAGAAACACGAGGCTCAGGACCCACTAGTTACACTTACTATGCAGTATACAAAGTTAAATGGGTTGTAAACCCTTGTTTTTAAAAAAAATAAATAAAAAAATAACAAACATGCCTATAATACTTACCTGCTCTGTGCAATAGTTTTGCACAGAGCAGCCCCGATCCTCTTCTTCTGGGGTTCCCCACCAGCGCTCCAGGCCTCTCCTCTTCATGGGGTGCCCCCATGGAAAGCCACTTTCCCTGGGGGCATCTGTGCTGGCTCGCTCCCGAGTCCCGCTGCTGCGTTCATTGCACCTCTGCCCCCCTCCCTGCTCCGGTGTCACAGGATTTGATTGACAGCAGTGGGAGCCAATGGTTCGTGCACATCGCTGGTTTGAATCGGGCTCAGGTAAGAAAAAGGGGTGTCTGGGGGGAACTGAAGCACAGAAGGGTTTCTATGCATTCTATGCATTAAGGTGAAAAGCCTTGAGGCTTTACAACCACTTTAATATTTTCATACTGGTCGCCATGTTGATCTAAAGCTGGCCATACACTGTATGAAATTTGGCTGGTTCCTGATGAATCAGTGGGTGACTCTGTCGGCCACCTTCCATCCGATATCAATAAATTGAGGGTAAAAAAATGTTGATTGAGCTGAGACTGCATCCAATCAGATGCACTGTTTGGGTATTTTGTCAAAGGACTAATTGAAGCCATTTGATAACTATGACAGCTAGGCAATTAGCATTTAAGGAAGAAGATTTTAGCAATTTCAGCCTACCTGTTCCTCTCAATGTAGGTTTTCTTTAGGGCTTGTTCACCCCAGCAGCAACGGTATACTGCAATTGCGTGCGCCATGAAGGAAGCGGTGACGATGTGTTGGGTAAAGTCTAGTACACACAGGCCGAATGTCAGTCGACATTGATATTCGGCCCATGTGTAGGACAGCAGGTCCAACAGAAGCCGGCTCATGATCGAAAAAGTTCTGCTGACCGACTCCCAGTCAGTGCTCTCAGCGGATAGCTGGGAGCGCTGATTAGAGTGTTCTGGTGGTGGGGGCCGTTCCCCTGTCAGAACCCGATAGCACAGAAGAGGAGATCGCTGTACTAATATCGGATTGTTAGTACAGCGGCTCCGACCTGAGCTGCCAGTTTTTTGGTTGAATGAAAAAAAAAAACTAGTAGTGTGTACGAGGCCTAAAGCAGCCCAACACATCTGGTGTTAGCGGGCATTTAAAGATACCCTGTCATCCATCTTGGAAATCATAGAGAAGCTAAAAAAGGAATAGATTGATGCTTATCTGTCTGGCAAGTGGTGAATCAAATCTTCTGTTTCTTCAAAAGATACCGGTGCTAATGCTGTCCACCACTCCTAATGTGTGGAATAATCTGTCCGCAAGCTGTCGTTCATCCCGCCAGCCACTTTGTCACTAAAAAGTAACACATTTGCCACAAAGCTGCTGGAGGTAGGAACCGCAGTGCATGGCTGAGAACACACTGACACATCTGGAAGTGGATATTAACATCTTATAAAAAAAATTAGGAGTCGATTTAACATCCACAGGTCAAGTAAGCAATGATTATCTTTTAGGCTTCATTCACAAAGCCGTAAAAAAAAAATGGGTAGCGCTCCTCCCCCACTAGGCAGTGGGGATGCTGATCCATGGGGTCAGTGGCCGCAATTGCCGCCAGGCACCCGTGATCGTTCCCCGCTGAGAGAGAAGGGCAGTCAGCTGTTGTAAACACAGCAGACCATTCTTCTCTCTGGAATGATCACAGAGCACCTGTGATCCTTCTATATAGGATCAAAGGACTCTGTGGTCATTTCACAAGTTCTTCCCCCATACAGTTAGAAAGCACTCCACTAGGCTCACACTTAACCCTTTGATCATCCCTAGGTTAACCCCTTCCTTACCAGTGTCATTATTATTTTATTTGGGTACAGCGTCGCACGACCGTGCAATTTTCAATTAGATTAACACAAAACCTTCCGGTCCGGTGGTTAACTGAACTTGAAAAAAACATTGAAGTCTTCCATTGTGAGTCGATCGGAACCTACCAAAAGTGGTCCAAGGAATGAAAACCGGCAAACCAGCGATAGAGTCATGGAGGGCCAAGGCTCACTGATGCACTTGGGGAACGAAGGCTGGCCCATGTAGTCCAATCCAATAGAAAAGCTACTGTAGCTCAGATTGCTGAAAAAGTTATTGTTGGCTCTGATAGAAGGGTGTCAGAACACACAGTGCATAACAGTTTGTTGTGTATGGGGCTGTGTAGTTGCAGACCAGTCAGGGTGCTCATGCTCGGTAATGTATATATTCAACAGCACACCAAGGACCTTCAGTTTAGTCTATACGGTTTTGAATTAAAGAAAGATCACATCACAGAACAGTGTAGTGCAACGTTTCGGAGTCACGCAGGACCCCTTTGTCAGGCATGCTGACCCAGGTCCACAGCCATAAGTTGCTACAATAGGCATATGAGAATCAGAACTGGATCACAGAGCAATGGAACAAGGTGTCTTTGAGGTGTTGACTTGGCCTCTAAATCCTCCAGATCTCGATCCAAAAAAGCATCTGTGGGATGTGCTGGAAAAACAAGTCCAATCCATGGAGGCCCCAACTCGCAACTTAATGGACTTAAAGGATCTTCTACTGACATCTTGGTTCCAGATATCACAGCATACCTTCATAGGTCTAGAGGAGTCCATGCCTTAACTGGTCAAGGCTGTTTTGGAAGCAAAGGAAGAGCTTACTGAATGATAGGTAGTTGGTCATGGTATAGGGGGCGGTCATATAATTATGGCTCATTTATATATATAACAGTTGGTACAGATGTGATGACCCTAATTTGGAGATGTTTCCTTTGCAGTAAAATTTATTTTGATCCATGTTCACACATAAAAAGATACAAAATGCTGTTACACATTCCAACAATTGAAAACTATATGTGGATACTATGCAAGAAGTGCAAGGCTTTTTTTTTTTTTTTTACTTCTTGTGATTGCAAATTGGAAAAAGTTATGTCTATGTCACAGTGTCTGAGATTTCCATCCAAAAGTCATTGGGAAAAAGTGATCAATCTAATCACTATTATTTCCCTGATTATAATCCAGCATCCGCTCTGTCTGCATCTAGTAAAGTTGCATCCCCTTCTTCTGTAACTAACCATTAAAGGAGTAGATTGTGCTTTTTATCTCCCTTGGCCCTTTTCACAGGTAAAACCATACATACATGGCTTTATCTTAAATTTCCCCATAACTGTGGTACCCAAAGATGTCAGAATGAGACTGCACATCTAATGACCCTCCAAGGTCTCTGAACATTTTCACAGTAGTGTACTATGTCTTGTGATCTCTACAGGTACCTTGCATGGGTCAGTTATTGTGACAGATTTTGTCATTTAAAAGCTGAACTCTTGGTCTGGTTTTAATGCATTGTTCCATTGGTAAAAATGATATTCCTCATGGAAGCAGAGTATCACTGTAATAGTCGCCACTACTACAGTGATCACTGCGGTTTTACAGTTCCTGTTCTGAGTGGCTGCCCTTCTGCATAGTGAACACAGGGGGGTCACTCTCTTGGCATGGACACCTTGTATTTTTTTAATGCATACAAGATGTTTTTCGATTGGACGAGGTGGAGAGGCGGGCCAATGACATTACAATCTCCAACTTGTCAGAAAATGCCCTGTATTCATAAAAAAAAAAAATACGAGGCATTCTGTTAATGGCGGCTCTGCTGAGTGAGTGACTCCCCCTTTCAGAAAGACAGCCACACAGCAAAGGACCCTGTAGACAGTGGTGATCACTGTAGTAGCGACATTTACTACAGTGGTTTTCTGCTTCGGCAGCCGTCCCACAGCTATAGATTATATACAGTATACTTACATCAGCCTACATTGGACCAATGTAACTATACTATAAAAATCATACTGTAGCTGGAGTCCAACTTTAAAGACCAACTCTAGGAAACTTAAAAACTATCCCTAGCCACGGAGCTGCAACCTCAGTGCAACTAACTGATTGTTTAGTCCAGAGGAGAATTTTTGCATTTTAACCACCAGTTTTACAGCTACAGGGTGGCGGCTGTGTAATCATGTATATCAGGGGTACTGAAATCAAATTCACAGGGGTCCAGCAGTGGCAACACTAGGTACAATATATAGGAGGGGCACATAAGATACCACAATCAAAACTGGGGGGGGGGGGCACTCATAATTTTCACCACTATATCATACCACTGAAAATAAAACTAAACAAATGTATGTACAGTATATATAAATAAGGTTACAAAATACGAGAGTAATGAAGTATGCAAGGATACTTTTTTATTTTACTAAACTAACACTTGAAGGACAAGCTTTCAAGAGTTGCTTCATACCTGAGAAAGAGGAAAATTCCTAGAAGCTGTTCTTTATAGTTTACAGCAATTTCAGCAAACAGTTTATGCAATAGCTCCTAGTATTAGTGGCAGTTTACGCAGCAATAGCTCCTAGCATTAGTGCCATTTTACGCAACAATAACCCCTAGTATTGGTGCCAGTTTATGCAGTAATAACAAAGGAGAAAAATATCTGCGCTTAGAACAAAAAAACAATGCGAAAACATATATGACTCAAAGGCAGCTAGCTCAAATAGGCAGATTACAGTCCCATATATAGCAATAAAACAGATTAGGAGCTACGCCAAAACATACATTCATATAAAATAGAGAGATCAATAAATAAAAGTCAAAAAAAGTCTATGTAAAGCAGGGAGGAAAGGAAGAAACCAATTCCAGGCAGCCAATCACCAGTGTGTGTAGCAGGAAAGCCTAATTCCACCCTGTGATGACACTCGGGGCTCCTTACCAGAAGGTTTGACTCTCCTTTCACAGAGAGGTCAAACTAGCGCCAATAGGATAGTAATACACTGGATAAGAAATGGTTAGATCCTTTTGAAACTTCCCCAAGCTTATTAGGACTTCATTCCTCCAATAGGTGGTACAATCACAAGGTCCCACAACACTGTCACTATGAATAACCTCAGAAAAAGACAGAAGGAAGGCCAATAGTGAAGTACGTCTAAAACAAAACGTTTTATTGGAGGTAGTGCACTTACATAAGTTCACTTGTAAAACAGCATAAAAGAAGATAGACCGCGGTATGTGTAGCGTGCTTCACGTTAGTACGTCCACCTTACGCGTATCGTCAAAGAGTCTGACATCATCAGAGGCGTGGTTAACTAGCGTGAGCACGCATAATAAAGTATAACGCCCGGAAGTGACGTACCCGGAAGTAGTCACTTTGTGCGTTCCACTTAGTGCGATATCGTAACCAGATGGGAAGGAAGCATCGGGAGTCACTTAAGCCCATGCACCAAAAATCACCCAGCTCAGGAACACACCGGAACACACATCGGGCAAAAAACATAAATAAAACATATAATGGTATAAAATAATATGCAATCATTATATAAAAATATTTGAAGAAACAAAGCCCTGACTTAATAGGACTAAATATAGCAATATGAGACAGATAAAAAAAGAGACCACAAATGACCATGGTCCACATTCATCCAGGCACAACATTAAGAGTCAGATATGACCCAAATATGTCAAAAAAGATTATTAAAAAAATGGCTGTGTCATAAAAAGCATAAAACACAATAAATGATACTAGGTCAGGACAAAATCAGAATATATTAATTCAACTATTGTTAATGTGGCAATTGACATCCCACTCAACATTCATTCCCCACGGAGAGTAGGTTTTCATATCAAATATCCAGCAGGTCTCAATTTTGGAAATCTCTCGCCGGATATGGCTACCTCTCCAGTGGGGAGTGAATTTGTCAATGCCCCAAATCTTGGTGCCAGCAGGATTTTTAGCATGATGTTCAGCATAGTGCTTGGATACCCTATGTTTAGGGAAACCCCTTCTAATATATCCAAAGTGTTCATTTACTCTTACTGCCAAAGTCCTGATGGTGCGGCCTATATATTGTAGGCCGCATGGACATTGGAGTAAATAGACCACATTAGTCGAGGAGCAACAAATGAAAGGAAAATCTTGGAAGTGGCAGTAGATTGGAACTCACATGTCCTCCTACCAGGTAGGACATTAACCTGACAAACTGCACACTTCTGTCACGGAAAAAAAAGATTCAAATTTTGAAAAAAAGATACACGGTTAGGTATATCCAAGACATTGGGAGCAATCTGCAAACGCTAGGGAGGAACACCTTTATAGACAACTGGAGGGGCATCAGGCAGGTGGGGACCCAACACCCCATCATTTTTGAGGACACCCCAGTGTCTTTTAAAAATGCGCTTAACATCACGGTGCTGTCTGGAAAAGGTGGTAACAAAGGAAAAACTAAACCTATCTGAATCAACAGGAGCCTTAGGTTTTACTCCCAACAGGGAAGATCTATCATGTTGACCTATATCATAAATGATAGAACCCAGAATAGTCTCATTGTATCCCTTATCCATGAACCTATTTTTAAGAGTGTGTGCCTGTTTCAGGTAATCTCGGTACAGTTACGACGTAACCTAAGAAACTGTCTCCTAGGGATAGAACCTAACCAGGAGGGATGATGACAACTGCCTTGCTCGATGAAACTATTGCGATCAGTGCCCTTAAAATAGGTGCTGGTCACAATAGAACCATCCTTGATCTCAATCCTCAGATCTAGAAAATTAATACTTAGGTTGCTTGCCTCATGTTGCAGTATTATGCCCGATGGATTGGTATTAAGCTCCTCAATGAAGAGGTCAAGAGATGCTCTTTCTCCATCCCAGAGGAGGAGGACGTCATCAATGTAGCGCCGCAGTAATAACCCCTAGTAATTGTGCCAGTTTAAGCTGTAATAACCCCTAGTATTGGTGCCAGTTTACGCAATAATAGCCCCTAGTATAGGTGCCAGGTTTGCAGTAATAACCCCTAGTATTGGTGCCAGTTTATGCAGTAATAGCCCCTAGTATTGGTGCAAGTTTATGCAGTAATAAAGTCTAGTATTGGTGCCAGTTTACGCAGTAAGAAAGCCTAGTATTGATGCCAGTTTATGCAGTAAAAACCCGAAGTATTGGTGCCAGTTTACACAGTAAAAGCCCCTAGCATTGGTGCCAGTTTACGCAGTAATAACCCCTAGTATTGGTGCCAGTTTAAGCAGTAATAAAGCCTAGTTTAGGTGCCAGTTTACGCAGTAATGGCCCCCAGTATTGATGCCAATTTATGCAGTACTAGCCCCTAGTATTGGTGCCAATTTACGCAGTAAGACCCCTAGTATTGGTGCCAGTTTACACAGTAATAGCTTCTAGTATTGGTGCCAGGTTATGCAGTAATAACCCCTAGCAATGGTGGCAGTTTATGCAGTAATAGCCCTTAGTATTGGTGCCAGTTTAAGCAGTAACAGCCCCTAGTATTGGTGCCAGTTTATGCAGTAAAAAAGCCTAGTATCGATACTAGTTTACACAGTAATAAAGCCTAGTATTGGAGCCATTTTACGCAGTAATCACCCCTAGTATTGGTGCCAGTTTACGCAGTAATAACCCCTAGTATTGGTGCCAGTTTACGCGGTAATTTAGCCTAGTATTGGTGCCAGTTTACGTAGTAATAACCCCTACTATTACTAGTATTGATACCAGTTTACACAGTAACAAAGCCTAGTATTGGTGCCAGTTAACGCAGTAATAACCCCTAGTATTGGTGCCAGTTTATGCAGTAATAACACCTAGTATTGGTGCCAGTTTATGCAGTAATAGCCCATACAGTAGTATTGATGCTAATTCATGCTGTAATAGCCCCTAGTATTGGTGCAAATTTATGCAGTTATAACCTCTAATATAAAAAAACAGTAGGTACCATAGATGTAATTCCAATGACCAAGGCATGTCTGGAGATATACAAATACATATCAAAATGGATATAAAAAATAATTGTAAGAACAAAAAATATTGTGTAACAAAATAAATACATAATCCATAGAACACTTTCTCAGGAGCTGGTGCAACTGATTAACTATAAAAAAGGAAATATAATGAAAGTCACAATGTATGTAAAAATATAAACGCCCATCTAGGGCAAATTAGTTAAATTAGTTAATATATGGAGTTGCTTACAATAAAATTAGAGCTGTTGCCTCTGGGGGCTCGCTGTGGAGGGACCTCTGTACCATCCACCCCGGGAGCTGAGGGAGCAATACCAGGCACGTATAGGGGGGAACAATAGAAGTAGAGTAGAGGAGTCATATTGGCTGGAAGAATTATCATCATCTCAATAGTCCATTCGATATGGTTTCTAAGAATGGATTGGAATATGTATATTGTAATGGAGTATATTAAATAATGATGTAATAACTCAATGATGAGTTAAGAAGTTTGACAGACTCTTAAAGCCAAGGGAAGAACCAGATTAGAAAAATCAGCATGAGGTGCCCCAAAAGAATGTGCATACTGTGTGCTGATAGGAGTGCAAGTGAAGCGATAATAAAATGAATGAGGTGAACATAATAATATACTCCATTACATATCGTATGGACTATTGAGATGATGATAATTCTTCCAGCCAATATGACTCCTCTACTCTACTTCTATTGTTCACCCCTATGCGTGCCTGGTATTGCTCCCTCAGCTCCTGGGGCGGATGGTACAGAGGTCCCTCCACAGCGAGCCCCCAGAGCCAACAGCTCCAATTTTATTGTAAGCACCTCCATATATTAACTAATTTGCCCTAAATGGGCGTTTATATTTTTACATACATTGTGACTTTCATTATATTTCCTTTTTTATAGTTAATCAGTTGCACCAGCTACTGAGGAAGTGCTACATACACGAAATGCATAGAGTATTTATGATGCAATTCTATGGATTTTATTTTATTTCATTTCAGGTTCTTATATAGCGCTGTCAATTTACGCAGCGCTTTACATATACATTGCACATTCACATCAGTCCCTGCCCTCAAGGAGCTTACAATCTAAGGTCCCTAACTCACATTCATACATACATAGTAGGGCCAATTTTATACAGGGGCCAATTTTATACAGGATCCAATTAACCTACCAGCATGTCTTTTGGAGTGTGGAAGGATACCGGAGTACCCGGAGGAAACCCATGCAGGCACAGGGAGAACAAGCAAACTCCAGGCAGGTAGTGTCGTGGTTGGCATTCGAACCAGTGTGCCGCCCGGATTATGGATTATGGATTATGGATTTATTTTGTTGCACAAGGTTTTTTGTTCTTACAATCATTTTTTATATTTATTTTGATATGTATTTGTATATCTCCCAACATGCCTTGGTCATTGGAATTACATGTATGGTACCTACTGTTTTTTATGTCATTATCTGTGCATATTATTAAACCAACATGTGAAGATGTTTTTCATGTTCATTGTTTCAATGTGCATGTACATACTTTTTTGTAGAGTTTATGGTCATGACCACACGCCTTATGCAAAGTCCCAAACCCCCCCCCCCCCCCATTTTTTTATGCTTATTATTAGGGATGGAGATACAAACAATCCTTGTAACCTCATTCAAAGTCCCGCTTCCCCTTCTTTTATCTTAACCCATAGTATTGGTGCCAATTCATGCTGTAATAGCCCCTAGTATTAGTGAAACTTTACACAGTTATAACCCCTAGTATTGATGCCAGTTTACGTAGTAATAGCTGTTAATATTGGTGCCAGTTTACACAGTAATAGCCCCTAGTATTTGTGCCAGTTTATGCAGTAATAACCCCTAGTATTGTTTCCAGGTTATGCAGTAATAACCCCTAGTATTGGTGCCAGTTTACACGGTAATAGCCTCTAGCATTGGTGCCAGTTTATGCAGTAATAGCCTCTAGTAACTAGTATTGGTGCCAATTCATGCAGTAATAGCCCCTAGTATTGATGCCAGTTTACGCAGTAAAAGCTCTTGGTATTGGTGCCAGTTTATGCAGTAATAACCTCTAGTAATGGTGGCAGTTTATGCAGTTATAGCCCCTAGTATTGGTGCCATTTTTGCAGCAACAATCCCTAGTAATGGTGGCAGTTTATGCAGTAATAGCCCAAAGTATTGGTGCTAGTTTATGCAGTAATAGCCCCTAGTATTGGTGCCAGTCTACGCAGTAATAAAGATTAGTATTGATGCCAGTCTACACAGTAATAAAGCCTAGCATTGATGCCAGTTTACGCAGTATTCATCCCTAGTATTGGTGCCAGTTTACGCAGTAATAAAGCCTAGTATTGGTGCCAGTTTACGCAGTAATAACCCCTAGTATTGGTGCCAGTTTATGCAGTAAAAAGCCTAGTATTGGTGTCAGTTTACGCAGTAAAAAAGCTCAATATTGGTACCAGTTTACACTGTAATAAAGCCTAGTATTGGTGCCAGTTTACGCAGTAATCACCCCTAGTATTGGTGCCAGTTTACGCAGTAATAAAGCCAGCGTGAGACCTGACAACCACAGTGATGAAAGTGTTAAGGCCAGCCGCAACAGTTGATAACACTTTTATCAACTTCATGGGAGATCTTTATGATTTCCCCGTGGGTCTCCTGATGCGCTACAGTATAGCGCACCTCTCCATCCGAGACTCCTTCCTTTCCGCCACACCACAGGGAAACTAAGGGGGAAGGCTGCTACAGTGCACCTCTCCATCTGGGACTCATGCCCCTACATCAGGAGTGCCCAACCCTTTGAGGAGTGAGAGCCCCTTTAGCGACTTGGTAACCGGTCACGGGCCACAATGAGCGGAGAGGGCAGATGACAGGTCCGTGTCCACTCAGCATATGCATAGCAGATGCAGACACAGCCTCTACTCTATGGGCCCTCTAAACTGATCTGCCCAGACAGAAGAGGACAGATCCCCTTCTTTTTTTTTAAAGTGGATTGGATTGGAGATAGGCGGGTGTAAGCGGAAACAAGTTTGTTTACATCTGCCACTCTATAGAGGTGAATGGAGAGTCCGATTAGGTCCACCTGAAAAACAGACAGGTGGAACCGATCAGATTGATTGTGTGAAAGGGGCCTAAGGCTGCTTTCACATGGATGCACTGCACCTCAACTGACCTCAAACTTCACTTCTTTCTCAGGATTCCTGCAGGTATCGCAGGCTGCTGATGTCCCCCAGGTGGGTATGGCTGGTGGCTGCTGCTGGCTGTCCTCCAGGGTTGGTACTGCTGGCTGGTACTGCTGGCTGGTACTGCTTGCTTATACTGCTGGTGGGTGCTGTTGGCTGGTGCTTTTGGCGGCTACTGCTGGCTTGCACTTTTGGTGGGTACTGCTGGCTGGTACTGCTGGTGGGTACTGCTGGCATGTACTGCTGGCTGGTACTGCTGGCTGGTACTGTTGGTGGGTACCTCTGGCTGGCATTGCTGGAAGGTACTGCTGGCTGGTATTGCTGGTGGGTGCTACTGGCTGGTACTGCTGACTGGTACTGCTGGTGGGTACTGCTGGCTGGTACTACTGGTGGGTACTGCTGGCTGGTGCTGCTAGTGGATACTACTCGTTGGTACTTTTGGTGGGTACTTCTGGCTGGTACTACTGGCATGTACTGCTGGCTGGTATTGCTCATGGGTACTGCTGGCTGGTATTGCTGGTGGGTACTGCTGGCTGGTACTGCTGGTGGGTATTGCTGGTGGGTACTGCTGGCTGTTACTCCTGGTGGGTACTGCTGGTGAGTACTGCTGGCTGTTACTGCTGGTGGATACTGCTGGCTGGTACTGCTGGTGGGTACTGCTGGCTGGAACTGTTGGTGGGTACTTCTAGCTGGTACTGCTGGCTTGTATTGCTGGTGGGTACTGCTGGCTGGTACTGCTGCTAGCGGGTACTGCTGGCTTGTACTGCTGGCTTTTACTCTTTTCTGGGTACTGCTGGCTGGTACTGTTGGTGGGTACTGCTGGCTGATATTGCTGGTGGGTACTTCTGGCTGGTACTGCTGGTGGGTTCTGCTGGTAGGTACTGCTGGCTGGGCTGCTGGTGGGTACTGCTGGCTGGTACTGCTGGCTGGTACTGCTGGCTGGTACCATTGGTGGGTACTGCTGGGAGGAATTGCTGACTGGTAATGCTGGTAGGTTCTGCTTGCTGGTACTGCTGTCTGGTATTACTGGTGGGTACTGCTGACTTGTACTGCTGGTGGGTGCTGCTGGCTGGTACTGCTGCTGGCTGGTACTGCTGGTGGGTACTGCTGGATGGTACTGCTGGTGGGTTCTGCTGGCTGGTACTGTTGCCTGGTACTCCTGGTGGGTACTGCTGGCTGGTACTGCCGGTGGGTACTGCTGGCTGGTACTGCTAACTGTTACTGCTGGTGGGTAAATCTGTCTGGTACTGCTGGTGGGTACTGCTGGCTGGTGCTGTTGGTGGGTACTTCTGGCTGGTACTGCTGGTGGGTACTACTGTTTGGTACTGTTGGTGGGTACTTCTGGCTGGTACTGCTGGCTGGTATTGCTGGTGGGTACTGCTGGCTGGAACTGCTGTCGGGTACTGCTGGTGGGTACTGCTGGCTGTTACTCCTGGTGGGTACTGCTGGTGGAACTGCTGGTGGTACTGCTGGCTGGTACTGCTGTTGGGTACTGCTGGTGGGTACTGCTGACTGGCACTGCTGGTGGGTACTTCTGGCTGGTACTGTTGGTGGGTACTTCTGGCTGGTACTGCTGGCTGGTACTGCTGGCTTGTACTCCTGGTGGGTACTGCTGGCTGGTACTGTTTGTGGGTACTGCTGGCTGATATTGCTGGTGGATACTTCTGGCTGGTACTGCTGGCTGGTACTGCTGGTGGGTACTGCTGGTGGGTACTGCTGGCTGGTGCTGCTGGTGGGTACTGCTGGCTGGTACTGCTGGCGGGTACTGCTGGCTGGTACTGTTGGTGGGTACTGCTAGCAGGAATTGCTGACTGGTACTGCTGGTGGGTTCTGCTTGCTGGTACTGGTGTCTGGTACTACTGGTGGGTACTGCTGACTCGTACTGCTGGTGGGTGCTGCTGGCTGGGACTGCTGGCTGGAACTGCTGCTGGCTGGTACTGCTGGCTGGTTCTGCTGGCGGGTACTGCTGGCTGGTATTGCTGGTGGGTACTACTGGTGGGTACTGCTGGCTGGTACTGCTGGTTGGTACTGCTGGTGAGTTCTGCTGGTTGGTACTGCTGGCTGGTATTCCTGGTGGGTACTGCTGGCTGGTACTGCTGGTGGGTACTTCTGGCTGGTACTGCTGGCAGGTACTGCTGGTGGGTACTGTTGGCTGGTACTGCTGGCTGATACTGCTGGTGGGTACTGCTGGCTGGTACCGCTGGTGGGTACTGCTGGCTGATACTGCTGGCTGGTACTTTTGGTGGGTACTGCTGGCGGGAACTGCTCACTGGTACTGCTGGTGGGTTCTGCTTGCTGGTACTACTGGTGGGTACTGCTGGCTGGTACTGCTAGCTGGTTCTGCTGGTGGGTACTGCTGGCTGGTACTGCAGGCTGGTAGTGCTGGTGGGTACTGCTGGTGGTTACTGCTGGCGCGGGTACTGCTGGCTGGTACTGCTGGCTGGTAGTGCTGCTGGCTGGTACTGCTGGCTGGTAAGGATGTTGGGTACTTCTAGTGGGTACTGCTCGCTGGTACTGCTGGTGGGTACTGCTGGCTGGTGCTGCTGGTGGGTACTGCTGGTGGATACTGCTGGCTGGTACTGCTGGCTCCTCTGAGACACAAACGGAGTGTGACAGGAGTGGCGCTGGGGTAAGCATGCAGCTGCAGTAAAGAGCAGAGCTGATGCTTCATGCCAGCAGTCACTCTGCCTGTCACAGGCAGAGTACGTTTGGTATCACTCCGCTTTTGACAGGAGTCGTAACTATACAGGAAGCATTGGGGATGGGGTTGGAAACCCGCAATCTGGGCTTACCGACTCGCCATCCCAGAGCAGGAGGTGGGATTCTTTTGGGGGCACATCATAATGTTGGGGGGCCGTGGTCCCCTCTGCCCCCCCAGTCATGCCACTGGGGTCCGGTCAGAAAAATGTTCTTTCAGCAGAGGGCCGGGTATGGTATTGGTGCTATGACTCCACATGATATCCTCCACATTGGTCAGCCTCTCGTGCATGTCACAGCCCCCACAACACACCCACGCACACACCTTTAGGGCTCACACACATCACACGTTGTCCTTTTTTTCTTTCAACTTTATTGAAATGTCAAAATTACATTTCATTCATGTTTATGCACCGCAGCTCAGTTGCATAGAAACAGTATGCATTTCGCACAGCACTGCTTAGCACTCAGGGGCGCTGTTGCAGTGTGAACAGGACAACAATTGTTTTCTTTTGCCCTTGCAGAGACCTGTGTTTTGCTAATGCAGAAATCACAGACCCCCTTCTACATCAGTGTTCTCAGTCCCCCCCTTTACATCACAATTCAGACCCCCTTTTACATCATAGCCTGTCTCACTGACCTATAACAGACTGACCCATAACAGACCCCCCATCACAGACAGACCCATCACAGACCCGCTATCACAGACTGACCTATCACAGACTGACCCATCACAGACTAATCCATCATAGACTGACCCATCACAGACTAATCCATAACAGACTGACCCATCACAGACCCCCCCCCCCCCCCATCACAGACTTACCCATCACAGACTGACCTATCACAGACTGACCCATAACAGACCCCCATCACAAACTGACCCATCACAGACCCCCCTTTACAGACTGACCTATCACAGACCCCCCTTTACAGACTGACCCATCACAGACCCCCCATCACAGACTGACCAATCACAGACTCCCCCATCACAGACTGACCCATCACAGACCCTCCCATCACAGACTGACCTATCACAGACCCCTATCACAGACTGACCCATCACAGACCCCCCTTTACAGACTGACCCATCACAGACCCCCCTTTACAGACTGACCCATCACAGACCCCCCATCACAGACTGACCAATCACGGACTCCCCCATCACAGACTGACCCATCACAGACCCCCCATCACAGACTGACCCATCACAGACTGATCCATCACAGATTGACCCATCACAGACTGACCCATCACAGACTGACCCATCACAGACCCCCCCCCCATCACAGACTGACCTATCACAGACCCCTTTCATAGACTGACCCATCACAAACCCCCCATCACAGACTGACCCATTGCAGACTGACCCATTGCAGACTGACCCATCACAGACTGACCCATCACAGACCTCCCATCACAGTCCCCCATCACAGTCCCCCATCACAGACCGACCCATCACAGACCCCCCATCACAGACTGACCCATCACAGATCTTCCATCACAAACCCCCAATCACAGACCCCCAATCACAGACTGACCCATCACAGACTGACCCATCATAGACCCCCCATCACAAACCCCCATCACAGACCCCCAATCACAGACTGACCCATCACAGACTGACCCATCACAGAACCCCCATCACAGACTAACCAATCACAGACCCCCCATCAAAGGTCTCCCATCACAAACCCCCCCATCACAGACCCCTCATCAAGGATTGACCCATCACAGATAAGGTCCTCAAATCCCCCGACAGATGACCCTCCTCCCACGCTCTGGCGGGGGACTGTCCCTTGGCGTCATCACATCCAGTGCAGGATAACGGACACTGCATTGGTCATGATGATGTCAACACTTTAGAATGCTGGAGCATGGGGAGGAGACACAACAAAGACCAGTCAAGCAACGTGGAGAATTGGGAAATTCCTTCTCTTTTCCTATGCCTCCTAGAGGTAGCATTTTTTTTAACCACTTGCCGACCACCCGATCGGACCCCTAACTGACATTTTTGACACTTTTGGAAGTACCAGTGACATTACTACAGTAATCAGTGCTAAAAATATGCACTGTTACGGTAAAAATGCCATTGGCAGGGAAGGAGTTAATACTGTTGGTGATCAAGAGGTTAAATGTAAGCCTAGGGGAGTGATTCTAACTGTGGAGGGGTTGGGCTTGTGAAATGATCACAGAGACATGCGATCTTATATATAGCAGGATCACATGGGCTCTGTGATCATTGCAGGGAGAAGGATGGACGGTTGTGTTTACAACAGCCGACCGTCCTTTTCTCTCAGCGGGGAGAGAGAGCAATCGGAGCCGCCTGACACATGCACTGGCTTCCCGGGTGACGAGCGTGGGCGAGAGCGCGCCGATGGCGGCACGTGCTTGCCCCTTAGACCCTCTAGAGCGAGCGCCATACATGTACGGAGATTTACCTATAGGAGCCAGCCTGCTGCAGTACATCTGCGGCGGCTGTTCGGAAAGCCGTTAAGAAAATGCAAGGAAACCATGCCGGACATATGTGAACCGAGCCTTAAAGTGTAAATAAGGGCAAAACTTGTTTTAGAGAGGGATTAGGAGATATCAATTTTTATTGCTGCCTGTGTCCTTGTTAGGGAGATTCACCCTGTCTATTATTCCTGTTTGCCGTTGAAAGTGAAAGTAAAAGAAAATCCCAAATATTGGATTGTCCCCAGAAAAGTAGAGGGGAAATATTCCAATAGGGACACTAGTACAGTTGACCTGGGGGTTCCCAAGGGATTCCCTTAATTTGCAGGGATTTCCTCTCACTTCCTGTTTTGGCTATATAACCATAACAGGAAGTGGAGGTAAATCTGCCCTATAGGACTGGCAACAAATAAACTGACAGGGGTTATTGACCCTCCCTTGATCTATACAAAATGCAAAAAAAACAAAATTGCCTATGGATCTACTTTCAGGTTTATGGCAAATCTGCAACAAATCTAACTATCCAGATATTTTTGGTGTATGGGCACCAGCATAGAATTATTGATAATCACAGTTGGTTATAATGCTTTGACCTGCTGCTAGTTATTGTTTTTATACCCCCAACTAGCTGCGTTTAAAAAGTTATTTCCTCTGAACCTGGTTTGATTTGGGAAACAAAGGACCCTGGATCTAGACTAATATTATTTCCAAAAAAAAAACCTCTACTCCGTTGATCTTATACAAAAATATGAGAAAGAAAATAAAAACAAGATAATTGGAAAAAATGAATATTTATTTGTCAGGGGTGTCAAACTCAGTTTCATTGAGGACCATATAAGCATTATGGTTGCCCTCAAAGGGCCATTTGTATCTGTAAGACTAGATGTCCAGAGCACCCCCCCCCCTCTCCTTTATATCAGATGTCTAAGCCCCCCACTATTAAAAGTCAAGAGTCCCCCCACCCTCCCTTACGTTACATTGCATCCCCCCACTTTACTTTATAAAGAAGTTTGGGGCGAAGCTGGGCAGATAGTGCAGGGTCTGGAGGAGGACCAGAGGAGGGCTGGAGACAGCTGCCGTAGTCTGCTGAATTCTGAGACCAGGGGAGATGGAGATGAGGGGGTGTTGTGGTTGCACAGAGAGGTGCAGGATCTGGTGGAGGATTTCTGTCCTCCTCTCTGCTGCCGACTGCTGAGACAAGGTGTGGGTGGAGACAAGGGGGGTACTGCAGCTGCAGGAGAGGTGTGAGGGCCACATAAAAAGGCCTGGCGGGCCACATTCGGCCCAGTGGGCCTTGTGTTTGACACATGTGCCTTAGAATGTAAGCAGTATTGGTCTGACTATCAGCCCCGGTTCACACTTATGCGATGCGGGAAGGCTGCGAATCCGCAGCCTGTTCCCGCATCGCAAACGCACCCCCGGCAGTTCACACTGCCATATGCGATACGCTGGGGGTGTCAATGTAATCTTAACGACACCCCCAGTTTGATCGCATATCGCAGTGCGATCGTGCAGTTCGCACAGGATCGGATCGCACAAGTGTGAACCGCTGTGCGATCCGATCCTGATATGGCTGCCAAAAAGGGTCCTGTGCGTGTTTGCTGCGGGTGCGGTGCGAATTTAGCCATACAAAATGTATGGCTAAACTCGCACAGCCGATCGCATGTAATGAAGGAGCAGTGCGCTCCGACATTACATGCGAACCCCGCAGCCGCAGTAATGTGAACCGAGGCTCATAGTGGTGGATTGTTCCAAACCTGGGATGTTTTTTCCTTTTTGGTTCCCGTTTGGTCCAACTATTTGGATCTCTGGCATTGATATCACATACCTTGGTTTGTTCTTGGATGTTAAACCTCACTCGTTTTCACCCCACTGTCACATTTTTTCTATAATCAGATCTGATTGATGGTGGTCAGCCATTGGCTATTTCTCGTTTGGTTAAGGAGCATTTACAAGTACCTTCTTGCTTTTGACTATGGTCTGCAAGGCGCAGCGAATAGGTCACATTTTTGGTGATCTGCATTTGAGCTTATCAAAATTGAAATGTGGATCCTAAAGAAACCCTTGATTTGGGCGAAACGCATTGATCCATATGTATCAATCTACGCATTGTCTCTACAGGATGGTCATAATACATGTTTGATGCACTATTCAAAATGTTTTGAAGATATATATGTATTTCATGATGTTTGTAATATAAAAACATATGATGTTTTAGAATATAGTGTATTTATGTAGCATTCTGTTTTTTGGCACTTAAAATTCCCCCCTTTTCCCACTATCTCTTCTATTTGGAGAGATGTGGGAACCTTTTCTGCAATGTTACAATGTAAGCTCCTTGAGGGCAGGGACTGATTGTACAATATATGTTAAGAACTGCGTAAATTCCCGGCGCTCTACAAGTACCTATAATAAATAAAATACTTTTTATGATTATTGCATGAGTTGTTCATTTACACACTTACAGTATCTCACAAAAGTGAGTACACCCCTCACATTTTTGTAAATATTTTATTATATCTTTTCATGTGACAACGCTGAAGAAATGACACTTTGCTACAATGTAAAGTAGTTGAAAATAATGGTGGTCACACAAAATATTGACACTTTGGGTCCAATTTGGACATTTTCACTTGTAGTCCGTCAAACGGACTCCGCTTTTCTCAGCGGGGGATCGATCCGGCGATCCCCCGCTGAGCAGGAGGATGACAGCTGTGTCTCCGCACTATGTGCGGAGACACAGCTGTCAGTAACCCATGCATCTCTATGGGGGAAATCGGACCGTCGGTCTGTTCTCATCCGATCCCATACGATCCGATCCGCTGGACGGATGGAAAATAGGGTTTCCATCCGTCCAGATTTGACGGATCGGATCGGGTCGGATGTCAGCGGACATGTCTCCGTTGACATCCGATGCTCCATAGGGATGCATGGGGGTGACCATTCAGATCTGCCAAAAAAAAACGAACAGGCGGATCTGAACGGTCCGCCTGTGTGAAAGGTGCCTTAGGGGTGTACTCACTTTTGTTGCCAGTGGTTTACACATTAATTTTATTTTGAGGGGACAGAAAATTGACACTGTTATACAAGCTGTACACTCACTACTTTACATTGTAGCAAAGTGTCATTTCTTCAGTGTTGTCACCTGAAAAGATATAATAAAATACTTCCAAAACTGTGAAGGGTGTACTCACTTTTGTGAGATACTGTATATCTGCATGTGCCATATATTCACAACTTGATTTTTAAATGTCAGATTCTTTTGAAGTTCCCATCCAGCATCGTGCAATTAGATGTAGTACAGTAAAATAACATTCAGAGGGGTCTATATGAAAATGAATTTTCTCTAAGCAGTATGAATAACGATCTGAGACACTTTATGGTTGACATGAGACCTTCTGATTGGCTAGGAAGATGACAGCTACACAAGCGATTATTAGGCAATGTGTTGTGCCTGCGGGCGGTGACGTCACTCAGGTGGTGGCAGGTAGCTGGGCTTTGGCGATTGACGGCTCTCAGCCAATCATGCAGGATGTGGGCGTGTCCGGAGTGAGTTTCTCGTGAATGAGGAATGTGGAGGAGACAAGTGCTGTCAGACTGAGTGGCGTGTCCCGGGCGGATGACATTCATATGTATAGTGCTGGGATCTGTCCCCGGAGTGCGCTCTCCGATCTGACTCCTCTTATTGGCCGGGATGGAGCGCCCACTAGGACCATGGACCCTTCTATTACTTGGATGTCTGGCTGGATTGGAATGTGTCAGCACTCAGAATGGTAAGTGATCAGTCAGAGTTCTGCCAGGCATAGGGCAATCACTGCACCGGCTGAACGTAGAGACGTGTTCTCTCTCCCTGACTTTCTTTTCTCTCTGCATTCCGACTGACCCAGCCACCATTGTGTGCAGCAGTTTCGGGAAGGTGTGTCTTAAAGGGGCAGAATGAGAGCTATGAGTGTCCTATGGAGGCTGGGAATGTGTGGATAGGATGGGGAGCTTTAATTGTCAGCCTAATATCGTGTATTATTAACCTGAGACTGGATCTATACTATGTCATAGAACACCATGACTGGATCCATACTAAGTGATAGAACACCATGACTGGATCCATACTAAGTGATAGAACACCATGACTGGATCCATACTAAGTTATAGAACACCATGACTGGATCCATACTAAGTTATAGAACGCCATGACTGGATCCATACTAAGTTATAGAACGCCATGACTGGATCCATACTAAGTGATAGAACGCCATGACTGGATCCATACTAAGTTATAGAACGCCATGACTGGATCCATACTAAGTTATAGAACGCCATGACTGGATCCATACTAAGTGATAGAACACCATGACTGGATCCATACTATGTGATAGAACACCATGACTGGATCCATACTAAGTGATAGAACACCATGACTGGATCCATACTATGTGATAGAACACTGTGCCTGGATCCATACTAAGTGATAGATCACCATGACTGGATCCATACTAAGTGATAGAACGCCATGACTGGATCCATATTAAGTGATAGAACGCCATGACTGGATCCATACTAAGTGATAGAACACCATGACTGGATCCATACTATGTGATAGAACGCCATGACTGGATCCATACTATGTGATAGAACACCATGACTGGATCCATACTAAGTGATAGAACACCATGACTGGATCCATACTAAGTGATAGAACACCATGACTGGATCCATACTATGTGATAGAACACTGTGCCTGGATCCATACTAAGTGATAGATCACCATGACTGGATCCATACTAAGTGATAGAACGCCATGACTGGATCCATATTAAGTGATAGAACGCCATGACTGGATCCATACTAAGTGATAGAACACCATGACTGGATCCATACTATGTGATAGAACACTGTGCCTGGATCCATACTAAGTGATAGATCACCATGACTGGATCCATACTAAGTGATAGAACGCCATGACTGGATCCATATTAAGTGATAGAACGCCATGACTGGATCCATACTAAGTGATAGAACACCATGACTGGATCCAAACCAAGTGATAGAACACTGTGCCTGGATCCATGCTATGTGATAGAACACTGTGTCTGGATCCAAACCAAGTGATAGAACACCATGCCTGGATCCATACTATGTGATAGAACACTGTGCCTGGATCCATACTATGTGATAGAACACTGTTTCTGGATCCAAACCAAGTGATAGAACATCATGCCTGGATCCAAACCAAGTGATAGAACATCATGCCTGGATCCATACCAAGTGATAGAACATCATGCCTGGATCCAAACCAAGTGATAGTACATCATGCCTGGATCCATACCAAGGGATAGAACATCATGCCTGGATCCATACCACAGGGGCGTAACTACAGGGGTTGCAGGGGTTGCAATCGCTACCGGGCCCCATGCTCCAGGTAGCAAACCAGTGGGTGAACTTCCAGGATTGCAAAGGTCACACTTGCGACCGGACCCTGGCATTGCACCACTGTGGGGAGGCCCCAAGATTGCAGAAAGGGGGCCCACTGCAGAACTTCTGAAAGAATCCTGCTGCGGGACCGTAATAAAAGGCCATGCAACGAGTGTAAAGAGCCCCAGGATTAGTGGGAAGAGCCCTGGGCTTGAAGGTAAGGGCCCCGGCCAGGGGTCTGGGGGGCCCTTCATGGTTTCTTGCATCAGGGCCCTGAAGGTTCTAGTTACGCCTCTGCCATACCAAGTGATAGAACATCATGCCCGAATCCATACTATGTGATGGAACACTGCGCCTGGATCCAAACCAAGTGATAGAACACTGTGCCTGGATCCATACCAAGTGATAGAACACTGTGTCTGGATCCAAACCAAGTGATAGAACACTATGCCTGGATCCATACCTTTATAACAAATCACTCTTCCTATTCCTCGATCCACACTAGAGGACATAAGTTCTCACTACATGCAGTCCACTGCATTTTTATTCTGCATGAAAAACTCATGGAAAGTAATCAATATGGATTCCATTGGCTCTAGTGCACACTGCATGCAGCTCGGGGTGTTTTTAATCTATGGACAGTAGTTAACATGGAGCCTAATGGCCCTAGTTCACACCAGTGCAGTGCGTTCCAGTGCAGTCAACCAAAGGAGAACATGTTGCATTTGTTCTGTATGTAATGCATCTGAAACACAGCATAATGCATTAAAAACTGGAACGCATTAAAGAAAAAAACAGGAATATTTGCTACACACCAGAACGCATCTGGATCGCAAAATTGTATAAGGTTATGTTTATCTATACATTATGCAGTGCATTTGCAGGTCTGCAGAAACACACTCCAGTCCATTTAACATTAGTTCCTACGGGTTACCTATGTTGACTTCTATGCAGTTTCCACTGGTGCATTTTTTGGAAAGGTCCAGGGACTTTTTTGCATGCAGCATGATGTGCGTTTTTGGCTCCATTGACATTAATGGAATTGCATCAAAAACGCATGAAAACGCATGTACATGTGTTTTGGTGCGATTTCCTGCATGACAACAGATTCCTCCTCCTAGTAACGTTAACACATCCAAAAAATGCAAAATGCACTAAACACACTCATTAAAAAATGCAGAACCCTCCAATAACTGGCCCAAAAATGCATCAAATGCACATGCATAGATGTGAATGCACATGCAGATGTGAATCAGAATAAATCAGATTAAATCATATTATTGTGTGAAAGCCAAGATCTATAATCACATCTATAATGTATAGAGTTTTATATTCCTCTTTGTATACGGTCTGTGTGTGTATTGCAGGCTCATTATAATGTCCTGACGAGCAAATACATGCACTCAGATCCATGCCTTGTATCCCAAGATCTATAATGTATAGAATTGTATAATACACTTTATATAAGGCACTCTGTATATTACTGCCCCATTTGAAATCACTGCAGAGCATATACCCTCTGTGTGCCATGTACATAGCTGGAGATGAATACTTTTTATTATGTGGTGTGTGAAAGCCAAGATCTATCATGTATAGAGTTTTAGATTGCACTTTGTATAAGTTTTATGTATTTTACAGCCTCGTATAAAGTCCTGATCAGCAAATACATGCTGTACTCTTTATACATAGCGGGAGATGAGTGCCCGGTGCCCATTTTTATTATGTGTTGTGCCTAGTTCTATTTTATATTACACCTCCTAGAAGTTTGTGTTTGTATATTACAGGCTGATTATAAATCACTGCTGTGTAGATGACTTGAGATAAATGCTTGCTGTCTTGTTTTTAGTCGGTGTTGTATAGATGACAAGTTGTTTGTTATTATTAATGTACTCTATTTTATATTACACTTTCTGTAACTTTCTTTGTTTATTATGGGCTTGTTATAAGGTTCTAATGAGCAAATTTACACTACATATGGCTCTGGATGAATGCCTGGTGTCCAGTGTTCATTAGGTGTTATGTGGAAGCCAAGATGTGCAATGTACAACACTTTATATTACACTTTGTAGAACTTTGTGTGTATATTACAAGCAGTCCTGGGACAAGGTTATCTAGAGCCCGGGGCGAACATGCCAAACTGCCCCCCCAGGATGTATGAGCATTATGTGTCAGCAAGCCACCCCTCCAAAAACACTAAACTGACCACTTATCTGCATGCTTACCCTCTAAGCATAAATTCATCCCCCTCCCAGTACAAATCTGTCCCTCTGCTGAAATCTGCCCTCCCAGAACAGGTCTTTGCCCCCTCATCTCCCACAGCCCCCCAGCACAATTGCCCCCCCCCAAAAAAAAAGTTAAAAATTACCCCTCATTGCAAAAATCCTCTACCCTTCAAATTTCCCCTCTGAGTACACATCTTTTACCCCCACCTAAAATCCCCCTCCAACCACAAATCAGCACTCCTAACATATCCCTCCAAAATGTCCCCTCCTAGAACAATTATTACCCCTTTGCCACCTCCTAAATTCCCCCTCTAACCACAAATCCCCCTAAATCACCACTCCTAACATATTCCCTCCAAAATGTCCTCTCCTAGAACAATTCTTACCCCCTGCCCCCCCCCTAAATTCCCCCTCCAACCACAAACCCTCCTAAATCACCACTCCTAACATATCCCTCCAAAATGTCCCCTCCTAGAACAATTCTTACCCCCTGCCCCCCCCCCTAAATTCCCCCTCCAACCACAAACCCTCCTAAATCACCACTCCTAACATATCCCTCCAAAATGTCCCCTCCTAGAACAATTCTTACCCCCTGCCCCCCCCCCCTAAATTCCCCCTCCAACCACAAACCCTCCTAAATCACCACTCCTAACATATCCCTCCAAAATGTCCCCTCCTAGAACAATTCTTACCCCCTGCCACCCCGTAAATCCCCCCTCCAAACACAAATCTCCCTAAATCACCACTCCTAACATATCCCTCCAAAATGTCCCCTCCCAGAACAATTATTACCCCCTGCCCCCCCCTAAATTCCCCCTCCAACCACAAACCCGCCTAAATCACCACTCCTAACATATCCCTCCAAAATGTCCCCTCCTAGAACAATTCTTACCCCCTGCCCCCCCCCCCCTAAATTCCCCCTCCAACCACAAACCCTCCTAAATCACCACTCCTAACATATCCCTCCAAAATTTCCCCTCCTAGAACAATTCTTACCCCCTGCCCCCCCCCCTAAATTCCCCCTCCAACCACAAACCCTCCTAAATCACCACTCCTAACATATCCCTCCAAAATGTCCCCTCCCAGAACAATTCTTACCCCCTGCCACCCCCTAAATCCCCCCTCCAAACACAAACCTCCCTAAATCACCACTCCTAACATATCCCTCCAAAATTTCCCCTCCTAGAACAATTATTACCCCCTGCCACCCCCTAAATTCCCCCTCCAAACACAAACCTCCCTAAATCACCACTCCTAACATATCCCTCCAAAATTTCCCCTCCTAGAACAATTATTACCCCCTGCCACCCCCTAAATTCCCCCTCCAAACACAAACCTCCCTAAATCACCACTCCTAACATATCCCTCCAAAATGTCCCCTCCTAGAACAATTCTTACCCCCTGCCACCCCCTAAATCCCCCCTCCAAACACAAACCTCCCTAAATCACCACTCCTAACATATCCCTCCAAAATGTCCCCTCCTAGAACAATTCTTACCCCCTGCCCCCCCCTAAATTCCCCCTCCAACCACAAACCCTCCTAAATCACCACTCCTAACATATCCCTCCAAAATGTCCCCTCCTAGAACAATTCTTACCCCCTGCCACCCCCTAAATCCCCCCTCCAAACACAAACCTCCCTAAATCACCACTCCTAACATATCCCTCCAAAATGTCCCCTCCTAGAACAATTCTTACCCCCTGCCACCCCCTAAATACTCCCTCCAAACACAAACCTCCCTTAATCACCGCTCCTAACATATCCCTCCAAAATGTCCCCTCCTAGAACAATTCTTACTCCCTGCCACCCCCTAAATACTCCCTCCAAACACAAATCACCTCCCGCTCAATCTCCTTGCAAATATACCCCCCCCCCCCACGTCACTTGATACCACAGTGCCCAGGGCAGCTCTCCCTCCTGCCCACCCCTTGTCCCGCCCCTGATTATAAGCACATAAAGCACTGATGGGAAAATACATGTACTGTACATGGCTGGAAATAGGAGATTTTGTATATGTTGTGTAGAAGCCAAGTTGTATGTACACCATATTACATTACACGTCATAGAAGTTTGTGTGTATATTATGGGCTCATTATAAATCACTGATGAGCAAATATACACTGCAATATACATGAGATGACTAGAGATGAATGTATGGTCTCCTATTTTCATTTGATTATGTGTAAACGTCAAGATGTGTGCACCATGTTTTATTACACTTCTGTAAGTTTGTGCATTTATTACGGGCTTGTCATATGGTACTGATGAGCAAATTCATACATGTGTATGTATGGCTGGAGATGAATGCATGGTCTCCTGTTTATATTCAGTATTGTATGGATGCCAAGATGAATAATGTACAGCATTTTACAATACACTTTGTATGCGTTTGTGTGTATATTACATGCTCATTATAATTTACCGGTAAGCAAATATACACTGCATCATTGTACATGACTTGGGATGAATGCACAGTGTGCTTTTTTTATTAGGTGTCCTGCTAATGTTGAGAATTGTGAACTTAAAACTAAACTCCAGACATCTAAAAATACACAATTCAAGGCAAACATACAATTTGGTATTCATTAATATATATCTACCGTAAATGTGTATTTAAAATGTAAGTTACTAAATTTAACTTGGTATCAGCCTCTTGCACTGTGCAGCTTAGACTTGGAGAGGGATAAGCAACGTCAAAAGAAAATCAGTTGTCCTTCAGTGTTCATGTGCTAGCAAGGGACATACTGACAGGAGGAGAGAGCAGAGTGACATCATTCTGCTGCTTCTCCTTTTACTGTCTAGTCACAGACTAGGGGACAAGAACTGTAAATGTCACTTATCTGCAGCAAAAAAAAAAAAAAAAAATCAGGTCTCCTCTCCTATCAGACAGGATTGCGCTATAGGGCAGAGCGGTGTAAACCCCTGGACTAGACAGAAATACAAATATAAAATAATTTTCATATATGTACGTCATCTGTGTAGTCAACTGTTTCTCTGCATTTTAGCTTTAAAAATGTAATTTATTTGAGTGCCCATACACACCAGAACACAGTGCGGGAAACCCACGTTCTCACTCCATGTTCAAAACGCACTGCATTTGCGATCTGCAGCAGTCGTCAATGGTAAGTTAATGACACTCCAAATGCAGGTCGCTAATGCAGTGCATTTTTAGAGTAGTGTATGTACTACTTTTGGTGCAAATAAAAATGAATGGGCTCCAAGCGCACCGCATAGCACAGCATGTAAATCTCCTGTGCAATTACTGGTGCTAACCGGCCCGGATATTACACTTTATGTAACTTTTTGTGTTTGTTGCTAGCTTTTTATAGGGTACTGAGGAGCAAAAATACACATTGTGTACATGGCTGGAGATGAATGTGTGGTGTCCTGCTTTTAAAGATGTTGTCCTAATGCCAAGATGTAGGGCATATAGCGATTTATACTACTCTATCACAGGCTCATTATAAAGTACTGATATACACACTGCAAAGCATATGTGATTTAAGATAAGTGCTGGGTATTTTTTTTTTTTTTTTTTTTAATGTTGTGTGGAAGCCACAGTGTGCGACCTTTAAGTGTTACTAAACCCGCAACAGTAAAAATCATGGTGTACATGCAGTAAAGAATGCTTGTTATACTCGCTGTGGAACCTAAGGGGTTAATCCTCTGCATTGTGTCTTCTCTGATCTCAATCCATCTCCTGATAGTACAGAGCCCTGCACATGCTCAGTTTGGTGTGTAACAGATTTTGTTTTTTTTTTTTCTTGGGAGGGTGCATGTGATCAGCACAGGGCCAAAGGGGACAGGGGTCAGGGTCAGGGGTCCTGCAGCCTCATAGAACAGTCAGAGTAAAATGAAAACTCCTCCTACAAGCTTTAACCAGACACTGATAGAAGTCACAAGACTCCTATATACTGCTGATGAGAAAAGGTATTTAGCAGTTTATATTCACTAAAATAATTGTATTTCCATGTTCTTTGTACTGTGGGAGACCAGATATAGTGAATACATTTGTGTGTATGTATATCAAGTTCATTAGCAAGCACTGATGATGCATGGTATTACATTTTTACTATGATATGTGTGGAGGTCAAGATGTACTTACTTATGTACATATAAAATGACAAGTGTGTGTGACCTGTCATGGAATACAGTGTAAGGAAGGGAATTTCCACAATTTGTCATCAGAGACGTTTGACAACTTGTGAGGATAGTATAGATTTGTTCTTGCGTTTAACAAACGATAGATATATTTTATTTCTGACAAAGCAGAAAGCAGTGATATGAAAGGTTTTTATTTAAAACCTATCTGGTGTTTGGTCTGGGGCACCTGAGTGTCTAGGAGACAGGAGCCAATAAGTAAATTAAGTAATTCTCCTGCGCTCAGGTGCTGGGTTGGTAGCGTCTAGGTTCTTGCTGCCCTCTTAGGATCATGGGTGTCCACATATACTAGAAAACAACAAAAAAACAAGAGAAGGGCGCACTGACCTATTGCAATACCATTAAACCATTTATTGAAGAGTAAGAAAGTTATCATACATTATACTCACAAACACAGGTTGCAAATAGGCATGTAAAAATCCTAATAAAATCATCAGAGCCATGCTCTGATGAAGAGGGTCCTCCCTCGAAACCTGTCAGCCATACCAGTATGGGCGCCATCCATATCCCTCTGTAGCACTGGATGTATCCATATCCTAGAGGTCACCTGATTGTATTAGGATTTTTACATGCCTATTTGCAACCTGTGTTTGTGAGTATAATGTATGTTACCTTTTTTACTCTTTAACCGCTTGCCGACCAGCCGCCCCACATGTACCCCGGCAGTTAGGCTCTCCCAGGCATAACCCCGTACATGTACGGCGCTCGCCTGGGAGGAGCTAGGGGGCGAGCGCGCCACTGGGGGCGCGCTCCAGCCCCGGTTTGTCAGCGGGGAAGCCAGTATGGGTGTCAGGCCGCTCCGATGGCCGCCTGACACCGGCGATCTCCCTCCGCTGACAGAGAAGGACGGACGGCTGATGTAAACACAGCCATCCGTAGTTCTCCCTGAAGTGATCACAGACGTCATGTGAGCCTGCTTTATAGGATCACATGTCTCTGTGATGACTTCACAAGCCACGCCCCTCCACAGTTAGAATCACGCCCCTAGGGTCACATTTAACCCCTTGATCACCAATACTGTTAACCCATTCCCTGCCAGTGTCATTATTACAGTAACTGTGGATATTTTTAGCACTGATTACTGTAGTAATGTCACTGGTACCCCCAAAATTGTCAAAAATGTCAGTTAGGGGTCCGATCTGTCCGCCGCAATGTCGCAGTCCCGCAAAAAAATCGCAGATCACCGCCATTACTAGTAAAAAAAAAAACAATAAAAATGACATAAATCTTTAGCGTAGTTAGTAAACGCAGTAACTTTTGCGCAAACCAGTCAAAATACGCTTATTGCGATTTGTTTTACCAAAAATATGTAGCAGAAAATAAATTGGCCTAAAATGTAAAAAAAATTTCGATTTTTACATTTTTTTTTTTTGAGAATTTCATATAAAAGAATGTGAAAAATATAGTGTTTTTTTTTTTCAAGATTGTCGCTCTTTTTTTGTTTATAGGTCAAAAAATAAAAATCGCACAGGTTATCAAATACCAAAAAAAAAGAAAGCTCTAATTGTGGGGAAAAAAGGACGTAAATTTAGTTTGGGTACATCGTCGCGCGACCGCGCAATTGTCCGTTAAATTCACGCAGTGCCGAATCGCAAAATAGGGCCTGGTAATTAAGCAGCAAAATCCTCCGGTCTGAAAGTGGTTAATAAATGATTTCATGGTATTGCACTAGGTTAGTGCGCCCTTTTCGTGTTCTTTTGTTGTTTTCCAATAAGTAAATCATCTGTACACTGAACTATGGGCCACTGAGGTTAATAAAACAAGCAGCTATCTGAAACCTGCTTTCTCCCCAAGATAATATATTGAGGTAAACTTGCATTTCCGGCTCAACAACCTGTAGGTAAACATGTTCCTTCTATGTCCCAACTGAACAAATCCACCACTGTGGTTTATCGAAGTTAAACTCATGGCAAAACTTTTTTTTTTTTTTTTCATTTTGGATAGAGTCTTGGAGGGTTATAACTCCTGTCAGTTTATTTTTTTTCCATCTGGGTCCCATTGTGGAGATTTCCCATCACTTCCTGTCTCATAGCCAAAACAGGAAATGAAAGGAAGTCCTCCCAAATTGAAGAAATCACCAGGGTCAGAAGAACTAGTGTCCCCAATCAATGATTTCCCCTCTATTCCTGTTTTTGAGTTCTTTTTTAAAGTTTCATGAGATGTGCCTTTTGAGCTAAATGTATGTAGAGGTCGATGATCTCTATTGATTGCATGCATAGAAATTATTTATGGCTAATAGCAATGAAGATGTTGAACTGCTGACAAGCTACATGTAAACAAAACCATGTTTACCTTGGCCTTGGCTTGTGACGACAGGTCTGGAAATACGGAGAAATTAAAAGCAGAGGTTATATTTGATTCACTGTTGGCATCCTTGCCTTATATGTATTGACCCTTCATGCACACTTGTCTCTGAACCCTGTAGGATACATTCACATGCATTTTATATGCATTTAATGCAAAATAGAACAGTGTATATGTCTTCTGATTTACAATAAATGAATACAGACTACAAACACAGCTGCCCCTTAGCATACCACAATGCATGAAATTGCAACACATAGGTTTTTGTGGCCTTTGGACATGCCCAGATAAAATGAATGGGCATGCTCAAAGCAATGTGAGATGACATGCCAGGAAAGGGCAGCACCATGTGAATGAGCAATAAAAGTATAAGTAACCCTAAAGCCGAAAAAAAAATAACTCTGGACTCCAACCATTTAAATATGTATGTTCCTTTATTAAAGTGATATTAAACCTTCACTTTTTATAGCACGTTCAGCAGCTGATTTAATCACTTACTCACCGAGTTCACAGTTCTTTATCTTTTAATCCTTGCTTATATTCCAGTTTAAACTTGTGCCCTACGTTTCTTGTTTTAGGGTGGCTCCTTTCTATTGCAGCATCCTATGAAGTCACCCTTGCATGCAGAGACTATTGTTGTGTCCCCCAAACTGCATGCAGCGAAAGAAACACTCCCCTGTTCTTACCTCCTCCCAGGGCTGTCTTAATGCATGGGCTCCTCTGGGCATTGCCCAGAGGCCCAGGTGTATGGGGGCCCCCTAATAATCTTGTATTGCATCATACTTGCCAGCTGTCCCAGATTTGCCATGACAGTCTTGCTTTATACTAAACTGTCCCGGGATGGCTGTGTCCTGGGAAGCATCCCAGAACCTGTACTGTGCCCTCCTTATCCCAGTATTGTGCCTTCCTGTTATCCCCCTGTACAGTGCCCTCCTTATCCCAGTATTGTGCCCTCCTGATATCCCCCTGGACTGTGCCCTCCTTATCCCAGTATTGTGCCCTCCTGATATCCCCCTGTACAGTGCCCTCCTTATCCCAGTATTGTGCCCTCCTGATATCCCCCTGGACTGTGCCCTCCTTATCCCAGTATTGTGCCCTCCTGATATCCCCCTGTACTGTGCCCTCCTTATCCCAGTATTGTGCCCTGCTGATATCCCCTGGACTGTGCCCTCCTTATCCCAGTATTGTGCCCTCCTGATATACCCCTGTACTGTGCCCTCCCTATCCCAGTATTGTGCCCTCCTGATATCCCCCTGTACTGTGCCCTCCTTATCCCAGTATTGTGCCCTCCTGATATCCCCCTGTACTGTGCCCTTCTTATCCCAGTATTGTGCCCTCCTGATATCCCCCTGTACTGTGCCCTCCTTATCCCTGTACTGTGCCCTCCTTATCCCAGTATTGTACCCTCCTGATATCCCCCTGTACTGTGCCCTCCCTATCCCAGTATTGTGCCCTCCTGATATCCCCCTGTACAGTGCCCTCCTTATCCCAGTATTGTGCCCTCCTGATATCCCCCTGTACTGTGCCCTCCCTATGCCTGAGATTGTTCCCTCCTGATATCTCCCTGTACTGTGCACTCCCTATCCCAGTATTGTGCCCTCCTGTTATCCCCCTGTACAGTGCCCTCCTTATCCCAGTATTGTGCCCTCCTGATATCCCCCTGTACTGTGCCCTCCTTATCCCAGTATTGTGCCCTCCTGATATCCCCCTGTACTGTGCCCTCCCTATCCCAGTATTGTGCCCTCCTGATATCCCCCTGTACTGTGCGCTCCCTATCCCAGTATTGTGCCCTCCTGATATCCCCCTGTACTGTGCCCTCCTTATCCCAGTATTGTGCCCTCCTGATATCCCCCTGTACTATGCCCTCCTTATCCCAGTATTGTGCCCTCCTGATATCCCCCTGTACTGTGCCTTCCTTATCCCAGTATTGTGCCCTCCTGATATCCCCCTATACTGTGCCCTCCTTATCCCAGTATTGTGCCCTCCTGATATCCCCCTGTACTGTGCCCTCCCTATTCCAGTATTGTGCCATCCTGATATCCCGCTGTACTGTGCCCTCCCTATCCCAATATTGTGCCCTCCTGATATCCCCCTGTACTGTGCCCTCCTTATCCCAGTATTGTGCCCTCCTGATATCCCCCTGTACTGTGCCCTCCTTATCCCAGTATTGTGCCCTCCTGATATCCCCCTGTACTGTGCCCTCCTGAACCTCTCTGTACTATGCCCTTCTGCTTTCCCCCTCTACCGTGCCCTTTGTGTTGATTAGTCTTTGATTTATGGCAGGTTTTCTTATTGTTTAAAATCAAAGTGCTAATAAATATATTTTTAATTCTATCAACTATTTATACATTCATTCTTGAGAGTAGGTGGGTAAATTTGGGCAGGCTTGTGGGGGTCACAGTCCATTACTTTGTCCAGGGGCCCATGATGCTATGAAGATGGCCCTGCCTCCTCCCCCTCTCTTCTCCAAGCTAAAAGATTGGTTGGAGACTGCACTGTACACTGTTAACTCTTTCCTGAGAAGACCAGAAGTTCATGTGAGGCCCCTTTCACACTTGTGCGACCTAAAAGTTTTGTGATTTTGCTGCAATTTTTTCTCCGCAGTTTTGACGTGATTTTGCTGTGATTTTGACTGGACTTGAAGCAATGCCTGTGTAATCTTAAGGTCTATGAACCTCAAAACGCATCAAAGTCAGACCAGAGTAGTCGTGACTTTGTTGTGACTTGAAGTCGCAGAGATATGAACGGTACTCATTGGAAATCATGGAGTATGACTTGTCATGCGACTTTGCAGTCTCAAGCCGCAGTATAAGTCGCACAAGTGTGAAAGGGGCCAAAGGAGCACTTAGAGAGCACGAGCCAGCAGCATTGAAAGTTATAAACTGTAAATGCTGGGGTGAGAGTTTTACCAGTTTACTGGGGAATGTTTATTTTATTGTGCTCAGTGTGTTGAGCAAAAAAACAAACAAACACTATACTACACTATTTTAAATCCTGAACTAAAAAGCTGTTTACTAACAGTTAACCTTTAATGTAAATGACAAGGAAGTTACTATTTGCAATTCTTTTGACTGGTGTCATAACACTATGCCTGCTGGAATTTTCTAAATCCAGGCTACAGTATTACATACAGTATCTCATAAAAGTGAGTACACTCCTCACATTTTTGTAAATATTTTATTATATCTTTTCATCTGACAACACTGAAGAAATGACACTTTGCTACAATGTAAAGTAGTGAGTGTAGAGCTTGTATAAGGCCCCGTTCACACTGGGGCGATCCGACTTCCCAGGGCAACCTCTGAGGTCGCGGTGCGAGCAGTGCGCCGCGACCTCGGAGCGGCCGGCACGGACTTCATAACATTGAAGTCTATGACGGTCGCTCCGGGTCGCCCCAAAGAAGCTCCGGACCCTTTTTCTAAGTTGGAGTGACTTGTGCCGCTCCTATTAGAACGGGTCCGCAGCTTCCCTATGGAAGGCGACCTACGGCGACCTGTGAGGCGACCAGGTCGCCTCACAGGTCGCCCCAGTGTGAACGGGGACTTACTGTGTAAATTTTGCTGTCCCCTCAAAATAACTCAACAAACAGCCATTAATGTCTAAACCGCTGGCAACAAAGGTGAGTACACCCCTAAGTGACAATGTCCAAATTGGGCCCAAAGTGTCAATATTTTGTGTGGCCACCATTATTTTCCAGCACTGCCTTAACCTTCTTGGGTATGGAGTTCACCAGAGCTTCACAGGTTGACACTGGAGTCCTCTTCCACTCCTCCATGATGAGATCACCGAGCTGGTGGATGTTAGAGACCTTGCGCTCCTCCACCTACCGTTTAGGGATGCCCCACAGATGCTTAATAGGGTTTAGGTCTGGAGACATGCTTGGCCAGTCCATCACCTTTACCCTCAGCTTCTTTAGCAAGGCAGTGGTCATCTTGGAGGTGTGACTGTTTGGGGTCGTTATGTTGGAATGCTGCCCTGCAGCCCAGTCTCCGAAGGGAGGGGATCATGCTCTGCTTCAGTATGTCACAGTACATGTTGGCATTCATGGTTCCCTCAATGAACTGTTGCTCTCCAGTGCCGGCAGCACTCATGCAGCCCCAGATCATGACACTTCCACCACCATGCTTGACTGTAGGCAAGACACACTTGTCTTTGTACTTCTCACCTGGTTGCCGCCACACATGCTTGACACCATCTGAACCAAATAAGTTTATCTTGGTCTCATTAGACCATAGGGCATGGTTCCAGTCTGCTTGTATTCAGCAAACTGTTTGTGGGCTTTCTTGTGAATCGTCTTTAGAAGAGGCTTCCTTATGGAAAGACAGCCATGCAGACCAATTTCATGCAGTGTGCGGCATATGGTCTGATCACTAAAAGGCTGACCCCCACCCCTTCAACCTCTGCAGCAATTCTGACAGCACTCATACATCTTTTTCCCAAAGACAATCTCTGGATATGACGCTGAGCACGTGCACTCAACTTTGGTTGACCATGGCGAGGCCTGTTCTAAGAACCTGTCCTGTTAAGCCACTGCATGGTCTTGGCCACCTAGCTGCAGCTCAGTTTCAGGGTCTCTGCAATCTTCTTATAGCCTAGGCCATCTTTATGTAGAGCAACAATTCTTTTTTTCAGATCCTCAAAGAATTCTTTGCCATGAGGTGCCATGTTGAACTTCCAGTGACTAGTATGAGAAAGTGAGAGCGATAACGCCAAATTTAACACACCTGCTCCCCATTCACACCTGAGACCTTCTAACGAGTCACATGACACCGGGGAGGGAAAATGGCTAATTTGACCCAATTTGGACATTTTACTTAGGGGTGTACTCTCTTTTGTTGCCAGCGGTTTAAACATTAATGGCTGTGTGTTGAGTTATTTTGAGGGAACAGCTCATTTACACTGTCATACAAGCTGTACACTCACTACTTTACATTGTAGCAAAGTGTAATTACTTCAGTGTTGTCACATGAAAAGATATAATAAAATATTTACAAAAATTTGAGGGGTGTACTCACTTTTGTGAGATACTGTAAGTTAATTAATTTACATTCTACAGGGCACAATAGAAAATACTTTATTATTGGAATGGAAGTAGGGTTTCATGTTGGGATCTGGTCAACCGGTGTAGTTGTAGAGGTGTTAGATTTACCGAACACTCCGTGTTATTGTTTCTGTTTCATGGCTTAGGAAAACAGGATGATAAATGTCCCTGCACTTGTCACACAACAGACTGGTTAAGTGATTGCCTTTTTATGTAATTTGTTTAGTAATCCGAGAGTTGTAGTGAAGAAAGCTGCAGCAGGTGTAACAGGTTTGGTGCATAGTGCGTGATTTCTGTGACCTTGGACAACAATCTCATTTGTGATAGAAAAGATTCCTGAGTCTGGAGGGTCAGTGTTCTGATCTTGCTCGGGGGAAAAGGTTAATTCTCGTCATTATCAGTTGGGATTAGAGGTGACCAAACTAGATCACGGGAATAACCTGCATATTTACATCTAATTCTCCAGTTCATTGGAATCAAACAAATCCTGTTTGAGAAGATTCAGTTGGGGGAATTCCATAAAGCAGTCACTACACTTTTTTGGCAGCATGGTCCATTTAACCCCTTTACGGCTAATGGTAAAATAAATCTTAAAGCAGAGTTCCACTCAAAAGTCTGCTTTAGGCAGTCCTGACATGCCACATTTGGCATCTCATTTTTTTTTGGGGGGGGGGGAGCGGGTACCTAGTTTTGACAGGTACGCGCTCCCACTTCTGCTCGGGCCACCTTGTCGGCTCGGGCGGAAGTTCTCCTCTCCTCCTCCCTACCTGTAACCTTCTGGGACACGTCACAGGTCCCAGAAGATTGCTTGGCCAGTCACGACGCACAGCGCGACTCGAGCATGCGCAGTGCACACCCAGCTGTGAAGCCGCAAGCTGTCACAGCCGGGTGCCCACAGTAGTGATGCCGGCGCCTTGGGGAGAAGACGCAGAGAACCGTTTTTTTAATAAAAGTCAGCAGCTACAGTTTTTGTAGCTGCTGACTTTTAATAAACACAAAAGCCAGTGGAACTCCACTTTAATGGCTAAACCCAATTTTGCAATTTTTGACATGTATTAGTAAAACTGTACAAATCTTCACAACTATTTTGTGTAGCCAAGTGGATTATACTTTGTTTTTTTCAGGACAAATTGGGCTTTAATTTAGTGGTAAATGGTAATCGATATCACCTGATTTTTTTTTTTTAAATATCAAAGAAAAACTGGCCCAAATTAGTAAAAAAGAAAAAACTTTAAAAAAAATTAACTGTATATTTCTTGCTACTACCATAAACTACCACCAAAGAACAACCCAAAATAAATGTTCCTGCTCCTGATGATCGCAGTGATACTACATATGTTAGTTGTTTGTACCTGTAGTACAGTCCAGAAACAATTTTGCACATTTTGCTATTTTATTTTATCCTACCTAAAACACACCGACACTGATACTAATTAAAAAAAAACAAAAATCCTGTCCAAAAACAAATACTGACCCTGACCTTGACCCAAACACTAACCTTGGCACTGACCTAGATCAGACCTTGAGCTAGGTATTTTTTTTTTATTATTATTATTTTTTTCTACGCACACTTTTTTTTTTTTTTCTATTGCTGCATGGACAGAGAATGATACAATGTATCTCTTAGATTGTAAGCTCTAGCGAGCACGGCCCTCTGATTCCTACTGTATTAAAGTGTATTGTATTTGTACTGTCTACCCTCAAATTGTAAAGCGCTGTGTAAACTGTCGGTGCTATATAAACCCTATATAATAATAATCTCTCTCGTGCATCCACAGAGACAGAAAACACAGAGGTGGGCTTCACAGTGGCTGATCACTGTGATAGCCAATCAGAGGCTATCTGTACAAATAAATTAGAGATAGCCTGGTCCTTCACAAAATCAGCAATAAGTAATGGCATTCGAAAACAGTAACAGCGATGATAATCAATACTGCTATATCTCCTCTGTGAATAGTAGGCTATGTTCACTTTAGAGTGCACACCATATGAATGTCAGTGATGAAATGTAAGACATTCTAAAGAGGTACCTCTTCCTACGGATGATAGGCAAAGTTGTTGTGAAGCAGCTATCTGAGTGAGCAGTTTTATGCCTTAGTTCTTCAGCCAGCTAACGTTGGGGCCCAGTGTTTATGGTGGTGCACATGAGTACAGTCCCAGTAAAGCCTTCATGCCAGTCCCTATGTGCTCAGTCTCTGCTAGCAGCAACAGGTTAATGGCAGCAGTGTCTTCTGGGATGTCAGCTCGCTTTTGGATATGCCTGAATTGACTCTGGTCCACAGCACATGGCTGCGGGCTTGTAGCAGATTGAGGTGCACAAAAAAGCAATGATGTACACACCTCAGTTTCCTCTCCTATCTCATTGGAAATTGTAGACCAATAACTTCCAAAGTAAAGTTTCCTTCCTGATCTTCTTCTCCCATGATTGCTAGTTCTGCCAACCATCACGTCTCTTGAGCTCCTTCTACTTGTCAGCTTCCCCTAATGGATGGAGGCGAGGTAGTGTTCTCCCATTCGGCTAAAGTCTGTAGGGAGACAAAGAAAACATTTCAACGCAGTGTCTTAAATTGATTTCTGTCTCTGGCCAAGCACCTGGCTACACGCTAAATCCATTAAATATTTTAGTTGCAGCACCCAATCTTGTTGAGTATTTTTCCCTAATGGTGGGTCTATATAGATGCCAGTCTTTTAGGAATGAATGTTACTGTTGTTGGATATTGTGTGTTGGTTACTGTTGGTTGTTTTTCCAAGGTAAAATATTTCCAGGGACAAATCTTTACATGTGAAGACTGTCCCTGGAAATCAGCTGCTATGGTTGGCTTACAAGACTTTTAAGTATATCTGATTTACATCCTTAGCCCATTTATTAAACCACACATACCCATTGCAATCTCCTAATAAAATTACACACAGTGGCCAATATAACATGAGCTCTACCAGGGTATGTTTGGACTGTGGGAGAAGTGAAATGCATAGCACAAACACAGAGATTCATTCAAAAAGAGCTTCTTGGTAAATGCAATTTATACATGGCTGACCTGTAATTAAATGCCCCAGTCACTGGATTGTAAAGCATCATATGGCCTTTGCTGACACAGGACACCCACATATGGGCAGCTTGCTGGTTCTCATCTATGGAAGCTCTAGACAGCTGAGAGACAAGCACCAGGATGAGAAAAAATGAAATCCTTGCAGGCATTACTGTGGAAAGACTTTAGAATCACTGATCATGAATAGAACATAGCTATACTGTTCTACTCTGACATAGGGGTTTATTTACTAAAGCTGGAGAGTGTAAAATCAGGCTTCTGCACAGAAACCTATCAGCTTCTAACTTCAGCTTGTTTAATTAAGCCTTGGCAAGAAAAACTGGAAGCTGATTGGTTTCTATGCAGAAGTGAGTCTGATTTTGCACTCTCCAGCTTTAGTAAATAAACCCCATAGACACATTTATTTCTAATGCTATTATTTTTAATATAACACTAAAATTCCAATAAAAAAATAGAACGTTTAATTTTTGATCATTTTTTTGCAGTAGTAACATGAAGGTAATGCTCTTCTGTGTGATGTTCATCATGTTGATAAATTGCATGCAAATAGTGGACGAACAGTAGAAACAACTCAATATTCAGTGATTTTTTTTTTTTTTTTACGCTATGTGACCATGAAATGTGTGCTGGGGATTTCCATGGAGAACAGTCACAGAGAATTGACTTTCCCGTGCTGTTTTTTTTTTTCAGCTAGCAGTGGAAGGTATTTCTGTTCTTTTTTTTTTTTTTTTTCATAGTAAGCAATTACAGGTCCACTTATTTTAAAAAAAAAAAAAGATTTGTTTTTTGGTCATTTCATACATGGTTAGGGGGTACAGGTAGTAAATGTGCACACTGATGCATGTCTGTAAGCATGTTAAAGAAAATAAGTGAAAATAAGAGAAGGAAATAAATGCCTGTGCATACCTTTGAGCTTCATTCACACTAGGTATAGCCAGGATATTTTAAACGCCTTTTTTTTATGGCGGGTTTGTACATTTTTATGCATAGCTTGCAGTACCTGAGCATAATCATACTTTTATGGCTCCCCTGGATGTTTAAATGGGAACGCCTGAAAAATGTGCATAAACACATTTTTCAAGCATATTTCAGACAGTCCCATTAAAATAATAATAATATTATATAATAATAGTAATACAAGCAATTTTGCCCCAAAATTAGCTCATAATTTTTCGAGGTTCATATGACAGGTGCCAATCAACATAGCAATTAGGGAAGGGAATCATCCACTGCAAAATGGTTGCTAATTTATTATTTCTACATTTATAGCACTGCACTTTGTGTGTGAGGGGTTTTTATACTTGGTATCAGAGTCAGCTGTTGGCAGAGGATAAGGTTTTCACCCAAGCACGGACTTTTTCACTATTTAAGTTCAGACCTGTGCCTGTTCAGTGGTGGTAATTGAGACTGCCATTACACTATCGCTCCATTAACACCTTGGCCGGTGTGTGCTTTTGCACATTTTCCACAAATTACCCAGAGTTTTGGCATATTTGTTGGCAAAATTCATAGGGGTGCCATTAGGAATTAATGGCACTGCCATGCATCTGCAAAAGGGCTGCGCATTTGTGTGCATTGCTGGAAAGTGCGCAATTGTGCGTGCATTCCTGCAACACACAAATGTGAACCTGGCTTAGAAACAGTGAGATACAGGAGGAATTGGGATAGAGGCCTGGCCTTAGAGGGCACACCAAATTTTGGAGCTCATGAAATATTCTCTAAAATACTGCAATGTGTATCTACATCTAGATACCCACATTTGCTTTGTGCTATTGCTGTTTTCTGTTTAAAGTCAACCTATTGTCAACTCATAAACATTCAGGTATTTGAATATTCTTAACAAGCATTCAATGAGCTTTTAAACAAGAGCTCACTGACCTCTGTAGCTACAGGTACGGTGTAGAAATACATCCTTAAGTTTCATGAAGGGAAGGATAGATTGCTTCCTTTATTGATTATTAAGAATATATTTTAAAGCTCATTGAATTCTTATTAGGAATATGTCATACCCAAATGTTCATAGCCTATTCATTATTATTTGGAATTCCAGGCAATTTTTCAGTTACTGATTGAGTGTGGAACCTCTGTTAGTTTTTATTGCCTTGTTTGTCCAGTTTGAAAGATTCAGCCTAATGTCATTCCCTGGAGACAATTAGGGAGACAGAATATGGAAGGAAATTTAAAAGTGCAAGCTGAACTCTGGGAATTAGACAAAATCCACCATTGTGCCTCCTTGCTTTAATAGGTGTCCATGGAACAAAAAGTGAACATATATCAGTTAAGTTGTAGTGAACATATATCAGTTAAGTTGTAGTGACAACTGGGGATTTCATGGTGCTTGCCACACAATCTAAGCTGATCACTGAGCTACAAATTCTGACATAAGGGAAATCCCATGGTAAATACCCTATGAATTGTTTAGCTTCTTTAATTTGTAGGATATACAGCTACGATGTTACCTGCTTCTTGTTTAATTACCTTTATTACTGCATGTTTTTGAAGTAAATCTTCTTGTACCAAGTGTTATTAGTTTGCCCTTGAATTGTCACCTGCTGTGTATGTATATATATATATATATATATGTGTATATATATATATATATATTATATATATATATATATATATATATATATATATATATATATATGTTATGTATAGCTCCCTTAAAGTGTTGATGTGTGTGAAAACACCGCTTTAGGTTAGCCTCCTATCTCCACCTCCACTAACAAACAGACCAGGTGCTTTCCCCGTCCATCACAGGTTTCCAATGAGCAAAAAAGAATTCTGGTTGGCTTCACGTCCAGTAAAATCATCATTATTTCAGCAAGCCCATAAAAACATCCAAAAACTCAAATAGAAGGGAACAGCATCACTAGCTAATGCGTTTCACGCTCCCTTAGCGCTTAGTCATAGCTAACCTTACACTGGTATTGCCGCTTACCGTGGCTACAGTTTTCTTTTTCTTTTTTGCCCTCCCTATTAATCTGTTATTTTTCAACTTCTTTACCATACCAAGCTGTCTAGCAAAAGTGACAGTTAGAAGATTAAGACAAACCATTAATTAATGAGAGGGGTGCTTACAATAGTCCGATTTTATTCTTTTGTATAAAAACCTTATCCCCCCCAAAAAATAAAATTTCTCTTACTCCCTTAAAAGTATTAGCTGGAGTTCAGCTTTAATGTGTAAGTCAAGTCCATCTAAATCTATTAGTTTGTCCAAGACTGACCATACACGTTTTGAATCTCAGCCTGTCCAGCAGGAACTAGTCGAGATTCGAACCATTAATGGGCAGGCTGTATGTACCAAGTTGATCGATCGATCAACTTGGGTACAACCTGCCTGCCGGATTCTCTTGCGATTATCACTAGTGGCTATAGCAGCCACTGTCTTCTCCCAGCAGGGACAGATTTCCCCACCTGCCCCCATGCTGGGAGAAGGCGATTGCTGATTCCCCTGTCAACACAGTCTGTGTTGATGGAGGAATCATGCAAATTTCTTTCTAGGAAATATGTTTGCATGGTGTATGGCTGGCCTAGCACTACCCTCTCCCCAGATTGACAATGCCACTGTCCAAAAGTGTCTCTGTAGCTTCTCCATCCAAATAGAGACACTCTAAGAAATGAAGTATGTTACTGGCTGGACCACCAAGTGAAGATGAAGGAAAAAAGCAAAAAAAAAAGAAAAAAGATGGAGCCACCAGATTTATGGATTGGAAAGCTGCAAAATATTAAATTTCTAGTTTTAGGGTTTAATTCTGCTTTAAAGTGTTACTAAGCCCAGGACCATGCTTTCACTATATCTGGTCTCTCACAGTACACAGAACATGGAAATGCAATTATTTTAGTTCATATAAACTGATAAATACCTTTTCTCATCAGCAGTATATAGCAGTCTTTTGAAATGTATCAGTTCCTAGTAAAGCCTGTAGGAGGAGTTTCATTCTCCCCTGATCCTCTGTCTGGACATGTCTGAACAGTGCTGATTGGTGCTGTGCTGATCACATGCACTCTCCCAAGAAAAAAAAAACTCTCTAGCAATACACACCAAACTGAGCATGTGCAGCCCGTCCCCTGGCTCTGTAAATGTCAGTTTATTTTATTTCTTGTGACTTCTATCAGTGTCTGGGTAGAGCTTGTAGGAGGAGTTTTCATTCTCCTCTGATTGTGCTGTAAGGCTGAAGGACCCCTGACCCTCTGTCTGGACAGGGCTGATTGGTCCTGTGCTAATCACATGCACTCTCCTAAGGAAAAAAAAAAACTTTCTAGCAATACACACCAAACTGAGCATGTGCATAGTGCCTCTAAGGCTCTGTACTATCAGGAGATGGTTTGGGGACAGTGGAAGAAGGGGAGGATCAGAGAAGACAGGATCAAACTGCCTTTTTACACAATGCAGAGGATTAACCCCTTAGGTTCCACAATGAGTATAACAAGCAGGCTTTACTGCATATACAGACTGATTTTACTGTTGTTAGTTTAGTAACAGTAAGTATTTACAGCATTATTAAAATTAGCAGTAGGGGAATGTCTTGTGAAGGGTTCCTTTGTGTCATTCGACCCACCTTATTAATGTGCTGCACAGATTCAAAGCATATCATGAACTAAAGACATACATTCAAAGTGTTTATAATTAATTGTTAGGTTATATATGATAACAATGCTTCGTAGATTTCCATCTCATGTGTCAAATGAAAGGTGGCGTGTCAGTTTAGGGTGCTTTATTGACTCCGAAGTGGCATGGAAACAGCATGTTCCACAAACACACACTAAAGAAATATTTGGTTACATGTATCGATATAAAACAAACAATCAGGAAAATAGAGGAAATAATAGAGACAAGTGGCTCAGTCCAGGAGATCAGAATGCAAATAGGAACATGACTATATTATAAGCAGAGTTCATGCTAGATGAATTAAGATGAAATAAGTGGGACTGTGATTTGCTTTTGTGATGTTCTGATGGGAATTGAGAAATCAAGGGTGGGAAACATTATACAATGCTTTAAAAAGTACTTTGATCCTTTAAAAAAGCTCTAAATCACATCTGCAGTGAAGCACTGAAATGGAAAGGCCATCAGGCAATTGTAAATTTGCCATTGAGGTCACATCCCCGAGTGTGCTTGGTCAAATGAAGCAATTACAGAGCGTTGAATTTGTCCATCCTTTTTGATTTTCAGATTTATATTCTTTCATATCCTCGTAAAGTATTAGATGTAGATTTTTATAGAGATACATGTCTAAAAATGAAGAACTGTATATATAGTTAGTTGATATATCGTTCATGCAAGTGTACCATGAGCCGTAGATATACAGTAATTTTTAGTAGTTTGTCCGAAAATACAATACAAATACATTACATCACTTCTGAATTTTTATTCTGTCATATGAGAATTTTTGTGCTTTAGTAACGTACGTGTTTTCAATTTGGAAACTAGCATGCAACGATCATTCGTCCGATAATCTCATCGTTTACTAGGCTATAGTGCCAGTTCACATATATGTGATGCGGGAATCCTGCGAATCCACTGCGGGTTCCCACATCACATTCAAATCGCAGGCAGTTCACACTGCCATATGCGAATTGCTGGGGGTGTCAATACAAAGTTACCGACACCCCCTGATCAGTTCGCATATCGCAGTGCGAACTGTCATAGTTACATAGTAGTTGAGGTTGAATAAAGACAATAGTCCATCCAGTTCAACCTGTGTAGGTGTGTGTGGCTGTAATCATCTCACATAGCGCTTAATGTCCTGATCCTTGAGATGTACGTCTAAGAGTCTTTTGAAAGCCACCATACTACCCGCAGAAACCACCTCTTGTGGTAGAGAATTCCACAATCTTGAAGCCCTAACAGTAAAGAACCCCCCACGTTGCCTGATGTTAAAACGCTTCTCCTCTGTCAGTTTGGACGTGAATCGGATCGCAGGTGTGAACACCCATGCGATCTGATTCTGGTGCAGACCCACATAAGGGTCCTGTGCGAGTTGTGTCCTGAATGCGATGCAAATTTAGCCATACAATCTGTATGGCTGAATTCGCATCGCACAGACATTGCATGTGATTTTCAGAGCAGTGCGCTCCGAATCACATGCAATGTCTGTCATCACACATATGTGAACCAGGACTTGGATACAAAGTATTGCGAATTAACATTTCAGGTGTGACAGATACAATACATTTACAATTGTGTACAAAATGTGCTTTTGGTAGCGTACAGTATAGAAAGTAAATAGAGTTCTGTAGATAGAGCTAATAGAGAAATAATCTGAAGAAAATAGATGTGTGGAGCACTAGGTGCTCTAGTAAAGATCATGGGGGATCAGGGGGGTAAGAGGTTGGAGTTAGAATAGGTTTGTCCAGCGGGCACACTTCCCTTCAGAGAGCTAGGAGGTCTTCATCACATCCCATGGAGAGAAATCAGGAGGCCCCTGGATGCCAGTGGATAGCTTTTTATCCATTTTGTCAGTAAGTTTAGCTTCCATCTTTTCATGAAGTATGCCCGAGTTTCTTCTTGACTTGGTTTCAGCAAAGAAGAGGGTAGGTGTTTTACATGCTTTAGGAATTGTCCACTTGGCTGCTGTTAAAGCGGTTGTAAACCCGAAAACCAAAAAAAAAAACCTGCAAGACAAAGGCATAATGAGCTAGTATGCATTGCATACTAGCTCATTATGTATTACTTACCTTAGAACGAAGCCCCGACACGGACCCCCGGACATTGCTGCGGGCGCTGCCATGATCCCTCAGCGTCTCTTCCGGGTTCGGCGGCTCCGGCGCTGTGATTGGCCGGAGCCGCGATGGGCACGGGAGTGATTTTCTGGCAAGCTCCCGGCAAGGAAAGCTGAAGGTCCCCCCGGACCTTCAGAGCGCATGCGCCGCTCGCGTGAGTGGCTGCATGCACTGCAAATATCTCCTAAACCATGCCGGTTTAGGAGATATTAATTGTACCTACAGGTAAGTCTTATTATAGGCTTACCTGTAGGTAAAAGTGTCAAAAAGCGGGATACTACCGCTTTAAATCTAGTAGTAGTAGTTTGAAGTACTGTTTGGATAAACATGGAGGTTTGATATTTAAGATGCTGGAATAAGAAAGGAACCAGGGAATCCATTAGTTTGGAGATCATCTGAAATACCTCTTCACTGATACACTACACCCAGGAGGTCTTCAAACTATGGCCCTCCAGTTGTTCAGGAACTACAATTCCCATCATGCCTAGTCATGTCTGTGAATGTCAGAGTCTTACAATGCCTCCTGCGATGTGTAGTTCCACAACAGCTGGAGGCAGTGGTGTATTTTGGTTTTGTGCTGCCCTAGGCAAGACTAAAATTGGGCACCCCCCCACCCCACCCACACCTATATAAATTTGCCCCACTCCTTTTTTAACGGATGTGACTCCCTCCAAAATTGAAGGACTACAAGTCCCAGCATGAACCCCTGAGATCTCACGAGAGGGAGGTGGGTGAGAGATAGAAGGGGGGGATCAAATAGTGATAGAGGGGAGATGAGAGAGGGGAGATGAGAGAGAGGGGGTGGAGAGAGGGGGATGAGAGAGGGAGGGGGGTGAGAGAGAGGGGAGATGAGAGAGGGGAGATGAGAGAGAGGGGGTGGAGAGAGGGGGATGAGAGAGGGAGGGGGATGAGAGAGAGGGGTAAAAAGAGAAAGAGAGAGGGAGTGGGAGAGAGAGGAGGGGTGAGAGAGAGAGAGGGGGATTAGCGAGAGGGGGGTGAATGAGAGGGGGTGAGAGAGGCGGCTCTAGCAACCAGTGGCCAATGGAGTCTCAGGTGGAGGGGGGGTGGCTTTTTTGCTGCCCCCCTGCAAAGTGCCGCCCTAGGCCTGGGCCTTGTTGGCCTAGGCCAAAATACAGCACTGGCTGGAGGGCCATAGTTTGAGGATCCCTGCGACAGGAAAGGTCCACCATATATGAAAAAAAAAGGTTCCCAGCTGACCGCATCCTTTGAAGCAATGTAAAGAATAACCTGGTACATAATGGGTGATTCTGGATGGTACTAAATCCTGAAAAATCTCTTCAAAGGTTCCTTCATAGTAAAAACATTGAGAAGATCTGCTTTAATTAAATGAATGTAGAGCACCAAAGCCCTGATGCTAACACAGACACATGCACTGCTTGAAAGAATTACATTGTTACAGGTTGAAAATCTGCAATGATAGCTTGTGATATTTTGTTAAAAGCCTAGTTGTTGGGAATCCTATCTCTTCTTTCTCTAGACCCGGATTACAGACTGTTTTTATAGCAGCCACATGTTACCTGTTAAAGTCATAAGCCTAATACTTTTGCCATAACAGGTGCAGTGAACTGTAAATGTGGAAATGTGATTCTTCTATAGGGCCGCTCACCCCACACAAGACGTGGGATAGTGTAGTATGTATTAGTAGCGGTAAAGTATGACACTGCTGGCACCTTAAACGACACATGAGTTGGCATGCTTTGAAAGAGTAAGTAATCATACCCGTCGAAGTCCTTGTATAACCTCTAGCAATACATTGTAGGACTGTAGCTGGACAGCAATTGGAGTTTCACAATTAACAGATGATGGGTATTAGTTCCATAGATGTTATTTAAGGCATGGCTTTAAATCGCCTATGTGAATTAAATTGCGCCCACATATCTCCATACACCCTACAGTTGCTAAGAATAGTGCGCACATCCCAGTCTC